>NC_083406.1:89712663-90912663 GCF_020745735.1 Hemiscyllium ocellatum
TGAACTATTCTCAGCTCGTCCCCCTACACAATCCCATCATCATCCATGTGCTTATCAAAGGATTGTTTGAATCTCCTTAATGTGACTGAGTTGACTACATTAGCAGGTAGGGCATTCTACACCCTCACTATTCTCTGCATAAAGAACCTGCCTCTGACATCCGTCTTAAATCTATCACCCCTCAATTTGTACTTATTCCCCCTCGTACATGCTGATGTCATTCATCCTAGGAAAAAGACTTTCATTGTCTACCCTATCTAATCCTCGTCTGGAGTGCCAGGCCTCTAGGAATTCTCTGGCATGACTTTGCTTAGCCTGTGCCAAAATAGATATGTTGTCCCAGACGAAATGGTGAGTTTTTTTCCTCCGTGTGTAGGGCTACTAGGGAGACAGGGTCGTGTCTTTTTGTGGCTAGCTGGTGTTCGTGTATCCTGGTGGCTAACTTTCTTCCTGTTTGGGTAAAAACAAAGACTGCAGATGTTGGAAACCAGGTTTTGGATTAGTGGTGATGGAAGAGCACAGCATTTCAGGCAGCATACGAGGAGCAGCAAAATCGACGTTTCGGGCAAAAGCCCTTCATCAGGAATAAAGGCAGAGAGCCTGAAGCGTGGAGAGATAAGCTTGAAGAGGGTGGAGGTGGGGAGAAAGTAGCATAGAGTACAATAGGTGAGTGGGGGGGGGGGGGGGGGGGGGGGGGGAAGGTGGATAGGTCAGGGAGGAGGGTGGAGTGGATAGGTGGAAAAGAAGGTAGGCAGGTAGGACAAGTCATGGGGACAGTGCTGAGCTGGAAGTTTGGAACTAGGATGAGGTGGGGGAAGGGGAAATGAGGAAACTGTTGAAGTCCACATTGACGCCCTGGGGTTGAAGTGTTCCGAGGCGGAAGATGAGGCGCTCTTCCTCCAGGCATCCGGTGGTGGGGGAGCGGCGGTGAAGGAGGCCCAGCACCTCCATGTCTTCAGCAGAGTGGGAGGGGGAGTTGAAATGTTGGGCCACAGGGTGGTGTGGTTGATTGGAGTGGGTGTTCCAGAGATAATCCCTAAAGCAGTCTGCTAGGATGCGTCCAGTCTCCCCAATGTAGAAGAGACCGCATTAGGAACAACGGATGCGATAAATGATATTAGTGGATGTGCAGGTAAAACTATGGTGGATGTGGAAGGCTCCTTTAGGGCCTTGGATGGAGGTGAGGGAGGAGGTGTGGGCGCAGGTTTTGCAGTTCCTGCAGTGGCAGGGGAAGGTGCCAGGATGGGAGGGTGGGTTATAGAGGGGGCGTGGACCTGACCAGGTAGTCACAGAGGGAACGGTCTTTGCGGAAGGTGGAAAGGGGTGGGGAGGGAAATTTATCCCTGGTGGTGGGGTCTTTTTGGAGGTAGCAGAAATGTCGTCGGATGATTTGGTTTATGCAAAGGCTGGTAGGGTGGAAGGTGAGCACCAGGGGCATTCTGTCCTTGTTATGGTTGGAGGGGTGGTGTCTGAGGGCGGACGTGCAGGATGTGGACGAGATGTGTTGGAGGGCATCTTTAACCACGTGAGAAGGGAAATTGTGGTCTCTAAAGAAGGAGGCCATCTGGTGTGTTCTGTGGTGGAACTGGTCCTCCTGGGATCAGATACGGCGGAGGCAGAGGAATTGGGAATACAGGATGGCAAGAGGTAGGGTGGGAAGGGGTGTAATCCAGGTAGCTGTGGGAGTCGGTGGGTTTGTAAAAAATGTCAGTGTCAAGTCGGTCGTCATTAATGGAGATGGAGAGGTCCAGGAAGGGGAGGGAGGTGTCAGAGATGGTCCAGGTAAATTTAAGGTCAGGGTGGAATGTGTTGGTGAAGTAGATGAATTGTTCAACCTCCTTGCGGGAGCATGAGGTGGAGCCAATGCAGTCATCAATGTAGCGAAAGAAGAGTTGGGGAATGGTGCCGGTGTAATTACAGAAGATTGACTGTTCTATGTAGCCAGCAATGAGACAGGCATAGCTGGGGCCCACACATGTGCCCATGGCTACCCCTTTGGTCTGGAGGAAGTGGGAGGATTCGAAGGAGAAATTGTTAAGGGTGAGGACCAGTTCGGCCAAACGAATGAGAGTGTCGGTGGAAGGGTACTGTTGGGGATGTTGGGAGAGGAAAAAATGGAGGGCTTGGAGGCTCTGGTCATGGCGGATGGAGGTGTAGAGAGATTGGATGTCCATGGTGAAGATGAGGCATTGGGGGCCGGGGAAACGGAAGTCTTGGAGGAAGTGGAGGGCGTGGGTGGTGTCTCGAACGTATGTGGGGAGTTCCTGGACTACAGAGGTAGGACAGTGTTGAGGTAGGGGTAGGTGGAGATGAGTTCAGTGGGACAGGAGCATGCTGAGACAATGGATCGGTAATGTTTGTGGCAGTCCTTGCATGGAATTTTGTAGACGACGTTGGTTTTGTCCATGGGTTGTACTGGGTCTTTTAAGTTTGTTAGTTTTTGTTTGAGAGTGTTGGTGGGTTTGCGTGCTACTAGGATTCCAGGGGTCTTAGTAGTCTGGCTGTCATTTCTGAAACTTCTTTGATGTATGGTAAGGTGGTTAGGGTTTCTGGCTGTGTTTGGTCTGCTTGTCGTGGTTTGTTCTTGAGGAATCTGCGGACGGTATTTTTTTAAAAACTCTCTCTTTAGATCCTTCCTAGCTGATCTGTAACTCTCCATCACCTCATCTGAACCATCTTGCCTCATCAACACATAAGCCTCCTTCTTCTGCTTAACAAGAGATGCAATTTCTGTAGCAAACCACAGTTCCCTTTCCTTATCACTTCCTCCCTGCCTGACAGGAACATACCTATCAAGGACACGCAATATCTGTTCCTTAAATGATCTCCACATTTCCATTGTCTGCAGCCCCTGCATTTTCCTACCCCATTCTAAGCATCCTAATTCTTGCCTATTCGCATTATTATTGCCCTTGTCCCATTGATAACTCTTGACCTGTGGCATGTACCTATCCCTTTCCATCACTAAACTAAATGTAACTGAATTATGGTCACTCTCTCCAAAATGCTCACCTACAACTAAATCAAACACCTGGCCTGATTCATTACCAAGCACCAGATCCAGTGTGGCCTCCCCTCTTGTCGGCCCTTCGACATACTGTGTCAGGAAACCCTCCTAGACATATTGGACAAATACTGATCCATCTGACGTACTAGAGTTATAGCATTTCCAGTCAATGTTGGGGAAGTTAAAGTCCCCCATAATAACCATCCTGTTCCTTTCACTCCTACTCAGAATAATTTTGCTAATCCTCTCTTCCGCCTCCCTGGAACTCTGCAGAGGCCTATAAAAAAACTCCAAGCAGTGTGACCTCTCCTCTCCGCTCCTGTTTCTAACCTCAGCCCACACTACCTCAGTAGACGAGTCCTTGTCAAAAATTCTCTCAGCCACCGTTATACTATCCTTGACTAATAAGGCCACGCCCCCCCCCCCCTTTTACCGCTTTGTTTGTTCTTTATGAAAGATCTAAACCCTGGAACCTGCAGCATTCATTCCTCACCCTGCTCTATCCATGTCTCCGAAATGGCCACAACATCGAAGTCCCAGGTACCTATTCATGCCGCAAGCTCACCTACCTTATTTTGGATACTTCTGGCATTGAAGTAGACACACTTCAAACCACTTTTCTGTCTGCCTGTACATGAATAAGAAATGTTTGGTGAGATTGCAGACTATTTAAGTATTGATTGACTAGTAACTGTTAGATGTGTTGCTGGAAAAGCACAGCAGGACAGGCAGCATCCAAGGAACAGGAAATTCGACGTTTCGGGCATAAGCCTGATGAAGGGCTTATGCCCGAAACGTCGAATTTCCTGTTCCTTGGGTGCTGCCTGACCTGCTGCGCTTTTCCAGCAACACATTTTCAGCTCTGATACTCCAGCATCTGCAGACCTCACTTTCTCCTCCTAGTAACTGTTAGATGGTGTCTTTGTACATCAAAGCTGTTAGGAATGCAAGTAGTATGTTGACATTCATTTAAAGAAGATTTGAGTACCTCAGTAGGTTTTTTAACCAACTCTTTACCTTAACCAAGAAAGGATGCACTTGCCATAAAGGGATTACAGTGAAGGTTTACTAGACTGATCCCTTGGATGATAGGATTGTCATTTGAGGAGAGATGAAGTTGACTATGTCTGTATTAGCTGGAATTTAGAAGAATGAGCGATCTCATTGAAATGTTTAATATTCTGATTGGACTTGACAGATTGGCTGCAGAGATGATTTCCCCTTGTCAGGGCCATCTAGAACAAAAGGTTATGGTCTGGGGATATGAGGTGGAATTCCTTCATTCAGTGAGTGGTGAACAAGTGAAATTCTTGACTACACATGTCTGTGGTAGTCAAGTCAAGAATATATTGAGAAAGGTAAAACATCAAAGGAGATGTGCAGTATTGGCCGAATGGCTTACACTCCTTCCTATGTTCTGTTTCTATGTTACTCACCAAAGTTAGATTTTATTAACTGTACCAAACTACAGCATTATATCATACTTAAAATATAAAACATGCTTCATACAAAGCCTCAAAAGGGTTAATGAAATGTACACACGGGGATTAACAGAACATCAATTACTCGGTGAGGTGAGGAAAAAGCCTTTTCACTCAGCCAGAATTTAGGGTAAGGAATGCACTGCTTCGAAGTGTGGCAGAAGTAGGTTCGGTAGAGGCATGCAAGAGGGCATTGGATACTTATTTGGATAAAAATAGCATGCAGTGAAATGCAATGATGTTCATTTAATGAGCTGGCCCCGACATGATGGGCTAAATGGCCTCCTCCTTCGCCGTAGCACTTCCGTGATTGTGTGAAGTACCATACAAAATATGACTAATTATGCAGCATCGACTGCCTCAGTTCTGAGTGACCGAATTTAACTCGCCGTACGAAGACACCGTGATAATAGCATTAAATATGCTACATTCAGAATCACTCCGTTCAGAATCTGCATTAATATGTTATACTCAAAACCAAAGCACAGAAAGATGGAATTAGATGTAAGGACACCAAAGCTCTGAGTGACAACTGAAAACTGCCTGATTCAAATCAACGAATTGTGTTTCCTAAAGAATTAGCAGTGTCTGCATTTAAAGTACAGCATCTAGAATTACAGCAAATGTAACGCCAATTAAAAACCTACAACTCCTATCCGCTGGTTTTCCAGAAGTACAGCAGCACGTTGGTGTGTTTCTCTGTGAAATGGCACTGCGCTGCTCATGTAGCAGCGATCCCAGCTGGTCTGACCCAGCAAATGTCTCTCATCGCTACAACTGGGTTAATTAAATGCGCAGTGAGAACAGAGTGCCAACAATATTATAAAGTAAGAATTGTTAGCAACGTAACCTAGATAATGCATTTTTAAAAAAAACAGGTGATAAATCGTAATATCAATATTTTAAAAATTAAGATAAATTAGATTATGAAAAAGTTGTATTCCCATACCGGGAGTCGAACCCGGGCCGCCTGGGTGAAAACCAGGAATCCTAACCGCTAGACCATATGGGAGGCTGAGTAAAGTTCGGCCGATTGTCAAGATGTTTTACAACTTCCTGTGATGTTCAGAGTTTGTTAGTCATTCATACAATGAGACAGCAATCTAACTGATGCAGTCATCATTTGCAACTCAGTTCAAATTGATCTTGATTTAGTTCGTAATATAAAGTTATGGGCTCAATCTTTAATCAAGGATAATCCACTGCACTGACAATTTAATGCTCATAGTAGGTAAAGTTACAATCTTTATACTGCTCAGGCTCCACACCTGTGAGACGAATACAAAAAAAAAGACTTTTCCCATTCACAAAGACTCGAAAGACTTACCAAAGACAGTAAAATCTCACACTGCCAATTGCAGAAACATTGGAATCATGGAGGTTTTACAGCACAGAAAGAGATCCATCCTTCCACATGGTCATCAAGCATCAATCAATTCTAATCTAATTTTCTGGCATTTGGCTCGTAGGCTTGTGTGCATTGGCATTTCAAATAAACAATTAAATGTTATTTAAATTCTTAAACTGTTCCTGCCTCTGCCACCCCTTTAGGCAGTGAGGTCCAGATACTCACCATCCTCTGGATTTAGAGTCATAGAGTAGCCCATGCTGACCCTCATCCCAAAATACATCCGCTCATACTTTTCAGGATTCAATTTCATTTGTCTCTATTCAGCTCATTTGACCAATCTGTCTACATCAACCTAAAACTTTCTTGCTCACTGCTTACACCACCAATTTTGTGTCATTTGCAAACTATTGATCATACCCGCTACAGTCATGTTTAGATCATTAATGTACTGAACAAACAAAGGGACTCAGCACTGAACTGCAATAACTGTACTTGCTAGTTTGCCCTTATAGTTTAATTTTCATCCTCTTCATTATTTACCAGTATGATAATATACTTATACTTTATTCATATAGTTTACCAGCAATCTTTGCCACATAGTTTGTTGTTTCTTTCAGTTGGATATTTTTTCAATTTCCACTCAGCTTCCTGAAGTCAATGACCAGCTCCTTCATTTTGCTGATATTGATGGAGAAATTGTTTTCTTTACACCATGCTGTTCAGCAATCTATTTCCTGTATTCTGTCTCATTGCTGTTTGATATTTGACCTTCAATGGTGGTGTCATCAACAAACTTGTAATTGGAGTTGGGGTGGGACGTTAGGCTGATGGGTGGCTTGGTGGAGAACCTACAACTGGTGATGTTCCTCTATATCTGCTGTCCTTGTCCTTCCAAATGGAAGTGGTCATTGGTTTGGAAGGTGTCTAAGGATCTTTGGTGAATTTCTGCAGTGCATCTTGTAGATGATGCACACTGTTGCTTTTGAGCATCAGTGATGAAGGAAATGGATGTTAACGAATTTAGTGCGAATCAAGTTAGCTGCTTTGCCCTGGATGTTGTCAATCATCTTGAGTGTTGTTGGAGCTGCAAACATCCAGGCAAGTGTTCTGACACAGTCCTGACTTGTGCCTTCTTGATAGTGAGAAAGCATTAGGGGTCAGAAAGTGAGTTGCTCACTGCAGTATTCCTAGCCTCTGACCTGCCTTTGCAAACACCGTATTTATATAGTAAGTCAGTTCATTTTCTGGAGAATGGTAGCCCCCAGGATGTTGATACCACAGGACTCAGTGATGGTAATACTTTTGAATGTCAAGGAGTGGTGATTAGATTGTCTATTATTGGAGATGGTGATGACCTAGCATTTTTATGGATTAACATTCACTTGCTACTTTTCAGCTGAACTGAAAATGTGTTGCTGGAAAAGCGCAGGAGGTCAGGCAGCATCCAAGGAACAGGAAATTCGACGTTTCAGGCCAGAGCCCTTCATCAGGAAGGGCTCTGGCCCGAAACGTCGAATTTCCTGTTCCTTGGATGCTGCCTGACATACTGCGCTTTTCCAGCAACACATTTTCAGCTCTGATCTCCAGCATCTGTAGACTCACTTTTTACTTTTCAGCTGAAGCCTGGATGCTGTTACACATGGACTGCTTCAGTATTTGTTGAGTCAGGAATAGTGCTAAATATTGTGCAATAATCGGCTAACATTCCCATTTATGATTTTATGATGGAGGGAAGGATGCTGATGAAGATGCTTGGCCTAGATTATCCTGAGGAACTCCTGCAGAGAAGTCCTGGAGCTGCAACTTGCCCCTTTTAAATAGGTGTAAAAAGTGAGGTCTGCAGATGCTGGAGATCAGAGCTGAAAATGTGTTGCTGGTTAAAGCACAGCAGGTTAGGTAGCATCCAAGGAACAGGAAATTCGACGTTTCGGGCCAGAGCCCGATGAAGGGCTGATGAAGGGCTCTGGCCCGAAATATCGAATTTCCTGTTCCTTGGATGCTACCTAACCTGCTGTGCTTTAACCAGCAACACATTTTCACCTTTTAAATAGGTGCCTACTTCACTCGAATGTCTCCCATTGTCCCAGAAACTCTCTCTCCTGCACCTTATCTAAGACTACATTCTATATTACTATTTGTACTCTTTCAGCGCATGGCTTTGGGAATAATTTGGGACATAGTTGCCTTTGTGATTCTACTCATTCGTTTCTTCCTTTGCTTTTGACAATCTGTTTGTAGGACTTTAATATCTACACTCTCCAATTTGTTGATACCAATGTGCATTGTAATTTCTACTTCTTCCTGTTCTCACTGTAGAAAATGTTGCACTATCTATGAGGTGACTTAACTTTGCACTGATGAAGCAACATGTCTTGTGGGACTCACAAAGATAGTTTAAAAAATGCCTGCTTATCCCCAGCCGATGATGAGCACATCACTACTCTTTACTGCTCCCTCCTGTGCATTGCTTACCCATTGGTACCAAGGTTTGGATTGCATTCTTTCACTCTGGCATCAGTCCCAGTCATCTCTAATGTTGAGGTCCAGTTTGAGAATGACATACACCCCCAGACTTCCTACTCTTCAGATGGTGACCCATCCACAATCTTAAATTCTGACTGCCTGTGATGTGACAACCTGCTGGAAAGTAAGATCCAGGAAACCCTCTTCCTCCCTGATGCTTTATAGTGATTCCAGCCTGCCGACCCCCCCACCCCAGTCTAGGAAATTCAGAGCTTGAGATCAATCATATACAGACACTTCCTGCACATGTAGTCCTTCAAGGCATAAGTCCCATGTAAAGCCCCGCATGGCCCACAAATTGCAAGTAGTGAGTTTCTGTTGCGGAGTCCATCAAACTATCAGTGAACTTTCGGAATGGCATGGTACCTTTTCAAAAATAAACTGCTAAAAAGATAAGTCTTCACACAGAAATTTTGATTCACACTTACTAACTAATGGGAAAGGTTAGTGCCTAATATAATATTTTACAGTCATGTCAGTAATGTCAATTTGCTAAGTAGACGTTTATTATGATCTTTTGAGTGACACTGAAACACAGATCAGAATACTTCTACGAGAAGAAAAATTCTAGGTCCAATTATATGTTCACACATATTGCCAATCACAGGTCAGTAAGATAATTTGTTCAGCGCAATCTAAAAAGCAATGCTGAGAATTCAGGGGATCTGAGCAATTTGCGTTAGAACTATAAAGGAAATTATGTGGTAAGTTCAGCTTGCTCACATCTAAATCACAGATGAATGCTGAGATAGGATACTCTTTGCCCTTACTCATGCTTAACTCACAGATGCATGTTTGAGATAAAATACATTTTGCATCTTCTGCATGTAAACTGTTGTGTGAAAGGAACACTTATAATTGACCTACATGAAGTTTCACTTTGATATCATTAAGTAACAAAAATTGCAAATGGCCACTCACTCAAAATACCTTAAACTTATGCTAATCCTTTTACAAAAATGTTATCATTCTTAGGATACTTTCAACACCAATATTCCTTTTCCATCCCTATCTATCCATGTGGAGGTGGTGGAGGGCTTTTTTCTTGCAATTCTGCAGTCTCAATAGTGAAGGCATTCTTACCATGCTGTTAGGTAGGGCCATTCCATCAATCAAAGCATGGTTCCAAAGAAGCGTTATATTGGACTCAAAATGTTAACTGTGTTTTCTTCTCCACAGATATTGGTAGGGTTGCTGAGTTTTTCTTACTTTTCTTATCTCCAGCATCCACAGTATCTTGCTTTTATTTTTATAAACGAATGGTGCTGCAATAGTGTACAACTTGGAAATGATGGTGCACTTGTGCACCCCCTGCTCTCCTTTCAGATGATATACATGCTATGAAATGCTACCGGAAAACTTTGATGGGTTGTTGTAATGCCTCCTAACGATGGCTCATGCTGTAGCACAGTGTGTGGTAGGGAGATGCCAATCAAGCACACACTGAGTTTGTTCTGGTCAGTGTCAAACTTTCTTGATAGTTGCTGAAACTGACTGAAACCAGGCAAGTGGAGAGTGTTCGGCTATATTCCTGATGGTATGTGTAAATGGCAACAGAGCTTTGGAAAACCAGGAAGTGAGCCAAGGGAATGTGCTTACACTGCCACTTGGGGGTGATGTTCATTGCCTGGCACTTGCATAGTGCAAATGTTCCTTGTGCAAATAGAAGCATAGAAACATAGCAAATAGGTGCAGGAGCATGCTATTCAGCCCCTTGATCCTGCACCTCCATTCAATATGATCATGGTTGATCATGCAATCTCAGTATTCCATATCAGCTCAAGTGTGAATGTTGTCCAGATTCTAGAATGATCCTAGCATGTCGAAATAGACTGCTGCCTTCTATGAGAAATTGTGAATGGAGCTGAATGCTACAATCAGCAGTGAACAATCAGACTTTTAATCTTTGGGTGGGGGCAATGTCATTGATGAAGCAGCTGAAGATAAATAGATCAATGATACATCTGCAGTGATATCTAATGTTTCAGATTATTGGTTCCAATAATCACAACCGCCACAAGGACTGGTGCTGAGTCCACGACTTTTCATCATTTATATAAATGATTTGGATGTGAGCCTAAGAGGTATAGTTAGTAAGTTTGCAGATGATACCAAAATTGGAGGTGTAGTGGACAGCAAAGAAGGTTATGTCAGATTACAATGGGATCGTGATAAGATGGGCCAATGGGCTGAGAAGTGGCAGATGGAGATTAAATTAGATAAATGTGAGGTGCTGTAAATCTTACACTTAATGGTAAGGTTCCTAGGGAGTGTCGCTGAACAAAGAGACCTTGGAGTGCAGGTTCATAGCTCCTTGAAAGTGGAGTCGCAGGTAGACAGGATAGTGAAGAAGGAGCTTGGTATGTTTTCCTTTATTGGTCAGAGTATTGAGTACAGGAGTTGGGAGGTCATGTTGCGGCTGGACAGGACATTGGTTAGACCACTGTTGGAATATTGCGTGCAATTCTGGTCTCCTTTCTATCGGAAAGATGTTGAGAAACTTGAAAGGATTCAGAAAAGATTTACAAGGATCTTGCCAGGGTTGGAGGATTTGAGCTAAAGGGAGAGGTTGAATAAGCCAAGGCTGTTTTCTCTGGAGCATTAGAGGCTGAGGGGTGACCTTATAGAGGTTTACAAAATTATGAGGGGCATGAATAGGGTAAATAGGCAAAGTCTTTTCCCTGGGTTTGGGGAGTTCAGAACTAGAGGGCATAGGTTTAGGGTGAGAGGGGAAAGATATATATGAGACCTACGGGGCAACGTTTTCACACAGAGGATGGTACATGCGTGGAATGAGCTGCCAGAGGAAGTGGTGGAGGCTGGTAAAATTACAATATTTAAGAGGTATTTGGATGGGTACATGAATAGGAAGGGTTTGGAGGGATATGGGCCGGGTGCTGGCAGGTGGGACTAGATTGGGTTGGGATATCTGGTCGGCATGGATGGGTTGGACCGCAGGGACTGTTTCCATGCTGTACATCTCTAAGACTCTAAACATAACTTGGTGCATCCATTTGTAGACTCTTCGCGTCATCCTCACCGCTTGCCTTTCCACCTATTTGGTGTCATCTGCAAACTTGGTTATAGTGTATTCACTTTCATCATCCAGATCAGAGAGTCATAGAGCCATAGAGATGTACAGCATGGAAACAAACCCTTTGGTCCAACTCATTCATGAAAATTATCCTAAATTAATTTTGTCCATTTGCCTGCATTTGGCCCACATCCCTCTAAAACTTTTCTTTTCATATACCTATCCAGATGCCTTTTAAATGTTGTAATTGTAGTTGGCTCCACCACTTCCCCTGGCAGCTTATTCCATACACTCACCATCATCTGTGTGAAAATCCTGCCCCTTAGGTCTCTTTTAAATCTTTCCCTTCTCACCTTAAATCATTCGACGACATTTCCGAAAGCTCCAAATGGACCCCACCACCAGGGATATATTTCCCTACCCACCTCTTTCCACAATGACCGTTCCCTCCGTGGCTACCTGGTCAGACTCAAGCCCCCCCCCAACACCCACCCTCCTTTCCTGGCACCCTCCCCTGCCACTGCAGAAATTGCAAAACCAGCGCCCACACCTCCCCCCTCACCTCCATTCAAGGCCCCAAAGGAGCCTTCCACATCCATCAAAGTTTTACCTGCACATCCACCAATATCATTTACTGTATCCGTTGCTCCCAATGCGGTCTCCTCTACATTGGGGACGCCTCCTAGCAGAGAGCTTTAGGGAACATCACTGGGACACCCACACCACCGCCCTGTGGCCCAACACTTCAATTCCCCCTCCCACTTTGCCGAGGACAGGTCCTGGGCCTCCTCCACCGCCGCTCCCTCACCACCCAACGCCTGGAGGGAGAACGCCTCATCTTCTGCCTCGGAACACTTCAATCCCAGGGCATCAATGTAGATTTCACCAGTTTCCTTATTTCCCCTTTCCCCACCTCACCCCAGCTCCAGCCTTCCAGCTCAGCACCATCCTCATGACCTGTCCTACCTGCCTATCTTCCTTTCCACCAATCCACTCCACCTTCCTCTCTGACCTATGACCTTCATCCCCACTCCCATTCACCCATTGTACTCTTTCCTACCTTCCCCCGCCCTCCTCTCTGACCTATCACCTCCATCCCTACCCCCATTCACCTATTGTACTCTATGCTACTTTGTTGCCTTCCCCACCTTCTCTCTCCACTCTGCAGGCATCCTGCCTCTATTCCTGATGAAGAGCTTTTGCCCGAAACGTCAATTTTCCTGGTCCTCAGATGCTGCCTGACCTGCTGTGCTTTTCCAGTACCACTCTAACTTAAACATATGCCCTCTAATTGTGGATTCCACACCCAAGGGGAAAGACCTTGTCTATTTATGCCATCCATTCCCTCATGATTTAATAAATCTCTATAAGGTCACCCCTCAGCCTCGGATGCTCCAGCCTCTTCAGCCTCTCCCTATAGCTCAAACCCTCCAATCCTGGCAACATCCTTGTAAATCTTTTCTGAACTCTTTCACAACATTCCTCCTAAAGCAGGGAGACCAGACCCAAAGTGTCCTAACCAATGTCCTGTACAGCCCCAACATGACCACTCAACTTCAAACTCAATGCACTAATCAATACACCTCTCCCTTACTTCTCTCCAAGGCCCCAAGGGATCCTTCCATATCCGCCACAAATTGACCTGCACCTCCACACACATCATCTATTTCATCCGCTGCACCCGATGTGGCCTCCTCTATATTGGGGAGACAGGTCGCCTATTGCGGAACGTTTCAGAGAACACCTCTGGGACACCCGGACCAACCAACCCAACCACTCCGTGGCTTAACACTTTAACTCCCCCTCCCACTCCACCAAGGACTCCTCCATCACCAGACCATAACAACACGACGGTTGGAGGAAGAGCACCTCATCTTCCGCCTGGGAACCCTCCAACCACAAGGGATGAACTCAGATTTCTCCAGTTTCCTCATTTCCCCTCCCCCCACCTTGTCTCAGTCGAATCCCTCAAACTCAGCACCGCCTTCCTAACCTGCAATCTTCTTCCTGGCCTCTCCGCCCCCACCCCACTCCAGCCTATTACTCTCACCTTGACCTCCTTCCACCTATCACATCTCCATCACCCCTCCCCCAAGTCCCTCCTCCCTACCTTTTATCTTAGCCTGCTGGACACATTGTTCTCATTCCTGATGAAGGGCTTTTGCCCGAAACGTCGAATTTCCTGTTCCTTGGATGCTGCCTGACCTGCTGCGCTTTTTCAACAACACATTTTCAGCACCAACCAATACAGGCAAGCATACCAAATGTTTTCTTCACGATCCTATCCACCTGTGACTCCACTTTCAAGAAACTATGATACTGCACTCCAAGGCCTCTTTGTTCATCAACACCCCCCAGGACCTTACCATTAAGTGTATAAGCCCTGCCCTGATTAGCCTTTCTAAAATGCAGCATCTCACATCTATCTAAATTAAACTCCATGTGCACTCCTCAGCCATTTGGTCCATCTGATCAAGATCCCATTCTTCACTGTCTATTACACTTGCAAATTTGGTGTCTTCTGCAAACTTACTAAACGTACCCCCTAAGTTCACATCCAAATCATTTATATAAATGATGAAAAGCAATGGACACAGCATCGATCCTTGCGGCACATCGCTGGTCACAGGTCTCCAGTCTGAAAAACAACCCTCCATCACTACCCTCAGTCTTCTACCTTTGAGTCAGTTCTGTATCCAAAGAGTAAAACATCCATCCCAAAATACTCTTTACTCTTTATACCATGATAGCTAATCTTGCTAAACAGTCTACCATGAGGAACCTTGTTGAACACCTTACTCAAGTCCATATAGATCACAGTCATTGCTCTGTCCTCATCAATCCTCTGTTACTTCTTCAAGAAACTCAATCAAGTTTGTGAGACACGATTTCCCCCATGGGGAGAAAGTGAGGACTGCAGAAGCTGGAGATCTGAGCTGAAAAATGTGTTGCTGGACAAGCTCAGCAGGTCAGGCAGCAGCCAAGGAGCAGGAGAATCGATGTTTCGGCCATAAGCCCTTCTTCAGGAATGATTTCCCCCACATAAAGCCAAAAAGACAATCCCTAATCAGTCTTTGCCTTTCTAAATACATGTACATTCTGTCCCCCAGGATTCCCTCCAACCACTTGCCCACCAATGATGTCAATCTTGCCAGTCTAGAGTTCCCTGGCTTTTCCTTACCACCTTTCTTAAATAGTGGCACCACATTAGCCAACCACATTAGCTCTTCTAGCACCTCACCTGTGGCTATTGCTGATACAAGTATCTCAGCAAGGGGCCGAGCAATCTCTTTCCTAGCTTCCCACTGAGTTCTGGGGTACACCTGATCAGGTCCTGGAGATTTATCCACTTTTTGTGTTTTAAGTCAGCCAGCACCTCCTCTTCTGTAATACGGACATTTTTCAAGATGCCGATATTTATTTCCCCACATTTTATATCTTTCATATTCTTCTCTACAGTGCACACTGATACAAAATACTCATTTAGTATCTATCCCCATCTTCTGTGGTTCCATAAATAGGTAGTCTTGCTGATCTTTGAGGGGAAATTGAGGACTGCAGATGCTGGAGATCAGAGCTGAAAAATGTGTCGCTGGAAAAGCGCAGCAGGTCAGGCAGTATCAAAGGAGCAGGAGAATAGACGTTTCAGACATAAGTCCTTCTTCAGGAATGAGGAGGGTGTGCCAAATGGGCTGAGATAAAAAGTAGGGAGGAAGGACTTGGGGGAGGGGCGTTGGAATACGATAGGTGGAAGGAGGTTAAGGTGAGGGTGATATGCTGGAGTGGAGGTGGGGGCGGAGAGGTTGGGAAGAAGATTGCAGGTCAAGAAGGCGGTGCTGAGTCCAAGGACTGGGACTGAGAAAAGGTGGTGGGAGGGGAAATGAGGAAGGTGGAGAAATTTGCATTCATCCCTTGTGGTTGGAGGGTTCCTAAGCGGAAGATGAGGCGCTCTTCCTCCAGGCGTCATGTTGCCATGGTCTGGCGATGGAGGAGGCCAAAGACCTGCATATCCTTGGCGGAGTGGGAGGGGGTGTTAAAGTGTTCAGAACGGGGCGGTTGGGTTGGTTGGCGCAGGTGTCCCAGAGGTGATCTCTGAAACGTTCCGCAAGTAGGTGGCTGTCTCCCCAATGTATTAGAGGCCACATCGGGTGCAGCTCATGCAGTAAATGATGTGTGTGGAGGTGTTGGTGAATTTTTGATGGATACAGAAGGATCCCTTGGGGCCTTGGAGGGACGTGAGGGGGAAGGTGTGGGTGCAAGTTTTGCATTTCTTGCGGTTGCAGGGGAATGTGCCGGGAGTGGAGGTTGGGTTGGTGGGGGGCATGGACCTGACGAGGGAGTCGCGGAGGGAGTGGTCTTTTCGAAATGTTGATAGGGAAGGGGAGGGAAATATATCCTTGGTGGTGGGGTCTGTTTGGAGGAGGCAGAAATGACAATGGATGATATGATGTATCTGGAGGTTGGTGGGGTGGTAGGTGAGGACTAGTGGGGTTCTGTCCTGGTGGCAATTGGAGGGGTGGGGTTCAAGGGCGGAGGAGCGGGAAGTGGAGGAGATGTGGTGGATAGCATCATCAACCACGTCTGAGGGGAAATTGCGGTCTTCTGGAGGCCATCTGGGTTGTTCGGTGTTGGAACTGGTCCTCCTGGGAGCAGATGCGGCGGAGGCGAAGGATTGGGAATATGGGATGGCGTTTTTACAGGGAGGCATGGTGGGAGGAGGTGTAGTCTAGGTAGCTGTGGGAGTCAGTCAGTTTATAATAAACGTCTGTGTTGAATCGGTCGTCTGAGATAGAAATGGAGAGGTCTGGGAAGGGGAGGGAGGAGTCTGAAATGGTCCAGGTAAATTTGAGGTCGGGGTGGAAGGTGTTGATAAAGTGGATCAACTGTTCAACTTCCTCGTGGGAGCACGAGGTAGCGCAGATACAGTCATCGATGTAGCGGAGGAAAAGCTGGGGGTGTGTGGTGGTACCAGCGTAGCTACAGACTATTCCACATATCCTGCAAAGAGGCATACATCTCTGGGGCCCATGCGGGTGCCCATGGCTACTCCTTTGGTTTGGAGGAAGTGGGAGGATTGGAAAGAGAAGTTGTTCAGAGTGAGGACCAGTTCAGTCAGTCGAAGGAGGGTGTCAGTGGAAGGAAACTGGTTGGTTTGGCGGGAAAGGAAGAAGCGGAGGGCTTTGAGTCCTTCGTGATGGGGAATGGAGGTGTATAGGAACTGGATGTCCATGGTGAAGATAAGGTGTTGGGGGCCGGGGAAGCGAAAATCATGGAGGAGGTGGAGGGCGTGGGTGGTGTCCCGAACGTAGGTGGGGAGTTCTTGGACTAAGGGGGACAGGACTGTGTCGAGGTTCTTTGAGGGGCCCTATTCTCTCCCTGTACCCTTTTGTCCTTAATGTATTTTTAAAAGCCCTTTGGATTCTCCTTAATGCTATTTGCCAAAGCTATCTCGTGTATCCTTTTTGCCCTCCTGATTCCCCTCTTAAGTTTATTCCTACTGCCTGAATACTCTTCTGGGGAATCATTCAATTTCTCTTGTCGATACCTGACATATGCTTTCTTCTTATTCTTGACCAAAATCTCAATTTCTCTTGTCATCCAGCATTCCCTACACCTAGCAGCCTCGCCCTTCACCCTAAAAGGAATTGATTGTCTCTGGACTCTTGATATCTTAGTTTTGAAGGCTTCCCATTTTCCAGCCATTCCTTTACCTGAGAACATCTGCCCCAAACAACTTTTGAAAAGCTCTTCCCTAATACCATCAAAATTGGCGTTTCTCCAATTTAGAACTTTAACTTTTAGATCCAGTCTATCCTTTTCCCTCACTATTTTAAAATGTAATATAATTATTGTCATGGCCCCAAACTGCTTCCCCTACTGACACCTCAGTCACCCGCTCTGCCTTATTCCCCAAGAGTAGGTCAAGTATTGCTTCTTCTCTAGTAGGTACATCCACATACTGAATCAGAAAACTTTCTTGTACACACTTACTAAATACCGCCCTATTCAAGCCCTTAACACTATAGCAGATCCAGTCTATGTTTGGAAAGTTAAAATCCCCTACCATGAGCACACTATTATTCTTACAGCTAACTCAGATCTCCTTACAAATTTATTTCTCAATTTCCCACTGACTACCGAAGGTTTCTATCATACAATCCTAGTAAGGTGAGCATCCCGTTAATATATATTGTAAATAACGTGATGCCAACACTGATCCCTGTGGCACACCACTCAATGCAGGTTGCCATCCTGGAATTTCCCCCTTCTCCCTACGTCCTGCCTTCTATTAGTTAGGCAATCCTTTTCCCATGCTAATGTACAACTCCAAAACTAATTTGACAGGCATGATTTCCTTTCATGAAGTTAGGCTAACTCTGTTTGATCATATTAAGCGGTTCTAAAACCTTTGATATTTCATCTTTTGTAGTAGATTCTGACATTTCTCAATAGCAGATATAAATAGCCTATTGTTAATGTTTGTTTGTCTGTTTCCCTTTTTAAGTAAAGGTGTTCCATTGGCAGTTTCCCAATCCTCTGGGATTTTTCCAGAACCTAAGGATTCTTTGAAAGTTAGTACCAGTGCATCCATATCTCTGTAGCTACTCCTTTTAATATCAGAGGATACATTCCATCAGGTCCAGGGGAGTTATTGGTATCTAAGCCCATTAGTTTCTCTAGTAGTATTTCTCTTATGATAGTTGTTGTAGCAAGTTTTGAGAAGATTTGTAGCTCAGGTTGAGGGTCTGGATGTAGGTTTACTCGCTGCTTGCTTCACCCGGAGGCCTACTGAGATTGTTACCTAGTAGGGTGATGAAACATCTGGAAATGAACCTTCCAGCTCAGTGAGCAAACCTACATCCATAGTTGTTGTATTTCCTCTCCCCCTTATACCCATGACTATATAGTATTTTGTTTTGAATGCTATTAATATCTTCTAGTTTGAATACCGATGCAAGGTACGTATTCAACTCCTCTCCCATTTTCTAATTCCTCATTATTATTTCCCCAACTTTGTTCTCTGAGGGACTCATGTTAACTTAGGCCTCTATCATTCTATTGAAAGACGCTCCTGCTGTGTGTCTTGATATTACTTGCAAGTTTACCATCAGTTTATCTTCTCACTCTGTTTTGTTTTGTTTTGGTCAGTATGTGTTAGTTTTTAAATCTTTCCCAATCCTTTGGTTTACCACTAACCTTTGCCATATTCTGTGTTTTTTTTACTGTCAATTTTATGCCACTTTTAGCTTTCCTGGTTAACTATGGTTGGTTTATCCCCTTCTGAAAGTCCTTCTTCCTTACTTGGATATATCTTTGCTGTGAATCATGGACTATTTTCTATTGTTACTCAAACTTCCTTTCTGCTAATCTCCTTTCCCAATCGACTCCAGCAAATTTTGCACTCATTCCCCTGCAGTGAAGCTTGATTAAGTTTAGCACAGTTGTTCTAATTTACGTTTCCCCCTTTTAAACTGTTAAATTCTATCATGTTTGGATCACTGATTCGGAGTGGATATTTTACTCTTAAATTATTTAAAAAACCTATTGTATTACACATTACCAGATCCAAAATGCCTGATCCTTGGCTGGATCCACAATAAGGGTAAAAAATGAGGTCTGCAGATGCTGGAGATCACAGTTGAAAATGTGTTGCTGGTTAAAGCACAGCAGGTCAGGCAGCATCCAAGGAATAGGAAATTCGACGTTTCGGGCATAAGCCCTTCATCAGGAATGAGGAGAGGGTGCCAGGCAGGCTAAGATAAAAGGTAGGGAGGAGGGACTTGGGGGAGGGGCGATGGAGATGTGATAGGTGGAGAACGTGGCTGAAGAGTTTCTGTGCAGAGGAGATGACCTGGGGGGTGCAGTGAGAGAGAGACTTACTGAAATCCTTGTAGAGGGAGGAAGAGAGCTTCCTGTGCAGAGGAGATGACCTGGGGGGTGCAGTGAGAGAGAGACTTACTGAAATCCTTGTAGAGGGAGGAAGAGAGCTTCCTGTGCAGAGGAGATGACCTGGGGGGTGCATAATACCCTGTATATTGTTCTCAGAAACTGTCCCGAGTGCACTTGGTGGAGTATAACGTGTAGGATGTGAGACGATTCACTTTAATAATAATAGAAAAGCCAATTTTTTTTAAAAAGGCATGTAATTTGTAAACGTTAATGTTCAGAGTGACTCAGATGGTGTTTTGTACAAGAAATCTAGGAAGTTAACATGCAGCTCACAGCAAGTAAATAGCCTGAGAAATGACATGCTTGTATTTACCCTGACCTTAAATTTACCTGGAAAACCCTGACCTTAAATTTACCTGGACCATCTCTGACACCACCCTCCCCTTCCTGGACCTCTCCATCTCCACTAATGATGACCGACTTGACACTGACATTTTTTACAAACCCACCGACTCCCAAGCTACCTGGATTACACCTCTTCTCACCCTACCTCCTGCAAAATGCCATCCCGTATTCCCAATTCCTCCGCCTCCGCTGTATCTGCTCCCAGGAAGACCAGTTTCACCACAGAACACACCAGACGGCCTCCTTCTTTAGAGACCGCAATTTCCCTTCCTACATGGTTTAAGATGCCCTCCAATGCATCTCATCCACATCCTGCCCCTCCGCCCTCAGACCCCACTCCTCCAATTGTAACAAGGACAGAATGCCCCTGGTGCTCACCTTCTACCCTACCAACCTTTGCATAACCCAATCATCCGACGACATTTCCACCACCTCCAAAAAGACCCCACCACCAGGGATATATTTCCCTCCCCACCCCTTGCCGCCTTTCACAAAGACCATTCCCTCCGTGACTACCTGGTCAGGTCCACACCCCCCCTATAACCCACCCTCCCATCCTGGCACCTTCCCCTGCCACTGCAAGAACTGCAAAACCTGCGCCCACACCTCCTCCCTCACCTCCATCCAAGGCCCTAAAGGAGCCTTCCACATCCATCAACGTTTTACCTGCACATCCACCAATATCATTTATTGTATCCGTTGCTCTCGATTCGGTCTCCTTTACATTGGGGAGACTGGACGCCTCCTAGCAGAGTGCTTTAGGGAACATCTCTGGGACACCCGCACCAATCAACCACACCGCCCCGTGGCCCAACATTTCAATACTCCCACCCACTCAGCCGAGGACATGGAGGTCCTGGGCCTCCTCCACCACTGCTCCCTCACCACCCGACGCCTTGAGGAAGAATGCCTCATCTTCTGCCTCAGAACTCTTCAACCCCAGGGCCTCAATGTGGACTTCACCAGTTTCCTCATTTTCCCTTCCCCCACCTCACCCCAGTTCCAAACTTCCGGCTCAGCACTGTCCCCATGACTTGTCCTACCTGCCTATCTTCCTTTCCACCTATCCACTCCACCCTCCTCTCTGACCTTCATCCCACCCCATTCACCCATTGTACTCTTTGCTACCTTCCCCCACCCTCCTCCCTGACCTATCACCGTCATCCCCACCCCCACTCACCTATTGTACTCTATGCTATTTTCTTCCCACCCACACCCTCCTCTCATTTGTCTCTCCACCCTTCAGGCACTCTGCCTGTATTCTTGATGAAGGGCTTTTGCCTGAAATGTTGATTTTCCTGCTCCTCGGATGCTGCCTGAACTGCTGTGCTTTTCCAGCACCACTCTAATCCAGAATCTGGTTTCCAGCATCTGCAGTCATTGTCTTTACCATGCTTGTATTTATCCCAAAAGAACTAGAAAATAAGAGTAAGCAAGTTAGACTTGTATAGGACTTTGGTGAGATCACACCTGGAGAATTCTATTCAATTTTGCTCTCTCTATATTTAAAGGAAGAGACATTTGTCTTGAAGTACAACATTACAAAGATTCACTAGTATATTTTCCCAATTGAAAAAAACGCTCTTTCTGTGAGAGGCTGAGCAACTTGTGCATATACTGTCTTCAGATTAGCATTGAAATGTACAAAATCCTGTGAAATAGACACCTAAAGGTTGTTTCCCCTCACTGGAGAATCTGGAACACAGCAGCAGTCTCAGAAAGAGAGTCGGTCATTTAGGACCGAGGTGAGGAGAAATTGCTACATTCAAAGTGTGGTGAATCCTTGCAAATCTCTATCCCAGAGGCTGTGGCTGCACCATTGTTGAAGGCCATGACCGACTGATTTTTGGATTCTTTGAGAATCAAGGAAAATGAGGAGCAAGGGGGAAGGAGAATTTCAGGCTGAAGGTTAGGCATGACACAGGCTAAAGGGGCTAATTTGCAATTTCTTATGTTTACAATCATGCTCCCATACCTAAGCTTAAATCATTAATATAAATCACAAGGAGGAGAGCTTTACTAAAAAGTCTCAAAAAGTATCATTTCCGCCAGACTGATAAAGAACAGCTCATCACTACTCCCTGATTTCTATCTCTTAATTGATTTAATATTCACTCTACTACTACATCTTAATTCTTGTTTACTTTGTTAAGAAGTTTAAAATTATAGGATCTTAGAATTATAGAATAGTTGCAACACAGGTCATTTGTTTGTGCTAGCTCTTTGCATAAGTCACATTGTTTTGCCCATTCAGTGCTGGCTGGAAATAACAATCTGTGGGATCTATGGAATCTAACTGCTAATGCTGCCAGAGAAACTTGAAACAGAAAGAGTAGCTTGAGATAATGAGTGGTCTGTTTCCTCATCCTCAGCAGATGGGGAATAACCTCTTACCGATATCCTGTGCTTTACTTTTCTATTTTCTTTGTTTTGTGATTTTCTCTTCCAGGAGTATGAAAAAAAAGGGTTAAGCATAACCTTAAACATCTCTATTTTTATTAGGCTTCTGTGTACTAGAGTTTGTCTACAATGTGTGGATGCCACATCTTGAGACAACCAGTAAGCAGCATGGGTAATGAAAGGAAGATGTTCTCTCACTTAAATGCTGCAAACCAGTTAAAAAAAGAAATTACGACAATGAGACTTCAACCCCAGCCTGCGAAACTATGTATCTCAAATCAACTATTCAACTATAAATATCACACTACTAGAGAAACCCATTAATACCGCAACATCACTGTATCTCCTCATCATGAATAATTCAGAGACCGATCTGTAAGCTTTTTTAAGCTCTTTAAACTCTTCTTTAAGCTTTCATCTCTTTGGACTCACTCCTTAATTCTAATCTGCGTGTATGTGTGTATTGTTAGTTCTTTTTCTTGTGTGTAGTCAATAACAAACTAATTTTTTAAAATTAATTCAATTGTAAAATTGACTCATCTTAAGATCTAAGTCATTTGGCTCTTGAAGAAGGCTTGCCACAAGGGCAAGGGATCCTTTTAAAATTAACCTTGTGGCAAACAGCTGAGGGGTTTGGGGAATAAAGAGGAGGAGCTAATTGATCCCTCCTCACCCGGTGGTTTAACAATTTGGCAAACTACCTGGTAGGGAAATTTGTCTTAATTCTGCTTAAATGCAATTCATCCAGGCTGTATTGTTTTCTCTCCCCAAGAACCAGTCCCAATGTTACAGCAATCTAAGCCCATGCTGCCTTTCAGCACCATCTCTCAGCTTTCTATTTTGATACTGGCACATACAGCCACCCAGAGCAACCTGGAAAAGGCCACCTTTGAGGCTGTGCCCACTGGTCTATTTTTAGCACCATAAAATTTGCATGTGAGGCCTCATCCCTTGTCATACTTTTATAATTGGAACTGATTTGAACCAAGGCCACTCACTGGCCACTCTTTACTGTCCTCAGACTGCAATGCAGTTGCTCAGTGACAACTCTGACCCTGAAAACAAATTGCATTCCTGGAATCAGCTCTGCAACCACAGAGATGTCTATGTGTGCCCACACTTTATAATCACTCATCAATAGGGTTGTTCCTATTTTCCACTCATTCCCATAAGTTGAAACACACATGGTGCTAAGAACATGGCCTTTGCTGTAATCATTACAGGAATCAGCACTCTGACAATTTTTTTGATATAATAACCTGTTGGAGACTGAGATGCATTCAGGTGACTTCTGCATTATCTGCCTGGTCCTGCCTCATTGTTTCAATGAAACTTTAAAGTTTTGCAGATGCACCGGTGTGGCTCTAGCTACCATTGACACTCCAAACCCCCCAAACTCAAACTTATCCAGCCATGGAGACAGTTCCTGTATACAGTATGTGGCTATCCAGGGACATTCCATTTGGAACTGCATGTGCATCTAATGGGACAGAATCATGCCTATACTATTGGTTTACCCTATCATGCCTGTACTATTGGTTTGCAACCTGTTAATTTATGAGACATAAAAAATTTAGAGTTTAAAAGGTCTCCTATATTTTAAAATCAATTTTATGATTCCAGTTTATTTTCTTGGATCTTGACCTTACTTCAACACTTGGAGTTGCTCAAATATGTCGCTTTTTGTTCAGCACTTAATTGCATCCCAAATTATGGTTTGTTCGAGTTAGTTCATAGATGTTAACTGACTGGCTTGTTATCTGAGTTGTCTGAGTTATCTTTTTGTGTTTTTTTTAAATAGAGGTGTAGGATTTGCAAGCCTGTTGGAATGGTGCAGTATAATGAGGAAACATAAAGTTTGACCTGAGAAGTTAGATGCAACCAAGATGGAAAGAGACGAAAGCAGTTTGTGGTTTTATGACTCTTTAGGGTAACAAACCCTCTCAAATTGCTGACGTTACTGACTACAAACTCATTTTATGTATTTTACAAATGAATGATAAGGGGGAAGTAGCTGCAAGATGTCCCTTGATGACTCAGCAATACTTGCAAAGGTATTTAGAAAATCAAGCAAGCTAACCGCAGATATTAACTTTTCACGTGATGAGCTTTCTCAACCAATTTCTGTGTTTCACTCAATTACAACTAGTCTGGAACAATGCCCTGTCCTAGGTAACTGCATTGTGTCCAAAGAATGCCACAGTTTAATTCTGCACGTAATTTATTTCTCTGTAAAATTTGCAATATTTCTAAAAGAATTTCTTGCATTTTTTTTTCAGTTTTATGTTTTATTTTCATAAGTAATACAAGGTGATCAAGACCTGTTGCAGATATCACATACATGTTTGAAACACATATTTGAATAACAAACCCAACTGATAGGAACGGCCCCGCCTAGATTACAATTTGCAAGTTTGGAAAGGATGTGGCTGAACTACAAACATGTGAAGGGAGCTGAGAAAACACTTGTAAGAGTTAAAGAACTGGGCATTAAAAGGGAAGGTGGACCGAGATAAAACTCAGGTAGTGAAATAAAGCCAGTAAGTCTCTAAACTGTGCTATTTTAATGCAATGCATTTTATGTGTTTTAACATCTAGTTAAAACCAAACATTTTATGGATTGTTTGGAAACATCTCTAGACAATAATACCAAGCAGGCAAGGTGACGAGAGAGGTACATTTTGATTGGTTATTGCAGAGAGCTTTACAAAGAGGATTCCATAAGCCACACTGCCTGGTGTTCCATTGCTGTTCCTTCCTTCTTGTGCTCATTTTATTCATAACATGGCTTCAACGGTAATGTTCATGATGAAGCTGTAGAATATGGAAATTTGGTTTCAGAGGTATGAAGTAAGCCACCACAGAAAACACATTTCCAGAAAGCTGGGGCTAGGGCAAAACAGTTCTGTTATTCATCCATGGCAAGTGGCATTTATTACCCATCCCTAGTGGCCTTGAAGAAGGTGATGGTAAACAGCTGCAGCTCACTTGGTATACTAGACCCACAATGCCATTAAGGAGGAAATTCCAGGATTTTGACCCAAATAACACTGAAAAACAGCAACACATTTCCAAGTGTGAGTGGAAAGTGATGTTGGACTCAACTTGCAAATAGTGACATTCCTATGTACCCAGGGTCCTTATCCTTCTAGATAGCAATGGTTGTGAGCTTAGAAGGAGCCTAGATGAATAGATGATACATACTACTGCTCCTGAGCATCAATGGTGGAAGAAGTGCATGGGGGTGGTGTCAATCAAGTGATGATTGGAGTTTATGTTGAGAGAGGTAATTTCCCCGTGCTCTTTCTTACACTGGAGCAAGAGGAAGGATAATTGCAAAGCCTGTTAAACCACTTTAACTGTATGAGACATCTATTGGATTTCTATATTAGATTCTGATCAGGACTAAACAATAACAACGACTCTAATCTGCTTCAGAATATACAAACTAAGTTTGGCCACTATGGGATTAATCAGTCGTAATTGGGGTAGGTGAAATAAGCAGAAATTGTTTCTGTTAGCAGGCTAGCAATGCTCTGAAGGCAGGAGTTTATTTTCATCTCAGTCTGAAGTGTGAGAGCCCTTATTTTTAAACGGTGCCTTTTAGTTCTAGATTCTCCCTGAGGAAACCAGCCACTCTGTCACACCACTCAGAATGTTATTGTTGCAATTAATGTCACATCTTGTTCTTCTAAACACCCAAGAGTATAGGCTCAACCTGCTCAACCTCTTGTTGTAAACCAGCCCCTCATCCCAAGAATCAGCTAGTGAACCTCCTCTGAACGTCTTCCAGTGCAAGTAAAGTAAGGAGACCAATACTACACATAGTACCCCAGCTATGCTGTCATCAGTGGTTGCCTATATAGTTGTAGCAGGACCTCCCTACTTTTACATTCCATACACCTTGTAATAAGGCCAACATTTCCTAATCGCTGTTTGTTTCTGCCTGCTGTACTTCTTTGTGTTTCACATGGGACATGGGGTCGCTGGCTGACCAGCATTTATTGTCCACCCTTGTTGCCCTAGGGAAGGTAGTGGTGAGCTGCCTTCTTGAACTGCTGCAGTCCATGTGCTGTATGTAGATCCACAATGCTGTTGGGAGCTCCAGGATTTTGACGCTGAGAGAATAGTGATATATTTCCAAATCCAGATGGTGAGTGGCTTTGGGGGCGAGGATGTGATTGGCAGGTGGTGAGTGTTCCTGCATTGCTGCTGCCCTTACCCTTCTATGTGGTAGTGGTCGTGACTTCAGATGGCGCCGTCGAAAAATCTTTGGTAAATTTCTGCAGCACATCTTGTAAGTGGTACACACCGCTGCCAATGAGCATTGGTGATGGAGCCAGCAAATGTGATGCCAATCAAGAGGGCTGCTTGGCCTGGATGGTGTCAAGCTTCTTTATAGTTGTTGGGGCTCCACCCATCCAGGCAAACGTAGAGTATTCCATCACACTCCTGACTCATGCTTTGTGGGTGGTGGGTATGCTTAGTGGTTGGGAAAGTGAGGACCGCAGATGCTGGAGATCAGAATCCAGAGTGTAGCGCTGGAAAAACAGCAGGTCAGGCAGCATCTGAGGAGCAGGAGAATCCATGTATCGCGCATAAGCCCTTCATCAGGAAAGAGCATCCTTCCTGATGAAGGGCTTATGTTTGAAACATAGATTCCCCTTCTCCTGGGATGCTGCCTGACCTGCTGTGCTTTTCCAGCAACACCCTCTGGACAGGCTTCCGTGGGGTCAGGAGGTGAGTTACTCACAGCAGTATTCCTCGCCCCTACCCTGGTCCAGTCTTTTTTTTCTCAATGGAAGAACCTGTTATTAAGAGTTTGAATTTTCCTTAAATGCTTCTGTACTGTCTTATCTTTTAATCTATATTCCTAGGACATGAAAAAAAAACCCGCCATGCTCTGGCGAAAGAACAGGGGCCCGGTATTAACCGGATAGAGCTTTCAAAGAGCAGGAATAAAGGCGATGTCCCAAAACTGTCCTTCCTAAGCCTCTCATTCTACCCTGCTGAAAATGTGTTGCTGGAAAAGCGCAGCAGGTCAGGCAGCATCCAAGGAGCAGGAGATTCGATGTTTCGGGCATAAGCCCCTCTTCAGGACCGAAACGTCGAATGTCCTGCTCCTTGGATGCTGCCTGACCTGCTGCGCTTTTCCAGCAACACATTTTCAGCTCTGATCTCCAGCATCTGCAGACCTCACTTTCTTCTCTCACTCTACCCTGACAATTATGCAATCATTTCTCACTGAAATTGTGTGTTCTATATTAGCTCCCTGCTATGGACTTCACTGATTCGCCTTTCCCACCAAACTCCAGTGACACAACCGCAGCTTGGACCGAGAGCAAATATTAATGATATATATCGCCTGCCCATCACCCCACCCTCGGCTTCAAGGTTAGATCAACATTCTTCCGCTACGTGCAATGCAAAAGAAAAATCGGAAGTTGGACAGATTGCGAGATAAAGTACGGGACGTTTTATTCTATTGGTACTATCTCCACTGACAGGAAGCACAAAGCATTCTGAGCTCGGCAGCATGGATATAGAGATTCTGGACAATGTGATCTTTCTGGGTACTGTCACTCTGCTCAGTGCTCTTCAGAATGGTAAGAGAGATCTGCTTCACCTGCCACCAGTTTGCACGGAGTTTGCTGTTCATTCACATGATGGGAATTGTCTGTCTTCTGTTGCAGTATTCTTCGCGTACACAGTCCAGAATGAATCCCTTCAGAAGCGTCCCACACATAGCGCTTTCGACCGGGTCAATATAGCAAGGTAAGCCAATGTTTTCTACATCATTCTGGATCAGTGGTGCTGGAAGAGCACAGCAGTTCAGGCAGCATCCAAGGAGCAGCGCAATCGACGTTTCGGGCAAAAGCCCTTCATCAGGAATATGAAGGGCTTTTGCCCGAAACGTCGATTTCGCGGCTCGTTGGATGCTGCCTGAACTGCTGTGCTCTTCCAGCACCACTGATCCAGAATCTGGTTTCCAGCATCTGCAGTCATTGGTAAAAACAATGTTTTCTACAAACAATTTATGTTAGTAATGCTCTTCCCCCTCCCCCCCGCCGTACATTATTCAAAATAATAAGACTGCTTTAAAATCAACAGCAAGGTACGATTTAAATGAGATCAGTTTTCAGGCACTTTAGAAAGATGATCTCCACAGTACCAGAGATTAATTATAACTACTTCACAACAGTAGCCGGTTGTACCCATTGAATATCGTTCAATGAATCCTAATGGGAAACAGTCAATTGATTCAAGCAGAAAGGAAATGTTTTTAGTTCATGACGGTTCTTGGGAGTTAGGCAGCGTTGCAAATGACACTGATTACAAACCATCCACATTCATATCTGAAATATTATTACACAGCATTTTCATTTTGGTGGCCTGGAACTGTTTCCAGTTCTAGTTCATTGTAAAGAAGGGATTAAACAAGAAACCAAAGACAGATAAACTACACCTAGATTATGACTTTTCAGACAATTGTAAATCCGTTTTTAAAAATGGTTCAAAGTATCTTAGTTTATTTTACTGAAAAGCGCAATGAATGTTTGGAATCGGATTTAGGGACAGTGCAATTAACTGAGACTAACCCAACCGACGTTTCAGGAGTTTGGCAGAAATATCATAGAATTTTTAAGCATCTTAGTGAGACCACGCAACTTGTAATTATTTATCATCTTTAATGTAATACAACACCCATAACTGTTTCACAGAAGTAATTCAAAGTGAAACATATTACAGAACCTCCAAACTGAAAAGAGGTAGGTCTTATTTAGTGTCTAAAAAGAGAAAACAGATATACAGAAGTTGAAGGAAGAGTTTAAAAAAAAACCCACAAAGTGGAAGGTGGGGTGAGGTGAACTAGGGAAAGCCAAGAGGCCAAAATTGAAGGAGTACAGATGTCTAGAGCATTGCAGGACCAGAGGTAGACGTTGTGATGGTTTTGGGTGAAGAGCCCATGGATGGCTTTGAAAACAAGAATGAGAATCTCTTCTTAATCTGGAGGCAGTGTAGGTCAGTGAACTCACGGTTGATTGATAAACAGAATACCATACCAGTTATTTTAAAAAATCCCATAGAGAATGATTTGTTAGTTCCATTGGCCTAAAGTAGTCAGTTTCTCAGCAAAACAAAATAAAATTATATTCAAACACTTTTAAAGCACATCCTTTACTGTTCCTTGAATCCAAAAGAGCCAGTTAAATGTTAACAGGGATGGTATGGTAGCACAGTGGTTGGCACTGCTACCTCACAGTGCCAGGGACCTGGGTTCGATTCCACCTTCAAGCAACTGTTTGTGTGAAGTTTGCACATTCTCCCAGTGTCTGTGTGGGTTTCCTCCAGGTGATCTGGTTTCCTCCCACAGACTAAAGGTGTGTAGATTAGGTGTATTGGCCATACTAAATTGTCCGTAATGTCCAGGGATATGCAGGCTAGCTGGATTAGCTGTGTTTAATGGGTTATAGCGTTGGGGCATTGGGTGGGATGCTCTTTGGAGGGTCTGTGCAGACTCGATGGGCTGAATGGCCTCTTTGCACAGTGCAGGGATGCTATAAACAGCCTTTGAAAATCTGCCAGAAGATACCATTAGCAAGCATTCACAATGGTGTATGATTCAATTTAGGCAGGTGTAGATTTGTAGGTGAGGCTTGCTTTGAGCACAGTTGTGTTGTAATCCAGGACAACAAAAGGTGGAATATCACTGAATGTAATATGCTCAAAATTCTGTGATCTTTTGCAAAAGTTTGGTCTGTTTCGGGTGCATAATGCTGTAAGTCACAGAATAATATACAAGGAATTTCATCCCTTGAAATAAAAGGCATTAAAACTTTATCTGTTAACTTTTCTTATGCAATTAATTATTGGATATGAGCCAATTATTTTCCAAGAAAATAACATTAAAACTCTTGTGAGATTCCTTCTCCTACATCTATTGAGTAACTTCCACAAATTATTCTTTGAAAACCAACTCTTGTTAATTCAAACAAAAAATGTAGATATTGACCTCTTCTGTGGCAAGCTCAATGTTACAGGAATGAGTCATAATCACAGAGATCTATAACATGGAAAAAAGCCAATCAGCTCATCGAGACTGTGTTATTCAATAACAACCATCCAATGGGAAAATGATCAGCCACCCTGCTCACCCACAGCATGGCCACATAAAAAACACAGAAGCTGGCTTGTAAAACACAGAAATCAAACCTGCCAACACATACAAAAATTACCCAGAGTGCCCCAATCTTGGCCAAACAGGCTAACATAAAAAACAGACATGGCCAAGCCACTCCCAGACACTTCCTAAAACAGCTTTCACAATCAGCTCCCAGCCCAGATTAGCACTGCAGTCCCAACACCCGAAGGGCAGGCTCCTTTCCCACTGAAACTGATACCGCGTAAACAAAGAGACAGACCAAAAGACCCTGGAAGACTTCGCCCACAGGAGGAACACAATGGACACACCTGAATGCCACAATGAACACACATATTCGTGCAGATGAGAAATACAGTGAGGAACCCTCTAGAAGACATTCTCACCCACTCACAAAGATGGCTGGAATCTCCTGTGCCAATTACAAAAGAATTGCTACTGCCAAACGTTTGATTAACTTCCACTCAGTTTATTCTTGTTTTAATCTCTTGACAATTTTCACCATTGTACTGTGACTGCTTTACAACTATCGCCTTTGTGTTGTAAAGCATGCCTGTACTTTCTGTTCAGGGAAGACAGCATTTGGCCATCTGTGCAGGAGATCAGTTCTGTTTCAGCCTGGTTAATGTCTCTTCCATGATATTACTTTGTTTAATAAACTGCTTGTCAATTTCACTACGATCCTTGTTTGTGGTCTCTGATCAATTGGGTTCAATTCTCCGATATACCCCTACTATCTAACCCCGTTTTCCAACACTTGGCCCATAGCCTTGGATGTGTTGCTGGAAAAGCGCAGCAGGTCAGGCAGCATCCAAGGAACAGGAACGTCGAATTTCCTGTTCCTTGGATGCTGCCTGACCTGCTGCGCTTTTCCAGCAACACATTTTCAGCTCTAATCTCCAGCATCTGCAGACCTCACTTTCTCCCCATAGCCTTGGATGCCTTGGGCATTGCAAGTGTACCTCTAAACACTTCTTAAATGTAATGAGATTTCTGTCTGTATCACCTGAAGAGACTATCAGTTTAAGATTCCCACCATCTTCTGGTTGAAAATGTTATCCCTCATATGTGCAAGAATAAACTGAGGAAACTAATTTTTACCTGGCACACTTCAAATCAGGTTAACTGACTTCTATTTAAATCAAAACGCATGAAAGAGGTGTATTTCTTTGCTGCAAGATTGCCTTTGAAGTTTTGAATATACTTGCTGCCACGTTACAATAAGTTAAAGAAGGAGAGAAATGGGAAAGGTTATTTTGATATTGGACTTCAATCAAACAGAATTTAAAGAGAAACAATTCTAGGTTATAAAGTAACTGTCTCATTTGGTAGAGTAAGCCAAACTAACAGTGAAGTGAAACAGGCTATTGCAGAGTGTCCCAGTGTGATGGTTAATAATGCTTCATGATGTCATAGAGTCATAGAGTTATACAGCAAGGAAACAGACCCTTTGGTCCAACTCATCCACATCAACCAGACTTCCTAATCTGACCTGCTCCCATCTGTCAAAATTTGGTCTGTATCTCCCATGACAATGACGGAGGTTATTTAAGATTACAAAGAGATCTTGATCAATTGAGGTAATGGACTGATGAATGGCAAATTGAGTTTAATTTGCAAAATGTCATCTATTAGATTTTGGTAAAACAAACAGGGACAAGATTTATACAATTCAAAGTAGGACCTTGGGCATTGTTTTAGAACAGAGAGATCTAGGGGTTCAGGTACATAATTCTTTGAAGTTTACATCACATGTAGATAGAGTGGTTAGGAAGGTATTCAGCACGCTTGCTGTTAGTGCTCAGACCTTTGAGTATAGGAGTTAGGACTTATGCTGAGCTTGTACAGGACTTGGTGAGGCCCCTTCTTGAGTACTGTGTCCAGATTAGCACAGCTGCCTCACAGTGCAAAGGACCTGGGTTCGATCCTAGCTTTGGGTGACTGTGTGTGGAGTTTGCACATCCTCCCCGTGTCTGTGTGGGTTTCCTCTGGGTGCTCCGGTTTCCTCCCACATTCCAAAAGATGTGCAGGTCAGGTGAATTGGCCATGCTAAGTTGCCAATAGTGTTAGGTGCATTAGTCAGGGGTAAATGTAGGAAGTGACTTTGGATAGGTTATTCTTCGGAAGGTCAGTGTGGACTTGTTGGGCTGAAGGGCCTGTTTTCTCACTGTAGAAAATCTAACCTAATCTAATCTGGTTGCCCTGTTATAGGAAGGATATTATTAAGCTGGAGAGGGTTTGAAAGAGATTTACCAGGATGTTGCCAGGAATTAAGAATTTTAATTATAAGGAGAGGCTGGACAGACAAAGACTTTTTTTCACTGGAGCATAGGGAGTTGAGGGGTGACCTTATAGAGGTTTATAAAAAATTAGATGTACAGATGTGGTGTAAGCAGGTGTCTTTTTCCTAGGGTGGAGGATTTCAAGACTCGAGGGCATATTTTAAGATGAGAGGAGAAAGACTTAAAATAGACAAGGGGAAATGTTTTTACACTGAGAAAGGTTCGTGTGTAGAATGAACTTCCAGAGGAAGTAGTGGCTGTGGGTACAATTACAATGTTTAAAAGACATTTAGATAAGTACGTGAATAAAAATTGTTTAAAGGGATATGGGCAAAGTGCATGTAGGTGGATCCACTTTTGTCTGGAATGATGACCAGCATGGATCTGTTCCCATGCTGCGTGAGTCTATGACTCTAAACCCATATATTCATGTACCTATCCATACACCTTTTTAAATGTTGTAATTGTTCCAGCCTTTACCACTTCCTCTGGCAGCTGGTTCCATATACGCACCACCGTCTGCATGAAAAAGTTGACTCTCAGATCCCTTTTAAATCTTGCCCCTCTCACCCTAAACCTATGATCTATAAGTTTAGACTCCCCATCCTAGGCAAAAGACCTTGCCTATTCACTCTATCCATGCCCCTCATGATTTTATAGACGTCTATAAGGTGACCCCTCAACCTTCAACACTCACAGAAAAAAGCCCTGGCCTTTTCAGCCTTTCCCTATAGCTCAAATGCTCTAATTCCAGCAACATCCTTGTAAATCTTTACAGAACCTGTTCAAGTTTAACAACAGCCTTCCAACTGCAGGGAAACCAGAACTGAACACAGTATTCTAAAACTGGCCTAACCAATCTCCTGTACAGCCACAGCATGATGCCCCAACTCCAAAACCCAATGCATTGATTAATAAAGGCAAGTGTACCAAATACCTTCACCACCCTGTCTACCTAAACTCCACTTTCAAGGAACTATGCACCTGCACCCCTAAAATTCTTTGTTCAGCAAAACTCCCCAGGGCTGTACTATTAACTGCGTGGATCCTGCCCTGGTTTGCCTAACCAAAATATAACACCTCAAATTTATCTAAATTGAACTTCATCTGTCCCTTCTCTACCCATTGGTCCATCTGATCAAGGTCCAATTGTACTCTGAGATAGCCTTCTTCACTATCACTACACCACCGATTTTGGTGTCATCTCCAAACTTACTAACCATACCTCCTATATTCACATAGAAGTTATTTTTATAAATAACAAAAAGCAGTGGACCTAGCACCGAACCTTGCACTGGTCACAGGCCTCCAGTCCAAAACAATCTTGCACCATCACCCCCCTGTCTCCTACTTTCAAGCCAATTATGTATTCAATTGGTTAGCCCTTTCTGAATCCCCTGTAATGTAATCTTGCTAAACGGTATGACTCTATGTGGAATACTTTGCTGAAGTCCATATAAACAACATCTATTGCTCTGCTTTTATCAATATTCTTTGTCACGTCTTCAAAAAACTCAATCAACGCAGTGAGGCATGATTTCTGATGCACAAAGCCATGCTGACTATCCCCAATCAGTCCTTGCTTTTCCAAATATAAGTAAATCCTGTCCCTCAGAATCCCCTCCAACAACTTATCCATCACTGACATCAGGCTTACTGGTCTATAGTTTCCTGGCTTTTCCTTACCACATTTCCTAAATAATGGCACTATATTAGCCACTCTCCAGTCTTCCAGCACCTCACCTGTGGCTGTTGATGATAGAAATATCTCAGCAAGGGGTCCAGTAATCACTTCCCTAGCTTCCCACAAAGTCCCAGGGATTTATCCACCCTTATGCTATTTTAAGAACTCCTGCACTTCCTCTTCTGTAATATAGATGCAAAATATTTGTTTATTATCTCACTCATTCGATGTGGTTCCATACATAAAACAGCCTCATTGATTTTTAAGGGACCCTATTCTATCCATAGTTACTCATTTGCCCTGAATGTATTTATAGAATCATTTTGGATTCTCCTTAACCCTATTTGTCAAAGCTAACTCATGTCCCCTTTTTTCCCTCCTGGTTCTCCTCTTAAGTATATTCCTACTGCCATTATACTCTTCTGAGAATTCACTCAACTTCTGCCGTCCATACTTGACATACTTACTTCTTTTTCTTGGCGAGAACCTGAATTTCGCTAGTCATCCAACATTCCCTATACCTACCAGCCTTACCCTTTGCACTAACAGGAACATCTCTGAATTCTCATTTTCTCACTTTTGAAAGCCTCAGACTTTCCAACCATTGCTTTACCTGTGAACAGCGTCCCCCAATCAACTTTTGAAAGTTCCTGCCTAATACTATCAAAATTGCCCTTACTCCAATTTAAAACTTTAACTTTGAGATCAGGTCTATCCTTTTCCATTACTATTTTAAAACTAATAGAATTATGATCACTTGCCCCAAAGTGCTCCCCCACTGACACCTCAGTCACTTGCCTTACCTTATTTCCCAAGTGAAGGTCAGGTTTTGCTCCTTCTCTTGTGAGTACATTCACATACTGAATTAGAAAATTCCTCTTCATCCAAGCCCTGAACACTCTGGCAGTCTCAGTCTAAGTTTGGAAAGTTAAAATCCCCTACCATCACAACCCTATTATTCTTACAGGTATCTGAGATCTTCTGACAAATATGCTTCTCAATTTTCCACTGACTACTAGGTGCCGGCAGTACAATCCCAATAACGTAATCCTCCCTTTCTTATTTGTCTGTTCCATCCATATAACTTCACTGGATGTTCTTCCAGGAATAGCCTCAGTAAGTACAACATAATGTTCTCCCTAACCAAAAACACCACTCCCCTGCTTCTTCTGCCACCATTTCTATCCTTCTTAAAGCATTTATACCCTGGAACAATAACCTGCCAGTCCTGCACCTTCCTAAGACATGCTATTGTAAGAGTTATGATATCCCAGTTCAATGTTCCCAACTATGCCCTAAGTTCATCTGCTTTGCCTGTCAGGCCTCTTGCACTGAAATAAATGCAGTTTAATTTATCAATCTTAACCTTGTTCTCTGCCGTGCTCCTGCTGTCTTGACTATTTAACTTGCTCCCTTGCTTTTGTAACAGCCTCAAACTGAGTTCCTTTGTCACTATCATTTTAGATCCCACTCTTCCCCTTACTAGTTTAAAACTTCCTGAGTAGCACTCACAGGTCTCCCTGCCAGGATATAGGTCACCTTCCAATTCAAGTGCAACCCATCCTTCTTATTTGGGTCACTTCTACCCCAGAAGAGATTCCAAAGATCCAAAAATGTGTCCCCTTCTCCCTGCACCAGCTCCTTAGTCATGCATTCATCTGCTCTATCCCGCTATCCTACTCTCACTAGCACTTGGCACCAGAAGTAATCCAGATATTATGATGCTCAAGTCCCTACTTTTCAACCTCCTGCCTACTTTCTTTTAGTGTCTCTGCCAAACATCATCCCTTTATCTTCCAATGTCATTGGTACCAATGTGTACAACGACCTTCTGCTGGTCACTCCCCTTTCAGAATATTCTGCACCTACTCTGATATATCCAGGACCCTGGCACCAGGGAGGTAACACACCATCTTGATGTCTCAATGATGGCTGGAGAAACATCTGTCTGTGCCCCATACTCGAGAATCACCTATCACAATTAACCACTTGGAACCTGATATGGACGTCATTACAGTACAGCCAGTCAGGGTACCAGAAACCTGGTTGTCAGTGCTACATTCCCTTGAGAGGCCATCATCCCCTGCAGTATCCAATATAGTATATTTGTTTGAAATGGGGATAGCCACAGGAGACTCCTACACTATCTGCCTACCTCTCCTACCTTTTCTAGCAGTAACCCATGTACCTGACTGTAGATGCAGATTTTCTACCTTCCAGAAACTACCATCCACCTTGTAGCTCCTGTAAATTCCTCATTGTCTCTAACTGCTGTTCCATCCGATCCATGTGATCCAATAAGATTTGCATCCAAATGCACTTCCTGCAGACATAATCTCCAGGAACATTGAAATTCTCCCTGAACTCTTACATCTAAGAGGAAGAGCACATCACCCTGCTAAAAGCCATCCCTGCCTCTTTAAGAATCTACAGACCCAGAAAATACCTAAAACCAAATACGGCACACTTGTTCAGAAATTCAGCATTAGCACAGCTCAAAACAATGTTTTGGTATAACGATACCTGTCTTTATATTAAAACTCAATCAAAGGACAAATCTAAGTAAAGCATAAAAAAGATCCTCACCCTACTCACTGTTAAAGATTTACAAAAAAAAATACAGATTGAGATTTATAAGTTTTATAAGTCTTAAAATCAAGCACTTAGTTAACAAGGGTCTGATATCATCAGTGATCTCTCCGAGCTACAACGTGCAATTGCAAAATTAGGTCTACCAATGTCAGCTGTGGTAAAATGTAAAGAATGTTGGAATTGAAAAAAACATGTAAATTTTTGTGCCTAATAATTTTATCAGTAAATTGCATAATGAATCAACTAAAGTATTGGTGTGTCAAATCTGATCATGAACCGTCCTGACTGAAATTCTAAGTTTTTAATCACTTTCAATATCAATACATGATTTGGAGATGCCGGTGTTGGACTACCACCTGATGAAGGAGCAGCGCTCCGAAAGCTAGTGTGCTTCCAATTAAACCTGTTGGACTATAACCTGGTGTTGTGTGATTTTTAATATTAATACAGTTTTCAATTTAAGATTAAACTGGTAGAGTCTGTACGTTTGTTAGTCTCTTGTGCAGTTTCTCCACTTTATTTTTAAACAATGAACATAGTCAATTCAACTTGAACGGATACCAGATGATGTCATGCTTTCAGCCTTATATTTTTATGTGTCTCCTTTTTAGTATCATGTGTCAGACACCATTTTTTTAGCCAAGAAGTTACACATGCTAATTATTTCTGTAGAACCAGCATGCTGCTCAATAGACTACCCAAACTGACTCAAAATATTTATTCTGAAGAAAGAGCTTGACCCCATTTATTCCATGTTTTCATTATTTGAGAGAGATTGTGAACTTGTGAGGCAATTATGACAGAGATTAGCCTCCAATGTTCTCTGACTGTCTCTACCGGAATGGGGTGTATATGAGGTTCCAAGCAATTAATTGTGATAGGCGATTTTCTAGAAACTAATGCCTCTGCCAACTTGTGTGTGTGTGTGTGTATATATATATATATATATATATATCAATCAGCTCAAAAATCATCTATTTTCTCTGTTCGCTAACTTTATTAGTTAAGATTTGAAGGTGCCGGTGTTGGACTGGGGTGTACAAAATTAAAAATCACACAACACAAGGTTATAGTCCAATAGGTTTATTTGGAAGCACCAGCTTTCGGAGCGCTGCACCTTCATCAGGTGGTTGTGGATTACAAGAACGTACGACACAGAATTTATAGCAAAGGTTGACTGTGTGATGCAACTGAAATGACAAAATTGAAAAAGATTGTTAAGTCTCTCATCTTTTAGAAGGATCATGTTGGTTTCAGTTCTTTCACATGTCTGCTTTTCAATATATAATTTCAGTTACATCACACTGTAAATCTTTGCTATAAATTCTGTGTCTTACGATCTTATACTCCACAACCAACTGATGAAGGAGCAGTGCTCCAAATAAACCTGTTGGACCATAACTTGGTGTTGTGTGATTTTTTAAACTTTATTATTAAGTATTTCAATTAAGCTTTTAGCACCGAAACAAGGACCATGTAATGGGATTTAATCAGACTATGCACTTCAGTTCTTTACCTGATGTTTGTATAGTACCATGGACTGGCAGCATTGAATTGTGGTTTTCCATTCTGAATTTTGCCTAATAAGAGACTCAGGGTAAAAAAATGAGGTCTGCAGATGCTGGAGATCACAGCTGAAAATGTGTTGCTGGTTAAAGCACAGCAGGTTAGGCAGCATCCAAGGAATAGGAAATTCGACGTTTCGGGCATAAGCCCTTCATCAGGAATGAGGAGAGTGTGCCAAGCAGGCTAAGATAAAAGGTAGGGAGGAGGGACTTGGGGGAGGGGCGATGGAGATGTGATAGGTGGAAGGAGGTCAAGGTGAGGGTGATAGGCTGGAGTGGGGTGGGGGCGGAGAGGTCAGGAAGAAGATTGCAGGTTAGGAGGGCGGTGCTGAGTTGAGGGAACCACCTACGTTCGGGATACCTCAACACGGTTCTGTCCCCTTTAGTCCAAGAACTCCCCACCTACGTTCGGGACACCACCCACGCCCTCCACCTCCTCCAGGATTTTCGCTTCCCCGGTCCCCAACGCCTTATTTTCACGATGGACATCCAGTCCCTGTACACCTCCATCCCCATCACGAAGGACGCAAAGTCCTCCACTTCTTCCTTTCCCGCCGCACCAACCAGTACCCTTCCACTGACACCCTCCTTCGACTGACTGAACTGGTCCTCACCCTGAATAACTTCTCTTTTCAATCCTCCCACTTCCTCCAAACTAAAGGAGTTGCCATGGGCACCTGCATGGGCCCCAGCTATGCCTGTCTCTTCGTAGGATATGTGGAACAGTCCATCTTCCGCAACTACACTGGCACCACCCCCCACCTTTTCCTCCGCTACATCGATGACTGTATCGGCGCCGCCACGTGCTCCCACGAGGAGGTTGAACAGTTCATCAACTTTACTAACACCTTCCATCCCGACCTCAAATTCACCTGGACTGTCTCAGACTCCTCCCTCCCCTTCCTAGACCTTTCCATTTCTATCTCGGGTGACCGACTCAACACAGACATCTACTATAAACCGACTGACTCCCACAGCTACCTGGACTACACCTCCTCCCACCCTGCCCCCTGTAAAAACTCCATCCCATATTCCCAATTCCTTCATCTCCGCCGCATCTGCTCTCAGGAGGACCAGTTCCAACACCGCACAGCCCAGATGGCCTCCTTCTTCAAGGACCGCAGATTCCCCCCAGACGTGATCGACGATGCCCTCCACCGCATCTCCTCCACTTCCCGCTCCTCCACTTCCCGCTCCTCTGCCCTTGAGCCCCGCTCCTCCAACCGCCACCTAGACAGAACCCCACTGGTTCTCACCTACCACCCCACCAACCTCCGTATACAACGTATCATCCACCGTCATTTCCGCCACCTCCAAACGGACCCCACCACCAGGGATATATTTCCCTCCCCTCCCCTATCAGCGTTCCGCAAAGACCACTCCCTTCGTGACTCCCTCGTCAGGTCCACACCCCTCACCAACCCAACCTCCACTCCTGGCACCTTCCCCTGCAACCGCAGGAAATGTAAAACTTGCGCCCACACCTCCTCCCTCACTTCCCTCTAAGGCCCCAAGGGATCATTCCATATCCGCCACAAGTTCACCTGTACCTCCACACACATCACCTATTGCATCCACTGCACCCGATGTGGCCTCCTCTATATTGGGGAGACGGGCCGCTTACTTGCGGAACGCTTCAGAGAATACCTCTGGGACGCCCGGACCAACCAACCCAACCACCCCATGGCTCAACACTTTAACTCTCCCTCCCACTCCACCGAGGACATGCAGGTCCTTGGACTCCTCCACCGGCAGAACATAACAACACGACGGCTGGAGGAAGAGCGCCTCATCTTCCACCTGGGAACCCTCCAACCACAAGGAATGAACTCAGATTTCTCTAGTTTCCTCATTTCCCCTCCCCCCACCTTGTCTCAGTCGGTTCCCTCAACTCAGCACCCCCTCCTAACCTGCAATCTTCTTCCTGACCTCTCCGCCCCCACCCCACTCCGGCCTATCACCCTCACCTTGACCTTCTTCCACCTATTACATCTCCATCGCCCCTCCCCCAAGTCCCTCCTCCCTACCTCTTATCTTAGCCTGCTTGGCACACTCTCCTCATTCCTGATGAAGGGCTTATGCCCGAAACGTCGAATTTCCTATTCCTTGGATGCTGCCTAACCTGCTGTGCTTTAACCAGCAACACATTTTCAGCTAATAAGAGACTCACCTCATCAATCTTGGAAGCAGCTGACTAAAACTTGTCATATGCAGAACATGAGCTAGAAACTTGAAGAAAGGGACTTCCTCTTGAGCAATATCCTGCTTAACATAAAGCTGTACTCATATGTTTAAAGTCTCAACTCATATGATGCCATTTCCGGTTTATTTCTTGTTGCAGCTCATTACTGTGTTCTCTGTGTGGGTGCTTGAAATGTGAAATCTATTTCTCCTTCTTTACCGTTCATAAATGCACAAACTATTTCTGCAGTACTATTCTGCTCTTTTCTTGTAATTTTACATTCTTAGCTCTTTCAATGAAGGTGGTACAATATGATGACACAGATACTGAAGTACAATCAGATGCATCACACAATAAACTATAATTCTCATTTACACCTTGTTGTCAAATAATTCTGTAAAGCAGTTGGCACCACCAAGGCTCACTCTGCCCCCATCAAGTGTTTAAAATCACACAACACCAGGTTATAGTCCGACAGGTTTAATTGGAAGCACACTAGCTTTCGGAGCGACGCTCCTTCATCAGGTGATAGTGGAGGGCTCGATTGTAACACAGAATTTATAGCAAAAATTTATAGCCCATCAAATGGCCCTTGCTGCTAGACTGGAGTTTAGAAGAATGGAATGTGATCGCAGTGAGATATATAAGATACTTAAGAGGCTTGACAATGTAAATCTGAAAGGATGTTTCCCCTCTTGGGAGAGTCTCAGAGCAGAGGGCATAGCCTAAGAATAAAGGGGCACCAGTTTAAGGCTGGGATAAGGAGGAATTCCTTCTTTCGGAAGGTTGTGAGTCTTTAGAACTCTTTGTCACAGGGAGCTGTGGGAGCAGACTTCTTGTGTAAAATCAAGGCTGAGGTAGATTATTGATTAATGGGAAAATCAAGATTATGGGGAAAGGGCAAGAAAGTGAAAGTGATCAGATCAGCCATGATCCTATTGAACGGTGTAACAGGCTCAATGAGCTGAATGACCTAATCCTGTTCCTATTTCCTATGGTCTTATAAACTCCCTTCCTAAAAGCTCTGTGAATATACCTACAACCCAAAGACTACAGTGGTTCAGTAAGGTAGCTCACCATCACCTGCTCCAGGACAGTTAGAGATGGATGATAAATACTGGCTTAGCCAGTGATGCCTCCATTCCTTGAATGAATAAGAAATAAATGAACTGTAGCTCATATGAAACCTTACTATGAAAGTAATGGAAACTACAGGAAATGAATAATGATCTAAGTCCTTAATGAAAAATTCACCCAATCTGTCATATTCAATATGATTCCTGTATCTGTGATCTGAGGTTGTTTACAATAATTTATTCAATACAAGAAGAGAAACAAGGTGAAAAAAGTTATTAAAATATTATAAAAACTCAAATTGCTGCTGCTGATAAAGTCAGATTTATTTTCACACTGCTAGATCTTTTTATATATGTGGCTAATTTTCCACCTTTGACTCGAATTTACAATATGTGTATTTCATTTCAATGTCACAGTTTGTTAGATTAACTTTCCTTGAATTTGAACAAGTAATAACAGCATGCAAATAAGGTTTCATATGCCCATGGCTTTATTTTTAAGCTGTTCATTAACCTTAGCATTGTTTCACTTCTCCATCTTTGGCTGCATAATATATACTTTAAACAAATCTTTCAAAGGATGTTTCGCATTTTCATTATCCTTTCTTGTCACATGGCTGCTGCAAGATCAGTCTTTATTATCTACTCTTTAGTTACTAGATAGGCTATATGGGTGGCAGGGTGGCTCAGTGGTTAGCACTGCTGCTTCACAGTGCCAGGAACTCAGGTTCCATTCTAGCCATGGGTGGCTGTCTGTATGGAGTTTACATATTGTTTGCATGGGTTTCCACAGAGTGTTCTGGTTTCCTCCTACAGTCCAAAGACATGCTGGTTAGGTGAATTGGCCATGGTAAATTGTTTGTAGTTTTCAGGGGTGAGTAGGCTAAATGGATTAGCCATTGTAAATATGGGGATACAATAGGGGTCTGGGACTGAGTGGGACGGTCTTTGGAGGGTTGGTGTGAAATTGATGGGCCAAATAGCCTTCCCCTTACACTGTAGGGATTCAAGAGAAGGAAGTACAGTAATTAGCCTTCCTTCCATTTGAACCACTGTGGTTTATGTGTTGAATCTTTGTAGTGGTTGCACATAACTGAGTGGCTGAAAATGTGTTGCTGGAAAAGCGCAGCAGGTCAGGCAGCATCTAAGGAACAGGAGAATCGACGTTTTGGGCATAAGCCCTTCTTCAGGAATGAGGAAAGTGTGTCCAGCATGCTAAGATAAAAGATAGGGAGGAGGGACTTTGGGGGAGGGGCAATGGAGATGTGATAGGTGGAAGGAGGTCAAGGTGAGGGTGATAGGCTGGAGTGGGGTGGGGGCGGAGAGGTCAGGAAGAAGATTGCAGGTTAGGAAGGTGGTGCAGACCTCACTTAGCTCTGATCTCCAGCATCTGCAGACCTCACTTACTCAGCACCGCCATTTCTTTATACAAATAGTAGAAGTGCAGAACTCTTTCCCATAAAAAGCTGTAGATGCCAACTCAATTAATAATTATAAATTTAAGATGCATATATTATTGCTAGACGAGCATATGGAGTTAAGTTACAGATCAATCTTACCTCTCTGAATTGTGGAAGAGCTCAGAGCTGAATGGTTTGGTCCTGTTCCTATGCTGCAAATGTGTTGCTGGTCAAAGCACAGCAGGTTAGGCAGCATCTCAGGAATAGAGAATTCGACGTTTCGAGCACAAGCCCTTCATCAGGAATAAGAGAGAGAGAGCCAAGCCGGCTGAGATAAAAGGTAGGGAGGAGGGACTAGGGGGAGGGGCGATGGAGGTGGGATAGGTGGAAGGAGGTCACGGTGAGGGTGATCGGCCGGAGTGGGGTGGGGGCGGAGAGGTCAGGAAGAGGATTGCAGGTTAGGAGGGCGGTGCTGAGTTGAGGGAACCGACTGAGACAAGGTGGGGGGAGGGGAAATGAGGAAGCTGGAGAAATCTGAATTCATACCTTGTGGTTGGAGGGTTCCCAGGCGGAAGATGAGGCGCTCCTCCTCCAGCCGTCGTGTAGTTGTGTTCTGCCGGTGGAGGAGTCCAAGGACCTGCATGTCCTCGGTGGAGTGGGAGGGGGAGTTAAAGTGTTGAGCCACGGGGTGATTGGGTTGGTTGGTTCGGGCGGCCCAGAGGTGTTCTCTGAAGCGTTCCGCAAGTAAGCGGCCTGTCTCACCAATATAGAGGAGGCCACATCGGGTGCAGCGGATGCAATAGATGATGTGTGTGGAGGTACAGGTGAACTTGTGGCGGATATGGAAGGATCCCTTGGGGCCTTGGAGGGAAGTGAGTGTGGAGGTGTGGGCGCAAGTTTTACATTTCCTGCGGTTGCAGGGGAAGGTGCCGGGGTGGAGGTTGGGTTGGTGGGGGGTGTGGATCTGACAAGGGAGTCACGAAGGGAGTGGTCCTTGCGGAACGCTGATAGGGGAGGGGAGGGAAATATATCCTTGGTGGTGGGGTCCGTTTGGAGGTGGCGGAAATGGCGGCGGATAATACGTTGTATGCGCAGGTTGGTGGGGTGGTAGGTGAGAACCAGTGGGGTTCTGTCTTGGTGGCGGTTGGAGGAGCGGGGCTCAAGGGCGGAGGAGCGGGAAGTGGAGGAGATGCGGTGGAGGGCATCGTCGATCACGTCTGGGGGGAATCTGCGGTCCTTGAAGAAGGAGGCCATCTGGGTTGTGCGGTGTTGGAATTGGTCCTCCTGGGAGCAGATGCGGCGGAAACGAAGGAATTGGGAATATGGGATGGCGTTTTTACAGGGGGCAGGGTGGGAGGAGGTGTAGTCCAGGTAGCTGTGGGAGTCAGTCGGTTTATAATAGATGTCTGTGTTGAGTCGGTCGCCCGAGATAGAAATGGAAAGGTCTAGGAAGGGGAGGGAGGAGTCTGAGACAGTCCAGGTGAATTTCAGGTCGGGATGGAAGGTGTTAGTAAAGTTGATGAACTGTTCAACCTCCTCGTGGGAGCACGAGGCAGCGCCGATACAGTCATCGATGTAGCGGAGGAAAAGGTTGGGGGTGGTGCCAGTGTAGTTGCGGAAGATGGACTGTTCCACATATCCTACGAAGAGGCAGGCATAGCTGGGGCCCATGCGGGTGCCCATGGCAACTCCTTTAGTTTGGAGGAAGTGGGAGGATTGAAAAGAGAAGTTATTCAGGGTGAGGACCAGTTCAGTCAGTCGAAGGATAGTGTCAGTGGAAGGGTACTGGTTAGTGCGGCGGGAAAGGAAGAAGCGGAGGGCTTTGAGTCCTTCGTGATGGGGGATGGAGGTGTACAGGGACTGGATGTCCATAGTGAAAATAAGGCGTTGGGGACCGGGGAAGCGAAAATCCTGGAGGAGGTGGAGGGCGTGGGTGGTGTCCCGAACGTAGGTGGGGAGTTCTTGGACTAAAGGGGACAGGACCGTGTCGAGGTATTGGGAGATGAGTTCGGTGGGGCAGGAGCAGGCTGAGACAATGGGTCGGCCGGGGCAGGCAGGTTTGTGGATTTTGGGCAGGAGGTAGAAACGGGCGGTGCGGGGTTGTGGGACTATGAGGTTGGAGGCGGTGGATGGGAGATCCCCTGAGGTGATGAGGTCCTGGATGGTCTGGGAGATGATGGTTTGGTGGTGGGAGGTGGGGTCGTGGTCAAGGGGGCGATAAGAGGAGGCGTCCGCGAGCTGGTGTTTGGCTTCAGCGGTGTACAGGTCAGTGCGCCAAACTACCACCGCGCCTCCCTTGTCTGCGGGTTTGATGGTGAGGTTGGGATTGGAGCGGAGGGAGTGGAGGGCTGCACGTTCTGAGGGTGAGAGGTTGAAGTGGGTGAGAGGGGTGGACAGGTTGAGTCGGTTGATGTCACGGCGGCAGTTGGCTATAAAGAGGTCGAGGGCGGGTAGGAGGCCAGCACGGGGTGTCCAGGTGGATGGGGTGTGTTGGAGGCGGGAGAAGGGGTCGTCAGAGGGTGGGCTTGGAAGGACATTGATGTGATCTTTGATTACACTTGTTGTTTTGTTTTTAGCCATAATTGCGCTGAGGTTTATCCCACGTTTCTTGCTTTACTGTGGACTGCTGGACTTTTCTGTAGTCAGGGTAAGTTACCATTAAAATAATTTACATCTGAAGAATTTGCATGTGAAATGAAAACTTGCATATCTTTTATTATTTTATTTAAGCGTTCTTAATTATTATTCACTTGCATGTTTCTGATGTGTTTTATCAATAACTTGGGTCATTTTGAGACTGAGTTGGAACCATAAAAAAAAAATCAGTGCTGCAGGTAGTACACCTTCCCCGACTCTCCATCCTTGTATCGGTCATAAGTCCAACAAATAAACAGCTTTGAATAACAAGTCCAGCTCATCATCTTTCTGTAAATCTTATAACTTCAATAGTATGAGGTGCTGATCTTAGACCAGTATTTTTCCAAAAGTACAGTTCATTCATAAAATGTTTACAGGTATGTTACATGACAGTTCAAATTTGGTAATATGAAGTGTCATGCAGGTCAATTTATTTCATTACAGAATATGAGATGTCTCATCACCCCAGACGTTACATGTTATATTTACAATGTAAATTTATAGTTCTCATTCAACATTCTGTGGTGAATATAGCCCAAGGGATTTTACATATATTCAAACCCATTGATATACATTGTATAGGAGGGCCTGAGACAGTAGCCTTTATTGAGCCTTTGCAGTTCCTGGCAAAGCCTGAGAATGTGCCTTATCACATAGTGCTGGACCTTGGAATGTGTCAAGTCATCAAAAGCTTTTTACACTGGAAGACTAGAAAGTCTTGGACAGACCAAACAGCATCTTTCACTGAGTTGATAGTCCTCCAGTGATTGTTGATGTTTGTCTCAGTCTGTATCCCTGGACCTCAAGGGGATTTAAAAAATCTGTTTATATCATTTGTCCAGAGTTTCTGTGGCTTAATGTCATACTTGTAGAGTTCAAAGTCCTACATTACAGGAGTGCTCCAAATGAACCATGATTTAAAAAAAGCATTGTGTATCTTTAAGGACCAGCTTTACAATGGTGCAATCAAGAAGGAAGTGGATGGTAATTTCTTTCCCAGTAAAACTGCCTGAAGCAGCTTGCACTCTGACTGAATCTGACAGAGAGCTCTTCTCAATGCAAGACAATCTACATCTTAATGGTTGCTTAAATATCCTGGCACTGGTGCATTCTTCCAAGTGAATTTGCCAGTTTGCTTTGGGAATAATCCAACAGGATTCACTCTTTCCTTTTCCATAGGACCGTCAGAAAGTTACATGCAGACCATTGCACTTGTGGTTAATGGTGCTTTCCTGTGCAATCCTTTCTCCGAGGGACAGGTTGAGTGTCATGATATAAATGACTGCACCTTCTATGGCAATGGAGCTCAATTTAGCCTTCACCACACTGTGATGATTAAACCTCAGTGCTTAGTGATGCTTTTGAGGTTTCTGCATAACCTAATCCAGCTGTCGGAATAAAGGACACATTGGGTTTGTTTTTGCACCTCTTTGTACATCATGACCCTGTGCATAGTGTTGGTTTTCAATTTCCTAATCAATTGTAAGATGGCTTAGGTGACCACCACGTTACAGGTGTGGAATTGGGGATAGGACTGCAGGACATAAAGCAACAATAAGAACTCCTTGCACATGATGGTTAGGTTTTGACCCACAACAGTGAGGGATCTTCACTCCCATATGCCCGGTATCTGTTTGACCTTGGTTATGGCAAAGAAGTGACAGCCCTGCCCGATTCCAGAGATGATGTCCTTCAAATTCACCCAACTAGATTTAACTGCTTCATCTTTCAGGCATTATCAGTGTTTAACTCTGATTCTGCCAGCATGATGAAATTCCCTTGTAGATTTGGTCTCCACTCTCTCCTGAGCCTTTTGTTCTCTACTAGATTAAAAAATCTGTGTTTATGTCATTTGTCCAGAATTTCTGTGGCTCAGTACCATAATTATAGCAGATGACTAGGCAAACCACTCTGGAAATACAATAGTTTGTACATTTACTTCTCCCAAGATACTTCGCCAAGTTCATATACCCATGAACTGAGAGAGACTTCACTTCAGATGTCAATTTTCTGAAACGTCAAGGAATTACAATGGGCCCATTTCAATAATAAAGACTTAAATCAGAACTCATCACCTTTGCCTTCTTGATAATGTATAATGAAGCTAATAATACGAGATGAAAGTGGCAGTCATTTAATACCTTCTCTGTCTTGTTCACCTTTCTGTATCAGCACGGCCTTTAAATGTAATCTGGCAGTTGGGACTTGGCAAAAATCAGTTTATTGGCATTGGTCTGGAAAAACCTTTTGTGCTCATATCCAAAGTGTACACAACTCTTCGAATTGGCACCTCTGTTTTCCCAGGGAATAGTTGGAAACACAACTTGAAGTGGACCATGTCAAAATTCCCTCATAGCTTTGGGTTACTAGGTTATAATATCATGGTTTTCTGTTTTGCATTAAATAATGTCGATCTGTGTTTCTCTTTTGTTAGCTCCCGCAGCCTTCGCTGGATTGTTGTATTTGGTGGTGAGGCACAAATACTTTGTGGGTTATTTAGGAGAGAACAGTCAAAGGTAACAGTTCTTTGTTCTATAAGCATTTTAAAAATTATAAGTCTGTATCTTCAGCTCTCATTGATAATGGACATGAGATGTCTTGCCGTTGTGATTAATATTCCACATTAGATTAGATGATTAGATTCCCTACAATGTGGAAACGGGCTCTTCAGCCCAACAAGTCCACACCAACCCTCCGAAGAGTAACCCACCCAGACCCATTTCCCTCTGACTAAAGTACCTAACACTACGGGTATGCCAATTCACCTGACCTGCACATCTTTGGACTGTGGGAGGAAACCAGAGCACCTGGAAGAAACCCACTCAGACACAGGGAGAATGTGCAAACTCCACACAGACAGTCGCCTGAGGTCGGAAACAATTAAACCTTTAAAGAAAAGTGATGAATTGTTGAGCTAATTAGGTGAAGGTAAAGATGTTGATGGTGTGGAATCAAAAAGTACTTTTCAGTTGTATTACTTACTGTTAATATCAGCTCAGGTTGATCTTGTAACCAGTTCTTGGGGAAAAAGATCTTTGTCTTGACAAAGCTCATCTGCCTGCACCACCAGATAATCTCATGTCGATGTTTCTGGTGGGCATAATATTGGATAAAACAATCCAACCAGCTCGCTTAGTGAACTGCCTGTGAACACTGGCTCAGCACTTGCAGCTCACCTTTCCAATTTGGGTAAAAGAGAATCCAAAGAGATTTTATAAATATATTAAGGACAAAAAGGTAACGAGGTAGAGAATAGAGCTCCTCAAAGATCAGCAAGGCAGCCTATGTGTGGAGGCACAGGAGATGGCGCAGATATTAAATGAGTATTTTGCATCATTATTTACTGTGGAGAAGGACATGGAAGATATAGAATGCGGGGAAATAGATGGTGACATCTTGAAAAATGTCCATATTACAGAGGAGGAGGTGCTGGATATCATAAAAAACATAAAAGTGCGTAAATCTCCAGGACCTGATCAGGTGTACCCTAAATCTCTGTGGAAATTTAGGGAAGTGATTGCTGAGACATTTGTATCATCAATAGTCATGGGTAATGTGCTGGAAGACTGGAGGTTGGCTAACGTACCACTATTTAAGAATGGTGATAAGGAAAAGCCAGGGAATTATAGACCGGTGAGCCTGACATCAGTGGTGGGCAAGTTTGATTAGATTAGATTACTTACAGTGTGGAAACAGGCCCTTCGGCCCAACAAGTCCACACTGACCCGCCGAAGTGCAACCCACCCATACCCCTACATTTACCCCTTACCTAGCACTACGGGCAATTTAGCATGGCCAATTCACCTGACCCGCACATCTTTGGACTGTGGGAGGAAACTGGAGCACCCGGAGGAAACCCACGCAGACACGGGGAGAACGTGCAACTCCACACAGTCAGTCGCCTGAGTTGGGAAATGAACCCGGGTCTCAGGCGCTACGAGGCAGCAGTGCTAACCACTGTGCCACCGTGCCGCCCAGTTGTTGGAGGGAATCCTGAGGGACAGGATGTGCATGTATTTGGAAAAGCAAGGATTGATTAGGGATAGTCAACAAGGTTTTGTGCATGGGAAATCATGTCTCGTGAACTTGATTGAATTTTTTTTGAAGAAATAATGAAGAGGATTGATGAGGGCAGAGCGGTGGATGTGATCTATGTGGACTTCAGTAAGGCATTCAGCAAGGTTCCTCCTGGTAGACTGGTTAGCAAAGTTAGATCTTATGGAATACAGGGAAAATTAGTCACTTGGATACAGAACTGGCTTGAAGGTAGAAGACAGAGGGTGGTGATGGAGTGTTGCTTTTCAGGCTGGAGGCTTGTGACCAGTGGTGATTCACAAGGATAGATGCTTGGTTCAATGCTTTTCATAATTTATATAAATAATTTGGATGTGAATATAGGAGGTATAGCTAGTACATTTGCAGATAACACCAAAATTGGAGGTATGGTGCCAGTGAAGAAGGTAATCTCAGATACAATGGGATCTTGATCAGATGGGCCAATGGGCTGAGGAGTAGCAGATGGAGTTTAATTTAGATAATTGCGAGGTGCTGCATTTTGGAAAGGCAAATCAGAGGAGGATTTATACACTTAATAGTAAGGTCCTGGGGAGTATTGCTGAACAAAGAGACCTTGGGGTGCAGCTCATAGTTCCTTGAAAATGGAGTTGAAGGTAGATGGGATAGTGAGGAAGGCATTTGGTATGCTTTCCTTTATTTGATAGAGCATTGAGTACAGGAATTAGGAGGCCATGTTGCAGCTGTACAGGATATTGGTTAGGCCACTGTTGGAATATTATGTGCAATTCTGGTCTCCCTCCTATTGGAAAGATGTTGTGGAACTTGAAAGTGTTCAGAAAATATTTACAAGGATTTGAGCTATGAGGAGAGGCTGAATAGGCTGGGACTGTTTCCCTGGAGCATCGGAGGCTGAGGCGTGACCTCATAGAGGTTTATAAAATTGTGAGGGGCATGGATAAATCGACATGGTCTCTTCCTTGAGGTGGGGGAGACCAGAACTAGAGGGCATAGGTTTAGGATTTGAGGGGAAAAATTTAAAAAGGACTCATGGGGCAACTGAATGGGTACATGAATATGAAGGGTTTAGAGGGATATGGGCCACATGCTGGCAAATGGGATTAGATTAGATTAGGATATCTGGATAGCATGGACGAGTTGTACCGAAGGGTCTGTTTCTGTGCTGTACATCTCTATGACTATGACAGCTTATTCAAAAAAAACAGACAAACTTTGTAATCATGTTGCGTACTTATTCTTCCAAGTTTGCAGTCAACACAGTAGTGACTCAACATTGTCCTGTAACTCTTATTTTGAAACAATTTCCTCTTTCATCTAGCTGCCAGAATGTATGGCGTTATTTCCACATCAGCAGAGTGAACATTGTGGTTTTCACTTCCTTTAAAATCTACCAGATAGTCTTCTACATTTAATTTGTTGTGTTTTATAATTAACCCTACTTTAGATTTGAAAATGCTTGAGTGATTATTTATTCTGGCATCTGTGTCCTGATAGAGGTGCAATAGGTAAATCACCAATTTGAGTAATTGGAAAATACAATGGGCAAGATGTAAAATGGGCAATTGATCAGGTCTCATCACTTCCTTGAATAAGGCGACTGAAAATTGCCTTTCATAAAGAAATATATTTCAAATGGGTAAAATCAGACTGGCCATGATCCTATCTGCTTTGAGGAAATACAAATAAAAAGAAACTTTGAAAAATTATTGCTTTGTTCATTCGATATAGAGTAACATGATGGAATTATTTAGAACTATGAAAGGACAAGAGCCATTGGAAATTAATCTTTTACAGTGTACGAGATATCAGGAACTAAGTTCTAACACCTAACCATTAACATCTTTAGCCTCCTGACAAGCCCCCATCTCCAATCCAACTCCATAGTAACAAAAAAATGGAATCAGATCGGACTGGCTGGTGCATTCAGATAGATTTCAGCTAATAATATGTTAGAAACTGATTGAGGTATTAGGATCAGGACAAGCACATTTATGGAGGTTCAGCCTTTGGCCCAGGCTCCCAGTCGTAGAGCCTCATCAGGCAGATGCTGTGTCCATGAAAACAGTGCACGAGCCTGCATCCAATGCATCCTGACCTTGGATTTACAGCTTTTCGGTCACATTCAACAAAAACTCACAATTAACGGACTGAAACATACCCGGGTGCTTCACAGGAACACATAAACAAAGTAAGACATTGAGTCACATATGGAAGTATATACAAAGGTGAAATAACCAAAAGTTTGGTCAAAAAGCTAGTTTTTAATAAATGTCTTAAAGCAAGAAGATAAGATGAAGACTTGGAGAGTTGGGTGGGAAAGGTGACAGTGAGAAAGCACTCGGTATTGTCAGCATTCATGTGAAAACTAATGCAATGTCTTTGTACAATGGACAATGTGCAGATGAGGAAGAAGAGGGGGCAAAGGACGGATCATTGGGGAACAACAGAGTTAATGGAGCAGGAGCAGGAATAGAGAGAAGCATTGCAATGAATCACTGGCTATGATCAGTTAGTTATGAATGGAGCAGTCACGTCTTGCTGAACAACAGAGGGAGGCATTGCAGGAGAATGATCTGATCAACAATATGTACACCTGCAGAGCAGTCACGAGGACGAGGAGGGAAACTTTATGTTTGTCACTGTTACAAAGATGCAATTCTCTCTAGATTTATGATGGGAGATCTGCAGATGGAAATACACAAATTCAGGGTCAGTATGTTGGCAATACAGCCTTTGATATGGGGATCCTCAGAGGAAAATGTGCAGTATTGTCTAATTTATTGTAGTTTTTAATTCTTTGATCTGATGGGGATAAGGCATGTGTACTTTGTCGTTCCAAAGAAGTGACTTCGATTTGTGTGAGGTGACTGAGGACGAGTAGAACTCAATAGCGATGATTTTATGCATGTATATTTTCTGACAATGGTTTTCTGTACCTTGGGGACAGCCTCTCAGGAAATTGTGGGAACCATCCTGTTATTTCCCAATCTGTATTAGCTGCAGGCCAGGCTCACTGGCATAAAGTGGGCATTGTAAAAATGTTCTTTAACTGAGCGGGTAATTCATATGGATTGACACAATAGTCCAATATCAGTTGCTGTTCCTGCCTGCTAAAGGGTTATTTAATAGAGATGGGCTGCGAGCAGTTTTATTCATGAACTGTAATTTATGCACAAATATACAGTGATTTTCTAAATCTTTAATTCTTGTTTATGTCACTTATTTTTACAGCCTTCCTGGTTTCTTTTTCGGAAAACGTTTGATGGCATTCTTATTCTTCATGGCAACTGCTGGAATTATCAACTATGCAACAAACTACTTCTTTGGAATCAACTTTCTGTATTACATTCAAACAGCCACAAAAGCCTCTGCTGCATTGCTTCTTATTCCCTAAACAAGTTGGAGACATTGTTAACATTAACATTTAACCTTTAATAACTCCAATCTTGCTAACATAGAATCATACAGCACAGAAACAGCCCTTTCGGTCCAACTCGTTCATACCGACCAGGGTTTCCAAACTGAACTAGTCCCACTTGCATGCATTTGGCCCATCTCCCTTTAAGCCTTTCCTATTCAAGTAACTGTTCAAATGCCTTTTACATGTACCTGCATCTACCACTTCCTCTATTTGTTAAGCAAATTCATTTGAGGCTGTTTGAATGAAAACTGAAGTAAAGAATTCAATGTCTACATTGTTTCCCTTATGAGGCAACAATAAAATTCGAGTGGAACTTTATTACTTTTCAGGACACCATGATATACTTGAGGCACAGAATTCAACAAAATCAAAGCTATAAGCCTGGGTCTAACACTTATACAACAGCTAAAGGGTATAATATAAACAAGTCCTTAGTGTCTTCTATCGTGTGGATTGCCACTTTATGAAATGGCATTTCATTTATAGCAAGAGACAAAATACTTCAGATGGCACACTTAAAAGGCACACAGTCTAATGTCCTCAGCAAAATGGCAACAGGCAATTGGAAGCAAAATGGCACTCAAAGTGCTCGGAAATCAGGCACCATGGATTTCTAAGTGGCAAGTTTGTGGTTACCTATCCCCACGGACCTGATCATTTCAAGGCAAGACTCCCCTACTCCCTCCCAGCCGCTGCTCTGTTTGCAGCCAATGTCCCAATGGTGGCCCCGATCTTTTTGATTTGTTTTCCCAACATGGACTCCTGTTGTTTGATTTTGGTCTCAACCATCAGCCAGGATGCTGTTCTGGTCAGGTGGGACCCTGGAGGTTGGCACAAACTGTGTCCCTGGCCTTATTGAATTTATCAGTCAGTCATGGTCTTCTTCTCTATTTCCACCTATTAAAATGGGATAATTAATACTTTTAGGGACACTTCAGCACTGTCCTAAAATAAATGAACAGTCACATAATCAATTGAGAGAACTGTAAATGGAAAATGCTTTCAGGCTCTATGCTGCAACCATAAATTTGCAAGATCATTGGTTAATTCTTCCTGTGCCAGCAGAGCAACTACAATATATCATTGATATAAATCAAATTTGCACCTCCCTGGTATCGTTATCAAAATGATGCAAATGTCAGGAGCTGCAAAGAACTGAAGCCCAATACGTCATATGATTTAAAATAATTGCTATGCATAATGTTTTCCATTATAAGGCCTTAGATTGTTGACAGCAGTAGAGAGACTTTCAATATGTCTCAGACTTCAAGTGGGCCCAGTGCAGAACCTCAAGTGGGTCCAGCCCAGACCTCAAGAGGGCCCAATGTGGAACCTCCAGTGGGCCCAGTGCTGAATCTCGAGTGGGCCAATCTCAGACCTCGAGTGGGCCCAGCAGAGACCTCAATTGGGCCTAGTGCTGAACCTCGAGTGGGCCCAGCCCAGATCTCGAGTGGGTCCAGTACTGAACCTTGAGTGGGCCCAGTGCAGAACCTCAGGTAGGTCCAGCTCAGACCTCAAGTGGGCAAAGTGCTGAACCTCGATTAGGCCCAGTGCGGAACCTGGAGAGGGCCCAGTCCAGAACCTCGAGAGGGCCCAGCCCAGATCTTGAGTGGATCCAGTGCTGAACCTTGAGTGGGCCCAGTGTGGAATCTCAAGATGGTCCAGTACTGAAACCTCGAGTGGGTCCAGTGTGGAACATCAAGTGGGCCCAGTGCAGAACCTCGAGAGGGCCCAGTGCAGAACCTCGAGTGGACCTAGTGTGGAACCTCGAGTGGGCGCAGTGCGATACCTTGAGTTGGCCCAGTGCTGAACTTCAAGGGGCACAGTGCTGAAACTTGAGTGAGCCCAGTGCGGAACCTCCAGTGGGCCCAGCACAGACCTCGAGTGGGTGCAGTGCTGAATCTCAAGTGGGCCCAGTACTGAACCTCAAGTGGAACAGTGCTGGGCCTCGAGTGGGTCCAGCTCAGACGTCTAGTAGGCTCATTGCGGAAACTCGAATGGGCTCAGCTCAGACCTCAAGTGGGCCCAGTGCTGAACCTTGAGAGGGCCCAGTGCTGAAACTCGAGTGAGCCCAGTGCGGAACCTCCAGTGGGCCCAGCACAGACTTCGAGTGGGCGCAGCACTGAACCTTAAGTGTGCCCAGCGCTGAACTTGGAGTGAGCCCAGTGCGGAACCTCGAGTAAGCCCAGCACAGACCTTGAGTGGGCCCAGTGCAGAACCTCGAGTGGGCCCAGCACTGACCTCGAGTGGCCCCAGTGCTGAATCTCCACCATCATACTGTGACTTGCCCCCACAATCCAGCTATTAGTCGACAGCACACTGATATTATGGCACACTGCCTTCCTATGTCAATTGACACAAAAGGCTGTTCACTCAATTGGGTGCATATCAGCCAGTCTTTCTCCCCCGAGAGCAATATATTTATGTCTGGTAAAGAGAAATAAATAAAATTATTAGATGAACAATTTTTTTTAGGATTACTATACTTGTTCTCCAGAATTAGTGCTGTAACCTTGAATTGATCTTCAATTCTTGGGGACTCCAGGCCAATCCTGCAAGCCTACAGTCTTATGTTGAAATATTATTGCAATTATAATTATTGGAATAAATCTCCACAAATATCAAGACACTTGGCATATCGGCTAGTTAAAGGCATTGCCTAAGCATTAAGTATGAGAACAAATCCTCACATGTTGAATTTCCAGGGCTTAATATCATATTCTTATGCATAGTCAAACACGGGCTGCTCAAGTTTCAGAGCTCAAAGTGTCATTATGTGACCATGGCAAATGGCACTTAAGCATTACCATTTATGATACTGAGTTGTGCTGTCCTTTGGATGTATCCTGATCTACCTCATCTGCCTAGTGAGGGCACAACCTGTTAGTGTTCCTTTTCTAAAGATCACCTAATTACTATGTGCATTGTAAAGGTAGTCACTAGGTGATCATGAGAAAACTGAAAGTTCAAATAGGAGATGTTTCAGGGTGGGTAAATGGGTAGTTAGATACATTTGGGGGATGGAATAGACAGGAGCTATGAAAGAATGGATCGAAAATAGACAGACCTAGTTCCACAGGAGTGGCAGTGACTTGATGGAATGATGCATATTGCCCTCTTTTAGGATTTCAGCACATTTGCCCCTTCATCACCCTCCCAATTGATAGCTATCAAAATATCAGTAATTCAGCTGAGCCACACTGACTGGGCAGCAGCAGGCATACAGCATTCTACTAATAGGCCCTCATGGCTCAAACACCCAGAAGTCATCAGTCATGAGTATGTCCTGCCTCCCAACAAAACTATTGACCACTTCCTCTGTCAGTTCATACCATACATGCCCCACCATCTGCATGAAAAAGTTGCCTCTTACGTCCCTTTTATATCTTTCTCCTCTCACTTAAGTCTATGCCCTATAGTTTTGGACTCCCCCACCCCAGGGAAAAGACCTTGATTATTTATCCTATCCATAGCCATCATGACTTTATAAACCTCTATAAGGTCACCCTTCAGCCTCTGACACCCCAGAGAAAACAGACCTGGCCTATTCAACCCTGTAACCCTGGCAACATCCTTGTAAGTCTTTTCTGAACGCTTTCAAATTTAACAACAGCAATTGTGTAGCAAGGAGATCGGAATTGCATGCAGTATTGCAAAAGTGGCCTGACCAATGTCCTTTGAAGCCATAATATGACCTCCCAACTGCAACACTCAATGCACTGACCAATAAAGGCAAGCGTACCAAAAGCCTTCTTCATTATCCTATGTACCTCTGACTCCACTTTCAAGGAACTATGAATCTGCACTCCAAAGTGGCTTTGTTTAGCAACACTCCCCAGGACCTTACCATTAAGTGTATAAATCCTGCCAAAATGCAGAGCCTCACTTTTATCTAAATTAAACTCCATCTGCCGCACTCGTCCCATTGGCCCATCTGATCAAGATTCCATTGTACTCTGTGGTAACCCTCGCTGACCAGTACACCAGCAATTTTGGTGTCATCTGCAAATTTACTAACCATACCCCCAATTTTCACATCCAAATCATTGATATAAATGTCAAAAAACAGTGGACCAAAAAGCAACCCTCCACCATAACCCTCATCTCCTATCTTTGAGCAATGTTTGCAACCAAATGGCTAATTCTCCCTGTATTCCATATGCTCTAAGCTGGTTAACCAGTCTACCATGCGGAACCTTGCCAAACGCCTTATTGAAGTCCATATAGGAGAAAGTGGGGACTGCAGATGCTGGAGATCAGAGCTGAAAATGTGTTGCTGGAAAAGCGCAGCAGGTCAGGCAGCATCCAAGAAGCAGGAAAATCGATGTTTCGGGCATAGCACTTCTTCAGGAATGAGGAAAGTGTGGCAAGCAGGCTAAGATAAAAGGTAGGGAGGAGAGACTTGGGGGAGGGGCATTGGAAATGCGATAGGTGGAAGGAGGTAAAGGTGAGGGTGATAGGCCGGAGTGGGGGTGCGGGGGGCGGAGAGGTCAGGAAGAAGATTGCAGGTTAGGAAGGTGGTGCTGAGTGTGTGGAGGTGCAGGTGAATTTGTGGCGGATATGGAAGGATCCCTTGGGGCCTTGGAGGGAAGTAAGGGGGGAGGTGTGGGCGCAAGTTTTACATTTCTTGCGGTTGCAGGGGAAGGTGCCAGGAGTGGAGGTTGGGTTGGTGGGGGATGTGGACCTGACTAGGGAATAATGGAGGGAGTGGTCTTTTCAGAATGCTGATAGGGGAGGGGAGGGAAATATATCCCTGGTGGTGGGGTCCATTTGGAGGTGGCGGATGATACTGTGTATATGGAGGTTGGTGGGGTGGTAGGTGATCCACCACAAATTCACTTGCACCTCCACACACTTCATTTACTGCATCTGCTGCGGCTTCCTCTATATTGGGAAGACAGGCCGCCTACTTGCAAAACGTTTCAGAGAACACCTCTGGGACACTCGGACCAACCAATCCAACCAACCCGTGGATCAACACTTCAACTCCCCCTCCCACTCCACCAAGGACATGCAGGTCCTTGGACTCCTCCATCGCCAGACCATAGCAACACAACGGCTGGAGGAAGAGCACCTCATCTTCCGCCTAGGAACCCTCCAACCACAAGGGATGCACTCAGATTTCTCCAGTTACCTCATTTCCCCTCCCTCCACCTTGTCTCAGTCCCAACCCTCGAACTCAGCGCCACCTTCCTAACCTGCAATCTTCATCCTGACCTCTCTGCCCCCACCCCCACCCCCACTCCGGCCTATCACCCTCATCTTTACCTCCTTCCATCTATTGCATTTCCAACGCCCCTCCCCCAAGTCCCACCTCCCTACCTTTTATCTTAGCCTGCTTGCCGCACCTTCCTCATTCCTGAAGAAGGGCTCATGCCCGAAACATCGATTCTCCTGCTCCTTGGATGCTGCCTGACCTACTGCGCTTTTCCAGCTACACATTTTCAGCTCTGAAGTCCATATAGACAACATTCACTGGTCTGCCCTTATCAATCCTTTTCATCACTTCTTCAAAAACCTTTATCAAGTTAATGAGACATGACTTCCCATGTTCAATATCCCTAATCAGTCTTTGATTTTTCAGATACATGTCAATCTGTCCCTCAGAATTCCGTCCAACAGCTTGCCACCACTGATGTCAGGCTCACCGGTCTACAGTTCCCTGGCTTTTCCTTACCACCTTTCTTAAATAATGGCTCAACATTAACCAACCTCTCATCTTCCAGCACCTCACTTGTGGCTATTGATGATACAATGTCTTAGCAAGGGGCCCAGCAATCATTTTTCCAGCTTCCCACAGAGTTCAAAGGTACACTTGATCAAGTTTGCAAGTTTTGAGAAGACTTGTAGCTCAGGTTGTGGTTCTGGATGTAGGTCTGCTTGCTGAGCTCTTCTCTTTTTATGTTGTTGGTTCCAATGTGTACAATGTCCTCCTGCTGTTCCCTCCCCCTCTTTGAGAACTTTGTGCGCCCCCTCTGAGACATTCTTGACTCTGGCACCTGGGAGGCAACACACCATTCTGATATCTCATGTATGGCTGTACCTCTGATTAGACATTGTCCATCACAATTAATCACTTGGAACCTTGTGCACCCTGAACAGAGCCAGTCTCATAAACTTGGCTGTCAGAGCTATATTCCCCTGAGAGTCCGTCACCCCCTACATTTTCCAAAACCGCATTCTTGTTTGAGATAGGAGATTCTTACACTACTTGCCTAACCACCCGTCCTGGAGGTAACCCATCTATGTAACTTATCTGCGGATTTTCGACCTTCCTGAAACTGCCATCCATCACACCGCCACCTCCTGTAAATTCCTCATTGCCTCAAACTACTGTTCCAACTGATCTATGAAATCCAATAGGATTCACAACCAAACACACTTCCAGGAGACATGATCATCAATAACATTGAAATTCTCCCTAATCTCCCACATCCTACAGGAAGAGCACATCTTTGCACCTTAACAATCTCCAGACCTAGAAAATAGCACAGTCTTACTGCTCTGAAAACACTGCTCCAGGGTACGTTGGCACCTATGTTTTACGTTTTAAAGAACAGTTTAATTTAGAGACATATCTCAACAAAACAAATGAAAAAAATGACCCTACTCACTATAATAAATTTATAAACAGAGTAAGATTAGACTTAACAAACCACTTAGCCATTCTCCTGATGTCTGGAGAGCTCCATTCAGGTTTCTCCAAGATCAGCTGTGAATTTCAGTTTGTTTATTTTTCTCCAATGTCCAGAGATACTTCAAACTAAGCAGGAGAGGCAGCCAGCTGTGAAAGTTCACTGCCTTTTCAGGCAGCTATGCAGCATCACATTGCCTATAGCACATTAACACTTTTTTTAAACATTAAGTGTGAGTCAACATTGCCAGTGGGTGATTGACAGAGAAAGTGGATGATGGTTTCATTACTTTTTGAAGGAATGGAAAAGGACGTAACCAGAACAGTCAGTACAGAGGGGCTTTCTGTAAAGTTTCAAGGGCAGAAACACCAGAATCACTGTGCAACTAATACATCTCAGAAATCTCTTGCTGCATGTTAGTCCACCTTCTTCTGCTTCCCCATCCTCCCCATTTCCCATCCAATGACATGTGCTATTTGGTTTCCTCCAAACTCTGATTCAGAAAGTCTTTCATAGGTTATAGGTTAGGGAGTGAACAGACCTGTCCAGACACCTGACGCTCTCTTTGTGTTGCCCAGTTCTGTGCTCAATCCTGATTTTGTTGGTCTTGTGTCTTTGATAATTCCTGTGAAGCAAGGAAATGGTGGGGTCATGAAGGAGGGTCCCAAAGTGTTGCAACTAATCCTCACTGTCCAAATAGTATAAGGGTCAAATAAAGAGGGGATAGAGTCATAGGGCAGAAAACAGGCATCGTGACAGCAGCTGCCTGCAAACACTGCATAAGCTTACATCTGTGACGGTAGGCAAACTATACATGAGTAAAAATTGAGGTCTGCAGATGCTGGAGATCAGAGCTGAAAATGTGTTGCTGGTTAAAGCACAGCAGGTCAGGCAGCACCCAAGGAACAGGAAATTCAACGTTTCAGGCAAATTCCTGATGAAGGGCTTTTGCCCGAAACATCGAATTTCCTGTTCCTTGGATGCAAACTATACATGAATTGAATTCTGCTCTATTAACACAGACAAATGATTGGATTTCTGGCATCCAAATGACAATTGGACCCAGTGATGTTCTGTACATTAGAGAGAAGATAACTACTCCTGCACATCCTGTTGATTTTGGCACCAACTAGAAAAGGAAGTGTTGTCGAACAGAGAGACCCAGTGGTGCAAGTTCATAGTTCCTTGAAAGCTGCATTATATGTAGACAGGGCAGGGAAGAAGGTGTACGGCACACTTGCCTTCATTGCTCAGATCATTGAGTATAGGAGTTGAGATGTCATGTGTACAGTTCAAGTCACACTGCTGTGGGAAGGATATTATTAAATTGAAGAGAGTGCAGAAAAGATGCTACTGGGACTGCTTAGACATTATAAGCAGAGAGCAGATAGGCTGGGAGTGTTTTCACTGGAGTGTAGATGGTTGAGAGGTGACGTTGTAGAGGTTTATAAAATCATAAGGAGCATAGATAAGGTGAATAGCAAATGTGTTTTCCCTCCTGATTTCCCTCTTAAGTATACTCCAACTTCCTTTATACTCTAAGATTCACTCGATCTATCCTGTCTATACCTGACCTATGCTTCCTTCTTTTTCTTAACCAATCTCTCAATTTCTTTAGTCATCCAGCATTCCCTATACCTACCAGCCTTTCCTTTCACCCTGACAGGAATATACTTTCTCTGGATTCTCGTTAGCTCATTTCTGAAGGCTTCCCATTTTCCAGCCATCTCTTTACCTGCGAACATCTGCCTCCAATCAGCTTTTGAAAGTTCTTGCCAATACCGTCAAAATTGGCCTTTCTCCGATTTAGAACTTCAACTTTTAAATCTGGTGTATCCTTTTCCATCACGATTTTAAAACAAATAGAATTATGGTCGCTGGCCCCAAAGTGCTCCCCCACTAACACCTGTCACCTGCCCTGCCTTATTTCCCAATAGTAGGTCAAGTTTTGCACCTTCTCTAGTAGGTACATCCACATACTGAATCAGAAAATTGTCTTGTTTGCACTTAAGAAATTCCTCTCCATCTAAACCTTTAACACTATGGCAATCCCAGTTCATGTTTGGAAAGTCAAAATCCCCTACCATAACCACCCTATTGTTCTTACAGATAGCTGAGATCTCCTTACAAGTTTGTTTCTCAATTTCCCTCTGATTATTAGGGGGTCTATAATACAATCCCAATAAGGTGATCATCCCTTTTTTATTTCTCAGTTCCACCCAAATAACTTCCCTGGATGTATTTCTGGGAATATCCTCCCTCAGCACAGCTGTAATGCCATCCCTTATCAAAAATGCCACTCCCCCTCTTCTCTTGCCTCCCTTTCTATCCTTCCTGAAGCATTTGTATCCTGGAACATTAAGCTGCCAGACCTGCCCATCCCTGAGCCATGTTTCTGTAATTGCTATGATATCCCAGTCCCATGTTCCTAATCATGCCCTGAGTTCATCTGCCTTCCCTGTTAGGCCCCTTGCATTGAAATAAATGCAGTTTAATTTATTAGTCCTACCTTGTCCCTGCCTGCCCTGACTGTTTAATTTACTTCTGTTCTCAACTGTACCCGTCTCAGATCCATCTCTTTCCTCACTATCTCCCTGAGTGCCACCCCCCACCCCCCCCACCTTATTAGTTTAAATCCTCCCGAGCAGTTCTATCAAATTTCCCTGCCAGTACATTAGTCCCCTTCCAATTTAGGTGCAATCCGTCCTTCTTGTACAAGTCACTTCTACCCCAAAAGAGATTTCAATGATCCAAAAATGTGAATCCTTCTCCCATACACCAGCTCCTCAGCCATGCATTCATCTGCTCTATCCTCCTATTCCTGCCCTCGCTGACTCGTAGCACTGGGAGTAATCCAGATATTACTACCCTTGAGAACCTCCTTTTTAAATTTCTGCCTAACTCTCTGTAATCTCCCTTCATAATCTCAACCTTTTCCCTTCCTATATCGCTGGTTCCAATGTGGACAATGACCTCTTGCTGGCCCCTCTCCCCTGTGAGAACATTCTGCATCCTCTCTGAGACATCGTTGATCCTAGCACCAGGGAAACAACACACCATTCTGCTTTTTCTCTGCTGGCCACAGAACCGTCTGTTTGTACCTCGGACTACAGAATCCCCTAACACAATTGATCTCTTGGAAACCGACGTACCCCTCATTGCATTAGAGCCAGTCTCAATACCAGAAACTTGACTGTTCGTGATACATTCCCCTGAGAATCCATCACCCCCTACATTTTCCAAAACAGCATACCTGTTTGAAATGGGTATATCCACAAAAGACTCCTGCCCTAGCTGCCTACCTCTCTTACCCTTCCTGGAGTTAACCCAACTATGTGACTGTATCTGAGACTTTCCCCCCTTCCTATAACTGCAATCCATCACATACTGTTGCTGTCGCAAATTCCTCATCGCTTCTGTCTGTCTCTCCAACCGATCCACTCACTCAATCTGATTAGATTCGCATCCAACAGCATTTATGGCAGATATAATCCGCAGTAACCCTTAAATGCTCTTTAAACTCCCACACCTGACAAGAAGTACATATCACTGCAAAGGCCATTTTTGCTCCTTCACAATCTACAGACCCAGAAAATAACACCGTCTTATTCCTCTACAAAACACTGCCCCAGGTTAAATTAATAGCTATGGCTTGTATTTTAAGTTTAATCAAGAGACTTATCTCCAAAAATATATAATCAAGAAAGAACCCATTGTATTCACTAATACAGCCTTTCTCTTGGACAGACTTAAAACAACAATTAACTTATCTGATTCTGTGTTGTGACCTTTGCCCAAACAGATTCCTCCAAGATTAGTTGTGAAATCCACAGTTTGTTAGTTTTACCAGATACACTCTGATGTCCAGCGACACATGAATTCAAAAACAGCAAAGACAGTAACTGTGCAGGTTCTCTCTCTCTCTCTCCTGCACTGTCCTCACCATGTGCTTCCTTTGTCTGTTCTTCTCCCTTTTAAACTGCTGTTGTTTTGACTTTTTTTTCCCCCAAAGTTCCAAAACAATGCAACAGCGTATAAAACAGTAATTGCTGCTCCTGGAATCCGAGGAAATCACCTCCAACACCAAAAATACCTCAAAAAAAAGGAGCAGCTCTTACAGCCAGAAATTTTTCCTGTCCTTTTGTTGAGAGGAGAAAGGTTGAAAAAAGACATGAGAGGCAATATTTTTATACAGAGAGTGAAATGAACTTTCAGAGGAAGTGGTGGATGTGGTACAGTTATGTCATTTAAAAGACATTTAGATAACTGAATGATTAAGAAATGTTTAGGGATACATGGGCCAAGGGCAGGTAGGTGTGACTAGTTCAGTTTGGAAACAAGGTCAGCATGAACTAGTTGGACCAAAGGGTCTGTTTCCATGTTGTATGACTCTGAGATTCTAAGACTCTATGGTACCTAGAAACTAGGTGCAAGAGTAGGCCATTCAGCCCTTCAAGCCTGCTTCACCATTCAAAATGGTCATGGCTGATCCTCTATCTCAATGGCTTATTCCCAATTTCTCCCCATACCCTTTGATGCCATTAATATCTGAAAATGTATCAATCTCTTTCTTGATTATATTCAGTGACTTGGCCTCCACAATCTTCTGTAGCAGAGAATTCCATACGCCATTACTCTTTGAACAAAACATTTTTTCTCACCTCAATCCTAAATGGTGTATCCCATATCCTGAGACTGTGGTCCCAGTTCTAGTCTCCCCAAGTAGGGAAATAATCATCCCTGTATCTAACCTGCCTGACCCTGTTAGAATTTTATACTTTTCAATCAGCGCCCCTGTCATCTTTAAATTCTAGTGAATATAGGCATAATAATACAGATGTCACCTCATACGACACTTCCCCCCTACCCTGTGTCAGTTTAATGAACTTCCTTTCTTAGACAAGGAGACCAAAAGTACACACAGCACTCCCAGTGTGATCTCACCAAGGCCATGTATAACTGCAGTAAGGCTTCCTTCTTCTGAACTCAAATCCACTTGCAATGAAGGCCAATATATATTTTCCTTCATAATTGTTTGCTGCACCTTCCATTGACTGGTGTATACAGACACCCAGATCCCTTTGTACATCTACACTTCCCAATATATCACCATTTAAATAACATTCTGCCTTTCCATTTTTCACACCAAATGCAACTTCTCATTTAGCCACATTCTACAGCAACTGTCATGTTTTTGCTCATTCAGTCAACTTATCAAAATCACCTTGAAACATCCTTATATCTTCCTCACAACCTACAATCTCGTCTAGTTTTGGGTCATCAGCAACTTGCAAATGTTGCATTTTGTTCCCTTGTCTCAGTCATTTTACATACATCATGAATAGCTGGAACTGAACAGCTGCCAGCCACCTGAAAAACAAAACATTTATTCCCATTCCTTGTTTCCTGTCTGAGAATCAATTCTCAACCTATGCCAACATATTACCTGTAAACTCAAGTGCTTTAATTTTGTCCACTAACGTCTTCAGTCAGCCCTTATCAAAAGCCTTCTGAAAATCCAAATCCATTGTTATTCCTTATCTATCCCACTGGTGACATCCTTCAAAAAAATGTTCCATTAGATTTGTAAATCTTTCTCCCTGGTCTGACATGACTCCTCTGTACAGAACTCCAGCATCCTCTCATCCACCTAAATAGCTGATGAAGTTGAACTAAAATGCCCAGTGCCATTATCTTGTGTAGCATTCTTTCACCAAAAAGCTTTATCAAAGCATAACGTCAGTAATTTCAATATTTTTGTTTACTATCCTGAGAAAATCTTGTATGTTGGCTTGTAAAGACAGTTAGTGCTTGATAAATTTTGCCTTCATTCTAATTATAATTAATTTGATATTTCGCATTGTTGATCCTGTGGTTTGTTAAACTTTGTCATAGCCTTGTCATAAAAATTGTCATAACTCTTAAGTAGCATGTAATCAGGAAGAAGTGTATGAATATTTTAATACATTTTAATAAAATGAAGTAAATGTTAGTGCGTAATGCTAAATCAAAACAATAATCTTATAGAGCCACCTTGTGACAAGAATAAGAACTGCACAACAAGGGAGGCAACAGGACAATGATCATCATTACAATAATTACCATTGCGGTATTTTCAGTGCTGATAAGTTGAATGAGACAGACAAAAGATAAACTAGGGAAGAATGTAATGAAGAAGAATTAAATTGAATGCCATGTGCAAGTCAATATTTCTCCAGCAAGAACCTCTTTCAAATCCAGGCAGCAAACATTCCAAAGCAGAGGGAATGATAGAGTCATAGAGATGTACAGCACGGAAACAGACCCTTCGGTCCAACCCATCCATGCCGAACAGATATCCCAACCCAATCTAGTCCCACCTGCCAGCACCCAGCCCAAATCCCTCCAAACCCTTCCTATTCATATAACCATCCAAATGCCTCTTAAATGTTGCAATTGTACCAGCCTCTACCACATCCTCTGGCAGCTAATTCCATAAACGTACCATCCTCTGCATGAAAAGGTTGCCCCTTAGGTCTCTTTTATATCTTTCCCCTCTCACCCTAAACCCTCTGGACTTCCCGACCCCAGGGAAAAGACTTTGTCTATTTATCCTCTCTATGCCCCTCATAATTTTGTAAACCTCTATAAGGTCACCTCAGCCTCCGATGCTCCAGGGAAAACAGCCCCAGCCTGTTCAGCCTCTCCCTATAGTTCAAATTCTCCAACCCTGGCAATATCCTTGTAAAACTTTTCTGAACCCTTTCAAATTTCACAACATCTTTCCGACAAGAAGCAAATTGCAGGCAATATTCCAACACTGGCCTAACCAATGTCCTGTACGGCCGCAACATGACCACCCAACTCCTGTACTCAATACTCTGACCAATAAAGAAAAGCATACCAAACACCTTCTTCACTATCCTAGCTACCTGTGACTCCACTTTCAAGGAGCTATGAACCTGCACTCCAAGGTCTCTTTGTTCAGCAACACTCCCTAGGAACCTTGCCATTAAGTGTGTAAGCCCTGCTAAGATTTGCTTTCCCAAAATGCAGCACCTCGCATTTATCTGAATTAAACTCCATCTGCCACTTCTCAGCCCATTGGCCCATCTGGTCCAGATCCTGTTGTAATCTGAGGTAACCCTCTTTACTGTCCATTACACCTCCAATTTTGGTGTCATCTGCAAACTTACTAACTGTACCTCTTATGCTCGCATCCAAATCATTTATGTAAATGACAAAAAGTAGAGGGCCCAGCACTGATCCTTGTGACACTCCACTGGTCATAGGCCTCCAGTCTGAAAACAACTCTCCACCACCACCCTCTCTGTCTTCTACCTTTGAGCCAGTTCTGTATCCAAATGGCTAGTTCTCCTTGTATTCAATGAGATCTAACCCTGCTAATCAGTCTCCCATGGGGAACTTCGTCGAATGCCCATATAGATCACATCTACTGCTCTGCCCTCATCAATCTTCTTTGTTACTTCTTCAAAAAACTCAGTCAAGTTTGTGAGACATGCACAAAGACATGTTGACTATTGCGAATTTGCCTTTCCAAATACATGTACATCCTGTCCCTCAGGAGTCTCTCCAACAACTTGCTTGAGTGGGACTTAATGTTGAGCACTGTTTAGGTGAATGAGATTTTGACTGAACCACGTTAAACAGATGAGGTTAGAAATACTCAGTAGGCTGGGCAGCCTTGACCAAACTTGCTGTTTGGAATTTTTTGAATTTGACTTCAATAAAATCTGGAATTAAAAAATTAAAAATAACAACTATGTAACCATTGGCAATTGTTGTGAAAAACCTGTCTGGCTCACTAATGTCCTCTAGGGAACGAAATCCGCCGTTTTACATAGTTAAAAATCACACAACACCAGGTTAGAGTCCAACAGGTTTAATTGGAAGCACACTAGCTTTCGGAGCGCTGCTCCTGCATCAGGTGATTGCCTAGTGTGCTTCCAATTAAACCTGTTGGACTACAGCCTGGTGTTGTGTGATTTTTAACTTTGTACACCCCAGTCCAACACCGGCATCTCCAAATCATGGCCATTTTACATGGCTTTAATGTGATGTCAGATCCATAGTAATGCAGTTAACTATTGACTGCCTTTGGACAATTAGGGATGGTCAATAACTGCTGGCCTAGCCAGCAAAACTCACAGGAGTGGACTGGGAGCTGATGAGTGGGAGCCATTAAATCAGGTGAGAAAGTGAGGGAGTGACAAGTCTGTCACCCTTCTGCTACTACTGCTAGCATTTTACCAGTTGTAAGGAAAATAGTGAATACCCTTGCTGCTCAGAGGTCAGTTAAAGCCCTACATACAAATTAAGGGCTACTTAAGGGTCTTTTCCCACTGCTAGTGCCATTTTAACCATCAGTGTGTGGACTTTCTGCCATTTGGAACCCCAGCAAATAACTGTGGAAGCCTCTTCAAAGGCTTGTGGAGATTCTCATGATTTGGAACCCTGTGGCTTAAAAAGGATTCCCAAAATGATAAAGGCTGCCTCCTTGTCCGCACCAACCATCTCTCCCTCTCTTTTCAATGTGATGTGTCTGTCTGGCCCCTGAAACTCTGCCTCCACTCATCTTGGTTCCAGGATAATGTCCATAACACCTGCCTATGCTGGGTGCAGTCTCAGGTGCAGCCTCTCTCCCAGGGCCACCGCTAGACCAGAGGACTGCTCATCCTCCAGTTCGCCAGCAGTTCTTGGAGGTGGAATCTAATTCCTTAAAGAGCTGGAAGCCCAGAAGACAGGTCTGGCTGGCACACCCAGAAATGTCTGAGGCTGAGTTACTCCTGACATTCTGGTCTCTGTGTGGGATGACTACTGTCCTTCAAAATTCTGGTCCTCAACACTGTTTCTCTCTTCAGGGGTGTTATATGACCAGCTGTCTACTTAGAGGCATGGATCTCTGAAGCAGGAGTAGGCCATTTGACCCTTCAAGGCTGCTTAGCCATTTAGTAAGATGTCAGTAAATATGATTATGGCGACCCATATCCCATAATTCCTTTGTCCATCAAAGATCTCCCTTACACAGCCTAGAAAAAAAAATCAATGACACAGACCTCCACTGATTTTTTGGGAAGAGAATACTGCAAACAAATAACCCGGTAGGATAAAATAAATTTTCATCTTTATCTTGGAAATGAGTCCCCTTATTCTCAGTTAAAAATCACACAACACCAGGTTATTGTCCAACAGGTTTAATTGGAAGCACTAGCTTTCGGAGCGACGCTCCTTCATCAGGTGGTTGTGGAGGGCACAATTGTAAGACACAGAATTTATAGCAAAAGTTTACCGTGTGATGTAACTGAGATTATATGTTGAAAAATACTTTGATTGTCTGTTGAGTCTTTAATCTGTTCGAATACCCCGATAGTTTCACTTCTTTCATGTGTAAATCACAAAACATTTTTTTTAAAAGTTGCATTCTCAGGTTAACTGTAACAATTGGTGTTAGCTAGACAATATGTTGAAGGTTAGCCCCCTGTGTTCTCTGTCTATGCCATGATGTTTAGATTGACTCTAATCTAAAAAGTGAGATAACAGAGTCTTACATGAATTCATGCAGTTTTTGAGCAAAGTACAATGTAACTCTGCAAGTCCAAATTCACCCCATAAAATATATGTATATGTGTGCATATCGGTCATTGTGTGTGTGTGTGTGTGTGTGTGTGTGTATCTGTCTGGGTTGGGGGGTTGTGAGTGTGAGAGTGAGTATGTATGTGTGTGTATGTGAGTGTAGTCTGTCAGGGGGTGCATATGAGAGTGTGTCTGTCTGTAAGGGTGGGCGTGAGTCTGTAAGGGTGTGTGTGAGTGTCTGTGTAAATGTGTGTCCGTGTGTATGTGTGTATATAGGAGTGCCTGTGTGTGTGTGTAGGTGTGTCTCTGTGTGTGTATGGTGCAATGGTGGTCACCTGTAATGTGACATGAACCCAAGGTCCAGGTTGAGGCCCTCCCTATGGGTACGAAACTTAAGCTATCAGCCTCTGCTTGGCCACTTTTCGCTGCTGCCTGTCCCAAAGTCCGCCTTGGAGGATGGTCACCCGAAGGTCCGAGGTCAAATGTCCCAGACCGCTGAAGTGTTCCTCAACTGGGAGGGAACACTCCTGTCTGTTGATTGTTGTGTGGTGCCCATTCATCTGTTGTCATGGATTGTCACAGTAGGCGCTGACACGGGGTTGTCACAGTAGGTGCTGCAAGACATCTCAGAGTGTGGACATGGATACTATCATTACATATAGGGACACCTCCCACCATGTACATAGCCAACGTTGTCTATCTTGTATGTTGCAGGCAAGGATGCCATGAGTCTTGGTACATTAGGGAAACCGAACAAAGGCCACAGCAACAGATGAATGGGCACCGCTCAACAATCAACAGACAGGAGTGTTCCCTCCCAGTTGGGGAACACTTCAGCGGTCCAGGATATTTAACCTCAGACCTTTGGGTGACCATCCTCCAAGGCGGACTTCGGGACAGGCAGCAGCGAAAAGTGGTTGAGCAGAGACTGATAGCTAAGTTCGGAACCCATAGGGAGAGCCTCAACTGGGACCTTGGGTTCATGTCATATTACAGGTGACCACCATTGCACTATACACACTCACAGACACTCCTACACACACAGGCATTCCTACACACACACACACATACACACGGACACACATATACACAGAGATGCACACAGATACTCACATACCCTTACAGACACACACATTCCCACACTCACACATGCACCCCCTCACAGACTTAAGACAATCTACACTCACATACACACACATATGCCCTCTCTCTCACACTCACAACCCCCCAACCCAGACAGACAGACAGACAGACACACACACATACACACAAAAGACTCACATGCACACATATACATATATTTTATGGGGTGAATTTGTACTTGCAGAGTTACATTGTACTTTGCTTAAAAACTGCATGAATTCATGTAAAACTCCGTTATCTCACTTTTTAGATTAGAATCAATCTAAACATCATGGCATAGACAGAGAACACAGGGGGCTAACCTTCAACATATTGTCTAGCTAACACCCATTGTTACAGTTAACCTGAGAATGCAACTTTTAAAAGCAGTTTTGTAATTTACACAGAAAGAAATGAAACTATCATGTATTCGAACAGATGAAAGACTCAACAGACAATCAAGGTATTTTTCAATGTATAATCTCAGTTACATCACACTGTAAACTTTTGCTATAAATTCTGTGCCTTACAATTGTGCCCTCCACAACCACCTGATGAAGGAGCGTCGCTCCAAAAGCTAGTGCTTCCAATTAAACCTGTTGGACTATAACCTGGTGTTGTGTGATTTTTAACTTTGTACACCCCAGTCCAATACCGGCATCTCCAAATCATGACCCTTATTCTTAAGTTGTTAAATAATTAATGAATGAAATGACTCTAGTCTCAAGTGAGGAAGAGACATATTTTACATGTTTCAATAAGATCATCTCTCATTCCCCTAAACTCCAGTCAGTAAAGGCAAAGCCTATTCAATGCTTCTAATACAATTATTTCCTTCTTCAAATAAGCTAATCAAAATTGTATACAACTCTCCAGAAGTAGTCTCACCCAGTCCCTGCACGATGGTGGTAAAGTTTCCCATTTTTTATTTTCCATTCTCTTTGCAATCAATTAGAGCATTCATTTTGGAGGAAACAGATTGTACAAGTAAGAGTTACGGCGAAAAGCCCTATGTGACCAGTTGCACACATCAAAGGCAATAAAAGTTAAAAATAATTCAAGTTTCTTTCTTCTCAAAAGATGAAAGGTGAGCCACCAGAGCAGACTACACTTATGTTTGAGTTAGTATTTTAATTGCAATATAATTTACATATTTTAAAAGTTTAATGTTGTCAAATGCAGCCAAAGAAAGAATTTTGGTTCAATGTGCAGACAACTTTTAAAAGTCATGCCTGAACTACAGACATCTATTAATCAGTATATTCTGCTCCATTCTCATTTTTCTATTCTGTCCCTTGTGATTTATTACTTGAGGGAGATAAGATTCCCTCTTCCTTTCAAGTTCTTGGTTCCACTTTCTTTTTCACAACTCACTGATACCAGCAAAATGAAGAGAAAGTGACTAAATTCAGATTTAATTATCAGATTTCTGGAGAGTTTAGGTTCAAATGCCTTATAAAGTGGGGCACAAAATTGTTTGCCAGAGTAAAAAGTGATTTAAAAAAATGTAGACTATATTGATATCTTATCACGTACATTGCAATTAACAGCACTGTTGAAATTTCAGTGAAATAGCGATTAAAGTCAAATTCAAATGAGCAACAAAGCATTCAACTACCTATAAAACTAACACTCCAAATTCAAATACAGTGTGTAATGGAATGTTGTGATAAGCACTTCTGGAACTTTCCATTTATAATCTTAGATTCCCAGCATCTGCAGTACTTTGCATTTTTGCTACTTTTGAAAAAAATCGAGTTTGGGGAGGATGGAAGATGGGGATCAGCATGGATGCCATTGACAAAATCGACAAGGGACAAGTCTTTCTGTGGCAGAGGGTCTGAATTAGAATGAATGTGAGAAATGAGGCAGAGGCAAAGAAAGATGTTTTTAGAGAAATAAATAGAAAGTGGTTTTGAAACTCAACTCTGTTCAAGAATCATTGTATATTGCCTGGTTCAGTATGTGTGAGTGACCTAATAATAATAGTCCAAAGATGATGAGTTCAGATTTTGTGCTGTTCAATTGAGTTAAATTTAATCTCATCTCTGTCATATCAACTGTAACAGATATGTTCATGGTAGAGGGCATTAATGGAGAGACTGAGATGGTGTCATTAGTGCATAGGAGCAGGAGAAGGCCATTTGACCTTTCTAGCCTTTCTAAGTTTTGGTCATCAGGAACATCCTTCCTATATTCACCTTTCCTAGTCCTGTTAAAATATTCCACATTTCTTGTAGTTTTTGAACTGGATGGAAGTCTCATACTGATGCTAGCTTGGGGTAGATCTGTTTTAGAAGATGTATAAAGGCAATTTTGAAATACAGCAGAATCTGAGAAAAATGATGTGGAGGAGCTAGTGTTGGACTGGGGTGGACAAAGTCAAAAATCACAGAACATCAGCTTGTAATCTACAGTTTTATTTGGAAGCACTAGCTTTCGGAGTGCTGCTCCTTCATCAGGTGGTTGTGGAGTATAAGACCATAAGACACAGAATTATAGCAAATCATTGCAGTGTCATGCAACTGAAATGTTATGTAGAACAAACCTGGATTGTTGCTGCTAGATTGTACAACAATCTAGGTTTGTTTGATGTAAGATTTCAGTTGCATGACACTGTAAGCTTTAGCGTTATTTCTCACTGATACTTGAGGGAGGAGGAGTCTCTTAAGACTCCTGCATCCTGAAGATTGGGATCCTAATTTGCACAGTCAAGGTCCTGAGACATTTATGAATTAAGTCCTGTTAGGCTCTGGTGGTTTGAGCACTCAGTACAAACCTACAGGAAATGTTGCGCTAATTAGAGAATCATAGAATTTTACAGTCCAGAAGGAAGCCATTCATCCCATAGGTCAGTGCTGGTGTTAGTGAGTCCGTAGTAAGAAAGCAATGTGAAATACATGGAGGCTGGCAGCTTCTAAGGGCACGGTGAAGTGAAGGAGTGCTCAGAAGTAAACTAAGAGCCATAACATGCATCCTGTGTAGATGATTGAAATAAGTTTGTCTCCCGTCACGCAAAGCCATCTTTAATCCTCCCATTTCCTCCAGACCAAAGGGGTAGCTATGGGCACCCTTATGGGCCCCAGCTATGCCTGTCTCTTTGTCGGCTACGTAGATCAGTCCATCTTCCGTAATTACACTGGCACTACTCCCTACCTCTTCCTCCATTACACTGATGACTGCATCAGCGCCACCTCATGCTCCCGCGAGGAGGTTGAGCAGTTCATCAACTTCACCAACACATTCCACCCGGACCTTAAATTTACCTGGAGCATCTCTGACACCTCGCTCCTCTTCCTGGACCTCTCCATCTCCATCAATGATGACCAACTTGACACTGGCATTTTTTACAAACCCACCAACTCCCACAGCTACCTGGATTACACATCTTTCCACCCTACCTCTGCAAAAATGCCACCCCGTATTCCCAATTCCTCCGCCTCTGCCATATCTGCTCCCAGGAAGACCAGTTCCACCACAGAACACACCAGATGGCCTTCTTCTTTAGAGACCGCAATTTCCCTTCCCACGTGGTTGAAGATGCCCTCCAATGCATCTCGTCCACATTCTGCCCCTCCACCCTCAGACCCCACCTCTCCAACCATAACAAGGACAGAACACCCCCAGTCCTCACTTTCCACCCTACCAACCTTTACATAAACCGCATCATCCACCAGCATTTCCACCATCTCCAAACGGACCCCACCACCAGAGATATATTTCCCTCCCTACCCCTTTCCACTCTCTACAAAGACCGTTCCCTGCCACCCACCCTACCACCGCAGGATTTCCAAAACCTGCGTCCACACCTCCCCCCCTCACCTCCATCCAAGGCCCCAAAGGAGCCTTCCACATCCATCAAAGTTTCACCTGCACATCCACCAATGTTATTTATTGTATCCGTTGCACCCGATGCGGTCTCCTCTACATTGGAGAGACTGGACGCCTCCTCGCAGAGCGCTTTTGGGAACATCTCTGGGACACACACACCAATCAACCCCACTGCCCCATGGCCCAACATTTCAACTCACCTTCCCACTCTGCCAAGGGCATGCAGGTCCTGGGCCTTCTCCACTGCCGCTCCCTCACCACCCAATGTCTGGAGGAAGAACGCCTCATTTTCCGCCTCGGAACACTTCAACCCCAGGCCATCAATGTGGACTACACCAGTTTCCTCATTTCCCCTCCCCCCACCTTACCCCAGTTCCAAACTTCCAGCTCAGCACCATCCTCATGACCTGTCTTACTTGCCAATCTCCCTTCCCACCTATCGGCTCCATCCTCCCTTCTAACCTATCACCTCCATCCCCCCCCCCCCCATTCACCTATTGTACTCTTTGCTACCTTCTCCCCAGCTCCTCCCCCTCCTCCCCCTCCCACCTACACACACACACACACACACACACACACACACACACTCTTATCTCTCCACTCTGGAGACTCCCTGCCTCCATTCCTGATGAAGGGCTTTTGCCTGAAACGTCAATTTTCCTGTTCCTCGGATGCTGCCTGACCTGCTGTGCTTTTCCAGCGCCATCCTAATCTAAACTCTTGTTTCCAACATCTGCAGTCTCACTTTTGCTGAGGAAATTGCTGGGGACTTGTATGAAATCTTGCTCTTCTGTTTTGGCAAAGGAGAGGTCCCAGAGGACTAGAGAATAGCCAACATTGTTCCAATGTTAAGAAGGGCAACAGGGATAATCGGGGAAATTGCACGCCCCTGAGCATTATGTCCATGGTAGGGAAAGTACTGGAAAAAATTCTTAAGTACAGGATTTACTTCCATTTAGAAAAATATGGACTTATTAGCAATAGGCAGCATGGTTTTGCATGGGAAAGCTGGTGAGCATAACTTGATTGAGTCTTTTGAGGAGGTGACAAAGATGAGGGCAGCATGGCTGATGTTATCTATATATGAACTTTAGCAAGGACTTTGACAAGGTCCATCATGGCACGTTGATTCAGAAGGTGAATTCAAATGGACTCCACAGGGAGCTGGTAAGATGAATGCAGAACTGGCTTGGTCATAAACAAGAAGATGGACTGAGAGTAGTGTGGATCCTGCAGCTGTTCCTGAATTGCAAGCTTTCTTGTAGATTTCTTGTGCTTTATTACATGTCAGAAGCTTTTTTTAAATTTTGAATCTCGTTTTGGAAGTTTTATAGTCCAAATAAAACATGAAGAAGGAGTTTTTTTTTTAAATGGAGTTTGTGTGGGAGAGAAGTATTAAAATACAGAGGGATCTAAACATTTCCACTAATTTTGTAATGGTCAGTCCTACAATAATGTCATGGATTTGTTGCCCATTCCTAGTTTCCCACGTCTCAGGTTGTGGGAGGTCAATCATCTTGGTCAGGACATTACTGAAGGAGTTCCTCAGGGTACTGTCTTACTGTCTTCAGCTGCTTCCAACTTAAGGTTAGAAGTGGGGGTATTTGCATAATGCTCAGTATCATTCACCACTCCCCAGCCACTGAATGATTCCATGGCCAAATTCAGCAAGAGCTAAACAACATACAATTTTGGACTGATAAATGAAAAATAGCATTCACATAACATGACTGCCAGTAAATAACTTCTTCAACAAGAGAAGATCTAACCATCACCCTATGACATTCAATGGCATTACCATCACTGAACCTCCTACTGTGAGCATCCTGGAGATTGCTATTGACCAGAAACTAAACTGAACCAGCCATATAAATACTGTGGTACAAAAGCAAGCCAGAGGCTGGAATTCTGTAGTAAGTCACTTCCTCACTCCCCACAACCTGTCCATCATCTATGAGGCATAAGTCAGGAGTGTGATAGAATACTCTCAATTTGTCTGGATGGATGCAGCTCCAACTTCACTCAAGAAACTCGACACCACCCTAGACAAAGCTTGATTGGTTACCCATCCAACACTTTAACCCCCTCCACCACCAGTGTACCATCCATAAGATGATCTGCAGTAACTCACCAAGGTTTCTTTGATAGCAATTTAAAAAATCCCTACCTCTGTCACCAGGAAGAATGAGGGCAACAAATCCATGGAAATTCCACAACCTGCAATTTCCCCTCTGAGACACTGACTATCCTGACTTGGAACTGTATTGCTGTTCCTTAACGGTTGCTGGATCAAAATACTAGAACTCTCTCCTTAACTGCACTATGGGTATAGCTATACCACATGGACTACATAAGAACTTAAGAAATAGGAGCCGGAATATGGCATTAATCCTTTCAAGTCTCCCCGACCATTCTATAACAGATGTCTGATCTGCCTCAGGCCTCAATTTCTCTGTTATGTCAGCTCCTCATAGCACTCAACTCCTTGAAAGTTCAAAAATCTATCTACCTGTGCTTTAGGTACTTTCAGTGATCTAGCCTCCACAATTTTCTGGGGTAGAGAATTCGATACATTCATTACCTTATAGGTGAAGAAATTCCTTTGCATCTCAGTCTTAAATGAGTGTCTTCCTATTCAGTAACAATAGCCCCTTGTTTGTAACTGCCCCACAAGTGAACTCATCTTCTCAGTGTCTATCCTATCAAGCTCTCTTCAGAATATTGTATGGTTTAATAAGATCACTCCTCGTTAGTCAAGAGAACTCAGGAAGTAGGCTCGCCACCAGCTTCTCTCAGGCAGTTAAAGATGGGCAACAAATTGTGGCTTTGGCAACTATACCCATATCCTATGAAATAATAATGAAAGTTGTTCCTCCACCCACCAGCTGCCCTTCGTTGACACCAGAAGTGGGTGGATTGGCTGGGTTAAGATTTGAAATTGTGTCACATTTCTACTTTCCATTTCATCCATTCAGTGTGGTTAACATTTCTCCCTAACTTCCTGGAAGACCAAAGAAAAGGAAGGCGCATTCTGTAGTGAATGTAACAAGGTCAGCCAGATGGATTTCATGGAGTATGAGCTCCCTGATTGGGACTGTTAACCTGGTCCAATCAGGGAGTCCTGGCTGGCAAACATCAACAGGAGTGCCAGGGGTTCATTTTAAGAGCTGACTCTGAGGAAGCTGGACCAGTGCCAAGTACAGAGGAACCTCAACTATCCAAATATCAATTATCCAAATTTCAGATTATCCGAAGAAGATCTAAGGTCCCGATAGAAACATTATATCAAAGAGGAATTAGCAACACCGATCACATCTTTTGTTTACAATGATTAAAAGTGAACTCAGCTTACTGAAATGCTGCTGAGAACAGTCCTGGACATCGATGGGACCCCAGGCACCGTCTCCAAATGTCTGACCTCTCTCTCTCTCCCTCTCCCTCTCTCTCCCCACACTTTCCCTGGCATCCTACACAGGGGTGTACCCTGAATCCTCCTTCCCCAGATAATTCCTCCAACATTGTCCTGTACAGGGCAAAATTGGAACTTATTAAGAAGTTGTGCATATGGCTGCATGTGTGTGCACGCAATATTTTGACCCTCCCGCCCCCCCAAAGAAGGCAGCAGCAGTCTTGCTGTTGGTGTCCAGTCCGGCTGCCGTCTCCATTGCGGGGGTGGAGGGTGTGTTGTGTGGAGTGGGGGCAGGGCTGGGGTGTTGCGAAGTGCGCTTCTGTCTAGTCTCCTGAACGAGGAGCGGACATAGCAAGTGTTCACTCTGTCAATCCCACTGAAGTGAAGCAGCGGTGGGGAGAGGCTTCAGCAATGCTGCAGGTCCCTTATACAAAAGTGTGTGTCTGCTCAGAAACAAACCCTGAGACAGAGCGAGGGAGTAAGGCAGGCTAAGCAGAGGAAAAGGAAACTCCAGAAAACTCCAAGCCCCAGAGGAGAGTCATTGAATCAATTAACTGGATAATCAATTATCCAAACGGAATACTGCCCACCCATCTCGTTCAGATAATCGAGGTTCCTCTGTACTATGCATTTTTAAATAAAGGGTGACTTCATGACAGGATATCAGGCTCTGTGGAGTTATTTCACATTCTATAGGAAATCTTTGCTACATGGTTTGGTACATCCAATGATCAGTAAGACTAACAGCAAAGGAACGCTGAAAAGCTGGAGACTAAAAAGACGTTCATTGATTCCAAATTAATTTGTGAAATGCAAGATAGTGTTGTGGACCCATTTCTGAAAGAAATGCAGCACTAATATTGGACTCTCCCAGATTGCTCTAGTAATCAGAAAGAAATTTATTTTAATCAGTGCACACCCTGAGAGGTCAAAGGTTTCCAATGATGTCATCAAAATTAAACAAAAACAAAGACAAGTAAGTATTTCCTTGGCCCAGATCCATTTGACAATGTATCAAACAATTTATGATGTGTATTAAATCTACACACCACTTATGAGCGATTTTGACTTTTCAGAACATTTTCATAAAAATGAGATTTGTTAGGAATGACACATCATTTCTTATGGCGTATAATCAACATTACATTTTTATAGTTCTTATCCAGCTAGTTTACCTCTCCTTTTTAATTTTATTTTTATCATAATGCACCATATAGTGCCATATCCTATGTATTAGATTAGGCTGGATAATGGAAGATTGGATATTTGCCCGCCACCATCTGGAAGTGAATGAACTTGAATATTTTTATAACTTTGCATTAATTTGAAAGTAATTGACCCAAGTTATAATTTCATTCAGCAAGACAGTGACAAAGCCAAGACTGTGGTGCTGGAAAAGGACAGCAGGTCAGGCAGCATCTGAGGAGCAGGAGAATCAACGTTTCAGCCATAAAACATTCATCAGGAATGAGGCTTGTGGGTAGGGGCTGAGAGATAAATGGGAGAGGGGTGGGGTGGGGGAAGGTAGCTGAGAAAGCGATAGGTGGATGAAGGTGATAGGTCAGAGCATAGAGCGATGGATAGGTCCGGAGGGCGGTGCCGAGTTGGAAGCTTGGGACTGGGATAATATGGGGGGAGGGGAAATGAGGAAGCTGTTGAAATCCACATTTATCGCTTGTGGTAGCAGGGTCCTAAGGGAGAATTTAAGGCGTTCATCCTCCAGGCATGGGTGGTAACTGTTTGGCAGTGGAGGAGGCCCAGGACCTGCATGTCCTTGACGGTGTAGGAGTGGGAGTTGAAGTGTTCAGCCATGGGGCAGTGTGGTTGGTGGGTGCGGGTGTCCCAGAGATGTTCTCAGAAATGATTCACAAGAAGGTGTCCTGTCTCCCCGATGTACAGGAGACCACACTGGCTGAAATGGATGCAGTATATTGGTAGAGGTATAGGTGAATTTCTGACGGATGTGGAAAGATTCGTTGGGGCCTTGGATGGAGATGAGGGGAGTGGTATGTGGGCACAGGTTCTGCATTTCCTGCAGTGGCAGGGAAAGGTGCCAGGAGTGGGGTGTGGACTGGTGGTGGGTGTGGACCTGACGAGGGAGTCGCGGAGGGAATGGTCATTTCAGAATGCTGATAGGGGTGGCGAGGGAAATATATCTCTGAATTAGTCATCCTGGGAATAGATGCGGCGGAGGCGGAGGAATTGGGAATAAGGGATAGCATTTTTACAACTCAGCATCGCCCTCTGGACCCATCCATCTGACCTATCACTTTCTCCCTCACCTTTAGCCACCTATCATTTTCCCAACTACTTCCCACCAACTCCACCCCACTCCCATTTATCTCTCAGTCCCAACCCACAAGCCTCATTCCTGATGAAGGGCTTTTGCTTAAAACGTCGATACTCCTGCTTCTCGGATGCTGCCTGACCTACTGTCCTTTTCCAGCACCACACTCACGACTCTGATCTCCTGCATCTGTAGTCACCATTTTCTCTAAGACAGCGATGAAGCTGCTTTGAGAAATGAGAAAGCTACCACATTGCTGCAAGAAGTACTAGAAGTCCTCTTCATACAATTGGACTGAAGCACAGTAACTAGGACCTGAGGTTATCTATTCTACTCCTCTCCTGAGTCAAGTGTAACACAATCAGATAGAGTGAAAAGTTCCCATATACTAAAGACAGTATCCTTTCTCTGTTTCTGTACTTTGATTGTGTTCTGAAATGGAAGAGGTCAGTTTTATATGCCAAGAATTGTTCAAGAATTGCTTTATTTTTGAAAAGTAAGTTACCTACACTCATTGTAAGTGCCCTTAACACTGCTCTTTGTTCAAGGAGTGGGGGGATGTCTAATACAGACAAGCTGGAGCCAAGGGATGTCAATGAATGGGGCTTCAGCCAGTAATAAGTAGCTGATTGGTTTGTTATATGGTGAGCAGTTATTGCTGATGAAAGTCTTCTTCTTGCTAACACCCCCAGACTGGCTCCCAGCTTGCAAGTGTGAAAGTTTGGGGAGAAGCCATTGGATTCCTGAAAGGACAGGAACTATCCATTTTTTCTGCAGTAAAAACCAACGTAAGGCTGAAGAAAGCCCATTTATTTCCTCCCAGCGCTTGCTGTAAGCTGTGTTTTGTTTTAAGCAGTATGTCAGAGATTTTATAAATGTAAACCAACCATTCTATAAATCCCGCAAACAATGAAAGTAAATGGAGAAGAAAGATCAAGCAGCAACATGTTCCGACTAGCCTAAAAGATCATCTCAGTGAACCTTATGGACAGACCATTGAATTGCTTTCCCAATCTCTCCCTCTGTCCATAACACCCATTTTCCTTTTCCTGTCTGTGTTTGTCTGTATGTGCATGTAGAGGGCAGTTTATAAGGAGATCAGTGTTAAACTGTTTACCCTGATTTGAGAGTCTCATAAGAAGGCATCAACACTTTTAGTCTGAAATGAGGAGATATTTAATCACTTAAATGGTTGTGAACCTTCACAATTCCCTACACCAGGGAACAATTGATTTTGAATTTTTGAGTATATTCAAAACTGCTACTATTGATAGATATTTATCTTGAAGGGTGTCAACGGATAAGGGAGTGGCCAGAAATGGGAGTTGAGTTTGAAGTATAAGCCATATTGTGTTGAATGAGGAGCAAGTTTGAGGAGTCTACTCCCACTTCGATCTTTGTATGTCACTATGTTCTTAACTCGAGTTTGGCATCGCAAATTGAGGTAGTTGTAAATCGAGAGAAGTGATAGTTACATAGTGTCAGCAGATGAAAGAAACTTGATGCTATGTTTCTGAATGATGAGTTCAACATCTGATCCCTGAACAATCTCACTTCCAATTCTCCCAGACCTTGTACTGCAAATACTACTCCTTAATCCTAAACCCTGAATAATACTGCTCAATTCAGATGCTATACCCACAACTGACAGACTCTAGGCTACTCTCCCAAAATTTCTGGGACCATCTGAAATGTTGAGAACTTAATGTTTCTTGGAACATAACTGGGCTAGCCACATGAATACTGTGGCCATAGGCGCAGGTCAGTGGCTAGGAACTTTATTGCAAATAACTTTACCTAAGCCTGTACATCATCTACAAAGCACAACTCAGGAGTAAGATGAGATATTCTGCACTTGTCCAGATGACTGCAGCATCAACATCAAGAAGTGCTGTACTGTCCAGGACAAAAACAACCTGCTTTATTGGCATCTCATCTGCCACTTTCAATATTCACTCTTTCACCACTGGTATGCCCAGGTGCAGTCCCAGATACATGGTAGCTAAATAGGCAAGAGCTCTTCAATACCACCTCCCAATCTCGCTAATTCTGACACCTAGAAGCACATCATAGACAAGCAGGAGGCTGGAAGAACACAGCAAGCCAGGTAGCATCAGGAGGTGGAGAAGTTAACATTTTGGGTGTAACCCTTCTTCAGAACTGGGGGTGGGTGTAAGGGGACCTGCAGAAAAAGTGGGGGATGGAGGAGGTTACAGGGTGGTGATGTGAGATAGGTAAACACAGATAGAGGGTACGACCTGGTTGGTCAATGGGAGGAATGAATCCGGTTAGTACCTGGAAGGAAGGGTTGATCAGAGGAATGGAAGGGATAGGGAGGGGCTGGAAAGGGCATAGTGGAGGATTGGATGGAAGGTTAATGGAAGTTGGAGAACTCAATGTTGAGTCCTCCAGACTGTATTCTGCCCAGGTGGAGGATGAGATGCTGTTGTTCCAATTTGCAGTCTGATTTGCTATGGCAATGGAGGAAACCAAGGATGGTCATGTCAGAAAGGGAGTGGGAAGGGGAATTAAAATGGGCGATGACTGGGATGTCAGGTTGGCCCCTGCGACCCAGCTGAGAAACTCGGTGAAACATATCCTGAGTTTACATTTGGTCTCCCCGATGTAGAGAAGACCACACCTGGAGCACCTGATACAGTAAATTAGGTAAGAAAAGAGGCAGGCGAACCACTGTTTCACCTGGAAGGACTGTTTGGGTCCTTGGGTGGAGGTGAGAGGGGTGGTGTGGCTGCAGGCTTTGCATTTTTCATGGTTGCAGGGGAAGGTACCTGTGTGTTTTTTTGGAGGGGGGGGAGGAGGTTCTTGGTGAGAGTGGCACAAACCCAGGATTGTCAAAGGGACTGATCCCTGTACAAGGCAGAGAGGGGTGGGGAGGGGAAGATGTTCTTGGTGTTGGCGTTTAGTTGGAGTTAGCAGAAGTATTGAAGGATGATGCTTTGAATGCAGAGACTGGTGGGATGGTAGGTGAGGATAAGGGGACTCTGTATTGCATTTAGAGGAGAGAGATTAGAGCAGTGGAGTGGGAAATGGAGGTGGTGGGGTAAAGGGCTGCCTGGATGACAGAGGGGGAAAAAGCACGTTGTTCAAAATAGTGGACATTTGGGATTCTTGAGAGTGGAATGTTGCCTTGTCCAAGCAGATGCAGCGGAGCTGGAGGAATTGGGAAAATGAGATGGAGTTCTTGCAGGATACTGGTTGGGAGGAAGTGTAGTTCAGGTAGTTATGGGAGTCTGTGGGTTTGTAGTAAACGTCAGTGTGGAGACTGTTGCCGAAGATCGAATTGGTGAGGTCAAGAAAGGGGAAGGAGGTGTCTGAGATGGACCAAATGAATTGGAGGGTGGGGTGGAAGTTGTGGGTGGAGTTGATAAATTGTTCCAGTTCAGCCTGAGTACATATCACATGCTCTGATGCGGTTATGATGTAACGGTGGAAGAGTTTGGGGACAGTGCCTGTGTAGGTACTGAAGAGGGACTGTTTGACATAGCCGACAAAGAGGCAGGTGTAGCTGAGACCTATCCAGGTGCCCATGGCCACCCCTGCATTTGGATGAAATGGGAGGAGTTAAAGAAAAAGGTATTAAGGATGAGGACCAGTTCAGTCAGGTGGAGGAGGGTATTGTTGGAGGGAGACTGGATGAGTCTGTTGGAAAGGAAGAAGCTGAGGGCCTGAATTCTCCCACTTCCTCCGCCTTCACTGCTCGGACAAGGAGACATTCCACCCTCAAGCATCACAGATGTCCACCACTGATTTCAAAAGGGCTTTCAATAGCATCCATCGGTAATCTCACTGGTACATCACAATGGCATCCCCTATTAATATCTACAGTCTTATACTGCCACTCCAGTTGCTATGAACTGACCAGCATGGGCATCATGCACTCTGTCAACATCATCACAGGAGTACACAAAGGTGCATATTTTTCCTCATGGTTTTTGATTTCATTATGAGGGAGGCCAGCGTGCGTTCAGACTTTGACATCCCATGGCAACGCCACCAGTTGTCTGCAAAATCTAGGTCTGTCATCTCCTTGATGGCTAAGGAGGGCATTTAAGGTGACCTTGCCTGTGATACCCACATCCTGTTAATGAATTTAGAAAAAGACCTGCCATGTTACCCCCCCCCACCTTATTCTTATTAAATTTCCAAGATAAATGTGTGCAATGCCACAGGAGATTTGTACCGCAGAGTATATTTTCAAATTGCTGAGGAAGCATAATGTCTCATCAAAAAGTTCAAATGCAGCCTGGCCTTTCACTTGTAGACTTATAATGAGAGATAAAGCATTATCTATAAGTAACTGGCTTCTGTTTCTAGCTGAATAAATCTTCATTCGGAATGAGATCTGACTTGGGCAAAGTGTACTCTGTTTTATTGTTTCAGCTAATAATTGTCTTGAGAAAGTGGGATGCGAGGAATGAATTCAGGAGTATGTGTGAATCGGTCAAGTGGGGTGTTTTCAAATTGACTTGCAACAATTGTTACTCTCACTGACAGCTATAGCGACTGGATCGTCAACATTGATTTACTTACTAACAGTTGCTTTACGTCTAACTTCAAATTCGATGTGACAGATATTGTGGCATTCATTCTGGGAGAACGAAATGTTTATTTTACAGCGATTCCGGTTCACTTTCCTCACGATAATTAACTAATCATTGCACTTTATTCCTGCAGTAAGGTTCATCCGCAGACAAGTGGAGTCCAACAGTGCGTGCACTGCACCTGGGGGGGAAAGCTTTACAACATTTCTTCCTGCCCTTCCCGCAAGCAAATACAGCTGCAGTATCTCGAGTTCAGAGAACGCCTTGCCTTGTCTGTCAGCCAGCGGGAAACCACTTGGTCTGGTTCGACAAGCTGCTCTGTTCAAAGGTAGGTCCGGGCGTAGGGTGTTTAACTTGAGAGTGATGACTCATTTGCATTCCTCGCCTTTATAGTACGTTTAAGGAACAGGATAAAGCCCATTTTGATCACACTCCAGTTTTTTTTTCCCGAAACACAGATCTTTTGTGTGATCCTGTGTTTCTTTCTGGGTCTGGACATGTCTGCCGACTGCCCCAAGGCCCCTCCTAGCTCTCTGCCCGGGACCCACATGAACTGTGAGATAGCGGTGCTCCCCCTGGAGCTGCTGCTCAGCTTACAGCGATCACACTTCCATGTCGTGGGGAATAACATTCAGGTCATCCAGCGACCAGCAGCTGGTTATAATGTGATCTCCAATGGCCATGTCAAGGCGGAGCGGCAGTGGAACCTGATCAATTGCCTGCAGAGGTAAGAGACTCCAGCGAGTGTAAACAGGGCGAGTCCAACTCACCTGCTGTCGGAATGCAGGGACCAAACCTAGAACACCCCATCTTTTATCTAATATTATGTTTCTGTCTTTGATAGCTGCCTGAATCGTGGAGCCTTTATTTAATCATTTCTGTGAACACTTCCAACTCTACCTCGATGTGGAGGAGCCGATGTTGGATTGGGGTGGACAAAGTTTTTTTTTAAAAATCACACAATACCTGATTATAGTCCAACAGGTTTATTTGGGAGTGTCAAGTGTTGTGTGATTTTTAACTCGATCTCAGCAGTGACAATTTGATCAAATTCTTGAACCCATTAATTTTCTGCACGGATGTGAGATTGTGACCAACTGAGCCGAGCTGAGAGTGTGACTTTAAGAGTTGCCCCAATATATGCCATTGCGCTGATAATCAACAACACTGGTGGTTTGATTTTGCTGTGAACTTACAGAAAATTTCATTGATTACTCTTCATAAGAATTCAGTCTATCAGGCTAGTTTCTTCAAGTGGATATTAAAATCTGTAACATTCCTCTATTTGCTCAACGCTGTAAGGTGCATAACAACAACTGCTAATTCCAAGTAGAGAAACCTCAGCTGTCAGCAATGAGACAGACAGCTGAAGGTGAGATCACAACGGAACACAGAAACTGAAGTGCCAGGAATATGACTGCCTTCTGGTGCTCCCTATTTGTTCTTGTCAAAAGCTTAACCCCAATCCTATCATCCATAGGCAGGCACACAGTTTACAGTCTAAAACATATATTTGTACAGTCAAATTTTCATTGGACATGATATAATAATGGTTATATTACTGGATTAGTCAACCAGCTTTTATTCCTGATGAAGGGCTTTTGCCCGAAACGTCGATTTCGCTGCTCGTTGGATGCTGCCTGAGCTGTTGTGCTCTTCCAGCACCACTGATCCAGAATCTGGTTTCCAGCATCTGTAGTCATTGTTTTTACCTAGTAAACCAGAGGCCTGGACTAGTGATTCAGTAACGTGAGTTCAAGATCTGCTATTGTAGGTGGAAAAACCTAAATTTTATCAATTTCTAAAAAACCTGCAACTAAACGCCAGTGTCATTAATGGTTACCATACAACTACTGGATTACTGTACAAACCCAATTTGTTCACTAATATACTTTATCCTTATCAGCTACCCTTATCTGGTCTAAATTTACTGAAAACAATTGACTCTTAACTGCTTCTGTAATAGTGAAGTGAGCCACTGAGTTATAGTCAGATAGTTGGCTCAGCACCACCACTACCTTGCTGTTTTTTGGGAAACCAGCTGTAGCCAATAATTGCTGACTGTGCCTTTGCTGTTACACATTGAGGGTGGCACAGTGGTTAGTACTGCTGCCTCACAGTTGCCAGGGACCCAGGTTCAATCCCAGCCTCAGGTGACTGTGTGGAGTTTGCACGTTCTCCCTGTGTCTGCGTGGTTTCCTCCCACAATCCAAAGATGTGCTGGTCGGGTGAATTGGCCATACTAAATTGCATGTAGTGTTAGGTGTATTAACTGGAGGGAAATGGTTCTGGGTGGGTTACTCTTCAGAGGGTCAGTGTGGACTTGTTGGGCTGAAGGGTCTGTTTCTACACTGTAAGGAATCTAATCCAATTGTATGAATGAGTAAAATAAAAATAAAGACAACAGGGTTAGTATGACTTGGGCTACATGGTCATTAAAAGCGAATGTTTTATAGCGAAACCCATACCTCTTTTAGTCTAAAACAGAACATTATCAATGGAGTAACATTCCTCTATTACCTTTTTACTGATTTATGAACATCAGAATTCCTTATAGTTTTCCATTCACATGCTCTAATTCTCATCAATAATTGGAAAACACCACACTGTTAAATCATATTATTGGGATGACACTATAAAGTTAATTTATTTCTAACTTACATTTACTCAGCTAAACAAGTTTACACTGATACTTCCAACTATTGTAAGGTCAAAGTAAAAACTATTCACATTGCTCCAAAACCCATCAGATCTCTGTACCTGAATAATTTGATGCTTTTTCGCTTGGAGTACATTTTCTCTCAGCTCCAGTGTGTTCCATCAGAGTACTATAGGTTGGAATCTCATACCGTCTCTATTGGTGCTTTTGAAGGGGGTTTAATAGGGAGAGAGAGTTGTGGGTGGCGACTGACTACCTTTCTGCCTCTACCCCACTTAGAGTGGAAAGTTCTGTGGTCAGCATTCCTGCCCCATTGCCCTTAAGTGGACAAGTAATGACCACTTAAGGATCCCACCTCACCACTCTTGATTTCACATTGATGAGGCCAGGTATGTCACTGTGTAGCTTGCATGACAATCAAATCTGTGTTCTGTATTCCTCTTCTTTTCACTTGTGTGGATCTTTGAGGTGAACTCTGTGCACAGTAACCACTTGTGAAATCAGAAGGTAATGCTGGGAATATAATCTGCGTGGTGATTGGCATGCATGGATCATAGCTTAGAGTGAGCTGTGTGGAGGCTAGGTGGAGATTGAAATAGACCATCCATTCAGCAGCAATTATGATGGAACTGACCATTCTTGTATATGTTCAGCCTTGTCTTTTGCACTGATGCACTCCACTTTATCATCATCATGAAAATTTGTGGAGCTTTCTCCTCCTGCTAGTTGTTTAATTGTCCACCATTATTCACAACTGCATGTGGCAGGACTTACAGTGCTTAGGTCTGATCTGTTGTGTGGGGTCACTTATCCCTATTTAATGTTTCTGGAGGGTGGCTGTAGATATGGGTGCAAGAGGATAATAGTTTGAAGGCAAAGATGAGCGTGGCTGCTCTGAGACAATGAGTGGAATTGCAAGGTGTGTTGTTCTGAGGACTGCCACACAGGAGAATACTGGGAAAGTCACACTGTGAGGCTTGGCACTCAATGGAGCTATGCCACTCACTTTCCTTGCCTGATATGGTACTGGATTCATTTGAAACACAACCTCCACCTTGGAGAAACAATTGTTCTGCTGCTGGCTTCCTCAGTAACCTCCATTCTCACCTCCTTGGTTGGGGAGGCTGCCCTCTTCCTTCCATTGAATCAGGTCTTTTCTCATCCCTGAAAACTGTGCACTGTTCCAGAATCAGGGAAATCTAATGCCTGGCTTATTTTAGAATCATTGAATCTCTACAGTGCAGAAAGAGACCATTGGCCCATCACGTCTGCACCAACCCTCCAAAGAACACCCTGCCCAGACCCCTATCCTTTCCCCATATTTACCATGGCCAATCCACCTAATCTGCACATCTTTGATGTTTGGTGGAAACTGAAGCACCCAGCGGAAATCCACACAGACAAGGGGAAAACATGTGAACACATAGACAGTCACCCATGGCTGGAATCGAACCTGGATCACGAGCACTGTCAGGAACAGTGCTAACCATGGAGCCACCATGCCATCCCCTACTGCAATCTGTCTTCTTGAACCCTCCTCCCTGTTTTCACCACCCTCATCTCCAACAGCCAGTAAACAAATGCACATGATTTCTTTGTCACCATCTGATCAGCTGCATTGTTCACTTGTCTCTTCTTTCTGAACTTACTGAGTTATCTCTTTTGAGGTTGGTACCTGATCAAGCTTGATTCCTTTTTAGTTTCTTTCCTATTGCTCCTTATGCCTTCTCTGAACCCAAGTTGTCCTTAAGGCTCAATTTCAGTTGACTTCAGTACTGACCACCGAACACCTCATGACAGCTGATATTATTTAAGTCATGATTTGGAGATGCCGGTGTTGGACTGAGGTGGACAAAGTTAAAAATCACACAAAACCAGGTTATAGTCCAACAGATTTAATTGGAAGCACACTAGCTTTTGGAGCGAGTGATATTATTGAAGGTTCTCTGTCCTCAGATTCTGTGACTCCCTCCTTCAAATTTGCCTTCTTGAGCCTTCTTGTCAAAATAAAGAACTCTTGATTCCTCCATCCTTGAAAATGACCACTGCAAACTCTCTATTTACATGTTCATTTTCCACTTCGAATTCATGAACAGCTTTCCAAGACTGTTTGAATTCCTCTCAAGTTTGGGGATGAATAGAAAGTTCATCCAATTAACTCCTGGGAAAACTGAAATCATTATCTTCAGTCCCTGCCAAAACCTGCAGTTCCTCATCATCTTATCCTGACCTATCTAGATTAGATTCCTTACAGTGTGGAGACAGGCCCTTCAGCCCAACAAGTCCACACTGACCCGCCAAAGAGCAACCCCCCCACCCCCCCACCCCCCCGACTAATGCACCTAACACTATGGGCAATTTAGCATGGCCAATTCACCAGACCTCTACATCTTTGGACTGTGGGAGGAAACTGGAGCACCTGGAGAAGACCCATGCAGACATGGGGAGAATGTGCAAACTCTACACAGATAGTCACCCAAGGCTGGAATTGAATCTGGGACCCTGGTGCTGTGAGGCACCTCTTGATTATACTCTCCCTGGCAGTCATCTGAGGCAGAACCAGACAGTTTGCAGCCTTGGTGTCATGTTTGACTGAATTAAGCATTCAACCACTTATCTGCACCATCAAATTAAAACCGCCTATTTTAACTTCTATAGCATTGCCATGATAGTGTCACTTCTATAACATTGCCTGTCTCCGATCAAGGCAAAATAGTGCAGATGCTGAAAATCTGAAACAAAGAGTGAGAATGCTGGAGAAACTCAGCTGGTCTGGCAGCATCTGTGGAGAGAGAAAGAGTTATGTTTTGAGTCTGGTATGACTCTTCTTCAGAACTGCATGCCTTCATCTGTGCCTCATCATTTCTGCTGCTATAACATTACTGATGCCTCTTCTATCTCTAAACCAATGTAGCAGCCAGCGACTGCTCAAGTGAAATAAGCAGAAAGGCCAAAAATAAAAACAGGCACAGCAACTGAAATAAATAGGGCATCAAAAATTGGCCAAAAAGCAAAGTATGCTGGGAATGCCTAAGCCACGACATTAAAGTATAAAATTAAACTATATCCCCCAGTCCCAAATAAATACATCCACGCAACAAAATAAGAGAATATAGTTCTGAAGAGATTTTCTTCTAGGCAAAAAGAGAATTAAAAAAACCTCCTGTGGGATAAAGGTCTGAACTCAACTTATAAAATGAGATGATTTCTCATTGTTCCCCAAGTTTCCTGTTGGTGAGATCAAAATACTGATCATTGTAGAGTGATGGAACATTTTCCGATCAGACTTCAGTTCAAGTAGAAAATTAGCTAGATTTACTCCTTTCAATAAAAGTAATAGTTGAGCATTCAGGGTTTATGAGGTAGTTAGAGATACTAATATCTGAAATTTTCTCAGATTCCCAGAAATACTTCACTGCATGAGAGATCTATGGAGTTTCTCAAAATGGAGAACTGTGACCACTGGTGTTACACATGGATCCGTGCTTGGGCCATGTTTTTTGCGATAGACGCAAATGATCTGGAGGAAGGTATATGTAGTCTGGTTAGCAAGTTTGCAGATGACACTAAGATTGATGGAGCAGCAGATAGTGAGGGGACTGCCAGAGAATGCAGCAGAATATAGATAGATTGGAGAGATGGGTAGAGAAACAGCAGATGGAATTCAATCCGGGCAAATGCAAGGTGATGCATTTGAAAGATCCAATTCAAGAGTGAACTATATGGTAAATGAAAAACTCTGGGGAAAATTGATGTGCAGAAAGATCTGGATGTTCAGATCCATTATACCTGAAGGTGGCAACGCAGGTTGATAGAGTGGTCAGGAAGGCATACGGCATGCTTTCCTTCATCGGACGGAGTATTGAGTACAAGAGTTGGCAGATCTTGTTGTATAGGTTTTAGTTTGGCCACATTTGGAATACTGCGAACAGTTCTGGTTGCCACATTACGAAAAGGATGTGGATGCTTTGGAGAGGATGCAGAGGAGGCTCATCAGATGTTGCCTGATACGGAGAGCACGAGCTATGAAGAGAGGTTGAGTAGATTAGGATTATTTTCATTAGAAAGACAGAGGTTGAGGGGGGACCTGATTGAGGTCTACAAAATCATGAAAGATATAGATGGGGTGGATAGCAAGAAGCTTTTTCCCAGAGTGGGGGACTCAATTACTAAGGGTCACGAGTTCAAGGTGAGAGGGGAAAAGTTTAAGGGAGATATGTGTGGAAAGTTCTTTACACAGAGGTGGCGGGTGCTTGGAACGCGTTACCAGAAAAGGTGGTAGAGGCAGACATAATAGTGTCACTTAAGATGTATATAGACAGAAACATGAGTGGACAGGGAGCAGAGGGATACAGATCCTTAGAAAATAGGTGACACGTTTAGATAGAGGATCTGGATCGGCACAGGTTCAGAGGGCTGAAGGGCCTGTTTCTGTGCTGTAATTTTCTTTGTTCTTTGCTCATTTTGCCCTGCTTACTTTTTCAAGTAAAAAGTGAGGTCTGCAGATGCTGGAGATCAGAGCTGAAAATGTGTTGCTGGTTAAAGCACAGCAGGTCAGGCAGCATCTAAGGAACAGGAAATTCGACGTTTCGGGCCAGAGCCCTTCATCAAGAACAAGAATCTTGCCTGTGTATACGTTGGAGGTCATTGTTTGTTCTATTGTCGCACCTTGGTGTCTTGGAAAAAACAGAAACTAACTTCAGAACAATGTTGCTAGGCAATCCTCAACACACAGGCCTATCTCTCTTCAAAGATTTTCTTGTCTCTTTTTGAAAATCTCTTGACTTTGCAGAAATCGCCAGATAAATCTCAGCTCACATGCCAACTGTTGAACCATTTCAATACATCACATATCCCTTCAAAACCTTCACGAATCCTATAAGTCTGGAATGTCAAAACAGCTACATTTTCAGGTTTCTCGTGATCCTTAAATATGTATTCCCAACAACTTGTTGCTAATTTTGATTTACTGTTTTTACTTCCAGGAAAATTACTTTTACATCTCGCAAGGAATATAGAAGCTTTCAAGAGGCAATATTAAGCAAGCCAATGGTCTTTTTTACTAGTATAAAGCCCGCTAAAGGTTCTACAAAAGGTGTGTTTTGTTACAGCTATATTTTTTATTAATATTTTCTGTGTTTATTGTTGCCTTGGTGTGCGGTACAATTGGGGCTTTTAGAGGGAGGAGAAAACTACACAGGCATAATGTTGTAAATGTATTAATTATCAATGAGCATTACATAGGTATTGCATCCTGGCTGATTTCTGTACTGAGGTGCTATGCTGTAAATGAGTGTGATCAAATTCAGACTCAGTTTGAGTGCACTTCTATCACTAAGGACTGAATTATCCATTTTCCAAGTGAGGAATGTGAGCCTATATTTGGAATGAGCATGTTTTGAAAATAGTGTTCCCAAATGACCATCATTTTTGTCATTTATATAAAAGATTTTGACATGAATATAGGAGACACAGTTGGAAGGTTTACAGATGACACCAAAGTAAGAGATGTAGTGGGCAATGAAGAAGGTTATCTTAGAGTATAACGGACCCTTGATCAGATAGGCCAGTAGGCTCAGCTTCACCCCGAGGCTCTTGAGGCTGAGAGAACACCCTGGAATCACTATCAGGTTAGAAGTCCACGCTGAGGCCATGCCAGGTCACTGATACACCACCACACCAGGCTGCTGAGAGACTGTCACACCAGACTGACATGTTCTCAAGCCGAGCTGAGAAATTGCCATACGGGGTCCGCACTGAGGCCAAGAGTCATTGGCACTGATGCCGGGAGTTCAAGACATCAGGTAGGGGAGTGCTGCCAAACAAAGAGACCCCAGGTTGCAGGTGCATAGTTACTTGAAAGTGGAGTTGCAGGTAGACAGTGTGGTTTAGAAGGCATTTTGGCAGGCTTGCCTCCATTGGTCAGAAGATTAGGTAAAGAAGTTGGGACTCCATGTTGAGTCTGTACAGGACATTGGTGAGGCCACTTTTAAAATACTGCATACAATTCTGGTCACTCTTCTATAGGAAAGATGTTGCTAAACTTGAGAAGGTGCAGAAAAGATTTACAAGGATGATGCTGGAACTGGAGGTGTTGAGTTATAGGGAGAGGCTGAATAGGCTGGGTTTCTTCTCCCTGAAGCATCAGAGTCTGAGGGGTTACCTTATAGAGGGACATGGATAGGGTGAATAACCAATATCTTTTCCCCAGAGTGGTACAGTCCAAATATTGAGGGCATAGGTTTAAAGTGAGAGGGGAAAGATTTATAAGAAACCTGAGGGACAACTTTTTTACACAGAGAGTGGTGCATGTATAGAATGAGCTGATAGAGAAAATGGTGGAAGCTGGTACATTTACAGCATTTACAAGGCATTTGTATGAGTATATGACTGGGAAAGGTTTAGAGAGATATGTGCCAAATGCTGCTAGATGGTAGGTCAGATTGGGATAGCTGCTTGGCATGGACAAGTTGGGCTGAAGAGCCTGTTTCCGTGCTGTATGACCCTATGAATGGTATGTCAGTCTGCTGATACCTCTGAACATTGTGCAATTATTAAATCATGGGTGGGGTGTGGGTATTCAGGAAATCGACATATCTGAAATTAATTGCCTGTTAATTGCTGAGCTTGTTTATCATTTGGAGAGGGACAGGATTAAAGCCTCACTGGTAAGAATGAGTAAAGAAAATGGACTGATGTGTGCTCGTTGGGAGTGCAGCGAGGTGCAATTATTGATTGTTGTTGCTGACTTGAAGTCTCAAAAATAAAGGGATAGTCAAATTGAGGTACTCATATATGGCACAAAGTTGCCATTGCTTGAACAGAACAGATGAAGTGCCTGGCAAGTGAATGATTGAACTATGAGACTGCTGGCCCTCTGCTATCCAGCCTACTCCATTTATCCAGGCAGTGGCAAACCCAGTCACTCTGCCAGCTGGCACATCCTGGGGCTAATTCCTACCTGCTAGCAGTATCTGGTGCCCCATTAATTGTGTGCCAACTTCACCTCCATCAAATTAGGAGCTCTTATATATCAAATTGGATTGAATACCATGTGTGAGCAGACTAAAGACTCTCCTTTTGATCCTGAAAAGGGTCTAACCTACCTCTGATCACCTGTGAAAGATATGATTTCTGTGCAATAAGGCACAGATATCTGTTTCGTGCAGCTACTAACTGGGACTTTCTGCCGAAATAATGAATGAGTAATGTGGTGAATGAATTTCAGTGCAGGTATGATGCTAGGTATCTTTGCTGTATATTCCAAAGTAGAACAGATCGTTGCTAACAGGCAAAGTGTTGATCATGCCGAAGCAACCTGCGCTTGCAAAATACTAAACAAGGTGTCTCACTTCAAGTATCAGTCTGTGATTGGAAAACTTTGGCTAAATGATCAAGAGTGTGCTAAGAATTATACTGACAACTAGTTTAAGATTGTCAGTCAGGCTCACAGTGCACATACTAGAAGCTACATGGGTTAATAGACAGTGCCCTATACTTCGCAGACACTGTGCTGTTTAAACTCAACAAAGTAGACAATAGCTATTCTCTGGTCCACTGCTCAGTGGCAATGACTTGATCACTCAGAGAGGATCTGTTCGGCACAAATTTTATAAAATTTTTGTAGTTAACTGTCAAACTGCATTCTTTGTGGAAATGGCTCTACCAATCAGAAACCACTTGACAGTTGATCAGCATACCCTTCTCATTTAGTATATAATGTTGCTCCCATTTACATTAGTATTTTCATGAATTACCACAATGAGTGCAAGATGAAAATCTTGCACAACATGTGTGCTTTTTTAAACAATACTCAAAATAGCAATAGCAACAATCTTATGACACAGGGCTGCTTTCTGACCCTAAATTAAAAATCTAGCTTTCAGAGTCTCAGCTTGTATCTACCAATCCCTCAGTTCTAAATGGGAGACAAACTGGCATTTCTCTCGGCAACTTTCCCGAGTCTAACAATGCTGAAATAAGGTTGGATTGCGTTCTACACAAGCATAGCTTCCAATCTGAGATCGATTCAAAGGTTTGATCTCTGTTGATGAGTTGATCAATTCTGTTGGACTCTGTTGTCCGAAAATAGCATTCATTGTTTACCTTCCTTTATACTTTTGCAGAAACAGCTTATGCCATCATTGTGAACACTTGTCACCCCAAAATGAGACAAGAGATTCAGGATAGTATGAACGATGTCACTGCATCAGAAATAGAGACAAACTACATCCTTCAGGTAATTTCTACTCTGATGGAAATGTACTAATCCTACATTTTCAGGCATCCCAAAATACCTCAGCCAGGTGGGGTGAGTGCTCAACCCAGTCAAGGGCAGGGTGCTGCCTTTGGTTAAGGAGATTCCAAGGGCCATTGGTTACAAACGCAGTATGTACACAGTCCAGGGATTTGGCCACAGTCAGCCAGTTGCATAGGGCAGTCATAGACAGATCCATTACGGACTGGAGAGTGGTCAGGGTCAGGCCTAAAGGGCATGCACCACCAGTCAGGGAAATCTCAAAGAGTCAGCCGGGGAATTGCAAAGACAGAGGTCATTGATCTGCTTACCCAAGTTGGTTCTGAAGAGAATACAGCCCTGGGGGCCCATGCATTGCCAAATCAAGATTGTGCAAAGGGCTCCTTGCCACAGGGGTTTGGCACTCCCAGTCAAACCTGGGAGTGCAAAGCAGAGGCATGTGTAGAGATGGGATCAAGAATGGTGATGATTTGGGGAGGGGAGTCAGGGTAGAAGGGGGTTACCCAGAACAGCATTGAAGGTTTCGGGGCAAAGGGGCACTTGTCAATGACCACTGTTCGTGATCTCCACATGGAGAGCATAGAGGACCATGGTGGACATCAGTGAGGTGTAGGATCGGGGTCATGAGGCAAGGAGGAACATTGGAGGTAAAGTTCAATGTAATGGGTCTCATATGAGGGGGATGGGTGGAAATGGGCTTTTGGGGTGGTGTGAGGTGAAAGAGAACATGAGGGCTGTTGAGGGTGGGGCTGGGGGCAGCAGGAACCCAATGCTAATGGTGTCCATGGAGAGCTGTGTTCCCTGTCATCATTTGAAGTTCACTAGACACTATTCAAACTAGAAAATGACTGAGACAATGCCCAGAGTGAGCGGTGTCAGTATTAGTTCGTTGGATGAAAAGGTGGGATCCACATTTGTTGGGTGCTGAGCCATTTAAGGGGCAAATGCATGATGTGTGCACTTGCAAACTCCAACAACATTTGATTTGAAATCATTGAATCACCCTTTTGAAATGCACAGAGAATGAAGGTATTCAATGTTCAAATGCTGGTAAAAGACAACTTGCACATTGTCATTAGTGCTTGCAAATAGAATCTTGGCACCTTAATTATGCTCAAGTTGATGACAATGATTTTTAAAAAAAAGTGAATAGGTCTTGATCATCATGCCAGCACTTACAGGCGTAGAGAGTCAAAAAGTCATACTACATGAAAACAGACCTTTTCGTCCAACCAGTCCATGACAAACATAATCCCAAATCAAACTAGTCCCACCTGCCTGCTCCTGGCCCATATCCCTTCAAACCTTTCCTATTCATGTACCTAGGAGAAAGTGAGGACTGCAGATGCTGGAGATCAGAGCTGAAAATGTGTTGCTGGAAAAGCGCAGCAGGTCAGGCAGCATCCAAGGAGCAGGAGAGTCGACGTTTCGGGCATGAGCCCTGAAGAAGGGCTCATGCCCGAAACGCTAAACTCTCCTGCTCCTTGGATGCTGCCTGACCTGCTGCGCTTTTCCAGCAACACATTTTCAGCTCTATTCATGTACCTATCCAAATGTCTTTTAAACATTGTAATTATACCTGTATCCACCACTTCCTCAGGAAGTTCATTCTACGCGTGAGCCACACACTGTGTAAAATTTTGCCTGTCATACCCTTTTTTATATCTCTACCCTCTCACCTTAAAAATCTGTCCCCTAGTCTTGAACTCGCCCATCCTAGGGAAAAGACAACTATCATTAACCCTATCTATACCCCTCATTATTTTATAAACTTCTATAAGGTTGCCTCTCGACCTCCTATGCTCCTGTGAAAGAAGTCCCAGCATATCAGGCCTTTCTTTAAAACTCAAACCTTCCATACTGAGCAACATCCTAGTAAATCTCTTCTGAACACTCTCCAGTTGATAACATCCTTCCTGGAACTAGATGACCAGAACTGAACACAGTATTCCAGAAGGGACCTCAGACAAAAAAACTTTGATGTTTTAAAAAACAGCTCAGATTACAGAAGAGGAGATTCAGGAGGTCTTAAAGAAGATAAAGATTCTTCATCATCCAAACCTTTGACACTATGGTAGTCCCAGTCAATGTTTGGAAAATTGAAATCCCCCATTATTACAATCCTATTATGCTTTCATCTATCTGAGATGTCGTTATATACTTATTTCCCTCTTACTATTGAGTGGGTCGATAGTGCAATCCCATCAATGTGATCTTTCCTTTCTTTTTTTAAATCTCTACCCCTATAATTTCACTGGACACTATATCAGAAATATCTTCCCTCGTTACAACAACAATGTATTCCTTAGTCAAAAATGTCAACTCCATCCACACCTCCCACACCTCCTTTCTTGCTTCCTTTTGTATCTTTCCTATAGCATCTAAAACCAAGAACATTGAGCTGCCAGTCTTGTCTATCTCTCAGCCAAGTTTCTGTAAAAGCTATGATGTCCCAATCTCTATGTTCTTAAACATGCTCTGAGTTCATCTGCATTACCTGTAAGATGCCTTGCATTGAAATAAATGCAATTTAGTTCTTCAGAGTTATACCTTCTCTGACTGTCTTTTGTCTTTCTTTTCTCGTTGACGTGCTCTCCTCATATTCAGAACCTTCCCCATCAATCCTTCTATTTAAACTGTTACTTAGAATTCTTCCACACGACCTCTCTTTCAGTACAAAGGCTCCCTTAATGAAATTAGCAAATCCCCCACTAAGATATTGATAGTTTGTATTGTGGGAGTGAACTGCAGCCTTTAATTGTTTTGTGTATATTCACTTTTGTGGGCTGTAAATGAAAGTTCAATTTTTGAATTGTCTGATTGCTAGCCTGTGTATGATGTTCCTCTACTGAACAATAACAAGATGCAGCTCTATAGTGGGCATTATGGACAGAGTACTGGTGACCTAGAGAGTCTGGTCTCATGGGATGTGGTTAACAACAGGTAAACTGCGTGGCCTGGTGGCCAAATGGCAACTAGGATGAGAGAATGGGGTTGTACGTGCAAGGGAGAGTCAGTCATGCTAGCTGTGTGCCATAAGCAGTGTGGCTTTGTGGCTAATATTACATTTAAATTTAAATATTGCATTTAAAAAGAATAGAGAGGGGGGGGAAAAAGAGGAGGGGGTGTAGCACTACTAATCCGAGAGGGTATCACAGCTACAGAAGCTTCCATTGTCGAGGAATATCTGCCTACCGAGTCAGTATGAGTGGAAATTAGGAACAGCAAGGAAGCAGTCACCTCGTTAGGGGTTTACTACAGGCCACCCCAATAGCAGCAGGGAGATTGAAGAAAGCATAGGTTGACAAATTTTGGAAAAGTGTGGATGTATAGGGTTGTTGTAATGGGTGACTTTAACTTTCCCAATATTGATTGGAACCTCCTTCGAGCAGAAGATTTGAATGGAGCTGTTTTCGTAAGGTGTGTTCAGGAGGGTTTCCTAACTCAGTACGTTGACAGGCCGATGAGGGGAGAGGCCATTCTAGACTTGGTTCTCAGAAACGAGCCGGGGCAGGTATCAGATCTTGTGGTGGGAGAGCATTTTGGTGATAGTGACCGCAACTGCCTCACATTCTACATAGCTATGGAGAAGGAGAGGATTAGGCCAAATGGGAGGATATTTAACTGGGGAAGAGGAAACTATGATGCAATTAGACTTGAGTTAGGAAGCATGGACTGGGAGCAATTGTTCCATGGTAAAGGCACTATAGACATGTGGAGACTGTTTAAGGAACAGTTGTTGCGAGTGATGAATAAATATGTCCCTCTGAGACAGGCAAGAAGGGGTAATATAAAGGAACCTTGGATGACGAGGGCGGTGGAGCTTCTCATTAAAAGGAAAAAGGTAGTTTACATAAGGCGGTCAAGGGAAGCTACGGTCAAACTCAGCTCTAGAGGATTACAGGCAGGTGAGAAAGGAGCTCAAAAATGGTCTGAGGAGAGCCAGGAGGGAGCACGAGAAAGGCTTGGCAGAACGGACTAGGAAGAACACAATGGCATTTTACACTTATGTGAGGAATAAGAGAATGGTCAAAGAAAGAGTAGGGCTGATCAGGGAACTTGTGTGTGGAGTCTGAGGACATAGGGGAAGCCCTAAATGAGTTTTTTGCTTCTATCTTTATGAAAGAAACGAACTTTGTAGTGAATGAAACCTTTGAAGAGCAGGTGTGGATGCTGGAATGGATAGAGATAGAGGAAGCTGATGTGCTGAAAATTTTGTCAAACATTAAGATTGACAAGTCGCCAGGCCCGGACCAGATTTGTCCTCGGCTGCTTTGGAAAACGAGAAATGCAATTGCTTCGCCACTTGCGAAGATCTTTGCATCCTCGCTCTCCACTGGAGTCGTACCTGAGGACTGGAGAGAGGCAAATGTAATTCCTCTCTTCAAGAAAAGAAATAGGGAAAACCCCGCAATTACAGACCAGTAAGTCTCACGTCTGTCGTCTGCGAGGTGTTAGAAAGGATTCTGAGGGATCGGATTTATGACCATCTGGAAGAGCATGGCTTGATTAAATGCAGTCAACACAGCTTTGTGAGGGGTAGGTCATGCCTCACAAACCTTATCGAGTTCTTTGAGGATGTGACTAGAAACGCTGATGAGGGTTGAGCTGTGGATGTGATGTATGTGGACTTCAGCAAGGCAGTTGATAAGGTTCCCCATGGTAGGCTCATTCAGAAGGTCAGGAGGAATGGGATAGAGGGGAGCTTAGCTGTTTGGATACAGAATTGGCTGGCCAACAGAAGACAGCGAGTAGTAGGAGAAGGAAAATATTCTGCCTGGAAGTCAGTGGTGAGTGGTGTTCCACAGGGCTCTGTCCTTGGGCCTCTACTGTTTGTAATTTTTATTAATGACTTGGATGAGGGGATTGAAGAATGGGTCAGCAAGTTTGCAGACGACATAAAGGTTGGAGGTGTCGTTGACAGTATAGAGGGCTGTTGTAGGCTGCAGCGGGACATTGACAGGATGCAGAGATGGGCTGAGAGGTGGCAGATGGAGTTCAACCTGGATAAATGCGAGGTGATGCATTTTGGAAGGTCAAATTTGAAAGCTGAGTACAGGATTAAGGATAGGATTCTTGGCAGTGTGGAGGAACTTAAAATGGCCACCCAAGTGAACAGGGTTGTTAAGAAAGCATATGGTGTTTTGGCTTTCATTAACTGGGGGATTGAGTTTAAGAGTCGTGAGATTTTGTTGCAGCTCTATAAAACCTTGGTTAGACCACACTTGGAATACTGTGTCCAGTTCTGGTCGCCCTATTGTAGGAAAGATGTGAATGCTTTGGAGAGGGTTCAGAGGAGGTTTTCCAGGATGCTGCCTGGACTGGAGGGCTTATCTTATGAAGAGAGGTCGACTGAGGTTGGACTTTTTTCATTGGAGAAATTGAGGTATAATTCATTGGGACCTAATTGAGGTATACAAGATAATGAGAGGCGTAGATAGAGTCGACAGCCAGAGACTATTTCCCAGGGCAGAAGTGGCTAACACGAGGGATCATAGTTTTAAGCCGGTTGGAGGAAAGTAAAGAGGGGATGTCAGAGGTGGGTTCTTTACACAGAGAGTTGTGAGAGCATGGAATGCGTTGCCAGCAGCCGTTGTGGAAGCAAGGTCATTGGGGACATTTAAGAGACAGCTGGACATGCATATGGTCACAGAAATTTGAGGGTGTATACATGAGGATCAACATCGTGGGCTGAAGGGCCTGTTCTGTGCTATACTGTTCTACGTTCTATGTTCTATGTTCTATACTGTCACTTTGTCAGTGAGGGACAATGCCAACTTGCTGACACATGTCCGGGAGCCCTGTGGGTCTGGTGCCAATAATTCCAGCCTTTCATGAGATATACCAATGGTGGCAAGTCGTTCTGGAACAGCAAGAGATAGGATAGGGTGACATGGCTACACAGAGACCGAGTAGATATGGTGAGTAAGCTATGGTGAGAAATCTTGCAAGATCTTAAGGAGAGTAACCCTTTGTGAAACCTGACAAAACCGACACTTGCCCAAAAAAACCCAAATGACTCAGCCCTATAGCACCACGTTTTACAACTTAATACCTTCAATACTTGTTAATACTTGTGGTTTTCTTTGTATTGTTAGTTCACCATGCAAAAACCAGTCCAGTCATTCTTTAGTGTGAAAGAGGGATATAAAATGCATGGTCTCGATTTGGATTTCACATGTGAGTTGAAATGTGATTCATTCGAGTGTACTTCAAAGATCAAGGAACTGGACGGAAAGATTCTAGACTTGTCTTGCGTAACAGAAGATGAGAAATGCAAAGTGAAAAGCTTTCTGGACAGGATGAGTGAGCCTAATGTTCAAATCGACACTGTATCTGAGCAGAGTCCTGGTGCAGTTTCCTCACTTTGTGCAGGTATGTACGTGTTTGTTTAATGTTCGCTTTATCAGTGATAAAGCAGATCTTTACCCGCAGTATTTTGGTAGCTGAATAAAGTGCTTATTATTATTGAATCACCCTTTATTCAAAAAACTGAAATTTCCTGCTATGCCCACTCTGAACTCTTCTCGTCCATGAGACCCACTTCCTGTCCCTCCAGTCCTATTTCCCCAAAGCTGCCACAGTGCCAAATGGCTCACAAATGACTTCCAGTGAACCTGTGATATCCTTCTCAACCTCCCAAAGTCTCACCTTTGTTATTCAGCTGGGTGAGACTACATTGTCTATTTTTTCTATCGCGACATGGTCAGAAAACCGTTTGTAATGTTGCCTGCTCTTAGACTTTTACCTTTAGTGTTCCTCAAAGTCTCCTTAGTCTCCTCATGTTACTTGTCTATCATTGTCCCTCAGAGGGCCACATCACCTGAAAACAGATCATTAGGTTGAACACAGGCTGATAGCATTCAGCTCTATCTCATGGTCACTTCTCTCAACTCTTGCATTCTTTCCAAACGATTGGACATGTTTACCTGGCACCTGGCACTGGGTGAACAGAAATTCCCTCTAATTAAATATTGAGAAGACTGAATCTGTAAATTTCACTCCCCACTCCTAAACTCTGGTTCCTCTCCATAATTCTATTCCTCTTGCAACAACTGTCTAAGGCTGAACCAGACATATTTGACCCTAAGGTGAGCTTCCAACCTTATATTCATAGATCTGTACACATTAAAAAGTTCCAGTGACATGGAGGATGTGCAAGAAAATGACAATGAAGTAGAAGATGGATCATGACCTCATTGGATGCTGGAAAGGGCTTGAAGGGCTGAATGATCTACTCCTGCTTTTATTTTCATGTGACAACTAAATTCACCTATTTTCAGTTCTGCATCATCACCGAAGTTTTCCCCTTGCCCAGCCAGTCTACTGCTGAAACCCCGATTCATACCTCTGTAACTTTTTTTATTCCAATGTTCTTCTGGCTCATTTCAAATACACTACCCATAATAAACTCGAGGTCATCCAAAACCCTGTTCACCAGACCTTAACTCGCAATAAGTCCTACTCCACTATCGCCCCTGTACACACTGATCTAAAATCAAACTATCACACAGTCAAGTATCATCTTGATCTATCTCCTTTTGTGGTTTAGTGTCTTATTTTGTTTTAAAATGCTCCCCGAAGTATCTTGTGATATTATGTTACGCTTAAGGTGCTATATAAATTTAAGTACTTCCTGTGATTGGGTTTTGAAGTCCAAACCAACGCTTCTGAGAGAACCCAAGGCTTTCAATAAAAACAAATGAAAAGCCACAAGCTGTAAGTCACAGGATAAGTATTATCATGTATTTTATAAAATATATGTTTAAAAAAATCAAATCCTTATTTAGTACACTGGAACTTACACATGTTGGAGGCAGAAGAAGAGGGCAGATGTCTGAAAGCCAGAAATGACTTTGAATGAATTGTGATCGGATCTTGTTTTTTATTGGCTGACCTCTGTTTGAAGATGATGTCAACTCTGGTGTGAGTTAATGCAGTGGGTCTTCATGTGATGGAGTCGACTGATTTTTAATCAGATCTTTGGACTCGGGGGGGCACAGCCTCCCACAAAGTAGCTAACATTCAAATATTTTAAAGTAGTAAATATCCAAAATAGAGTAATATTTTCTTTTAAAAACAGGTTCATCTGAAAAAGAAGTGCTTAGTTCGTCTCGAGGGCAATCATATGCCAAGAGGACATCCGTAAAGGAAAAGTCTTCAGCACAGTTTCCTGCCGTGAATGAAAAATCATATCTGCTGCAATTTACACAAAACTTGCCCAGATATATAGAATGAAGCTTTTAAAAAATGAAATCAAATTCCAAGTGCTTTAACTCAAATGTGCCTTATTAATTTACAACATTTAAAAGGCATCTGGATGGGTACAAGAGTAAGAAAGATTTAGAGGGATATGGGCCAGATGCTGGCAAATGGGAGTAGATTAATTTAGGATTTCTGGTCGGCATGGACGAATTGGACTGAAGAGTCTGTCTCTGTGCTGTACGACTCTATGACTCTAATCACCTTGAATGAGTCTGAATTTGGGAACAATGTATGAGAAGGATCTTTTTAAACTATCTGGTAGTTGGATTAGCCTGGGTTATTTTTCTCATATCTCCTGTAAATATTTTTTTGTTGAAGCTTGAGGAACTTATACCTTTCTTAATTCATGAACTGTTATCTGTAGTAATAACTCATCTTTCATTAACAACTACAATTATTATCATGGGAAGACAAGTGTGTTACCACCATGATTTCAGTTCTGTTGTCTGGGCAGTAACATGGTAGTACAGATCAACCTTACTCTATGGGACTTAATTCAATTTCAGTTCCATGGATTATGTGAGGGATGAATGTTACAGTAGGTGAACAATTTGTTCCGTCAGATTATCACAAGATGACAAAAATAAAAGAAAAAGCCAGTTTTCATTTTGTATTTAAAAAAAACTTGTTTCTTTTTGTATAACTGACAATATGGTAATGATGGGATTGGTCAAGGGGCAATAAGGCGTTTTACAGGTTCCAGTTCTGTGCTTCTTAGAAGCTATATTCATTTAACTAACCAAACATCACCGTATGAAGGAGAAGGAACGAAACTCCAAATATTGCATTCCAGCCACAACCTCAAACATTCACTCCTTTTATTAGATTAGATTAGATTACATACAGCCTGGAAACAGGCCCTTTGGCCGAACAAGTCCACACCGACCCACCGAAGCGCAACCCACCCATACCCCTACATTTGCCCCTTACCTAACACTACGGGCAAATTAGCATGGCCAATTCACCTGACCTGTACATCTTTCGACTGTGGGAGGAAACCAGAGCACCCGGAGTAAACCCACGCAAACTACACTATATATAGTGGCAAAAGTAGATACCATTTACACTGCACTACAGTAACTCACCAAAGTAACCTTCCAAACCTGTAATCTTTACCTCCTAGAAGGACAAGAGCAGCAGATGCATGGGAACTGTGTTGATCCCTGGCTTATGATAATGGTGGAGTGATAGTTTTGCTGGACTATTCCTGATGGTGTACAGAACCTCATTGATGCCCAATGTTTATTTGCTAGCTCCGTTTGAAATCTATCCCATCTATCCCATAGTATCACATAACATAATGGCACATATCCTCAATGTAAAACTAGAACTTCAGCTCAACAAGGACTTTTTCAGATACTATCATGGGTGGATGCATCTGTGGAAGGCAGTTTAGTGAGGGATGTAGTCCAATATAGTTTTCCCTCTTGTTACTTTTATGTCCCATACCCTGTCTACCAGCTGTGTCCTTTATGACTCAGCTAGCTCTGTCAGTGGTGGTGCTGCCAAGCTGCTGGTGAGAGACATTGAAGTCGCACACCTAGAATAATTCTGTTCCCTTACCACTCTCAGTGATTCCTTCAACTGGTGTTCAACATGGAGGGGTAGAGACAAACACACAAAATTGGAGCCAAAGTAATCATTCACCCTCTTGAGCCTGTTTCACCATTCAAAAGATCATGGCTCATCTGATGCTGTTTTGAATTCAATGGTCTGATCCACCCTCAATAAGCTTTGACTCCCCTGTCAAGCAAGAACCTATCAATCTCTGTCATAAAAATCTTCAATGACTCTCATCTGCTGTATTTGAGGCATCGAGTTTTGATGTCTTACAGTTCTTGGATGAGTTCTCCTCATCTCTGGCCTGGAAGTGTGATCAATTTTAAAACAATGCCTCCTTGGTTCAGGACTCATCCATGAGAAGAAACATCCTTTCCCGTCTACATTATCATTCAGGATCTTATACAGTGCAATTAAGTCATCCTAACTCTTCTAAACTTCAGCAGAGACAACATGTCCATCTTTCCTTATAAGCCAACCCACTCACTCCAGGTGTCAATCCAGTAAATCCCTCTGAACCGCCTTGATGTATTTACATCCATCCTTAACTAAGGAGACCAAAACTATGTACCAGCTTTGAGATGTGATCTTACCTATGCCTTGTGTAACTAATGCATAAGATTCTTTTTTGTACAATTTCTCTTGTAATAAAGGATATCATCCCATTAGCTTTCTTGATTATATGCTGTATCTACTTACTAATTTGTGACTCATATACCAGAATATCTGGATATCTCTGCAGTTATTTTCCATTTAAGAAATTTTTTTTAAAAAATGCTGTCATATTATACACCATTTGCCAGATTCTTGTCCACTCACTTAACCTATCTATATTTACCTGCTTAAAACTTCCACACATATGCTATCCTACCTATCTTGATATTGTCTGTGCATTTTGTACCCCTCATCTAAGCCATTGATGTCAATTGTAAAATATTAAGGTCCGAGTACAGACTCCTGTAGCATTCCATTCATCACATCCTGCTTTTTGGCTGACAGCCAATCTTTTAATATGTTGCCTCCTAAACTACAAGCTTTTATTTTCCACCAGTTCACAGGTTAAGGGTGGATTGGATTGGGGCGTGGTAATCAGCAGGAGGTTTCTTTGCCCATCTTTGACCTGATACCAGAAAACCCTATGGGGTCTGAAGACCATGTTGAGGATCCCTGGAGCAACTCTCTCCTGACTGTATACCACTGCATCACCATCTCTCATGGGATAGTGACAGCAGTGTCTGGGACATAGTAAGGCTGAAGGAATCAAACTTTACACATGCCTCAGATTTCTGCTTTGTTGATGTTCTTTGGTAAATTAAGTTAAAAATCCCTCGTCACCAGGTTATAGTCCAATAGGCTTATTTGAAAGTACAAACTTTCGGAGCGCTGCTCCTTTATCAGGAACGTAGGACATTGAATTTATAGTAAAAGTTCAAAGTGTCATACAATTGATGCGATGTACTGAACAAACCTAGATTGCTGTTAAATCTTTAATCACTTAGAATGGGGGTGCAGGTTTTGATTAATATGTAAATCCGAGAGATTACCTTAAGGTTTTATCAGTATGTAAAAGAAAGGTGGCATTTTAGCCGAGACAATGTATTAAAGAGGTGAGGTTAGAGCCTGTCTTTAACCCAACCTTGAGTCAGACTGATTTTATTTCCAAAGTAGGAATTTATAAAATGTCACATTGACTGACTGACTGCCAACAGATTGTGTGCTTTTTGAACAAAACAGAATGTATCTGCAATTCACCCCATAGACTTGTATATGTGTGTGCATACTTGTGTGTGTGAGGGAGAGGGAAAGCACGTGTGTGTGTGGGAGAGAGAGAGTGTGATGTCTGTGAGAGGGTGTGCGCATGAGTGTGTATGTGACAGAGAGCATGTGTATCAGAGAGTGTGTGTGTGTGTGTTTGTGTGAAAGTGTATAGTGTGGTGAGGGTCATCTGGAGTGTGACATGAACCCAAGATCCTGGTTGAGACCATCCTCATGGGTACCAAACTTGGGCTATCAACCTCTGCTTGGCCAATCTAAGTGGTTGCGTATCCCAAAGTCCACCTTGGAGGACGATCACTGCAGATCCGAGGCCGAATGTCACTGACCGCTGAAGTGGTCCCCCACTGGGAGAAAACATTCCTGTCTGGTGATTGTTGCATGGTGCCCATTCATCCATTGTCATATCATCTGCTTGGTTTTGCCAATGTACCATAGCTCAGGGCATTGCCTGCAGTGCATTGAGATAGACAATGTTGACTGAGTCACATGAGTACCTGTTGCGCACATGGTGGATGGTGTCCCCAAGTGGTATCAATGTCGACAATCTGACATGTCTTGCAATGGTTGCCATGACAGGGTTGTCCGATGTTGTGGTCGATATTGTCCTGTAGGCTGGGCAATTTGCTGCGAACAATGATCTGTTGGAGGTTTGGTAGTTGTTTAAAGGCAAGAAATGAAGGCGTAGGGAAGATTTTGGTGAAGTGTTCATCCTCATCGATAATATATTGTAGGCTGCAAAGAACATGATCACAATAACCCCTCCCACTGCTGCAAATCTTGTTTATCCTCTCTTGTAGTTGTACATAGTTAGCTTTATACAGCTGGTGGAAGGGAGGGACCGCACGCCTTTTTAACAGCACTATCAACTTGGGTGGCAACTTTCAGGGATCTATGTACATGGACTCCAAGGTCCCTCAGCACATCCACACTACCAAGAATCTTTCCATTGACCCAGTATTCTGCCTTCCTGTTATTCTTCCCAAAGTGAATCTCCTCATATTTATCTGCATTAAACTCCATTTGCCACCTCTCAGCCCAATTCTGCAGTTTATCCAAGTCCCACTGCAACCTGCAGCATTCTTCCACACTGTCCACTACTCCACCAACTTTAATGTCATCTGCAAACTTATGAACCCATCCACCTATGCCTGCGTCCAAGTCATTTATAAAAATGATAAACAGCAGTGTCCCAAAACAGATTCTTGTGGCACACCACTAGTAACCGGACTCCAGGCTGAATATTTTCCATCAACCACCACTCGCTGCCTTCTTACAGAAAGCCAGTTTCTAATCCAAACTGCTAAATCACTCTCAATCCCATGCCTCTGCATTTTCTCCAATAGCCTATCATGTGGAACCTTATCAAATACTTTACTGAAGTACATGTACACCATATCAACTGCCCTACTCTCATTCACATGCTTGGTCACCTTCTCAAAAAACTCAATGAGGTTTGTGAGACATGACCTGCCCTTGACGAAACCATGTTGACTACCTGCAATCAAATTTCTGCTTGCTAGATGATTATAAACCTTATCTCTTATAATGTTTTCCAAAACTTTTCCTACAATAGATGTAAGGCTCACTGGTCTATAATTACCTGGGTCATCTCTCCTCCCTTCCTGAACAAGGGCAGAACATTTGCAATCCTCCAGTCCTGTGGTACTAAACTTGTAGACAATGACGACTCAAAGATCAAAGCCAAAGTCTCCAACACCTCCCCAGCTCCCCAGAAAATCCTCAGATAAAACCCATCTGACCCAGGGGACTTGTCTACTTTCACTCCTTCTAGAATCGATAACACCTCTTCCTTACTAACCTCAATCCTTTCTAGTCTAATACCTCATATCTCATTCTTCTCCTCTACAATATTCTCCTTTTCCCGAGTGAAAACCTATGATAAATATTCATTTCATACCTCTCCGATCTCCATAGGGTCCACACACAACTTCCCACTTCTGTGTTTGCCTGGCCCTATTCCTAGGTAAAAACAATGACTGCCTATGCTGGAAACCAGAGTTTAAATCAGAGTGGTGCTGGAAAAGCACAGCAGTTCAGGCAGCATCCGGCCCTATTCCTACACTAGTCATCCTTTTATTCCTCACATATCTATAGAAAGCTTTAAGGTTCTCCTTTATTTGCTAAAGACTGCTCATGTTCTCTCTTTGCTCTTCTTAACTCTGTCTTTAAATCCTTCCTAGCTGATCTGTAACTCTCCATCACCTCATCTGAACCATCTCATCTTATCATCACATAAACCTCCTTCTTCTACTTAACAAGAGATGCAATTTCTGTAGTAAACTAAAGTTCCCTTACCTTATCACTTCCTCCCTGTCTGAAAGGGACATACCTATCAAGGACACACAATATCTGCTTCTTAAACCAGCTCCACATTTTGAATCTCCCCATCCCCTGCATTTTGCTACTCCATTCTATGCATCCTAGGTTTTGCCTAATCGCATTATAATTGTCCTTCACCCCATCAATAACTCTTGCCCTGTGGCATGTACCTATCCCTTTCCATTGCTAAACTAAATGTAACCGAATTATGGTCACTCTCTCCATCTACCACTAAATAAATACCTGGCCTGGTTCATTACCAAGCACCAGATCCAGTGAGACCTCCCCTCTTGTCAGCCCTTTGACATATTGTGTCAGGAAACCCTCATGCACACATTCGACAAAAACTAATCCATCCGATGTACTAGAGTTATAGCATTTCCAGTCAATGTTGGGGAAGTTAAGTCCCACATAATGACAACTCTGTTCCTTTCACTCCTAACCAGAATCATTTTGCTGATCCTCTCCTCCACATCCCTGGAACTCTGCGGAGGCCTATAAAAAAACTCCCAACAGTGTGATCTCTCCTCTTCTGTTACTAACCTCAGCCCATACTACCTCAGTAGACAGGTCCTCATTAAAAGTTCTTTCAGCCACTGTTATACTATCCTTGACTAACCTCCCACTCTTTTACCACCTTCCCTATTATTAATAAAAGATCTAAACCCTGGCACCTGCAACATCCATTCCTGACTTTGCTCTATCCATGTGTCCGAAATGGTCACAACATCGAAGACCCAGGTACCTGTCCATGCTGCAAGCTCACCTACTTTATTTTAGATACTCCTGGCTTTGAAGTAGACACACTTCAAACCAGCTTGTTGTCTGCCAGCACATTCCTTTGACCATGAAATCCTGTCCATATCCTCCCAGCTCACATCCTCTTGTGCACTGGAACTACACCACAGGTTCCCTTCCTCCTGCTGAGCTAGCTTAAACCCACCCAAATAGCACCAGCACATTTCCCATGCAGGATATTAGTACCTTTGAGGAGAAGAAAGTGAGGACTGCAGATGCTGGAGATCAGAGCTGAAAATGTGTTGCTGCAGGTCAGGCAGCATCCAAAGAGCAGGAGAATCGACATTTCGGGCATGAGTCCTTCTTGAGGAATGAGGAAAGTGTGTCCAGCAGGCTAAGATAAAAGGTAGGGAAGAGGGACTTGGGAGAGGGGCGTTGGAAATGCGATAGGTGGAAGGAGGTCAAGGTGAGGGTGATAGGCTGGAGTGGGGGTGGGCACGGAGAGGTCAGGAAGAAGATTGCAGGTTAGGAAGGTGGTGCTGAGTTCGAGGGATTTGACTGAGACAAGGTGGGGGGAGGGGAAATGAGGACATTGGAGAAATCTGATTCATCCCTTGTGATTGGAGGGTTCCTAGGCAGAAGATGAGGCGCTCTTCCTCCAGCTGTCGTGTTGCTATGATCTGGCGATGGAGGAGTCCAAGGACTTGCACGTCCTTGGTGGAGTGGGAGGGGAAGTTGAAGTGTTGAGCCACGGGGTGGTTGGTTTGGTTGGTCCGGGTGTCCCAGAGGTGTTCTCTGAAACATTCAGCATGTAGGCGGCCTGTCTCCCCAATATAGAGGAGGCCACATTGGGTGCAGCGGATGCAGTAAATGATGTGTGTGGAGGTGCAGGTGAATTTGTGGTGGATTTGGAAGGATCCCTTTGGGCCTTGGAGGGAAGTAAGGGGGGAAGTGTGGGCGCAAGTTTTGCATTTCTTGCAGTTGCAGGAGAAGGTGCCAGGAGTGGAGGTTGGGTTGGTGGGGGGTGTGGACCTGACGAGGGAGTCATGGAGGGAGTGGTCTTTTCAGAACGCTGATAGGGGAGTGGAGGGAAATATATTTCTGGTGGTGGGGTCCGTTTGGAGGTGACGGAAATGACAACGGATGATATGATGTACATGGAGGTTGGTGGGATGGTAGGATATTAGTACCTGTCTGGTTCAAGTGAAAACTGTTCAAGTGTTTGTAGAGGTGCCACCTTCCCTAGAATGATCCCCAATTATCCATGTACCTGAAACCCTCCCTCCTGCACCATCCCTGCAGCCACATGTACAGCTGATATCTCTCCCAATTCCTTGCCTCACTATCATGTGGCATGGGTCACAAACCAGGTCCTTGAAGAAGCTCTCTTCCTCCTTCTACAAGGATTTCAGTGAGTCTCTCTCTCACTGCACCCCCCAGGTCATCTCCTCTGCACAGAAGCTCTTACCTCCTTCCACCTATCACATCTCCATCGCCCCTCTCCCAAGTCCCTCCTCCCTACCTTTTATCTTAGCCTGCCTGGCACCCTCTCCTCATTCCTGATGAAGGGCTCCGGCCCGAAACGTCGAATTTCCTGTTCCTTGGATGCTGCCTGACCTGCTGTGCTTTAACCAGCAACACATTTTCAGCTCTGATCTCCAGCATCTGCAGACCTCACTTTTTACACAAACCGGAGATAACAACTCTGTTAGTTCTAGCTCTCAGCTTCCACCCTAGCTCTCTGAAATCCTACCTTACATCCCTAACCCTCTTTCTATCTATCTTGTTGGTACCTACATGGATTACAACTTGAGGCTGGTCACCCTCTCCCTTCAGGACCCCAAAGACATGATCTGAGACATCACGGACCCTCGCACCTGGGAGGCAACACACCAACCGTGCGTCTTGTTCATTCCCAACAAACCTTCTATCTGACAGGTCATTATGGTTTCTTACTGAGGCATGTCCGAACTTGTAATTGATGAATTAAGCACCGAAACCTGTTCTTCTAAGGGCGTCCTTCAGCACTTTCAGGTGTCCTCTGCATTTCTTCTCATCTGAGCAGATCCTGTGTATGCATAGGGCTTGTCCATAGGGGATGCTGTTTTAATATATTTAGAGTGGAAGCTAGAGAAGTGCAACATCCTGAGATTATCGTGGACTTGCGGTAGAGTGAGGTACTGACGTGTCCATCCTTGATAGAGATGCATGTGTCCAAGAATGAGACTGACTCTAAAGAGTAGTCCATGGTAAGTCTGATGGTGGGATAAAACTTGTTGATATCACTGTGTCGTTATTTCAGTGACTCCTCGCCATGTCCAGAGGAAGAAACCGTCGTCAGTGTATCTGGTGTATAGTGATGGTTGGAGGTCCTGTGCAGCAAAGAAGTCTTGTTTGAACTTGTGCATGAAAATGGTGGTATATTGGGAGTGCAAATTTGTCCCCCATGGCTGTTCTGTGTGTCCGGATGAAGAATTGGTTGTTGAAGATGAAGACTTTTTTCTATACCGGTAAAATCTCAAGTTATCTCAGAAACTCTAGGATTTACATTTTAATCAATCGAAACCTGCATCTCCATTCTAAGTGATTAAAGACTTAACAGCAATCTAGGTTTGTTCGGTATATATCTCATCAGTTGTATGACACTTTGATCTTTTACTATAAAATCAGTGTCCTATGATCCTGCCCCATTAGCTTCCTGACAAAGGAGCAGTGCTCCAAAAGCTTGTACTTTCAAATAAAGCTGTTGGACTATAACCTGGTGTCAGTGTGATTTTTAACTTTGTTCACCCTATTCCAACACTGGCACCTCCACATCTTAGGTAAATAGGTCAGGGCCATGACTGAGTTACTTCTAATACAAACACTACACATTTCACTGGTTCTTTCTATTGAGGCCTTTTCGGTGCAAACAAAGACCGATTATTTCACTTCCTGCACTATTAAAGGGGATGGTGTGTACTTCATAAAGAACCACCAAGCTCTGCTTTAATCAGACTACATTGTTGTTCTCACTATCTAAGGCCTACAGCAAGCGACAATAGAGTTTCTGATTTCTCCATATATTGCCTTTGTTTAAAGACCCCTTTTCCTCTTTCCCACCGTGGGTGGCATGGTGGCACAGTGGTTAGCACTGCTGCCTCACAGCGCCAAAGACCCGGGCTCAATTCCCACCTCAGGCGACTCTCTGTGTGGAGTTTCCACATTCTCCCCATGTCTGCGTGGGTTTCCTCCGGGTGCTCTGGTTTCCTCCCACGGTCCAAAGATATGCAGGTTAGGTGAATTGGCCATACAAAATTGCCCGTAGTGTTAGGTAAAAGGGGTAAATGTAGGGAAATGGGTGGGTTGCGCTTTGGCGGGTCGGTGTGGACTTGTTGGGCCAAAGGGCCTATTTCCACACTGTAAGTAATCTAATCACCTCTACCTGGTCCTTGTCCCAGATCTTTCAGAGGTATTCCTGCTTCTGTATTTGTATACTTCCACTGGCTACCTGTATGATCAACAGGGAATCCAAATGTTTTTTGACCAAAGCTCAGAGTTCAAAGTTTGCAAAGGCTGAAAATGTTTTCATTTGACTAAATAAAAGAATGTTTTCTCAAAAAAAAGTTCCAATACCTTTGTGATACCAAAATACAAAAATTGTGTTGTTGCAGAAAAATTACAAACTATATTCTTTAAAGTGGTCTCTATTAATATACCATGGGGTTTGTACATGTACATTTAGAACAATTTGAGGTATTGTGGTGAAGTCATAATACCATGGCATAGCATGCTGTGGTGATGGAACAATTTAAATCTCATTAGACATGTAACCATCCCTCCCTGAGCAGTTACATACTGAAACCAGGAGGAGAGGGATATTCATTCACTACATTATGTGAAGGCAAACACAACCAGAAAGTCAATCTAATTTATTTTTGCAGAATGAAACAGCAGAGGGAAGAGAAGTCTTTTGGATACAACTCCATGTGTTAGTAAGTTTTACTGCCAATTTGCTTTTTGGTAACAAATTTAAGTTTCACTTGTTCCTCTCAGTCTCTGTCACCATCTTCATTCACTTAACCTGGCCATACAAGGGAAACATTGCAAAGCTGAGCGTCCCTCTCACTAATTGAAGATTCTAAGATTCCTCATGCTTCTTATGTACCTCAGAACTTACTCTAATAACCAATACCCTTAAACTCCTCCAGTTTTTCTGGACTATTCAATCTTTCCAATGCTCCCAAGCTGCCATCATATTCTCCCACAAATACCCAAAGACACCTCTTATTTTACTCAGAACACAAGACTGCTCTAGGTTCTGAACTCTAACATTTTCTACTAGATACCAAAGCCATCTATCAATGTTCCAGGGCTAAAGGTCAGTCTCCCATATACTTTTTTCATAAATATAATCTGGAATATATTCTCTATTATAGTCCTGCTAATGACCACCATATGTACTGTTAATGTCTGTGATACACTGGACTTTAATAAGAGATAAAATTAGCAATGGGGCTAAATGAATAATTAATAAGTAAGACCACTTGTTTGTAATTTCCACACAAATATCAATGTAACCATGGAACTTAATCCTAAAAATACCTAAGGTTCCCCTGATATTGTGCATTACAAACAATTTGACATTATTAGCTACAATAAATCAGTAACTAGATAATACATTGCATTTTATGTTGGTTAAGGCAACATATTCAATGATTTACTAACTAACATCATGGGAGATTCTGTTAGTTATATTAAAATGTTGCTTGGCTCAACTGCTGTCTTTCAACCTGTTGGTTCAGTGCTAATTTTTGAGTTGAATGCAACTGAACACCTTTCAGTCACTTATTCACCCATAATGGCTGCTGCATATCTGATCCTGGTAACCACATCACCATTTCTGCTGTAACTAGTTTTGAATGCTGTCATTGGTCTGTCAGAACATTGTAATTGAAAGTCTTCTTTGTCATTAGTGTGTGGTATCCATTTGTCTCTAGTCATCATAGGACACTGGCTAAATGACATTGCTGAGCAGATTCAAATCATTCCTCTTTGGTCTAAAAATGTGTATTGCTTTATGGAGTGAGTATGTTCAACACGTTGCCACTTAGGATAAATTGTAGCTAGACAAATTATAATAATTAAACAAATGAGCACCATTTACTGCAGAAACAAACACTAAAGTGGTTATCATGATCCAATGAGCATGAGTCAATATGAACCCAAGCCAGGAAACCTTTTTAGTCACTTTTTTTTTATTAAGTAATAGTTGCAGCGCCAAATAAATCCTATTCTTGTAAACAAGATTCAGTGTGGGGCAGGTATGTGCAAGTCAGAGAAAGAGGTAATGGAATTGCAAGACACTTACATTGCATAATTTTCTTGTGCTCCTTTAATGTGATAATACTCAGGACAGGTTCTTAATTATGAAACACTGGAGAAAAGGTCCCAGCTTGAGGAGTGGCTGGCAATGAATATTAAGGTAAATGCAGGGCAGTATTATCCAACCAGCCCATTCCTTGATGTAAGTACAGATCATAAACCAATGTTAAGTACAAAATGCATTATTATTGCATTTGTTAATAATTTGTTGATGTAGGACTCGTAAATAACTTGTAAATAAAGGACTTAAATCTGATTTTATGCTTAAACCAACTTTAGTCAAGTATCACCTTGTACTGAGGGGAAGGTATGGAGTTGTTTGAACTTGGCGAATAGCTCAAGGAAGATTAACAGGGGTGTGGTGGGAGTTTGGGACTGGAGTCCTGGAGGCAGACAATAGTGAATGAATTGTAGAAAGACTAGTATCAGTAAAAGCATGGTAACAGGTCATACTTTTGCTATATTTCTCAAGCTCCATCTATCTGTCACTCCCTCCAAGCACACCATCTCACAGCTTTTCCCTCTGCTCTTTCCCTTCACTTCATTTGTTGTCTGTCTTAATTTCTCTCTTGTTTGCTTTACTCCCCACTTTTCTCTTTTTATTTTTAGCTTCTATCAGTTTTCACCAACCCCTTTTTGCAACATTTTCTCTCTATTGTTTCCTATTTGACATTTCCAAAGGTGGGAGGGATTGCTTAGGCAATATATCAGTGCATCAGGGAGTAGGTAGCATGAGGAAATGCAATCTGAGTAGTTTTGGGAAAAATACAGAGTGGAGATAATCGCCATCACAGGCTGCTTTTGAGGATGTGGTGCAAATCGCAATGCCCCTTATTGATGACCTTGCATTGTCTTGAGGACACACTACTGACTCTGAGAATATCTCATATGATAACAGTTTAATGGGGAATTTCACCAGCGCATGCAGAACGTCAACAAAGGAGTCAGCATTCTGATAAAATTAGCTCTTAAAATATTGCAGAATAATTTGAAATGCACTTGAGCCACTATAGATGTGACGGAGCAGAAAGCACAATGTTTACATATCGCTCATGTCTGACATGCAATTTAGTATCTCCCTTTTCTAACTGTTGTTTTACCCAATTTGGAATGCGGCGTACACTTCTGATTGCCATATTATAAAAAGGATATCGAGAAGCTGGACAAGAAATTTTAAAAAATCAAAGATAATATCAGAGCTGTGAGGCTATACCTGTCAGAGAAGAACAAATAGGTTGTGTTTGCTTTCTCTTGAAAAGAGAAGGTTGTTGGTGAATTTATGGACTCTTTGAAAATTCTGAAAACCTTTGCTGGTGTGGATGCAGAAGAAGGAATGTTACTATTTATGGGGAAGAGCAAACCTAAAGGTCATCAGTGGAAAATAGTGACCAAGAAATCAAATAGTGAATTTACAACAAACATTTTCACCCACAGAGCAATAACAATATGAAATTCATCATTCCCAGGCAATTTTATTCTATTCATTCATGGGACTCAGGTATCAGTGGCTTTGCCAGCATTTATTGCCTAGCTCAAATTGCCCTTGAACTGCCTGGCTTGCTAGAATACTTTAAGTTAAAGTGGATAGTATCCATGCATTTAAGGAACATTAGATAAGCAAATGCAGGAGAAAGGAATATAAGGCTATACTGATAGAGTATATACTGATGGCCTGAGCAACATATAGACAGTGGTATAGCCTGTTTGTACTGAAAGTCCTGTTTTTATGCTGGATATTTAATGTATGAGTATGTCTGCCACAGTACTTTGATATTCAAGGGGAAGGCACAGTAGTTGTGAACTGAATAGCATGTTTTTATCTGTGGAGAGCATCTCCTTTTGAAAAGTCAGTCCCCATTCAATTACAAATCTACACAAGTTAGCTTCTGATGAGATGATTGGCTCAGGTGCTGAAATAACAGGCATTTCCAAAATTTTCTAATTATTCAATACTTTTGTGTTGACCATTGTTGCGTATATTTTGCCAACAAGTTTATGGTGTATTACATGCATTCCTTTTCTCATTGTGGGTCAAGTTGACAGTAGACTAAAGCGGCAGAATTTAGTATAATTGCCTAATGAAATACAGAGGCCTCAAGCAGAAGATCTGTGGCTTGGGATATCTTTAAATGTGGCTTGTACCAAAATGAGTGATTTTAAGTACATATCAGTGAGATGTCATGGGCCTGTACGATACATCAGTATTGTATTCCAAGCAGATACAATGCCATTCTGAAGCTGCAGAACACTAAAGCTTTAAATCTATCATTTGAAATGTAATCTTCATATTTCCTTTTGTTAGCTGTTTGTTTACTCTACACTAGGCAACCACACTGTGCCCCTTGGCAACAGAAGCACAACTTCTTCCGGCTGCTAATCAAAAGCTCAAACAGATTAATTTCTACGCAGTAAACTAGAGGTGACGACACTATTAACTTTTTGAATGACATGGATCTGATTCTAACATCATATGTGAAGAAACTACCTGATCCCAATGCTGTCCAGGTAAACTCAGAATCTAAGTGATTATACGTTTTAGCTGTTCCTGAAAGAACACCTCTAATTGGGCTTTGTAAATGTGATTTTCCTCACCCATTTTAATACTGCTATTCAAACTCCCTTTCCCAAGCATTCACGATACTGTCGAGAAGTGAAGAATGATCACAGAAAAGCAAAGAAAAACAAAGAGTCAGCCATTCCTCAAAAGGTTACCAAGATACCAAAGAAGGCTAAAGAGTGTAAAAAGTGTGGAAAAAGAAAAGTAGACCACAGAAAATACGCATCTGATCTTTGCCGAGGTAAGTGGAATAAATGAAGTAAAACTGTTCTTTATGCTGTAGCCAGTCATCATTGCGAACCTGCTATGCAGCAATAATTTTGAAAATGAACTGCAAGTGAAAAGTATTTCAAAGATGGCGTCATGAGATTTACAGGCTTTAAGAGATGTCAAAAACAGACTCAGGTGTGTCCACTGTGGTAAGTGTTGCACACGCTTGCATGTTCTAATTTTTGGATGACTGACTGCCCTGTATTTAAAGGGCTTATCTCTTATTTTGATTATTTGCCCTGTGTCCCTTTTGTCTCTTTTTCTAGAGCTGTCTGTGGGAGACTAATGCTGGGAGTGCAAGTATGTTCGCATGATAATAATGATGCTGTGATTCAATATGTTGTAACTTTATGTTGATTTCTGAGATGCCTCCACATCCCCTTCACCTATTATGGTTTCAAGCTACCCCTTCCCATGCTCCTTCATGTTGAATCCACACTCCTGAGCTCTCACACTTATCATCCCCTCTATCCCTGCTCTCATAGTAACCAGTACCTCCCGAATCCCCTGCTAGCAGTAACCAGCACCTCTCCCCATGTTCTCACAGTCCCGGGCATCGTCTTACCCCCTACCTCTCACAGTCATTAGCATCTCCACCCAACCGCCAAGCCCAGTTGTAACATCTCTTATTTGATTTCACAGGGGTCGGTTACTCTGTATGATCTAGATGCCAGATTAGGACAGGCACCAAAAAATGTATCCAGAAATGATATTTGGATGAGGCATTAAAGACCCAATGTTCATTTGAAAACCCCTTTGTAAACTCCTGTAGTCAGTACTGAATAGAACCAACTGAATTAAGAGAAGCAGGTGGCTAACCAGCTGTCCTTAATCTGCAAGCTCTATTGAAAAGATGGTTCTATCAAGAAAACATATTTGGAATTTCGAGCCTGGAGGAGCAAGCTTCTGGCCACATTTCACGTATCAAACATTGTATTCCTCCCACCATCACCTTTATCCCTTCAATTAGATTAGATTAGTTACAGTGTGGAAACAGGCCCTTCGGCCCAACAAGTCCACACTGACCCGCCGAAGTGCAACCTACCCAGACTCATTCTCCTACATTTACCCCTTCACCCAACACTATGGGCAATTTAGCATGGCCAATTCACCTAACCTGCACATTTTTGGACTGTGGGAGGAAACCGGAGCACCCGGAGGAAACCCACGCAGACATGGGGAGAATGTGCAAACTCCACACAGTCAGTTGTTTCCATCCTTTTCATATAATCATTTGTGCCCATTTCTGAACAATGTCTCTGTCCTTATCCCAAATACAAGCTACCTTCCTTCTCAGTTGCTGCCTTATACTGTCAAGGATCACAAACACCCTCCCACTTAAACATAATTTCCTCCCATTTCTATAATACCAAATCCCCTCCCCGACTCCTGTACATTATATTCCTCCCTGTTCTGATCAATATCCTTCTCTCTCTTATTACTGTCATCCCCTATCTCTCAATCTCACTGTCCCCTTCCTTCATCCGTCAGTCATTATCCTCTTCTCTCCCTCACCATCTCCTTCTTCTGAATTTAATAGTCACAGGAGAAGGCCCAGCGTCTGAATAATGTCTCTGAGTAATAATTGCTGACCTTCCTAGATTTACTCACATCTGAAGACCAAATGCGGGAGTAAGGAGCTAAGAAGATTATTTCGAAGCAGAATATTTTCATTGGAATGGTTAAGTCAGAGACCAGTGGAATTTTTAAGGGAAGAGTAGGTAATTAATTGAAATGGATGGAAATGTGAGGGAATGGGAGAGAGATGATTTCATATTGCAGCTGGAAAATTAAAGCACAAACATATTTAGGTGAATGACATTCTGTTTTAATGCAAATATTTCTGGCTCTGTGTCTATAAAAATCTGTTCTGAACTGAGGATCCCAGAATAAGCCAAATTCAATTTGATAGGTACTTAATAACCATATTTGTGGATCTTCCTTTACATTTTCTTCTCCAATAATCTTTTGCATTTTACACTGAAAAAATGTTCATCATGAACTCAGGTTATCTGCCTTTCTAGGGAGGTCTCCAGACTTTGATCCATATCAAACAACATTCCAGCGTGAATTTGTCTATCGACCAATTCCTTTGCCTGAAGCTATCCGGTGAGTCTAAATAAAATAAAGGAGTGATTTAAGCTATTATAGCTCCAAAATGTCTGGTGAGGTTAGTTAATGACTGAAACCAACAGTGAGTAGACTTACCTTATTAAACAAAGTGCAGCACTGAGGCACAAGGTGTTAATAATCATATGTTGAAAATCTTGATCAAAGAGAAATATTTTAACGAGTATTTTAGAGTAGGAAAGTGAGTTAAGGAGCTATGGATGTGTAGGGAGCATATTCCAGAGCTAGAGTCCAAGCAACTGAAGGCATAGTCATTAATGGTGAAGTATTTAAAATCAGGATATACAAGAGGCCAGAATTAAAGGAACTCAGATATCACAGATAATTTATGGGGTTGGAGGAGTTTATAGAGAAGGATGAGGCCATGGAGGGATTTGAAATCAATGAAAATTTTAAGATTGAGCTATGTTTTTACCAAGAACCAATGCAGATCAATGAACATGATCAATGAGCAGTAGGGGTAATCAAGGAATAGGATTGAGTGTATTACGACATGGGCAACAGCGTTCTGATTGATCTGTTGTTTGTTTAGAGATATAGAATATAAGAGATGTGTGTCGAATCACTCAAGCTAGAGGTAATGACAGCGCTAAAGGAGGTTTCAACTGTAGCTGAACAGAGGCAGGTGAAGTCAGCCATATTACAAAAGTGAGAATAGACAATCTTAGCAATGGCACAAATACGTGATCAGAGGCCCTCTCAGGGGCAAACATCACACCATATTGTGAACAAATCAACTTAATCTCAGGTCATTCCAAGGGAGAGAGATGGAGTTTATAGTTAGGATTGGAGTTTGAAGTGGGAATGAAAACTGTTGCTTCAATCTTTACAATAATTAATTGGCAAACTACTTTGCTCATCTAATACTGGTTGCCAGGTAAGATGTCTGATAACTTAGCAATAAACCAATGCATTAACGCGCTTGTTAAACAATTTCTTTCAATTGTCTGATTTGAGCGTGTCATTTAAATTTTATTTGCTGAATAGTCTTTCCTGGTGTACTCTATCCTATCCAGACTAACAAACAAAGTTTGCTGTTCTTGAACATCTTGCCCATGCTTAAATGTCATAGCATCCTCATCCAGTGAGAAATTCCATTTGTACAAACTGCTATTTGTTTCACACAAACAATTCATTTAATCTAATGTAATACATTTGCCAAAAAACATTCACAGAAACAGTTTCTGAGAATATGAAGTTAAACGTTCGAGAATCTTTTCCATCATCAGGCAAATTTCTTTCTGACTATTCATAATGCACAAAATATGAAAACTTTTAACTAAAAGTCAGCAGGTGAAAAAAGGTCCATGATAGGGGAACAAGATTGTATACATTATGGCATGGGCTGCAGTGTTCTAAATGATCTCCAGTTTGTTTAAAGGTGTGGAATATGAAATACCAGCCATCAGTATATTAACCATGATAGATATTCTAAGTTTTGGAGATCTGACTCCAGTCCTTTCAGTGTGCATGGTATTTACTAGTTCCTCTTTTTTTTGTTCCCTTCTCCAGTCCAGGATCATCAAATGGGTTTACTTTCCCATTTCAACTCCATGAACCTATTGGTGACACTGTATACAGTAATAATTATCCCTGGAAACATGGATTAAACCAACAGCCCATACGACATGGAACATCATCAGGAAGCAAAAAAGAAACTATTCCACAATGTCCAGTAAGTAATATTGATAGATACTGCTCATGACAAACTTTACAAATATTTTGTGGAGCAAAAAGAGGCCATTTGACTCATTGTGGCTTCACGGCTCTTTGAATGATCACCATCATCTACTTTATCCTCATACATTATTTTTATCCACATAATGTCCAAGGCTCTCTTGAATGCTTCAATTTTTCTCATATCACTCTTGCTTCTTTTGCAAAGCTCTCAAAATCTATGCCCTCTTATTCTTGTTCCATGTACTGGTAGGAATAGCTTCTCCCTATCTACTCCCCCCAGTGTGCTCATGATTTTGAAAAACCCTTGTCAGATTTCCTTTTAGCCTTCTTCTCTCCAGTCCTGCTTCTTCAACCTATCCTCATAAGTGAAGTTTGTCATCCTTGGAATCATTCTTTTAAATCACTTCTGCACACTCTGCAATACGTTCACATCCTTCCAATAATGTGGAAACTACAATTGTACACAATCCTTCAGCTGAGGTCCAACTGCCTCACACAAGTTTATCAATACCTCCTTGCTTTTGTATATGTCACTAATAAAAGCAGAGGAAATTGTGTGCTTTATTGCTCTCTCCAGCTGTTTTGCACATATACATCAAGGATTGCTGCACCTGTACCCCCCCCCCCTTAGAATTGAACCCTATATTTAAATAGTCTTTCAATGTTTTTTACAATCTGAACGCACCACTTCACACTCTCAGCATCGAAATTCATCTGTCACCTATCCAGCATGCCATCACCTTTTTAATGAATTCTATATTGTCCTCCTCACGGTTTACAATTCTTCCAAGTCTCATGTCATCTATAAGTTTTGAAATTGTCCCCTGCACACCAAGATCCAAATCATTAATACATATCAGGACAAACAAGGATCCCAGTACTGACCACTGGAGAATTCTGCTACATAGTTTCCTCCAGCCCAAAACATATCCATTAACCATTACTCTCTATTTCTCTTCACACAGCCAATTTTGTTCCCTTTTTGCTACTGACCTTTGACTCTAACTTACCTCACCAGTCTGTTGTGTGACACTGTAGTACCTTCAGAACGTCTACGTACATCACATCAACAGCCTCACCCTCATTGAGCCTTTCTGTTACCCCTTCAAAAAGCTCCTGCAAATTAATCAAGCACAAATTCTCATCTGAAATCCATACAACTCTTCCTAAATAATCCAACTTTTTCATTTAACTACTAATTCAATGCCTAATAACTGTCTATAGAAGCTTCACCACCACTGAAGTTAAATGGATTGGTCTATAATTGCTGAGTTTATATTCACAATCTTTCTTGAACGCGAGGTTTGCAAATTTCCGGTTTTCAGGCACCTCCCCTAGGTTTAGGAAACACTGAAAGTTAATGGCTGTATTCTTTCAATTTCCCTTCTCATTTCTTTCAAAATCCTTGGATGTTTCTTATCTGGTCCCAATGCCTTGAAGCACCAATGGTCATGACAACACTTATTTCCTATCACTTTTGTATCCTCTGTCACCATGGCCTGGGTAGCATCTGCCTCTTTGGTAAAGACTTTGTAGATATTTTACATATTGACATAACCACGTTATGCTGTACTCTCATTTTTGATAAATTGTTCTGTTACAGTGTTCATTGTTATTTAAACTACTCATGAAGGATCCAGAGACCTTTGATAGAGTAAAAGCATATTTTGTGAAATCATTGTCTTCTGAAGATATGGCCAGGTTGAATGCATGTCAATATGATACAATATATCGGCAAGATTACCTGGGAATCCAACAAGGTAGGAGCTCATTAAAAACGCATACTATTCAAGTTTATAGATGAATTGAAAGGATATAAGACACCCTTTTCTGATATGCCATGTTTCATTAGACCAATATATAATTAATGGAAACTAGATCTTGAACATAAAGTTCTAACTTGATGTGAACTGTGAGAAACATCACAAGGAGCAGCAGATGGAGGCTATTTTAATAGGACAACATTTGGCAGTGCCAAATGAGGAGTAGAGTAATTGTAAACTGAACTGATTAGTGACAAGACTAACATTGGGTATGACTTATATTTTAGTCGCATTCACAAGTACAAGTACCAACAGTTATTCAGGCCGATTAGCTCATCCATGAGCAGAATATTATTCCCTCTACATCATATTACTTTCCGAGTAATGATGATTGATTCAGTGATTCTGCTGGGTGACAAGGTTGTGAGACCCAAGGATCATGTGGGTGTACAGAAGGGAGGAGAGGAGAAAGGTAAAAATTTCTCATTAACCTTTTAGATCTCTTTACTGTGTCCCCATGATATCTGAAAATCATCCATTCAGCACAGGATTTCAATGATAGTTCTTTTGGTAGTGTTTTGGGGTGTCTGTTCATCTGATTGCAGTGTTGTAGTATTGGGGAAAGGTGGGTGAAATGGCCGTATCTGCCAGGTTACACTGAGTATATATCAACTGCAACCAAGTATGTAGTCCACATCAGCAACTTGATACATGTCTCCGCTTCCCTCTTTTCAAGAAATGAGCATTCCTCAGTAGTAATGAAAAATGATATCTAACATTTTTACATCCACAATTTTCAGGACTGTGTATGTTAGGTGCATTAGTCAGGGGCAAAATGTGGGATAATAGGGTAAGGGAATGGGTCTTTGTGGGTTACTCTTCAGAGGGTCAGTGTGGACTTGTTGGGCCAAAGGACTTGTTTCCACACTGCACTGATTCGAAAAGAACTCTCACACTGTTAACTAAGCATGAATTGGAGATACTGGGGTGTACAAAGTTAAAAATCACACAACACCCGGTTATAGTCCAACAGGTTTAATTGGAAGCACACTAGCTTTTGGAGCTACCACCTGATGAAGGAGAATCGCTCCGAAAGCTAGTGTGCTTCCAATTAAACCTTTGGACTATAACCGGGTGTTGTGTGATTTTTAACACTGTTAACTAAGCCTTCCATGAAGAGATGCATCTGACAACAATGCTTATCAGCCCATGGAAATATAGCTCAGAGTGACTCGTGCTCAGTTCTTGTGTCAACAAAGACCTGTATGTACACTGAGTCCTTCCCTCCACAATGTTGTACGGCACTACTACCATGCTGAATGGGCTAGGTTCAGAGCAGACTTATCAACCCGTGCTGGGCATCCATGAGGTACGGTGGTGCATCAGCAACAGAAAAAGCCTTTCTACGATGTGCAATATCATGACATATCCTCCACTGTTCCATTACTATCAAGCTGAGGAATTAACCTTGGTTCAGTGAAGAATGCAGGAAGGCACCCCGGGAGTAGCACAAGGCATGCCTAAAATAAGATGTCAAGCACTTAAACTAACTGAGCTACTTGTGTATCAAACAGTGGAAGCAGCATGTGACAGAGAGCTAATTACTCCACAGCCAAGAAATCAGCTTGGAGCTCTGCAGTTCTGCCACATCTATTTGTGATTTTCTTTTCATTCATTCATGGGATGTAAGCTTTGCTGACTAGGTCAGAGTTTATTACCTATACCTATTTCCCTATGAAGGCGGAGGAGAGTAATCATTTTGAACTGCTGCAGTCATTGGTGTATGAAGCCATCGGGAAGGGAGTTTCAGAATTTTGAACCACTGACATGAAAGAGCAACAACACAGTCTGAATGGTATAAAATTTAGAGATGAATTTGACAGTGTTTGCATGCATCTATTTCCCTTGTTCTTTTAGGTGGTAGAGGTCATGGATTTGGAAGGTGAGTTAGAGATACCTTGGTGAATTATTGCAGTGCATCTTGTAATTGGTACAGAGTGCTGCAACTGTGCATCAATGGTGAATGTATGGTGGTGGATAGGGTACCAATTACATGGGCTGCTTTCTTTCTAATGGAGAACTTCTTGAATATTATTTGAACTGTATTCATCCAGGCAAGTGTAGAGTATTCTATCTCACCCCTAATATATACCTTGTCATTGGTGCGCTGGGTAAGAGGAGTTGAGTTACTTTTATAGAGGTTTGAGCCTTTAATGTGCTGTTGCATTTATATGCTTAATCCAGTTCAGCTTCTGGTCAATGATAACCCCCAGGATGTTGATAGTTTGGGAATCAGTGATCCTAACACCATTGAATGTCAATTTGCAACTAGGTCGTTCTGCTATAATGCATGCTTCATTAGCACAGATTGGCTGTAATGCGATTGATGAACTGCGGACATTGTTTGGATAACTCAAACTTTCAACTGAATGGATATAGTGATGTTTTATGAGCGATCTTCGACAGCTCGATTTTCTATAGTGCAAGGTTGCGGAGGAACTGTTGCATTATAGCAGTACGACCTGACCCTCAACCAGAAGTGCTCAGAGAATATTCCAGCTCAACCTTCTCCTGAAGTCTCCAGGATCACAAATGCCATTTGATTCACTTCATATGATATCGAGAAATGACTGAAGAGACCATGTACTGCAAATGTCTGCATCTTCCAAGCAGTAATACTGAAGACTTATATTCCAGAACTAGCCATGTCTCGAGCCAAGCCTCCGGTACACTGACATCGACCTGACAATGCAGAAAATTATCCAGGAATGTCACTAAAAAATCAAGTTAAATCCAACCCAGCCCAATCAGCTTATACTTGATCATCAGTAAAGTCACGAACAGTGTCATTGTCAGTGCTATCAAGTGGTACTCATTCAGCAATCTCCTGCTCACTGATGCTCAGTTTGAGTTCCACCAGGCCCACTCAGCTCCTGCCATTTTTATAACATCAAAACAAAAACCACTCAACTCCTGGAAATGAGATCGGAGTGTCTGTCCTTGACATCAAGGGTGCATTTGACAATGTGGCATGAATGACGTCCATCAAAATGAAGTCAATAGATTCAAGGAGAATTACTCGGAGTACCTAGCATGAAGAAGATGGCAGTGCTTGTTGGAGGCTAATCTTCAGAGTCCCAAGACACCTCTGCAGAAGTTCTTCAGCGTAATATCCTATGTTTAACTGTCTTCAGCTCCTTAATCAAACACCTTCCTCCATCATAAAGTTAAAAATGAGGATGTTTGCTGATTATTGCAGTGTTTGGTACCATTTGCAACTCCTCAGATCCTGACATAATCTGTTTCTACATGCAGCATGATCCAGATATCATTTGCACTTGGGTTGATAAGTGAGAGGTAACATTCACACCACTTATTAACTGGGCAATGACCATGTCGGACAGGAGAGCATTTAATAATCTCCCCATGTAACTCAACAGTATTACCATCACTGGTTTTCTCACTGTGAACATCAGTAATTACTTGAAACTGAAGGAAGTTGATAATGCTGTGGTATCAATAATAACAGAAGGGCTGTCATTCAAATATTAATTAAAGCAGTGATCTATCACAACATGACTGCAACAAAGTTAATTGTACTGTCAGGATTAATGAAACACTCTTGTGAAAAGTGACAACAATGAAGAGAGAATTTGTTGGGGGGTTAGGAGTGGTGGTAAGGGGAGGAGCTTCCAAAGCGTGGGTGTAGAAAATGTTAAACTTATATACAAAGATACTGAAGCAGTGAATAAGTGTAGTGCTTTTCCATTTCATTTGTGTCAAATTTTTTTTTCAAGCATGCAAGTTGAAGTGTCCCCCCTGTCTGCCCATAATACGCAAACCGGGTCAGCCAAAACTGCCTGTCACAGATAACAAACATCACTCGAGAAAACGAGATCAAAAACCTGAGCTCGCTGTCTGCACCACTCGCTATGGCAGCAATAAACACTGGAAAGTTGCAGCAAAAGGTGTAGGTGAGAATGATTAATTACTCTTGTTGATTGTGTCACTCTATTTACTGTACCATCATGGTTGAGCAGTCTGTTATTAGGTTCTCTATGGCACCTTCCTCTCATTCATTGATTTTTTTTCCAAAAAAGCCAGAGGCTGAAATGCCACTGGAAAGATATTGCTTAAAGCTTGGAGTTCATGCAGCAATTAAACCTTCCACCTTCAGGCTTGACTTAGTAGCCAAACTCTCTGGTTTCAGGCTTGACTTAGAGTTCATAGTCTTGCTTCTGAATCAGAAGGTCTTGAAATCCAATTCTATCCCATCGACTTAAGCAGGAGGTCCAGATTAACACTTTAATGCAATACAAAAGGACTGCTATGCTGCTTTCAGATGAGATGTTAAACAAAAGCCCAGTCTACCCTCTCAGGTGGATGTGAAAGATGTACCTTTGATTGTACCTGTCAGACAATATTTAATCCTTAGTTAACATATATATATAATCTAGTCAATATCTCATTGCTATTTATGAAAGCTGGTGTCTCTTAGGCAGTCCCTTAGGTTCAAGGATGCCTTGCTTCCAATCTGGAGGCTGATAAATCTAATGTGCGATCTATTTGGTGGGTGATGCATGAATCATTGGGTAGACAGTTTGTTAAATATTTCTCTCTCTGATGTCTAGACTTTGCCTCTGTGTGTTTTCAATGAAGTCTCTGTGTTCAGCGCCTTCCCACATCTAGACTCCACTTAGCCTCTACCATTTGGAGCCCTTACTGAATAAGATAATAAATCACATAAGGAAATATTTAGTTTGCTGTCCTCAGTTATGTGATGTCATCTCTGCAATCCCTTGTTCAAATAATTACATAGTGCCAGTTTTCAGGTGGTGACTGTTATCACGATGGCCTTGCTGATGAAACAAAGTGTTGGTTATGACAAATTCATATTCTAGAAATTTCACTAGAAATCTCAAAAGTGAAATAGTTTGTCAGCTCCTGGAATTCAGATTAGGGATTGCTCAAGTTTGGTGTAAAATCTCATCATGGCTTCATGTTTAGGAGCAACCATGCTGGTAGCATGTCAATGTCTTTTTTTATTCATTTATGAGATTGGGGTGTCACTGGCTGGATCAGCATTTGTTGCCCATCCTGAATTGCACTGACAAAGTACTGAACTGCCTTCTTGAACCACTGCAGTCCATATGGATTGCGTGGTGGAAAAGTGGTGGAGGTGCATAGATATACCAAGTGTGCTATTATGAAAGGAGCTCCAGAATTCTAACCAATGGTGAAAGAACATCAATATATTTCTAAAACAGGATAATGTGAGGCTTGAAATAGCACTTTTGATGGTGGTGCTCTTCCCATGTATTTGTTGTCCTTGTTCTTTTAGATAATAGAAATCTCTAGTTTGGAAGGAGCCTAGCTGAGTTACTACAATGCATCTTGAGATGATACACACTGTTACTACTGTGTGTCGGTGGTGAAGGGAGTAAATGTTTGTGGATTGGGTGCAAACAAACATACCACTTTGTCCTGGATGATGTTGAATTTCTTGAGTATTATTGGAGCTGTACTCATTCAGGCAAGAGGAGTGATATCCATCACAATCCTGACTTATGCCTTGTAGGTGGTGATGGCAGGAGGTGAGCTACTCACTGCAGGATTCCTAGCCTCTGTCCTGCTCTTATAGTCATAATATGTGTATAGTTAGTCCAGATAAGTTTCTAGTCAATTGTAATCGCTAGAATGTTGTCAATGGGGAATTTATGATGTTAATGTCAAAGGACAATAGTTCGATTCTCTCTTGTTGGATACGACTGGCACAAAGATTCCTTGCAACTTATCAGTTCAAGCCTGGATGTTGTCCAGATCCTGTTGCACATAGACCCTATAACAAATTCCAACAAGCTACCAAATCTATATTATGTAGGGATCAGATTGTAACATGAAACCATTGTTATGAGATAAAATAATTTCTCTCTTGCATTGTTAAAGAGGGCAAAGTGTGAGATCTAAGGGTCTCAGTAAGAGAATGAAGTCACAAGACTCCACAGTTTTGAACAAACACCAATAAGCTTGATTATATAATGTTAGACCGGTAACTATAATGCATGTACAACTTGTTGGCTAAAACCCAGAATTAACATGTGAACTATATTGGTAGCACTTGCTGTCTTGTTCCTTTTGTTGGCCTTCTCTCTTGGCCTTTCATTTAGGGCAGCAAAATTGATGTCATGGCCTAACTTTCTGAGTTCTGATGGATATACAATGTTCAGGCCTGTCACTGTTGGGAATGTTCAGGAACTCCTGATGTTCCAGGTCCTAATTTTGATGAGTGAAGAGTCCTGTGTGCAATTTACTTTTAACACTGGATAGTGTTACACAAACCATCACATGGTCTCGACAAAGTGGGTATTGATCCAAAGGCAAATCCAAGACTGTCGAAGGCCGGACTGTTGAATTCGGTGAGCGTAAATAGCTGCTACTTTTGTACAGTACAATTGCGACTAGTGTTCAATAGTACTTTATTGACTGTAAATGTTGGAGGATATCCTGTGTTCATGAAAGCTAATATATAAGTGCATATTCTCCTTCATGTACATATACCATAAGCACCACAACCAACCTTTGTGGTTCTCCAGATAAGATGACAAGTAACCTGTTACATTTCCTCTGGGTTCAAAGCAATACAACTATTCTAAGATAGAATTAAGCTGATATTTGTTTAACAAATATACCTATCAATGGGATCAGTAATATAGAAATCCTATGATTTTCCATCTCAAAATGTGTTTCAAATTCTTCCATTTTTTAATTAATAATAGTGCCCAATCTGACTCAAGCACACATCAAAAACCAAGAATTTGGGAAGCAGCCAACTACATATGAAAGAGAATATGGAAACATTAATATGGATTTTGCTAAAATATTGAAGTCCCTAGAACCTAAAGCAATCCAAAGCTATCTGTCATCGCTTCCAAATAAAGGTATGGCTTTGCTAATTTCTGTGAAAACATTATCAAATTTTATTTCTATGAATGTGTAGCTGAAGACTAATCACAACAAAATCCAATTCCACAACAATTACGGTTATCTGCACTACAAGAAATAAAAATGAGAAACTCAGGTAGTGTATCAGTTATTGCATCTTGCAGTCTACACTTGGACAAACTGTAGCCTCAATAGAAGAACAAATGTCTGACAATTTTACACCCAAAACCTCCCTGCTAATGATAAATTGATCAGTAGAGGGCAACTAATTTAAAAAAAACAAATGTATGATGATGGTCCATAAAATCCACAAACCATTTAGGATTCATCATTCCATCAATGATATCAAGATATATAAACACCCATGAAGGGAAGGATCACATTGTGGCCTATCAGACTGTTAATCAACCAGCAGATTCTGCCATCACAAAACACTTTTATCTGAAGAGAAATATGTGAAGAGTTAACAAGTGTTGAGGTTTATCATTTGTTTGTTCATTCTAAAGTATTTTTGAAAACTGCGGGCTTCTAAAGCTGGTAAGTAGAAGTCTTGTATATAATAAATCCAGTATCAAATGAGAATGAATTGGCCCTGACCCTCTGGTCTCTGAAAAGTTGGAGACCAGACGTACAACGAGAGATACATGTCGGAATCCATCAGAAGTCCTTTCATGCTGACTCTGTGGGAAATATCTGGGAAATCTAAACTTTTGATAGACAAGTTCCCTGCTTCCTGAGAAACTCAAAAATGTCTTTGACTTTGAATTAAAATCAAAATTACCCAAAATCTCTTACCTTGACCGTTACCCAGGAAATATTTAATGTAAAGTTCTTTGTCCAGCTTCTGGGTACCAATACAACTAAGTCCCTGACTGCCTCTTTGACATCCCTCAGACGATCCTCTTTGACCCCACAATCCAACCCGATTTCTCTGACTTCATGACTTCCCCCAACCATATTCTTGATTCTCCCATTCCATTTCACCTAACCAGCTTCCAAACTGACAATCCTTCCTGACTTGACTTGATAACACATTTCGCCTACTTTACTCATGTGTCACCCTGACCACCTACACAAATGACACCCTACCTAGCTACTATCCTTTCCATCAGAAACACAGAGCCTGTTCATCGTTGAAATCAATAAGAGCAGAATGGCATTGCTGCCCTTTCGAAGATTCACGTCAGTATTTTCCAGTTTGTAGTCTCTTGATTAAGATAAACCTAATTTACAATAACATAATTTGCTTTGCTGAAGTAATGTGCTGTATATATTGGTATAAATTTGTGATTTTGTTTTAAAGCCTTTAATTCTGTCGTGTCACTGGATTTGGGTGTGGACACATATACGTGTTCTCAGCAGCTAAAATGAAATCAGACAGCATCCTTCAAAGTGTCTGTAAAAGTTTCTGTGTTGATTACAATGCATTAAATGAGAGTAGTTCAATGGCATTCCCTTGAATGTTGTTCCCATATTTCTGCTCTTGGCAAATCACAATGTACCATGGATCAGGTTAGCAGCACAATGGAGTTAATCATTGAACTTGTGTGAACTCCCACATTGGAGTGAATGCTTCAATGTGTTATTGCACTGCCTCTCTTTGATGCTAGCCTTGAATATTTTTGACGATATTATTCTGTTCCTCCCAGTTTTCTCCCTTCCCTTTTGGAAAATGATTCATCAAGCTTCATCTATATCCTCAATATTGGAGATGAGCTCATTTAATTGTGAGGTCACCAGAGCCGAACATGATTCTGTCCTTGTCTGACATCAATGTATTCCAGTGTGGATTGGTGTTGCCAACTGGGAAAGGGAATTGTGAAGTATATTTTCTTCTCCTAGCCTGAATGGGCCAATTGCTGTGACCCACTGCCATCCTTTCTGATATTGACCAACTCAACACAGATCAGGGACCTTCCTCATCTATAAAATTCAGTATTACCTTACATAATATGTTTTTTTATTGTACTTGGTGGGAGGCAATGACACTGTCATTATTTTTCATTAGTTAGTTAACTAAATTATTACTTTACATTGTCTTGGCATTGTTTGATTATTCCAGTTGGCTTAAAAAAAAGACCAAACTGCACATTTGATTTTTTAAGACCACTTTTCATTAAGGCCCTCAACCCCTGAGGTTTGATTTCCTCAACAGTTACTTTCCCAGAGAACATACCTATCACTAAATAGGATTATTTTTGTTTGCTTCCCTTTCCCTGGATACATGTCAATGAAAGACCTGAATTGAGGCCCAAAGACTCATAAACAAAGAGGCAAGGCCTTAACAAAGAATTAAGTAAGTGGGTTGTCGTGAGTTGTTTTTGAACACCACTGTCCAGTTTTGACAAATGGGCTGATTCTGCCTAAGATGGTTGAAGCAAAATGTAACTTTAAATGTAAGCACACAAAGCATTCAGCAATCTTGTTTTTAGGAAGCGAATTACACGGTCCTTGCTTTGTATTTTATTTTCAGACCAGGAAGTGTTGCTGCAATTTTTAGATACTGTAGCTGTCAGGAACGAGACAAAATGAAGATGGCTTTCAAGTTTCTGAGCCAGTGCAGTGGCTGAAGGCGATTACCTCAATGAGAAAACACCTTCAAGAAAATGATACCAGAAAACAAGCACATCAGACAGAATAGTGAAATATCACAGTGAAATTATCCACAGACCTGTTATTTGTAATTTGTTAAGAATTTGATTCTCTGATTGTTGAAAATAAATGAGTCGATCTTTGAAGGAAAATACTATATATTTTTGCAAAGTCTTCATTTCTGTCTTTATCTTCTGCTAATATACACTCAGTCAGAGCTTCTTAATGGAATGATTTTTCCATCAGTTTCGCCAATGAGCTTTCCTTTTGAGACTTTGAGGAAACCTTAAGGCAAGATCTTTAACTCTTTTCATAATTTAAACGGAGAAAGTATTTTCTGCACTGTGTGAAGTTGATTATTGCACTGCACCAGCATTTCACTGTGTTTTTCTATTTCTGTACCTATAAAGCAAGCTAACCAAATAGTTTCAGTTGATATGCAGAGGCTAGTTTCCATATTGGGTTGGGAGAATGTTTCCATATATTTTCCAAAATTCACTTTAATTACAGTATATTTATTAAATCTTGGAATGCAACCCTACAACAAGAATGATTTATTTCTTATAAGATTTGCCTACTTAAATAAGCCATGAACAAGACAAAGATTTTGTTTTGAAAGCCTCATTCATCATATAAGCACATCACTTTTTCAACACAGCATCTGAGTTAATCAGGAATAGGAGTAAATGCAATGCAAAATTATTTATACTCTTAATCTTCTCCAACATATTTGAATTCAATATTTGATTGGAATGACCTGGTAACTTTCTTTCTTCACAAATGCTGCCAAACCTGCCTAATAGTTCCAGAAATTTTTATTTTTATTTCCAATTTCCAGCATATGCAGTACAATTTAAATTTAAATAGGATCTTAGAGTCGTAGAGACGTACAGTATGGAAACAGTCCCTTTGGTCCAACTCGTTCATGCTGACCAGATATGCTGACCACCGTGCCGCCCCTGTGCCACCGTGCAGGGGCGGCACGGTGGCACAGGGGCGGCACGGTGGCACAGTGGTTAGCACTGCTGCCTCACAGCGCCAGGGACCTGGGTTCGATTCCCGCCTCAGGCGACTGACTGTGTGGAGTTTGCACGTTCTCCCCGTGTCTGCGTGGGTTTCCTCCGGGTGCTCCGGTTTCCTCCCACAGTCCAAAGATGTGCGGGTCAGGTGAATTGGCCATGCTAAATTGCCCGTAGTGTTAGGTAAGGGGTATATGTAGGGGTATGGGTGCGTTGCGCTTCGGCGGGTCGGTGTGGACTTGTTGGGCCGAAGGGCCTGTTTCCACACTGTAAGTAATCTAATCTAATCAAAATATCCCAACCTAATCTAGTCCCATTTGCTAGCACCAGGCCCATATCCCTTCTTATTCATATACCCATCCAGATGCCTTTTAAATGTTGCAATTGTACCAGCCTCCACCACTTCCTCTGGCAGCTCATTCCATAGACGTAACACCCTCTGCGTGAAAAGGTTGCCACTTAGGTCTCTTTTGTATCTTTCTCCTCTCACCCTAAACCTATGCCTTCTAGTTCTGGACTCCCCCACACCAGGGAAAAAAAAAACCTTTGTCTATTTATCCTATCCATGCCCCTCATGATTTTATAAACCTCTATGAGGTCACCCCTCAGCCTCTGACGCTCCAGGGAAAACAGCTCAACCTATTCAGCCTCTCTCCATAGCTCAAATTCTCCAACCCTGGCAACAACCTTGTAGATCTTTTCTGAACCCTTTCAGGTTTCACAACATCTTTCTGATAGGAAGGAGACCAGAATTGTATGCAATATTCCAAAAGTGGCCATACTAATTTCCTGTACAGCTGCAACATGACATCCCAATTCTGATATTCAATGCTCTGACCAATCAAGAAAAGCATACCAAATGCCTTCTTCACTATCCTATCTACCTGCAACTCTACTTTCAAGGAGCTATGAACCTGTACTCCAAGGTCTCTTTGTTCAGCAACACTCCCTTGGACCTTACCATTAAGTGAATAAGCCCTGCTAAGATATGCTTTCCCAAAATGCATCACCTCGCATTTATCTAAATTAAACTCCCCATCTGTCACTCCTCAGTCCATTGGCCCATCTGATCTAATAGTCAGCGGGAAATTGAGAAACAAATTTGTAAGGAGATTTCTGTTATCTGTAAGAATAATAGGGTGGTTATGGTAGGGGATTTTAACTTTCCAAACATAGACTGGGACTGCCATAGTGTTAAGGGTTTAGAGGAGAGGAATTTGTTAAGTGTGTCCAAGAAAATTGTCTGAGTCAGTATGTGGATGTACCTACTAGAGAAGGTGTAAAACTTGACCTCCTCTTGGGAAATAAGGCAGGGCAGGTGACTGAGGTATCAGTGGTGTTGAGACGGAAACCGAATGGTCTCGTCTCCACGTGTTCGTTGGAAGGAGAGATCAAACCGGCTAGAGTTTGGAGCAAAAAACACCGTTTATTACAGAATCAAGACTGGCAAACTATACAACGAATTCAAAAGCATGCAAATTCGTTGGAGAAGGCGTTCTGCCTCTCCCTTCGGATCTGGTGCAGTTATACTTCGCGCTTCCTCGAGTTCCCGGTCAGGTTCCCCTTGTTCGGCTCTTTCATTGGTCGGTTCACCTGTCTGTGAATGGATTAGTGTCTCTATTGGCTGCCTCGAGATACCTGTCCAACTCCTGCTGTGCTGGACAATGGGTAGACATCCTGGGTTCGGCAGTTTCCGATCTTGTAAATTAAAAGTTTATTGTTTGGAAGGGTTTCCTCATTGCCATGCGTCTGGCTGTCTGGACGTTCACAATAGTTCTCCATAGTTGAATATACAGATATTATCATTTAACATAGGACCCGAATGAGTTTGACGTCAGCGGAGGCATTAGCAAGTACTTTATCAATCAAGTGTAGTATCGGTGCGATTTACACTATCCGATAGTTACCGGTTTCCTTTATTAACAATGAGAGTGTAACAGGATGATCTGAAACTGACGGACATGTTCTAATCCCCCAGGAATGTGGCCCCAGGCAGACAGTCCTGCAGTGGCTGGGTTTACTTTACATGGCTGTGTTTTAGCTGGTATCTGACAGTGTCTGCTTTAATAATGGTGCTCCCCTCCCTAGCCCCAATGTAGGTACCCCGATAGCAGATTCTCCCCAACAGTGGGGAGAGCGCTTTGGGGCCAGTAATTATAATTCTATTAGTTTTAAAATTGTGATGGAAAAGGAGAGACCAAATCTAACAATTGAAGTTCTAAATTGGAGAAAGGCTAATTTTGACGGTATTAGGTGAGAACTTTCAAAAAGTGACTTGGGGGCAGATGTTTGCTGGTAAAAGGATGGTGGAAAATGGGAAGCCTTCAGAAATGAGATGACGAGACTCCAAGGACAGTATATTCCTGTTAGGGTGAAAGGAATAGCTGGTAGGTGTAGGGAATGCTGGATGACTAGAAAAATTGAGGTTGGATTGAATTGAATTAAATTAATATCAGGTATAGACAGGAGAAATCGAATGAATCCTTAGAAGAGTATAAAGGCAGTAGGAGTATACTTAAGAGAGAAATCAGGATGGCAAAAAGGGGACATGAGATAACTTTGGCAAATATGGTAAAGGAGAATCCAAAAGGTTTTTCAAATACATGAAGGACAAAAGGGTAACTAGGGAACGAATAGGGCCCCTCAAAGATCAGCAAGGCAGCCTTTGTGTGGAGCCATAGGAGATGGGGGAATACTAAACAAGTATTTTGCATCTGAATTTGCTGTGGAAAAGGACATTGAAGATATAGAATGTAGGGAAATAAGTGGTGACACCTTGAAAAATGTCCATATTAGAGAGGAGGAAGTGCTGGATGTCTTGAAATGCATAAAAGTGGATAAATCCCCAGGACCTGATCAGGTGTACCCAAGAACTCTGTGGGAAGCTAGGGAAGTGATTGCTGGGCCCCTTGCTGAGTTATTTGTATCATTGATAGTCATCTTTCATTTATGATCTCTTTTCAAAGAAGTATAGTATTATGCATGAAGTATTCATCTGATGAGATTATTGAGTTCAAACATGATGTAAGTTTTGAAATGCCTAATCCCTCCAGCAAATTTAAATTAGCTCAAATTTTACTACTTGACTTTTTTATTTTCATAATGATGACAGGTCACACCTTGTACCATAATCAGAGGTCAATACTTTGAAGTCCATTAAAGTATAGCAGAGCAGATAAAGCAAGTCAACCTCTTGTCATACAACTGAGTCAGTGCCGAAAGGTGAAATAATGGCACAATGGTTAACACCATTGCATGACCCAGCTTTGGAGATTCTGTTCCAGTTGCATGTATAAGAAGCGTGAGAAATGAAATAAACTACTCAGTCCCTTGAGTCTTTTGTCTTTTCATCAGATTGCGGTTGATTTGTACTTCACCCTCATCTACCATCCTTCACTCCATATCGTTTAACACTCTTATCTAACACAAATCTGTTACTGTCTGAAATTATTTGTGTTTGACAGCTGCCAAGAACTGCTTTTGCAGTTTTAACACCCAAGGAAGGAGGACAGCAGTGAAGCAGTTGGTACTCAGACTTTACTCTCAAAACTCAAAATTGCTAAAAAAAACTATAAACTTCAACTGCCTTTACTTTCCTATTTGCACCAGATACACCTTCCACTTATTTCTTTGTACGCTCATTACTGATATAGTTACAAGTGTATTATGTTTCATTACTTCTTTCAGGATAATAGATAATAAATGGTTTAGATGTGAGCATAAGAGGTACAGTTAGTGAGTTTGCAGATGACACCAAAATTGGAGGTGTAGTGGACAGCAAAGAGGGTTACCTGAGATTACAACAGGATCTGGACCAGATGGGCCAATGGACTGAGAAGTGGCATTTGGAGTTTAATTTAGATAAATGTGAGGTGCTACATTTTGGGAAAGCAGGACTTATACACTTAATGGTAAGGTCCTAGGGAGTGTTGCTGAACAAAGAGACCTTTGAGTGCAGGTTCATACCTCCTTGAAAGTGGGGTCACAGGTAGATAGGATAGTGAAGAAGGCATTTGGTATGCTTTCTTTTATTGGTCAGAATATTGAGTACAGGAGTTGGGATGTCATGTTGCAGCTGCACAGGACATTGGTTAGGCCACTGTTGGAATATTGCCTGCAATTCTGGTCTCTTTCCTATCGGAAAGATGTTGTGAAACTTGAAAGGGTTCAGAAAAGATTTACAAGGATGTTGCCAAGGTTGGAAGATTTGAGCTATAGGGAGAGGCTGAACAGGCTGGGGCTGTTTTCCTGGAGCGTTGGAGGCTGAGGGGTGACCTTATAGAGATTTACAAAATTATGAGAGGCATGGATAGGATAAATGGACAAAGTCTTTTCCCTGGGGTCGTGAAGTCCAGAACTAGAGGGCATAGGTTTAGGGTGAGAGGGGAAAGATATAAAAGAGACCTAAGGAGCAATTTTTTCAGAGGGTGGTATGTGTATGGAATGAGCTGCCAGAGGAAGTGGTGGAGGCTGGTACAATTGCAACATTTAAGAGGCATTCAGATGGGTATATGAATAGGAAAGGTTTAGAGGGATATGGGCTGGGTGCTGGCAGGTGGGAATAGATTAGGTTGGGATATCTTGTCGGCATGGACGGGTTGGACCAAAGGGTCTGTTTCCATGCTGCACATCTCTATGACTCTATGACTCTGTAAACCTCATTCTCGCTTAAGAAAAAGTGGCTCAAAGGAAGGTGATGGTCTAGTTGTATTAGCATTTGACTATTAATCCAGAGATCCAAATGATGCTCCGAGGACCCAGGTTCAAATTCGAATTTAATTTGGGGTAGCACAGTGGCTAGCACTGCTGTCTTGCAGCACTAGGGACTTGGGTTCAATTCTAGACGGGTTTGCACATTCTCCGTATCAGTGTGGGTTTCCTCAGGTGCTCCAGTTTCCTCCCACAGTTGAAAGATGTGTAGTTGAGGTGAATTGGCCATGCTAAATTGTCACAGAGTTCAGGGCAGTGTAGGTTAGGAGCATTAGTCAGAGGGAATTGTAGAGTAATAGGGTAATGGGTCTGGGTGGATACTCTTCAAAGGGTCAATGTGGACTTGCTGGGCTGAAAGGTCTGTTTCCACACTGTAGGAATTCTAATTCTAATTCAAAACCTGGAAATTGACTTTCCTTCATTTTTGATCTGGTTACTTTAGTTTAATTGAAATGTGAAAGTCGTGTGCTAATAAATAAAAGTTTTTAAAAGTTGTTGCAATTGACTGTCAAGAGATTAAAAAAAGGAGCCATCACCTTTCTTGCCTGGCCATACCAAATTCTGGTGTTCACTTAATTAATTTCTCACAGTAAATGATAGACCTGGAGTGGGGGGAAACAAATTGTTCCTACAAGGGCAGTTTATAAAAGAACTCCAAAAAAAGGTTTCTTTGAATCCTGAACATTAATCAAGTTTGATACTATTGCCTTCATAGAAATAACTTAGGGAAAACTAAAAGCCTTGTCTTTGGAAGAATAAAAAGTAATAGTGAAGCATTTAAGAAATGGAGTTTGGCCAAAAGTCAGGAAAACTGAAATGGTACAACAATTAGTGGGCGGCACGGTGGCACAGTGGTTAGCACTGCTGCCTCACAGCGCCTGAAGACCCGGGTTCAATTCCCGACTCAGGCGACTGACTGTGTGGAGTTTGCACGTTCTCCCCGTGTCTGCGTGGGTTTCCTCCGGGTGCTCCGGTTTCCTCCCACAGTCCAAAGATGTGCGGGTCAGGTGAATTGGCCATGCTAAATTGCCCATAGTGTTAGGTAAGGGGTAATGTAGGGGTATGGGTGGGTTTCGCTTCGGCGGGTCGGTGTGGACTTGTTGGGCCGAAGGGCCTGTTTCCACACTGTAAGTCTAATCTAATCTAATCTAAAACTGTCAAAATGCCGAGAGCTAGAAACTGAGGAGGTAAATTAAAACATTACTGCAAAAAAAAATCAACAGAGAGTTGTGAACACAGCCCAATCCATCACACAAACCAGGTTTCCTTCTGTTAACTCCACCTATACTTCCTGCTGTCTCAGAAAAGCAATTAACATAATCAAAGACCCCTTCCACCCCAGTTATAAAGTCTTCCACAGTCTTCTGTCAGACAGAAGGTATAAAAGTTTGAATGTACAAATAGATTCAAGAATAACAAGCTTCCCTGCTGTTATCAGACTTTTGAATGGACCTCACAAATGTTAATTCTGATCTCTCTATCTACATCTTCTCTATAATCTGCACACTGTTCTGCTACTCTGATGCACTTTGTATGGCACAATCTGCCTGTATAGCATGCAAAACAACACTTTTCGCTGTATCTCGGTATGCGTGACAACAATCAATCACTAAAACTGATGAAGCAGAGATTAGAATTAGGATGCCAACAGCAAGAAGAGAGAAATGAATCCTCGGAATGGAAAGAAGACACCTTCAGCACCTTCGTCTCAGTGACAGAAGAATGTGCCTTGTAAGTAAAAGGTTGTGTGATACAAATACAATCCATATGTTAGCTCACAAAACTCCATAATGATGCTCCAGTCACCAAAGCAGCTAGAAGCAGGAGTAGGCCATTTGCTCTTCAAGTTTGCTCCACCATTCAGTATGACCACAGCTGATCCTCTATCTCAATACCATCTTCCCACTTTCTCTCCATACCTCTTAATGTCTTAATTTTCTAAAAGCATGTCAATCTCTTTCTTCCATACACTCAGTGACATGGCCTCCATTGCCTTCTGCGGTAGAAAATTCCACTGGTTAGTCATCCTGTGGTGAAGAAATGTTTCATCACCCCAGTCCTAAATGGCCTGGTACATATTCCGATTCAATGACTCCTGGTTCAAGACTCCCCAGCCAAGGGAAAAGTCCTCCCCGCATCTAGACTGTTTAATCCTGTTAGAATTTTATACATTTCAATAAAACCTCTGTCATCTTTCTAAACTCTAGTGAGTACAGGCTGTGTTAAACTAATCTTTCCTCATACAACCATGCCAGTGACGTTCCTCTGCACTCCCTATATAGCAAGTATATTCACTCTTAGGTATGGAGGTCAAAATTGCACACAACACTCTACATGTGGCCTTACCAAGGCCCTGTATAACATCAGTAAGATAAACCTACTTCTGAACTTGGATCCTCTCAAATGGCAGCCAATATGTAATTTGTTTCCTAACTGCTTGCTGCACCTGCCTGTCTGCTTTCATTGATTGGACTATAGGACAACCAAATAGTTTTACTTTTTTAAAAGTTAATTCACAGGATATGCCTTGACCAGCATTTATTGCCCATCTCTAATTACTCAAAGGGCACTTAGGAGACAATGACATATCTGTGGGAATGGAGTCACATGTAGACCAGACCAGTAAGAACAACAGATTTCCTTCCCTGAAGTACACCAGTGAACCAGATGGGTTCTTCTGACCTTTGGTAGCAGTTTTATGGTCCTCATCCGAATCATAATTACAGATTCTTATTGAATTCCTTTGCAGAACTACATTTCTCAACATATCGCGATTTAAATCATACCCTGCCTTTCTGCTTTGCCCACCAAATTGTATAACTTCAGATTTAGCTAAATTATACTGGGCCTACTTTGGGTTTGCCCACACTCTTGACCTGTTTCAATCACCCTGCAGCTTCCTTGCATCCTCCTCACAATTCACAATCCCACCTAGTTTTGTGACTTCAGCAAACTGAGAAATATTGCTTGTGATTCATCAACCACGTAATTTATGTGTGTTGTGAATAGCTGGGGCTCAAGCACTAATCTATGCAGTATACCACTAGTCATCACTTGCTACCTGGAAAAAGACCCATTTACATCCACTCTCCGTTTCCAGCCTGTCAATCATTTCTGATTTCATACAGACATGTTGCTTTAATTTTCCCCACTAGCCTTTTTGAAATCTAAATCTGCATCCACTGGTTTTCCCTTGTCTATTCTACTAATTATATTCCCAGAAAACTTTAGAAGATTTGATAAGCATGATTTCCTTTTCATAAACCCATTCTGACTGTATTTAATCCTGTTTATGCTTTTTCGGTTCAAAGGAAACAGAGAACATACAATACGCTGAGCAACATAAATGTCTGACCTTCATAAAACATGTATTCCTTTAAGAGCAGTAAGGCTTATGCATCACAAAAAAGGCCACAACTGTCCACAACGTTCATGCTTAGTCATGAGTTATGAAATGTGGCTGTTATCAGGTTACCCTCAGGCCTATCTGCCTCATTTTACTTTGTCCATCTTCTTTAACATCAGTATTGTATAAGTCAACATTTTCATCATACGACCCTTCTTTCTAATTTGAGGATTCAGCCGATTGGTTCATCTCCCCATCTCTTTAAGTTTACCATGTTGTTGAGCTAGGTTGTGCAGAACATAGCAGGCAATCTACTCTGGAGAAACTGTCCAATGAATACTGGATGTTCCTGACAATGGAAGCACAGTTTCAGAAGACCATTGCCTCTTTAATGACCACTCTAGTGGATGCATGGGCACCATTATAGTGCAGTTGAGCATGAGTCTGAGGTTGCACATTGGGGTCACTAGCTACGCTTTCTGGGAATACCATTTGTCACCCAAAGCCAATTCTGGAGATGATATGGCAGCAGTCATTGGATGAACCAGGGAATTGTGCAGAATGTATGAATGGTGACAGTACCCTGGATGATAAGTGTACATCTGCAGAAATCACAAAGATTTGGACATTGAAGGACTGTTCACAAATCTGGCTGCCAGGGAGCTCTGAGTGACACATGCACAGTCAGTGTCCCTTTGCACCTGAGGGAATCTAGTAATAGTTTCAATTTTGGGATCCTTAGACAGCTTGACTTTCTGGGTCAATGGGCAAACTGAATTGCTTTCCTGTAAAGGAGAGCAGTGAACTCACAAAAAAATGTTCATGAGCTGCTGATTAGGAGATGCTTTACATATTCCCAACAGATCTTTTGAAGGAGCCAGGGACAAGGAAGTTCAATGCTGCTATGTTTGTATTCATGAATCCATGTGCCCATTACTACACTATGTGATGTAGTCTTAATAAATCAGAAAGTTAAGTCTGCACTACAGTTGACCTCATTTGTATGGTCCTGTGAAGGCTTCAATGTGAATGATTGGGCAGTTGTTTCAGTCCCCACAAACCCAACCCAAACCTGGTTGAAATGCTAAACAAAAAACCCAAAAGAATTGTGGATACTGGAAATCAGAAACAAAAGCAGAAATATCTGGAAAATCTCAGCAGGTCTGCCAGCATCTGTGGAGAGAAGTCAGAATTAACGCTCTGGATCTAGTTCTGAAGAAGAGTTGCTGGACTCAAAACATTAACCCTGACTTCTCTCCAGAGATGCTGCCAGACCTGCTGAGATTTTCTAGCCATTTCTGTTTTTGTTTCTGATTGAAATGCTATATGTTTGTTGCTTTTATACCTTAAATACATTTATGATGCAATTGCTGCTTTACTCCAATGCAAATGTCATTTCTCACACAATAGCTTTCGGTACTTTCCGTGTTGACCTCTTGTTCTGACTGTATGCTGACTCTGCCTAAAAATCATTGCATTACACAGCTCAGGACTAATTTTGTTGGAATGTTGTCAGAGCCTATGGACTTTGAAATACAGTGCCAACCTATTTACAAATATTCAACTTACAAATGCTTGTACTTACGAATATGATTCCATGTAGTGGTGTAATTTTAAACACCTAACTTATGAACATTTCCTGTACTTACAAATGGCTACTTTACATTGTCCTGCACTGTGGTCTGAATTGCCAACAAAATCAACTGACAAATGGATTCCAAAATGGAACCTGTTTCCATCCTAAGAACTGCCTGTATCCTGATATCATATGGAATAGGATGAAGACTGGTATCTATGATGTTAGGGACCTCTAGAGGAAGCCGAGATGGATCATTCACCCAGGTGGAGATTAGCTGAAGATTGTTGTGCCTTACCTTTTGCACTGACGTGCTGGGCTCCTCTGTCATTGAAAATGGATCTTTCTCCTCCAGTGAGTTGTTTAATTGCCCACCACCATTCACAATTGAAATTAGCAGAACTGCAGAGCTTAGATCAGACCCACTGGCTGTGGGATTGCTTAGCTTGATCTATGATTTGCTGCTGTGCTATGCTTCACTAGGTTAACACCTCACTTTTACCTGTTACTGCAACTGGCATGCCCTTCTGTTGTCTTAATTGAACCAGAGTTGATCTCCTGTCTTGATGATACTGGTAGAGTCAGGGATATGCTGGGACATGGGGCTGCATATTGTATTGTTGCTGATGCCCACAGTGCCTCATGGGTGCCCAATCTTGAGTTGCTAGATCAGTTCAAATTCTCTACCATATAGCATGGTGATAACTGGCACACAACATGCTGAAGATGTTCAATGTGAATAACTATATTAGAACAGTCAAGAATTCCCCTGGGGTGCTGCTGTGGGAGAGCAATTCTTAAAGAAACTTGCGAGGAATAATAGTGAGGCATGGATTGAGACTCAGTAGTATTGTGTGAGCTGCTGGGTTTAAAGTACTTAAGAGTGCAAGAGCTTTGCTCACTCCAGCTGACTCAACCCTTCTGGGTCTGCTCAAAGGCCGTCCACACTCAACTGGCTTCTGGTCCTAACACCCGCCCCCTTTCCCATCCCGTACCATCCGTCTCCCAGGATTCAGGTTCTACTTAACTCCTGCCGCCCTCAGTTCCCTGTACTCTGACCATTTCCTCACCCTTGACCTCTGCGAACCACACCTAGCCCTGACCCCTGTCCACACCAGAGCCAGCCCTGACCCCTGTCCACACCAGACCTAGCCCTGACCTCTGTCCTCACCACACCCAGCCCTGACCCCTGCCTTCACTATACCCAGCCCTGACCCACCGTCCTCACCACACCCAGCCCTGACCCCTGCTTTCACTATATCCAGCCCTGACCCACTGTCCTCACCACACCCAGCCCTGACGCCTGCCCTCACTATACCCAGCCCTGACCCCCTGTCCTCACCACACCCAGCCCTGACCCCTGCCCTCACTATACCCAGCCCTGACCCCCTGTCCTCACCACACCCAGACCTGACCCCCTGCCCTTACTATACCCAGACCTGACCCCTGTCCTCACCACACCCAGTCCTGACCTTGTGACCTCACCAGACCCAGCCTTGACTCCATGACCTCTGCTCATCAAACCCAGCCCGATCCTGACCCCCGACTCCTGCTCACTATACCCAGCCGTAACCCCTGACATCTGCTCACCACACCTAACCCTGATCTCCTGACACCTGCTCACTATACCCAGCCATAACTCCAACTCCTGTTCACCACACCTAACCCTGATCCCCGATACCTGCTCACTATACCCAGCTATAACCCCTGACCCCTGCTCATCACAGCTAACCCTGATCCCCGACACTGCTCACTATACCAAGCTATAACCCCTGACCCCTGCTCACCACACCTAATCCTGAGCCCCGACCCCTGCTAACTACACCCATCCATAACCTTGACCCCTGCTCACCACACCTAACCCTGAACCCTGCTCACTATACCCAGCCATAACCCCTGACCCCTGCTCACCACACCTAACCCTGAACCCTGCTCACTATACCCAGCCATAACCCCTGACCCCTGCTCACCACACCTAACCCTGACCCCCTGACTCCTGCTCACTACACCCAGCCATAACCCCTGAGCCTTACTCACCTCACCTAATCCTGACCCCTGCTCTGCACACCCAGCCTTGACCCCCTGACCTCTGCTCGCCCTCTCCATTCCCCACCTCCCACTCTCAGATAAACATAGACTCCACTCATAACATTGTCTCCTCACCCTCCCACTTCCTCAATAGCAGTGAACATTGCCTAGTCCATCATGCAAGCCAATCTTGTATCTATTGACTTCCATCTATACTTCTCGAAGCTGCAGAAAGACAGCCAACATCATCAAAAACCCCTCCCACCCTGGTTATAATCTCTTCCAACCTCTTCCATCAGGCAGAAGATACAAGAGCTTAAACAATCGCACCAACAGGTTCAATGACAACTTCTCCCCCGCTGTCAATAGACTTCTGAATGGGTCTCTCAAATTTCAAACCTGTAATGTTCAAACCTGTCAAACCCTCTTTGCAGCCGTAACTTTATATTCCTCGGCCTGTTCTAACACCTCATGATCTTGGCATGGTCTGCTCTGTACTGCACACAAAACAAAACTTTGCACTGTACACAGGCACATGCAACAATAATAAATCAAATCAAAACAGAAAATTTCATGTTCATCCCTACTGGGACAGCAAGATCTCCATCAGTAATTGCTCAGTAGTTACCACAATGTGTTTTGGATAGACTTAAAAATCAATAAATCATTGCAAGTACACCTAGTTAGCACTTTATCGATTATAAATCGTCCTACTCAACCGATGATGCCTAATCTTTATCATGGAATTGCTAATTATCTTTTTTGTTGGATCATTTTGATGAGAGTGCAGCATTCTACCGAGTTGTGTACCTTTAAGTGTTCCCTTGGTGTTGTGCATTGACAGGTGAGAGGAGTGTCAGGTTACTAACGAGAAACGACTGTGCGCGGACACGGCAGTGGCTTCGTTGGAACAAGGGGCTTTAAACTTGCCCTCAATGACCCTGTGGCCCATTGCCCAGGGATAACTGAGGGTCAGACACAAACAACCATGCCGCTGGGGAAAAAAGTGCGGCCAAGTTCTGCCGCAGGGAAGTTGGAGACTTTTGCCATTAGCAGGTACTTTCCTCATGAACACGCACAAAGACATTGTCCTGTGTTGTTAATAGTAATACAGTAATGGAAGGCGATTGTTGTCCATAGGGCTGCAAAAGTGCGGGAATCCGGAAGCTTCTCTGAATATAAATAATCATACAATTATTGATTTGGGAATATAACCAACGGCTTATGCCGTGTTTTGTAGATGCCATTTCCTGTTGTCAGGGCATCAGAGACTCAGCCTCTGAGCGATGCTTCTACCTGACAGGCTAGGAACTCGGGTCATTTGCAGGAAGTAGAAGCTGAAATCATGTAACACTCTCTGTGAGTCCAAACCAGTCCGAAAGGATCTCGCAGCTTAAGGGGTCTTCGGCCACATCTTTTAACTGGACTGTTTTATTTGTTTCCAATTGAGGTTGACGTAAAACTGTTTAGAAGGCGGTCGTTAGATCAGAAGCAAATGTTGTTCAATCTATCAACCAGAAACTGAATTGGAATAGCTATAATAAATAGAGCGGTTCCAAGAGCAGATCAGAATTAGGAATCCCATACGCGTAACCCATCTCCTGATCTGCCCTCACTCCCCACGCTAGTCCACCAGTAATAAGACATAAGTCAGGAATGTGATGGAATACTCTCCATTCTCCGGGACCATTGCAGTTCAAACAACATCACTCAGAACAAAGCAACCCACATCCATTAACATTCATTCATTCCACTCCCAGTGCACAGTAGCAGCCATATATACTGCTCTGGTTAGGCCCTATTTGGAGTACTGTGTCCAGTTTTGGTCCCCACACCTCAGGAAGGACATACTGGCACTGGAACGTGTCCAGCGGAGATTCACACGGATGATTCCTGGAATGGTTGCTCTAAGATACGAGGAACGGCTGAGGATCCAGGGATTGTATTCATTGGAGTTTAGAAGATTAAGGGGAGACTTAATAGAAACTTACATGATAATACATGGCTTGGAAAGGGTGGACGCTAGGAAATTTTTTCCGTTAGGCGAGGAGACTAAGACCCGTGGACACAGCCTTAAAATTAGAGGGGGTAAATTCAGAACAGAAATGCGGAGACATTTCTTCAGCCAGAGAGTGGTGGGCCTGTGGAATTCATTGCTGCAGAGTGCAGTGGAGGCTGGGACACTAAATGTCTTCAAGGCAGAGATTGATAGATTCTTGATGGCTCGAGGAATTAAGGGCTACGGGGAGAACTCTGGTAAGTGGAATTGAAATGCCCATCAGCCATGATTGAATGGCAGAGTGGACTCGATGGGCCAAATGGCCTTACTTCCACTCCTATGTCTTATGGTCTTATACTATCTTCACTGCAGGCTCTTTTAGCCACAATTTCCAAACCCATGACTGTGACCATCTGGAAGGACAAGGACAGTGCAAACATGGGAACACTGCCAACTGTATGACTTTATAACTGCAAATTCCCCTCTGATCTTCTCACTATCCTGACTTGGAAATATATCTGTGTTCTTTCAGTCTCACTGGGTCAAAATCCTGGAACTCCATCCCTATAAGCATTGTGGGTGTACCTCAAGCACATGGACTACAGGAGTTCCAGAGGCAGCTCACCATCACCTCCTTCAGGACAACTGGGGATAGGCAATAAATGCTGGCCAGACCAATGTCACTCTCATCCCCCAAATCAATAAACAAAAAATCCTTGTGAACTGTTTCTGTGTAACAATAGTTGTAACAAAAGCAACCAATACAGACCTTATATACATATATGTGAAAATTCACACTAATTTCCCTTCAATTAGCTATAAGGCCATGCAGCAAAATGAATTTTTATAAACGGATCACAATTTGATGTAGCAAGGCAACAGACAGCATTGAATTTGGGGAAGGTTTGTCTTTCTCCATTTTGTCCTCAATAATGCTTCTTGTTATAAATTTCTTGCTACATTGATACTAGCTGCAAACAATCCTGGGAGTTCAGTGAAAAACACCAGTAATTGAATATCCAAACTAATCAGATTGAAGAAAGAGGTGTGAGTATTGAGAAGGAAGTAGACATTATTGGGTGAATTTAGTTTCATTTTAGCATACAGATCGAGAAGAAAGTGTGGATTAAGAGAGAAAAGTGACTGAAAACAAGTAAAAGAAATAAGGTTAACATTTGCAAATCTCCGATGATTGACACCTGAATGAATGAGAAGCCACACTTGGAATGGCTATGTTCAGTGCCAGAGAGACAATTTGGCAATGATTCCATGTTTCATGTTACTAAAAGGAAACTGTGCAAGACCAATCAGAAATGGACAGGATGTAACTTTCAACAGTGAGTTCATTTTGTGTCCTCTGTATAACTTCAACTTCACATCATTCAATGCATCACAGTTGTGAAGCTTTCAGTAAAATACTGCCTTCTCAAAGCTTGGCATGGACGAGCATGTTTCAGGTAGTAAAGTATTTCTATATTTAACCATGCATCTGCTGTTCTCTGAAGATCCTGTTAGTATTTGTGCCAAAGCAATGGTGACTCAATGAGGTTTACTGTTATTGTGACAGCAAACTAGGAGACCTAGTTACCACCACTTCTTTGCTATAACACAAATACCAAAGGAAAATACAGCAGATGCTGGAAATGTGGAAAAACAAAGGAAAACATTGAGCATATGTGATCCATATGCAGAGACAAACTGTTAATGTTTCAGCTTGATGTCTTTTGTAAGAATTATTGCTCAGTGTCCAACGAGAGAGAAGGATTCACCCTGTTCTGTGCTGATCAGTCTTTTGACTCATTTTCCCTTTCATCTGGCAAATTATTGCCATGTTAAAACTTATTCTTGATAGTGTGGACAGTAAGTACATACTCATCTATCAAATTCCTGATGTTCTACTATCTAAGGTCTGCTGGCCCAGTGATAGTACTCTTCCCTTATTCATAACCTTACTCCAGGGCATGTAGTTGTGTTACAGTGCATCACCGAGTGTTGTCATGTTGTATCGGAGATATGGCTTTTCAAAGGCAATGTCATACCAAAACTCTGATTTGGTGAATGTAAACGATTATAAAGTGTTAATTTAAAGTATAATAATTCCTGGTATCTCTGACGATGTTCAACCTTTAACCAAAGTTCTTTATTTGCTGTGTGCAGACTCTTGTGTTCACAACAACTATTCATTCACCAGCAACCACATTCCATTAAACAATAAGAAACAGGAACAGGAGTAGGCCATTCAGTCCCTTGAGCCTGCTCCTCTGCTTAGTAAGATCATAGCCTATCCAACATTCATCAGGTTCACTTTCCTGCCCTTTCACAACCCATTTAGTAGAATTCCAGCCTGTTTAACCTTTGCTTATAAGATAGTCTCTCCTAGTGGGAATCATTCTTGTGAACCTTCTTTGAACTGCCTTTACTTAAATGATGCCTTTCCTTTAAAAAGTGAACCAAAACTGCTCACAATATTCCTGATATGGTTTCACCAGCACCTTGTACAGTTGCAGTGTGACTTGCCTGTTCTTATAATCTAAGCCTCTTGAAATAAGGGCCAACATTTCATTAACCGTCAAAAACAGAACAGTTCTGAAGAAGAGTCACTGGACCCAAAATGTTAACTCTGATTTCTCTCCGTAGATGCTGCCAGACCTGCTGGGTCTTTCCAGCAATTTCTGGGTTTTTCTTTCTGATTCTATTAGCCTTTTTGTTTAGTTGCTGCATCTGCGTGCTAGCTTTCTCTGTTCCATGTACAAGTGGCCCTGAGTCCTTTTGTGTTGAGCTTTCTGCATTTTTTTCTCCATTTAAGTAATAATACGTTCCTTTGTTCTCCATACCAAAAAGAGCAACTTTTTATTTTCCACATTATGTTCCATTTGCTGACTATTTGCCCACTTACTTAACCTATCAATGTCTCTCTGCAAACTGTCTGTATGCCTCTTGCAACTTGCCTTTGCACCTATTTTTGTGTAGTCTGAAAATCTGGTGACAGTACATTCACTTCTTTCCTCCAAGTCATTAACATATTTTGTAAACTTCCAAGGGATCTTTTACTCTGATGTCACGTATTAAACATATAAAACCTGCCTCATCCCCTATTACCGGAGCTGGAAATGTGTTGCTGGAAAAGCGCAGAAGGTCAAGTAGCTTCCAAGGAGCAGAAGAATCGATGTTTTGGGCATGAGCCCTTCTTCAGGAATGAGGAATGTGTGCCAAATTGACTAAAATAAAAGGTAGGGAGGAGGGACTTGGGGGAGGGGCATTGGAAATGTGAGAGGTGGAAGGAGGTTAAGGTGAGGGTGATAAGGTTAGGGTGATAGGCCGAGTGGGGGTGGGGGCGGAGAGGTCAGGAAGAAGATTGCAGGTTAGGAAGGTGGTGCTGAGTTCGAGATTTGGAACTGAGACAAGGTGGGGGGGAGGGGAAATGAGGAAACTGGAGAAATCTGAGTTCATCTCTTATGGTTGGAGGGTTCCTAGTCGGAACATAAGGTGCCCTTCCTCCAGCCGTTGTGTTGCTATGGTCTGGCAATGCAGGAGTCCAAGGACCTGCATGTCCTTGGTGGAGTGGGAGAGGGAGTTGAAGTGTTGAGCCACGGGGTGGTTGGGTTGGTTGGTCCGGGTGTCCCAGAGGTGTTCACTGAAACGTTCCGCAAGTAGGCGACCAGTCTCCCCGATATAGAGGATGCCACATTGGGTGCAGCGGATGCAGTAAATGATGTGTGTGGAGGTGCAGGTTAATTTGTGGTGGATATGGAAGGATCCCCTGAGGCCTTGGAGGGAAGTAAGGGAGAAGGTCTGGGCTCAAGTTTTGCATTTCTTGCGGTTGCAGGGGAAGGTGCCAGGAGTGGAGGTTGGGTTGATGGAGGGTGTGGACCTGATGAGGGAGTCACAGAGGGAGTGATCTTTTTGGAACGCTGATAGGGAAGGGGAAGGAAATACATCCCTGGTAGTGGGGTCCGTTTGGAGATGGTGGAAATGATGATGGATGATACAATATATATGCAGGTTGGTGGGGTGGTAGGTGAGGACCAGTGGAGTTTTGTCCTGGTGGCGATTCGAGGGGTGGGACTCGAAGGCGGTGGAGCGAGAAGTGGAGGAGATGTGGTGGAGAGCATCGTTGACCACGTCTGGGGGGAAATTGAGGTCTTTGAAGAAGGAGGCCATCTGGGTTGTTCGGTATTGGAACTGGTCCTCCTGGGAGCAGATGCGACGGAGACGAAGGAATTGGGAATATGGGATGGCATTTTCACAGTGGGCAGGGTGGGAGGAGGTGTAGTCTAGGTAGCTGTGGGAGTCGAGACAGGCCGCCTACTTGCGGAACGTTTCAGAGAACACCTCTGGGACACCGGACCAACCAACACAACCATCCCGTGGCTCAACACTTCAACTCCCCCTCCCACTCCACCAAAGACATGCAGGTCCTTGGACTCCTCCATCGCCAGACCATAGCAACACAACGGCTGGAGGAAGGGCGCCTCATCTTCCGCCAAGGAACCCTCCAACCACAAAGGATGAACTCAGATTTCTCCAGTTTCCTCATTTCCCCTCCCCCCACCTTGTCTCAGTCCCAAACTTCGAACTCAGCACCACCTTCCTAACCTGCAATCTTCTTCCTGACCTCTCCGCCCCCACCCCCACTCCGGCCTATCACCCTCACCTTGACCTCCTTCCACCTATCGCATTTCCAACGCCCCTCCTCATCTTAGCCTGGCACACTTTCCTCATTCCTGAAGAAGGACTCATGCCCGAACCGTCGATTCTCCTGCTCCTTGGATGCTGCCTGACCTGCTGCGCTTTTCCAGCAACACATTTTCAGCTCTGATCTCCAGCATCTGCAGTACTCACTTTCCCCTATTACCGTATCCAAGATAGCCTGCTCCCTGGTTGGCTCCATAACCCATTGCTCTAGGAAACTATCCCTAATGCACGCTATGAATTCATTGTCGTGGCTACCCCTTTCAAGTTGATTGACCCAAGAAGATTAAAATGACACACAATTATTTCTCTATTCCTTTTACATGCTCTTATTATAGCCTTTCCCATGCAGTGGCTACTGTTTAAGAATCTATACGCAATTCCTACCAAAATCTTCTTCCCTTCGCTGTTTTATACCTCTGTCCAAATGGACTCTCCATGAACCAATTCTAAATCACCTCTCACAACCGTTCTCACTTTATCTCTTATTAAAATGCTAACTGATCATCTTTTCCATCCCTACTGTCTTTCAAATATCCCTGTTCAGTTCTCAGTTTTGATCTCTGTATAACCATGTTTCCCTAATGGATATGAGATCATTTCATTTACCTTGATTTATGCTGTTGGTTCATCCACCTTATTCCAAACATAGTACTTTGTGCATTAAGATATAAAGCCTTTAAATTTGCTGTGTTATCAAATTTACTTACAATCCTATGTTTCCTTGATGCAATATGATATTTGCATGTTTTATCCCTTCCTTTTGTTTTCTAGTAAAAGTTAACCCCATCAATAACCTGCAATTGTATATGCTCCTTTACTATTGATTTTATAACTTTCCATGGAATGGAACCCACCCAACCTCCAATATTTGGTTTAAAACCCTATCTCCAGCTCAAGTTATGTGATTCAGCAGGACTCCATTAGCAGCATGATTCCTATCCTACTGGATCAGCTTCCCCCTTCCCTAGTACTGATGCCAATGTCCCATGAATTCAAATCTATTTCTTTCACACCAATCATGTATTTAATCCTGGGCCAGTCAGATTGTGGCTCAGTTAATAATCCATAGATTATTATTTTTTTGATTCTGATTTTCAATTTAGCCCAGAGCTGCTATATTCCCTCAACAAATCCTCTTTCCTCATTCTATCTATATTATTGGTACCGATGTGGACCACGATAACTGGATCGTTCCACTCCCACACCAAATTCCTCCGCAGCCCAGATGAGACATCCTGAATCCGGGCACCAGGTAGGCAACACATCCTTTGAGACTCTCGGTCTTTGTTCCATGGTGCTATGGTCAGTTTACTCATCCTTTGTATAGCCCCTGCTCTTACCCACACAGGGAGTAAAAATCTCAAACCTGTTAGACAAGCCTAAGGGCTGAGGCTCCTTCAGCACTACCTTCTGGATGCCACTACCTGCTTTGCTCATAGTCAGACCATCCTAACCACTGACCAAATGTGAGGTAGTTAAACTAAGAGGTGTGAATCCCTGCTGAAACTGAGCACCCAGTAACTCTTCCCCTCCTCTTTGATGAGGCTTTGAATCAGCACATCAACTCTGAGCCAGAGCTCCTCAAGTAGCCAACACTTGCTACAGATGTAGTCACTGTGAGCCACAATGGGGTCTACCAGCTTCCACAACATGCAGGTACAACACATCACATGGCCCTGCATCTCTATTTTATTTACTTACATAGAATAGTACAGCACAGGAACAGGTCCTTCAGCTCACCATCGTTCTGTGCTGACTGTGATGCCATGCCAAACTAATCCTATCCACTTGTACATGGTCTACATCCCTCTTTTCTCAGCCTGTTTGTGAGCCTGTCTAAATGCCTGCAAAATGTTGCTATTGGATGTGCTTCTGCTACATCCCTGGGCAGCATGTTGCAGGCACCTACCACCCTCTGTGCAAAAACAAAACCTTTCTTTGTGCATCTCCTTTAAACCTTTCCCCTTTAACCTGAAAGATATGGCCTCTAGTGTTGACATTTCCTCCTGGGAAAGAGCCTATCTACCCTATCCTTGCTTCACATACTTTTATATCAGGTTGCCCCTCAGCCTCTGATATTCTAGTGAAAACAATCCAAATATGCCCAGCCTCTCCTTATAGTTAATGCGCTCCAAACCAGACAACATCTTGGTAAGACCATAAGACCATAAGACATTGGAGTGGAAGTAAGGCCATTCGGCCCATCGAGTCCACTCCGCCATTCAATCATGGCTGATGGGCATTTCAACTCCACTTACCAGAGTTCTCCCCGTAGCCCTTAATTCCTCGAGACAACAAGAATCTATCAATCTCTGCCTTGAAGACATTTAGCGTCCCGGCCTCCACTGCACTCCGTGGCAATGAATTCCACAGGCCCACCACCCTCTGGCTGAAGAAATGTCTCCGCATTTCTGTTTTGAATTGAACCCCTTTAATTCTAAGGCTGTGTCCACGGGTCCTAGTCTTCTCGCCTAATGGAAACAATTTCCTAGCGTCCACCCTTTCCAAGCCATGTATTATCTTGTACGTCTCTATTAAGTCTCCCCTTAATCTTCTAAACTCCAATGAATACAATCCCAGGATCCTCAGCCGTTCCTCATATGTTAGACCTACCATTCCAGGGATCATCTGTGTGAATCTCCGCTGGACACGTTCCAGGGCCAGTATGTCCTTCCTGAAGTGTGGGGACCAAAACTGGACACAGTACTCCAAATGGGGCCTAACCAGAGCTTTATAAAGTCTCAGTAGCACATCTCTGCTTTTATATTCCAACCCTCTTGAGATAAGTGACAACATTGCATTCGCTTTCTTAATCATGGACTCAACCTGCATGTTTACCTTTAAAGAATCCTCGACTAGCACTCCCAGATCCCTTTGTACTTTGGCTTTACTAATTTTCTCACCATTTAGAAAGTAGTCTATGCTTTTATTCTTTTTGCCAAAGTGCAAGACCTCGCATTTGCTCACGTTGAATTCCATCAGCCATTTCCTGGTAAACCTCATTTACACCCACCCCAAAGCTTCTATATCCTTTCCAAAGTGTGTCGACCAGGACTGCCTAAAATATTCTAAATGTGCTTAACTAAAGTTTCATACAGTTTCAAAATGACTTGCCGACTTTTATATTCAGTGCCTAGATGGGTGAAGGCAAGCACCACATTTTCTACTTGGGAACCCTGCAACCTTCTGAACTCAACGGTGAGTTCAACAATTTTAGGATCTGAGTAGTAATTGTAATGAGGTGAGCCAAGTGGACCTCATAGAATATGCGTTCCTGATTGGGGCTGTTAATCTGTTCCATTCAGATAGTTCTGGCTGATAAATATAAACAGGAGTGTCAGACGTTCTGAGAGCTGGCTCTGAGGGGGCTGGATAAGTGTCAAGGACTCTCCATGTATAAATAAAGGGTGACTTGGTGACAGGATAGCAGCCTCTGTGGAGTTATTTCACTGAGTACCTTCTTTCATGCCCTTACCTCAACCCCCATAGGTTGAGGACGGTCTGACTACGAGTAGAGCAGGTAGTGGGATCCAGAAGGTTGCTACTGTGGTCACCAGCAGCCCATCAGCAGCTGCTGATTGTCCTGGCCTAACCTTTATCCATTCCTGTCTGCTCAAACATCTCTGTCTGTCTGTCTGTCGCTATCTATCTCTCTATCTCTGATTTTGGCAGATGGAATATGATGAGGAAAAATTGTGAGGTGAAATGTTCAAAGGCAGGAAGAATAGAGGAGCTGGGTATTATTTAAATGGATGAAGTCTGCGGAAAGCTAGAGAAGAGGGATTGGGAGTGCTCGTCCATGAATCACAAAAAAGTTAGCATACAAGTTGAGTGAGTTATAGGGAAGACAAATGGCACGTTGGCCTTTTATTTCAAAGGGAATTAAGTATAAAAGCAGAGAGGCTTTGCTAAATATATATAAGGCACTAGTCAGAACACACCTGCAATACTGTGAACAGTTTTGGGCCCTTTATCTAAGGAAAGATGTACTGGCATTGAAGGCAGTCCAGTGAGGGGGTCACTAGGCTGATAGCAAGTACAGAGGGGGCGTTACTTGAGGAGAGGCTAAGTAAGTTATGACTGCACTCATTGGAATTTAGAAGAATGAGAGCTAACCTTTTTGAAACATGGAAAATTCTTCTCGGATTTGGCAAAGTGAATATGGAGACGTTGTCTCCTTTTTGCGGTAGTATCTAAGACTAAAAGGTGTAATCTCAGAATAACGAGTTGCTCATTTAAGACAGAGGTGAGGATATATCAGAAGGTAGTGAACCTGTGGATTCTTTACCACAGAGGGCTGTAGAGGCTGGGTTGTTAAATATATTCAAGGCTGATACAGATAGAATTTTAATCATTAAGGCAATTGAGAGTTTTGGAGAAAAAGCAGGAAAGTGCAGTTGAGGATTATCAGATCAGCCATTATCTGATTGAATACAGAGCAATGGGCTGAATGGCCTACTTCTGCTCGTATGTCTAATAGTTATGACCTAAAGTTGTTGAAATTGGTGTTTAGTTCAGAAGGATGTAGAGCACTGTTTCAAAAGATAAGATGCTCCTCAATCATGAGATAGGCCTCACTGGATGATTATCTATAACTGATACTGGACAGAAAGGTCAGCATGGGAGCAATGTAGGGATCAATACAAAATATTGATGTATTGAAGTGGGGACTTTGGATACACATCCCTTCTCCCTTTCATTCTCTGATAGGGTTTCTAGCGCATCTTTAATAAAGTTGACTTTTATTCTTCAGCTATAATAACTGCCCTGGCCTTCTCCGCTTGAGTTTGTAAATGGGCAATGATTGGATTTCATTCCTGCTTAGCAGGATGACTATTATTGCCATCTCATTAACATCTCACTGTGTGGACTTCAAAGTGTACATTTTAACATGGTCCAGAAAAGTTAGTTAACCACTCTCAATCATGCAAGGCACAATAACATAGCATAAGAACAACATTTTTTTATCAAGTAGTATGACCATGCTGGGGCTTTAAGAGATTATTTTGTCCTTTTTTTGATCTGTAAGAAAATAAACAGCTTGTGAGGCCTTCTTTTTTAGTTGTAACAATAGAAGCAGCCTGAATGGGTGTGGTCAAGCTCTCAGAACCAGTTTTAGTTTGGCTTTCAGCTATTGCTGTTGGAGTCTGGAAGAAGTAGAAGCTTATTGTTTTCCTCCCCTCTCAATTATAGCCAAACGCTGGGGTTTCTGTGCCTGCTACGGGAGTTTCATTTAACACAACCTGTTTTCTGAATTTGCCTGTTTATGGGATGTTACTATATTGGAAGTTAATCAGTAATAGTTACTGTATCTATTGTTCTATTAAGTTTTCCATTTGAGCTAAGTTATTCCAATTCCTTCTTTCTTTTGTTAATTTTTTAACTAGACTGGATTAATAAAGTATGTTTTGCTTTAAGTCTGGTGGTTTGACCAGTTGAATTACATCTGGAAGGCAACACTTTACATTTACCTTTGAAACAAAGAAAAAAAGTATGGACCACACTGTCTTTTGAAGGGGGTTTGGTCTGGTCCACAACAATATACACTCCAGATGTTTTTATTGGGAAGAAAAATGCAAATTTAGAAAATGCTATCATTTATTTAATTTTTCATTGTGTTTCAGCATTTTTCAAGACATCAGATCTGACATAGTCAAGCCTACAATACCCAGAATTAAATCTTCACAAGCGCGGGCAAAGACATCAATTCCAGGAACCAGACGAGGCTTGACTCCCATTGGGTGGCGTTCACAGGTTGAACAAGAGGAGCGTCCTGAGTGGTTAGAGTGGGAGCTAATTAAACAACGTAGCAGAAGGCACTCGGTGGGACTTTCCCAGAATGTGGCAACAAGCGACAATATTCAAAAGTTTGGAGACACACTAAAAAGCTTGAGAAAGGGCAAGGTAAAAGCAGGACAAGTCAATTAATTAATGAAATGTTATGAAATCGGTGATGTGTGTAGTTTGGTGAAATGATTGCTTGGCGCTAGGTATGACTGGGTTATGTGGTTCAATTTATCAAATAGTTTTGCTATAAGCCAACATTCTCACCTCCTGTCTTTCTCATTTCAGACAGCTTTTGCTTGACAGAATCCACTAGCCTAGATGAAAAGTTTGTTTTCAGTGCTAATGAAGTCAATCATTGCATAGCATCTCATCTAGTCTGATATTAGGCCATGAAGATCAGAAAAGCCCTGGGGCCAATTTTTAACTCTGTTCATCCAGCAGAAACAGATTTGGTAGATTGTAAAAAACAATTAAGTTACCAGCTTGGCTGAGTTGGTTTGGGGCAACAACTTGTATCAACAGCTGGTAATATTCCAAAAAGGTTGCTGCACTGTTTGAATGTGTTCCTGTCTATAAGTTGTTTGTGCCAGTAGCCATGCAACTGCAACTAAATCATGCACTGTTTACCTCGCAGTTTACAAACCCATTACAAGCAAGATAATTAATTATATTTTGTTTCAATAAGATAATTGGACAAGAATGCTGCTTGTGACCAGACAGCCTGCTGAAGGCAGATCTGCATGTGAATGGTGCCCCTTGTGTGAGATGCTGGTCAACTGCTGATGCTTTTGGGTGTCTCTAAATTTTGCCTTTTAAACGTTTGAAATTCTCTACAATTGTATCTATCATTGAATCTGGCTAATGCTGCTGCTTTTAAAAGAAAATCAAAAGAATTTGATGTGTTCGCTTTTTGCTTGTTGAGTGTCTGAACTATCTTCCAACTGGATAGTAATTAAAACTGGGGATAATTACTTTTTCTCTATCTCTGGTCAAGGAGGTCTAAAGAACTACATGGTGTTCCACCTACCCAGATTGGCAAACTCAAAGCAACAGTAAGGGAAGGATCACAATAACCTGGATGTCTCCATTCCCTACTGCAATGAGATTCTTGAGGGCCATCAAAACAATTTATGGAACACCTTATTCCCAAAAGTAAGATAAAACATCAATACAGTGGGGACGTGAGGAAATCCAATTTTATTGCAATGAGATTTTAGATGCCTTAATTCTGAAGCTCATTATATCTCTTGTTTAAATCTATCCAGACTGTTATGTAGCATGTTGTTTTTTTTAAAAAAAAGGATGTGGAGGCATTGGAACGAGTGCAGAGGAGGTTTACCAGGATGTTGCCTGGAATGGTAGGAAAATCTTATGAGGAAAGGCTGAGGCACTTGGGGCTGTTCTCATTGGAGAAGAGAAGGTTTAGGGGAGATTTGATAGAGGTGTATAAGATGATTAGGGGTTTAGATAGGGTTGACAGTGAGAACCTTTTACCGCTAATGGAGTCAGGTGTTACTAGGGGACACAGCTTTAAATTAAGGGGTGGTAGGTATAGGACAGATGTTAGGGGTAGATTCTTTACACAGCGGGTTGTGAGTTCATGGAATGCCCTGCCAGTAGCAGTGGTGAACTCTCCTTCTTTATGGTCATTTAAGCGGGCATTGGATAGGCATTTGGAAGTTATTGGGCTAGTGTAGGTTAGGTAGGATTCGGTCGGCGCAACATCGAGGGCCGAAGGGCCTGTACTGCGCTGTATCTTTCTATGTTCTATGTTCTATAATTGATCAGTCCTCTTTCAAACTGGTTAACAAATATATAGTAGAGAATGCACAACTTCTAATAAAACGTTTGCTCTTGAGATGTGGACTTCGCTGGCTGGCCAAGATTTATTACACATCCCTAGTTGCTTTGAGAAGGTAATGGTTGTGAGCTACCTTCTTGAACCACTACAGTCCATGTGCTGTAGGTTGACCCATGATGTCCTTGGTGGAGAGTGGAGTTTCAGGATCTTGACCCAGCAACAGTGAAGGAAGGGCGAAATACTTCCAAGCCAGGATGGTCAGTGTCTTGGAGGGGAACTTGCAGGTAGTAGTGTTCTCATGTATCAGCTCTTGTCCTTCTAGATGGAAGTGGTTTTTGGGTTTGGAAGGTGCTATGCATCTTGTAGGTAGTGCACATGGTGCTGCCATTGAGTGTCTGTGGTGGAGGAAGTAGATGTTCGTGGATGTAGTGCCACTCAAGTGGGCCGTTTTTTTCCTGGATGGGGTCAAGCTTCTGGAGTGTTCTTGGAGCTATACTCATCCGGGCAAATGGGGAGTATTCCATCACATTCCTGACTTGTGCCTTGTAAATGGTGGACAGGCTTTGGCGAGTCAGGAGGTGAGTTACTCACTGAAGTATTCCTAGCCTCTGATCTGCTCTTGTAGCCACTGTGTTTATGTGGTGAGTTCAGTTGAGTTTCTGGTTAATGGTAACCTCAAGGATGCTGGTAGTGGGAGATTCAGTGATGATTAGATTGTCTCTTATTGGAAATGGTCATTGCCAGACATTTTTGTGGCACAAATGTTACTTGCCACTTGTCAGTCCAAGCCTGGATCTTGTCTAGATCTTGTTTTGAACATGGACTGTTTTAGTATCTGAGGAATCACGAATGGTGCTGAATATTGTGCAATCATCTGTGAACATTCTCACTTCAGACCTTATGATGGAGAAAAGGTCATTGATGAAATGACTGTAGATGGTTAGGCCTTGGACACTACCCTGAGACACACCTACAGAGATGTCCTGGAACTGACGTACCTCCAACAACCACAATCTTCCAAATAGAGAGAATTTGGCTCCTAATACCCATTGTTTCCAATTTTGTTAGGGCTCCTTAATGCCACACTTGGTTGAATGTGCCTTGATGTCAAGGGCTGTCACTCTCACCTCATGTCCGGAATTCAGCTCTTTTGTCCACTTTTGACGCAAGGCTGTAATGAGGTCTGGAGCTGAGTGGCCCTGTTCAAACTCAAAACTGGGCATCACTGAGCAGGTTATTGCTGAGCAGGTGCTGCTTGATAACACTGTTGATGGCATCTTCCATCACTTTACTGGCGATCAAGAGTCGACTGATGGAGTGGTAATTGGCTGTTTTGGATTTTCCCTGCTTTTTCCACATTGTCAGGTAGATGCCAGTGATGTAACTGTACTGGATAAGACTGTCTAGAGGAGTGGCAAGGTTTGGAGCACAAGTCTTCAGTAGTATTGCTGAAATGTTGTCAGGGTCCATTGGCTTTGCAGTATCCAGTGCCTCTAACCATTTCTTGATATCCTATTGAGTGAATTGAATTGGTTGAAGGCTGGAATCTATAATGCTGGAGACCATTGGCGGAGGCCGAGCTGAATCATCCACTCAGCACTGTTGGCTACAAATTGTTGAGAATACTTCAACCTTATCTTTTGCAGTGGTGTGCTGGCCTCTCCCATCATTGAGGATGGGGATATTTGTAGAGCCTCCTCTTCCAGTTTAATTGTCTTCCACCATTCGTGACTGGAATTGGCAGGCCTGCAGAGCTTAGATCTAATCTATTGGTTGTGGGATCACTTAGCACTGTCTGTCACTTGGTTATGCTGTTTGGCATGCAAGTAGTCCTGTTCGGTAGCATCACCAGGTTGACACCTCATTTTTAGGTATGCCTGGTGCTGATCCTGGCATTCCCTTCTGCACTCTGCAATGAACCAGGGTTGATCCCCAAGTTTGATGGTAATGTTTGAGTGGGGGATATGCTGGGCCATGACGTTACAGATTGTGCTGGAATACAATTTTGCTGCTATTGATGGTCCATAGCACCTCAGATGTTCGGTCTTGAGTTTAGCATGGTGATAGTGCCACACAACATGATGGAGGGAATTCTCAATGTGAAACCTGGTACTCAGTCACAAAGCCATCACAACTACACCACCCCACCCCTGCAGTTACCCATCGCTCTTTGTTGCTGCAGTGGCCTCATTCTCCAGGTCTCTCTTTTGGCCCTTTCTGCCTCAAATGAGTCTGACCAGTGGCATTGTCGAGAGGCTCAGCTGTTAAAACTTGTTGAGCATCTGTCATAGACTCCCAAGCAGGATTGCTGTGCCATTCCTCTAGCTTCCCACAGGGCTTAAAGACTACTTCCCTGATCTAAGGTTACATTTATACTGTTGCCATCTCTCTGAGACAGAGAGCTGCATGATTATTTCAGGTCTGATAGAACCCAATTTCTGCTTCTAAACAATTCCTGGCAATGTCACTTGTCAAGCTCCATTCTTATCCATTATATTTTAAATTATTTCAGAATATAAGAACGAGGTCCCTTTTTAATAGGATTTTGCCATTGAATGAGAGTGGAACTCTGGTATACCATCAAATGTCCAGTAGGTGTCTCACTGTGCTCAGCTTCAGAGTCAGGTTGCGGAATGATTTGCTTTAAGCTGTTCCCACCAAAATCGTATTTACATTTACTGGATCTTAGCTCTCAGTATTTTAAAGAATTGCATCACGTACTCCCTTTTACAACCTTTTTTCTCCATTATAAACAAATTCAATTTTGTAATCCAAACCTCTTTGCAAGCCAATCCTGTTTAAACAAAAGCCTATCCCTTTACGCTTCAACTGGATAGGATTTAATAATTCAGAAGTTGAAGAGACTATTTTCCCATCACCTTCAAAAATATAAAAGGTAAAATCACCATTGTGTTACTGAACCAAGGGGCTCCGTCATTGGAGAAAACAATTGATGTTAGTTTAACCTGAAGGTCACCATGCCTCAGGTGAGGAGTAATTTCATCTACTGGAGGAATTGAACCCATGCTATTGGCATCACTTCACATTGTAAAGCAGTCACCTAGCCAAGTTAGGTAATCAAAATGCTAACAGTGCATCAGATTAATGTGTTATAGTTAAGTGACTTCGCTAAATTTCTATTAGAGGAAAAATACTATCTAAAGGGAAAATAAAATAAAGATATTGAAGAGCAATAATCAATTAATGTAGAATTAGAATCAGTACACTAGTTCTTAATACAAGCTTGTCTGAAGACGTCAGTAATGTAACCAGCTGGTTACTGAACTTTTAATTGATTTTCAAGATATATTTTTCATGAATGATTTGTATTCCAATTGGCCTGTTGCATTGATACCTGATGACAGTTAAAATGAACAAGTAGAGCTGTCATTTTGTTTTATTGGACCTTTCATATTTGAATCACTATGTTGAAGCAGGTGAATACTTTTATACAGTGAGAACTGAGGCATAAATCGTTTAAAGGTTGGTGGCTTATTTTGTTCGGGATCCACAGGTGATGGGTGTTGTTTGACTAAGGACACATAAGGATTGTACTGCTGGAACATTGCAGTAGTTAAGTTAGAGACATTTGTTGTGTCATTGACCAAGGAAAACCATTTTGTGTTGTAGTTCACTATCTGGCCTGGATCTATTTAAAATGATAGGGGGGGGGGGGGTTGCTTCAAAGTGAAGATTGGAGACTAACAACAATTTGTTTTCAGACAGAGGGTTTGAATTGCAGTTTTTTTTTAGAAGAAAGTCTGAAATCAAACATAAATTCCATTGGATGTGAAATAGATTGGTTGAAAAATGAATTAGATTCATTTCATAGTAAAGATCAAAGTGAGTGCAAAGAATCCAAAGGTTCACGTTCAGAGTTGACAACATGTGAAAGTCTCTGAAAAGAATGATAATTCTCTGCGGAATAGCTGGAGTAAGCTACTTTGTTCTTTTGATGTAGTTTCTAGTGAACATGCCATTCATAAAAAAAGCACAATTAAAATTATGTATGGAACATTATAAGGCATTTGGCTTTGGAAAAGCAGTAGATTTACAATTTATTCACTCAATATGTTATTGCATCCTTTTAACAAAACCTAGCATCAATAGTCAGAATGGTAGAGACATGTTAATGGAGTCAGATGATAGAAATTGAAAGTGGACAAAAAAATCATTTTAAAGTTACATTGGCAATTTTCTCATCCCTGTCTTCACAGATTAAAAATTCTACTCAAAGTTGCAGGCATTTTCAATGATGTACACACAACCTATTGAAGAGGTGATTAAATATGTGGTATATGCAAAAGGTTTATTATAAATTTTGCATTAGCATGAGACTTTAATAAAGCAGAGGCTATAGATGTAAAGGTTTTGTCCAAGGATAGAAACATTTTCATTCCATATTCCATAGACAGGGTAACAGATTATGTTTTGACGGTAATACATGGTCAAGACAAAAGAATAATTGTGAAAACAAACATGGAAAAATAGATAGGGACGATTCTGGGGGCATTGGCTAAATTCTAAACTGATCATGGAGAGGGATTTTGCCATTGATGAACTTAGACTATGAAGATTGAAGTTATGAACATTGTAGTCAAAAATCCCCTCAGCAATGGACGTAGTGAAAGAAATCCTGCAGTGTTTCACAAGATTTTAGCTGACCAACTAAATGGAAAAACAAACCTGCCCCGACACAGACATTCTATATGAAGAATTCACTTCAGATGGTTTAGGGTATAGTCCCTTTTAGTTGGTATGGGAGAAATCCAAATATACCTTCTATGATTAATCATAAGAAGGAATGACAAGTGATTTCAATGTTTTTCTGTGTATACAATGGTATAGAACTGTGTATAGAACTGGTCCTCACTCTGAACAACTTCTCTTTCCAATTCTCTCACTTCCCCCAAACCAAAGGAGTAGCCATAGGCACCCGCATGGGCCCCAGCTATGCCTGCCTCTTCGTAGGATATGTGGAACAGTCCATCTTCCGCAGCTACACTGGCACCACCCCCCACCTTTTCCTCCGCTACATCGATGACTGTATTGGCACTGCCTCGTGCTCCCACGAGGAGGTTGAACAGTTCATCCACTTTACCAACACCTTCCACCCCGATTTCAAATTTACCTGGATCGTCTCAGACTCCTCCCTCCCCTTCCTAGACCTCTCCATTTCTATCTCGGACGACCGAATCAACACGGACATTTACTATAAACCGACCGACTCCCACAGCTACCTACACTACACCTCCTCCCACCCTGCCCCCTGTTAAAACGCTATCCCATATTCCCAATTCCTTCGTCTCCACTGCATCTGCTCCCAGGAGGACCAGTTCCAATACCGAACAACCCAGATGGCCTCCTTCTTCAAAGACCACAATTTCCCCCCAGACGTGATCGACGATGCTCTCCACCGCATCTCCTCCACTTCCCACTCCTCCGCCCTTGAGCTCCGCCCCTCCAATCGCCACCAGGACAGAACCCCACTGGTCCTCACCTACCACCCCACCAACCTCCATATACATCACATCATCAGTCATCATTTCCGCCACTGCTAAACGGACCCCACCAACAGGGATATATTTCCCTTCCCTCCCCTATCAGCATTCCGAAAAGACCACTATCTCCGTGACTCCCTTGTCAGGTCCACACCCCCCACCAACCCAACCTCCACTCCCGGCACCTTCCCCTACAACCGCAAGAAATGCAAAACTTGCGCCCACACCTCCCCCCTTACTTTCCTCCAAGGCCCCAATGGATCCTTCCATATCCGCCACAAATTCACCTGCACCTCCACACACATCATTTACTGCATCCGCTGCATCCGATGTGGCCTCCTCTATATTGGGGAGACAGGCCACCTACTTGTGGAACGTTTCAGAGAACACCTCTGGGAGACCCGTACCAACCAGCCCAACCACCCCGTGGCTCAACACTTCAACTCCCCCTCCCACTCCACCAAGGACGTGCAGGTCCTTGGACTCCTTCATCGCCAGACCATAGCAACACGACGGCTGGAGGAAGAGCGCCTCATCTTCCGCCTAGGAACCCTCCAACCACAAGGGATGAACTCAGATTTCTCCAGTTTCCTCATTTCCCCTCCCCCCACCTTGTCTCAGTAGGTAATGAAATTAACAACATATTTAGACAAAATGTAATGTTAGTTAAATACTGAGACTTAGTACTATGATGAAATATGATATAGTTGAGGATGTTTTGAAGGAGAATAAAACATTAAGTTTGGAGAATTGTAACTCCAGGTTCCAAGCTTGGGTTATCTAAAAGATATGAAATTAGCTCTTTTTTAAGTAATAATCATATAGACAGATATTCATGTGCAGCTGAGTCTGTTATATTCTTGGTGGGTGAAAGTGGAAAATATTCTTTACCCTGAGAAACCAAGGAAAGAAGAGTGCTTACAAGTACTCTAGCTTTGGAAACATTGGCACCAGTGGAAGCATTTGATGTGGGATTGTGCTTAGAGTAACTTTTTGAAGGAAATTCTGTGCAAGGGGCATTTTGGGCAATATTTGCCTTTTGAGAGCTGAAAAATAACTATTCTCTTTGGGATAGTGCTCACCTGATAAAGTGCTATTGAGAAAATGCAAAGGATTGACCTTGCTTGCAAAATAAAAAACTTTGGGGAGCAAAGGGATCTCTGAAACAAAATGGATAGAAAGCAAATCAACAATTGCAAGTCTGATTTTAAAAAGAGGAAAGCTTGCTTCAAGTAACTAAAGTCTAGATTAGAGTGATGCTGGATGCTGCCTGAACTGCTGTGCTTTTCGAGCACCGCTCTAATCTAGACTCTGGTCTCCAACATTTGCAGTCATTGTTTTTACGTTTTTCAAGTAACTAAAGTTATAGAGACAAAGAATTGTGCAGCATGGAAACAGACCCTTTGGTCCAAATCCTCCAGGCTGACCAGATTTCCTCGACTAATCTAGTCCCATTTGCGAGCTCTGGCCCATATCCTTCTGAGGAGACAGTGACGTCTGCAGATGCTGGAGATCAGAGTTGTGAGTATGTTGCTGGAAAAGCATAGCAGGTCAAGCAGCATCCGAGGAGCAGGAAAATCAACATTTTGGGCCAGAGCCCTTCATCAGGAATGAGGCTGGGAGCCTCGGGGGTGGAGATGCTCGCAGCCTCATTCCTGATGAAGGGCTCTGACCCAAAACATCGATTTTCCTGCTCCTCAGATGCTGCTTGACCTGCTATGCTTTTCCAACAACATACTCTCAACCCATATCCCTCCAAACCCTTCCTATTCATATACGCATCCAGATGTCGTTTAAATGTTGTACTTGTACCAACTTCCATCACTTCCTCTGGCAGCTCATCCCATTTGTGCACTAGCCTTTGTGTGAAAACGTTGCCCCTTAAGTCCCTTTCAAACTTTTCTCCTTTCACCTTCAACCTGTACCCTCTACCTTTTGGACTCCCCCACCCCAGGGAAAAGACATAGAACATAGAACATTACAGCGCAGTACAGGCCCTCCAGCCCTCGATGTTGCGCCACCCTGTCACACTATTCCATGTACGTCCATATGCCTATCCAATGACGACTTAAATGCACTTAAACTTGGCGAATCTACTACCTTTGCCGTCGACCTTGGCTATTGACCCTATCTATGTCCCTCATGATTTTATAAACCTCTTTAAGGTCGCCCCTCCACCTCCAACGTTCCAGGGAAAACAGCCCCAGCCAACTCAGCCCCTTTCTCCTGCACAAACCGTTCAACCCTGGCAACATCCTTGTTAAGCTTTTCTGAACCCTTTCAAGTTTCACAGCATCCTTCCCATAGCAGGGATACCAGAACTGCACGCAGTATCCCAAAAGTGGTCTAACCAATGTTCTGTATAGCGTCAACATAACCTATCAACTCGTGTACTCAACCCTCTGACCAATAAAGGCAAGCGTACCAAACACCTTCTTCACTATCCTATCTATCTGCAACTCCACTTTCAAGAAACAATGAACTTGCACTCCAAGGTGTCTCTGTTCTGCAATACTCCCCAGGACCTTACCATGACGTGTATAAGTCCTGCCCTAATTTGCCTTTCCAAAATGCAGCACCTCACATTTATCTAAATTAAACTCCATCTGCCACTTCTCAGTCTATTGGCCCATCTAATCAAAATCGTGTTGTACCCTGAGGTAATCACCTTCACTAACCCCTCTGCCACTTTTCCTCTGCTACATCGATGACTGTATCGGCACTGTCTCGTGCTCCCACGAGGAGGTTGAACAGTTCATCAACTTTACTAACACCTTCCATCCCGACCTCAAATTCACCTGGACTGTCTCAGACTCCTCCCTCCCCTTCCTAGACCTTTCCATTTCTATCTCGGGCGACCGAATCAACACAGACATCTACTATAAACCGACTGACTCCCACAGCTACCTGGACTACACCTCCTCCCACCCTGTCCCCTGTAAAAACTCCATCCCATATTCCCAATTCCTTCGTCTCCGCCGCATCTGCTCCCAGGAGGACCAGTTCCAACACCGCACAGCCCAGATGGCCTCCTTCTTCAAGGACCGCAGGTTCCCCCCAGACGTGATCGACGATGCCCTCCACCGCATCTCCTCCACTTCCCGCTCCTCCGCCCTTGAGCCCCGCTCCTCCAACCGCCACCAAGACAGAACCCCACTGGTTCTCACCTACCACCCCACCAACCTCCGTATACAACGTATCATCCGCCGTCATTTCCGCCACCTCCAAACGGACCCCACTACCAGGGATATATTTCCCTCCCCTCCCCTATCAGCGTTCCGCAAAGACCACTTCCTTCGTGACTCCCTCGTCAGGTCCACACCCCCCACCAACCCAACCTCCACTCCCGGCACCTTCCCCTGCAACCGAAGGAAATGTAAAACTTGCGCCCACACCTCCTCCCTCACTTCCCTCCAAGGCCCCAAGGGATCCTTCCATATCCGCCACAAGTTCACCTGTACCTCCACACACATCATCTATTGCATCCACTGCACCCGATGTGGCCTCCTCTATATTGGGGAGACGGGCCGCTTACTTGCGGAACGCTTCAGGGAACACCTCTGGGACGCCCGGACCAACCAACCCAACCACCCCGTGGCTCAACACTTTAACTCTCCCTCCCACTCCACCGAGGACATGCAGGTCCTTGGACTCCTCCATCGGCAGAACATAACAACACGATGGTTGGAGGAAGAGCGCCTCATCTTCCGCCTGGGAACCCTCCAACCACAAGGAATGAACTCAGATTTCTCCAGTTTCCTCATTTCCCCTCCCCCCACCTTGTCTCAGTCGGTTCCCTCAACTCAGCACCGCCCTCCTAACCTGCAATCTTCTTCCTGACCTCTCCGCCCCCACCCCACTCTGGCCTATCACCCTCACCTTGACCTCCTTCCACCTATCACATCTCTATCGCCCCTCCCCCAAGTCCCTCCTCCCTACCTTTTATCTTAGCCTGCTTGGCACACTCTCCTCATTCCTGATGAAGGGCTTATGCCCGAAACGTCGAATTTCCTGTTCCTTGGATGCTGCCTAACCTGCTGTGCTTTAACCAGCAACACATTTTCAGCTGTAATCTCCTTCACTGTCCATTGCACCTCCAATTTTGATGTCATCTGCAAACTTACAAACCATACCTTCTATGTTCACATCCAAATCATTTATATAAATGATGAAAAGCACACTGCTGGTCATAGGCCTCCAGTCTGAAAAACAACCTTCCACCACTATCCTCTGTCTCTGACCAGTTCTTGATCCAAATGGCTATTTCTCCCCGTATTCCATGTTATCTAACCTTGTTAACCTGTCTATCATGAGGAACCTTGCTGAACTGCTTACTGAAGCCCATATAGATCATGTCCACCACTCTACCACCCTCAATTGTCTTTGGTACTTCTTCAAAAAACTCAGTCAAGTTAGTGGGACATGATTTCCCATGCACAAACCCAGATGGCGATTGCTAATCAGTCCTTGTCTTTCCAAATACATGGAAATCCTGTCCCTCAGAATTCCCTCCAACAACTTGCTCACCACCGATGTCAGGCTCACTGGTCTATAGTTCCCTGGCTTTTCCTTACTATGTTTCTTAAATAGTGGCACCACAATAGCCAACCTCCAGTTTTCCGACACCTCACCTATGATTATTAATGATACAAATCTCTCAGACAAGGGGCCCAGCAATCACTTCCCCAGCAGCCCACAGAGGTCTAGGGTGCACCTGTCAAGATCCTGAGGGCTTATTGATGTTTATGTGTCTTAAGACATCCAGCACCACATCGTCTGTAATATGGACACATTTCAAGATGTCAGAGGTTCTGAGAAGAAGGACATCTTGTGCTATAGTGAAGTGTAAGAAATGGAGTCAACTAATTATTTATTTCCATTGCATTGTAATTATTTAACTATGCTATAAATTATTTGTTGCACAGATCTGTTTCTTTCTTTAATAGGTAGCTGATGATGTTGTTCAGATTAAAGCCAAGATGGATCAACCACTTGGCACTTCTGGCTGAAGATGCAAACTGTTGTTAAATAGATTGTCTAATGTGAGAATGACTCCCATTGAGGAGAGATTTCCCATGGTTGATTATTTATGCTGGATTAGCTGGTCTAACCCTGAGATGTGCCGGTATAAAAAGCAAAATTCACCCAGTCATTCAGTTTTTCACAGTCCAGTTAAACAGTAGCTGTTAAGTGTAAGTCTGTGGTTGTTGGATACGGATAGAAAAATACTCTGTTGTGATGGTCTGCTTGATAGAATGCCTTCCTGACATTTACTGTGGGTCTGAAATGAATACTGCCATTTGAGATGGATCCCTCAGCCAGAATTCACTATCACTAGGTGGAGCTGTGGAGTGTGGAAGGCAGAGATGTTGGAAAAATACCTAGTAAACTGTGTAACAAAATGTGCACAAAACACCCTCTAGCAACTAGAGATTGTGACCTCATTTGTGAAGCCACACTTCTGCATGGTTACAGAGACAAAGTATTACCTGGTCTGCGCTGGTCCATAGTTTGTCGACAGTAGTAAAAAACCTTGGAGAAACATCATGTAAATGAATGATATTTAAATTATAGTAACAATATTTCATGGCAGTGGTTTACAAAGTGTTCTTGAAAATAGAAGTTACAAATGTAGTGCTACCATTGTAGTACCTGAGGTCATCTTGACCAGTTTTCTGTCTATTTAGAATGTAATAAATCTTGCACATGATTTCCATTGATTTGTGTAAAAGCTGTGTACAAAACTATTTTACCTTAACTGAAGAAAGACTATGTGAAATTAATGATTGTTTTGTTCCTTTAGAAATAACATTCATCTTGAATTGTGCTGGACCAGGCTTTGAGTTTATAGCATCAGGTGACCGACAAGCAGAGTCGAGAGTGTTGCGCTGGAAAAACACAGCAGGCCAGGCAGCATCCGAGGAGCAGGAGAATCGACGTTTCGGGCACAAGCCCTTTATCAGGAATCCTGACGAAGGGCTCATGCCCGACATGTCGATTCTCCTGCTCCTCGGATGCTGCCTGACCCGCTGTACTTTTCCAGTATCACACTGTCGACTCTTATCTCCAGCATCTGCAGTGCTCACTTTCTTCTAAGAAATACTAGCAGACTAATTCAGCGAAATTATTAACTAAATTCAGCTAATCAAGCCAATTTTTAAAAAGTTTACAGATGAGGGTGTCACTGACCAGGCCAGCATTTATTGTCCACCTCTAACTGCCCAGAGAGCAGTTAAGAGTCACCTGTGTTGCTGTGGGTGAGGAGCCACGTGTAGGCCAGATGATAGGCATTAGTGAACTAACTGGGTTTTGTCTGACAATCAATAATGGATTCATGGTCATCATTAGTCTCTTAATTTCACATTTTTACTGAATTCAAATTCCACCATCTATTGTGATTTGAACTCATGTCTCTGGAACAGACCCCGACAGGACAAATGTGTATATATAAATTAGATTAGATTACTTACAGTGTGGAAACAGGCCCTTCTGCCCAACAAGTCCACACCAACCCGCCAAAGCGCAACCCACCCAGACCATTCCCCTACATTTACCCCTAACACTACGGGCAATTTAGCATGGGCAATTCACCTAACCTGCACATTTTTGGATTGTGGGAGGAAACCGGAGCACCCGGAGGAAACCCACACAGACACGGGGAGAACGTGCAAACTCTACACAGTCAGTCGCCTGAGGCGGGAATTGAACCCAGGTCTCTGGCGCTGTGAGGCAACAGTGCTAACCACTGTGCCACCCACAAATAAATTTCACATTGTCATTTACATGGGAAGAGATCCTTCTTCCAGGACTCCCAAAACATTTTTACTTGAGGTATTCAATTTGGTAAAATAGTCCAGTTTTTGATTACTTTTATTTATTCATAAAATCCTATTGTCATCCTTTCAATATGAATTTCTTTAATGTATCGGTCTGTATGGGGATTCCTACACTTCAAAATCAAACATTGTTTTAATCCGTTAGATTCGACAGGAAGCTCTGATAGACCCAGTGACGAGCAATCAGCAGGCATTCGAGTATGCTGTGTTAACCCCATCATGTGCTCACCTTTGGGCATGGGTCCATGGCTTTTGTTAAGTTAGGCAAGTCCTTCTGAACTCATCATGTATTCTGGTTTGAGAATGACTGATTGAGGAGATCAGTCTGAGTTAGAATTCCTTTTTTGTCAGTAGACATAAAATAGCAACATTGCAAATAAATCAACAGGAATACATTTATTTTTCAAGTAAGTTTTGGTATCTCAATTTATCCATAAAGTATATATAAATAGAATTTCTCAATGTAGTGATTGTAATGAGGTCAGCCAGATGGATCTCATAAAATGAGTTCCTTGATTGGGGCTGTTAATCTAATCCAATTAGGGAGTCCTGGATGATTTTAAAAAAAGGAGTGAATGTCAGGGATATTGAGTTGCTGAATGACTGAATCAGTGTGAGGTAGTGTTATTGTCAAAGGCTATGCATTGGTAAATAACGAGTAATTGGTGATGGGATGCTGGCCTGTGAAGCGTCATTTCACTTGCCTTGCTTTTTGGGGAATGGGATGCTAGACTTTACCTGCCATGGGATTAAGCTCTGAAATTCCTCCCATCAATCTCTCTCCCTCTTCAGCTTCCTCTGTTCCAGTTAGATGCCCTCTGAAAACCTATGTTCTTGACTAAGCTTTTGGTCACCATGCTGATAGCTCATTTGGCTCAGTTTCATTATTCATTCATTCTTCTTGAGAGATTTTGCTGTTATTGGCACTATGTAAATGCAAGTTGTTACACTATTGCTTTGTACACTTGCTGACTGAACCACTGGGGGAGATGATCAATTTCTGTCCCCAGTGTCATTACTACAAAGCACTTAATTTACTGCTGTTACTGCTTTAAAGCAAATCATACCAAACAAAGAAATCTGAGACATAGGCTGTAATTCCACCTTGTATTTTGGAAGACAATCTATGTTGTGAAATGAGATAATGGAGCTTTTTGTTCACCAGAAACAAACCCATTGTTTAGGAAACCAGATGTACAAAAAATAAACACAGTACCTTGAAAGCTATTGCCATAGGTAGCGATATGGCAAATGGTTCTGATGATGAGAATTATTCAGTTTATCTGCTTTTCGAGCACAGCAACCATGTATATCATGTTTATGGTCTTATAATTGAGCACAGCAGTCTGTGTGAGTGCTTGTTGGGGGTGACTTGCTACTGCAAGAGTCCTGCTAGTTATAATTTAGGAATAGCCGTAATGTGGTAGGTTTGCAGCAACCAGATGAGAAAAGAAAACAAATCTAATACCACCACTTTTTCAAGCATGCAGGTAAGGAAAATACAATAATTTAAAGTCACTCAATTGTATATTGGAAAATAAGATGATGGAAATAAGTAATTGTAGATAAGAGAATGCAAAATATTGTGAGGTCTTTCAGATTTACATGTTTATATATTTGGAAATGTGTTATTAGGTGCATAGCAAGTAATGGATTTCATTGAAATGTTGCACCAATTACGTTGTTGATTTTAAATAGTTATCCTTCTAATGGCTTGAAAAATAAAATAAAATTAGAGCTTTCTAGACCGAGATTATTTAATGACCATTTTCTTGTACAGTAATAAGATGTAACTTCTATCAGCACCAATTATAGGGAATTTTCTTCTGGTTTTGTCATTGCGTATTCACTGTAGCCATTCCCTACAGTTTTATTTAGCATGAATTTTACATGGTTCAATGATCTATCGACTATCAACACTTAAACTAGATCTGCCTACACCCCATTAATAATTAGCTGTTTTTGCGCTAATGATTCTGCAGGGATTTATTGGTAACGTTCTTCCAGTAGACTAATGTTTAATAAACTTCAGCCCGTCTTTCAAATAATTTTTCTCTCAACTCTCCAGCATAATTACCCAGCCTTTTCTTTCTGAATGAAAACTGTGTGGCCAAAGCCATGAGGAAGTGTTAGAATCATTAACTGTTTATTTACAAGTTTTATGGAAAAAGTAGTGATAAAGCAAATTATTTTAGTGTGTATTTTAATTTATACTGGATGTCTGTCTATAATTTAAAAGAGAAGCATGAGCTGTGTAACCGACTGTTGCAGAAAGATGATTTTGAGTACATTCCTCAACATATTAACTTGCTTTAACTGATGGTGCAAGCAGCTAGTGATAAAGACTTCGGGAATTGAGCATCAAAATAAACAGATTCATTCCCTCATGCTGTCTGATTAAAATGACATGTCTCTGTTGTGAGGTGCACTGTCGATGCTAGTCTAGATTGTTGTATCTATTCCAACTCATTGTATCAACCCACTGACTGCTAACACTAAATTGACACCACACTACCATCACTAAGACAATTTTATCTGTGAAAATGGTGTCTCCAGTTAACTGAAGTGGTCTGGATCTTCTGGTCAGTTTCAATGCTGATCGTGTTGACCCTGCCTGTGTAAGTTTCCATATTCACGTAGGTTTTTAAAAAAATCTCAAGTCTATTAGTAAGTGAGGGGGTGGTGGGTGTGTAGTCATGTTGGAACTCAAGTGGGTACTTGATGGAGAAATAGTCAGATCTGGTGGGGTGAAGCTGGGGGCTAGTTGGACCAAGTAAGGAGAGGGTATAATTAGGCTGGGATGTGGTGCATCGTTCACTTATGCTTGCTAATCATTTACTCGTTCATGGTATAACATTAAGTCAGAGAATTTGCATTAGTTCCTGTGCAATGGAAATCCACTCATGCATGGTTGAAACCTCCTGGACAATTTCAGAACATTTGTGTCAGGAATTCTTCAGGATTCTGATGTGAATACCCAAACTAAAGTCCAATCTTCAACAACACAAATACCAGGAAATTTCTGAACATAGTTACTTTCTTAGCAAATATACAACAATTTAATCATAGAGAATCTTTTCTTTATATTTTGAGGAATTTCGACAAGGAATTCTATTGACTTATTAGTCAATTGGTTATCAACGTCTAATTTTATTTAATCATAGGCTGTGGGCTTTGCTGTTTGAGCCAATATTTGTTGCCCACCCATAATTGCCCTGGAGAAGGCGATAGTGAGCTGGCTTGTCGAACCACGGGAGTCTTTTGGGGGTAGGTGCACCCATAGTGCTGTTAGCATGGAAGTTCCAAGATTTTGACCCAGTGAAAGGGAATGATTGCCACAATAGTTCCAGTCAGGTTTCTTTTCTAGATTGTGTATCCCACTTAGAAACCACCTTTATGTTGTGCATTGGCAGTGGCACGATGGCACAGTGGTTAGCACTGCAGCCTCACAGTGCCAGGGTCCCAGGTTCAATTCCAGCTTTGGGCAGACTGTCTGTGTGGAGTTTGCACATTCTCCTTGTGTCTGTGTGGGTTTCCTCCAGGTGCTCTGGTTTCCTCCCACAGTCCAAAGATGTACAGGTCAGGTGAATTGGACATGTTAAATTGCCCATTGTGTTAGATACATTAGTCAGAGGGAGGTGGGTTACTCTTCAGAGGGTCGGTGTGGACTGGTTGGGCTTAACGGCCTGTTTCCACACTGTAGGGAATCTAATTTGATACTGAGTTTGGGTTCAAAACAGATTGGTCATAGCGAAGGTAAAGTCTTCAGATTTAACAGTATTTATTATACTTTCATCCTGACTTCTATTATATCTGAGATTATGCATTAACAGGCTCTGACAGATTCACAATGATCCACAGCACAGGAAAAGCCCCTTAGCACATTGTGTTCATGCCAATCAAAAAATAACCTAACTATTCCAATCCTGTTCTAAATTGACCCCCTCTAATTCTAGAGCTGTGCCCTTAGGTCCTAGTATCCCCACCTAACGGAGATAAATTCCTAGCTTCCACCCTTTCTGAGCCATGCATTATCTGTACATTTCTATTAGATCTCCCCTCAACCTTCTAAACTCTAATGAATACAATCCCAGGATCCTCAGAACAGTTCTGACCTTATGGTGAGAAGGTTGTTGATGACACAGCTGAAGCTGATTGGATCTTGGACAGTGCCCTGAGGAACTCCTGCAGAGATGTTTTGGAACAGAGATGATTGGCTTCCAACACCCACAGCCATATTCCAGGTATGACTCCAACCAGTGGAGAGGATCCTGATACCCATTGATTCCAGTTTTCCTAGTGCTCCTTGGTGTCAAGGCTATCACTCTCACCTCACCTCTGGAATTCAGCTCTTTTGTCTGTGTTTGAAAGAAGGCTGCAATGAGGTCAGGTATTGAATGGCTCTGGTGGAACCCAATCTGGGTGTCACTGAGCAGGTTATTGTTAAGCAAGTGCTGCTTGATAGCACTGCTAATGACACCTTCCATCACATTACTGATAATCAAGAGGAGACTGGTGGGGAGGTAATTGGATAGATTGGATTTGTCCTACTTTTTACGTACAGGCCATTCCTGGACAATCTTCCACACTGCCAGGTAGATGCCCCTGTTGCAATTATATTGGAAGAGCTTGACTAGGGGAGTGGCAACTTCTGAACCACATATCTTCAACATTATTTTTAGAATGTTGTCAGGCCCTGTAGCCTATGCTGTATCCAATGACTTCAGCTGTCTCTTGATATCACATGGAGTGAATCAATTTGGCCAAAGATCTGTGATGCTGGGGAACCATTGGAGGAGGTCGAGATGGATCATCCACTCGGTACTTATGGCTGAAGATTGATACAAGAGCTTCAGTCTTATCTTTTTATACTAATGTGCTGGGCTCTTTCTTGGGCCTCCTCCTCTAGTGACTTGTTTAACTGTACACCACCATTCACAATTGGATGTGGCAGGACAACAGAGTTTAGATCTGATCTGTTGTTTGCGGGATGGCTTAAGTCTGTCTATCACATGCTACTTATGCTGCTTGGTATGCATGTAGTCCTGTCTGGTAGCTTCACCACATTGACACCTCATTTTTAGGTATGCCTAGTGCTGCTCCTGGCATGCCCTACTGCACTCTCCATTGAACCAGGATTGATCCCCTGGCTTGATAGTACTGGTAGAGTGGTGGTCCTTGGTTTAAGCATTCAAAGGTAGAGGAAGCAGGTGAGCTTCCAGAAAAAGCAATGGAACTTCAATTCTCATTCATTTTGTTTTATTTGTTCAAAGCACATTACTTTACATATCACAGAAAATCTGATTTCTATATTCTTCACTCAGCTGACATGAGTGACCAATCCTTTTCTTTTTGAAGTGTTTATGCACTATTTTTTAAACCACAGCGTGGAACTGACTCATTATGTAAGGGCTTTGAAATTTTCTATTGACATTTTCTCTGGTTAGTTAATTCAGAGATACCTTATTTATCTTGTTGCTAGGATACCTTTACTTGTTTGTACTGCTCTCACTGGAAGTTGATAAATTAAACACTGCAGCCAATTCTTTTTTAAAAAGCCTTTGATTTAAACTACAATGGCCATGAAATAACAACTGAGGTGGATCAGGCCGTAGAAGATCAGGTGTATGGCAGCTGTCTCCATGGCGGGCTATCCTACTTGTGTCCTTATGTCAAGGATGAACTGCAGGGGAAGTTTAAAGCTATCCTGGTATTCACTCTTTTACACCCACCTTCAGCCTTGGAAAATTTGGGCAAAGCTCAATCTGCAAAAGAGGCTCTATTATTTACCTGGGAAAAGGCAATTATTCCTGAGGGAAACATTGCACTCATGAAGAAGTCCACTTGCTGTAGTGGAATTAGAGGAATTGAAGTCAATATTCCTTGAGAATTCCTCCATGCCATTGGAGTGGCTTCTGGTGCCAATCAGAGACTCTGTCGAGCAATGGGGCACTGATCTGTTAGCCTTGTAAACTATATGGCATGCAAGTGATCCCATTCCCAGGAATTTGGATGGGGTTTTGATCTGGAGTTAAAATGTATGGGATTTTCCACTGCTGAATGACTACTGATGAAATGAATTCCAGAACCAATGTAAAGGTTTATGAGGAGAAAACATAGAAATCCACTTGAAACCAGTTCTTTAAATACATAGATCAGTAGTTCTGATGACCTATGTTCAAGAACTACAGTGTGCTGAACCACACAGTACACTTGCAACGTAATGTGGAAAATTGCTTACATTTGTTCTATCTGCAAAACGCGGGGTGAATCCAACTGAACTGAAAATTGCCCCATCTGACTCTTTTCAATCACTCTCAAAGTGATGGAAGTTGTTTTTGACAGACCTACCATGAACCACTTACTCAGCATTACCTGTTTGCTAACCATCGGTCTGGATTACAGTAGGCCCACTCACCTTCTGATGTAATCTTGATCCAATCATGAACAAAATAGCTGAACTCAAGCCAGTAAGTGAGATCACTGCCTTTGCCTTTGACTCTAGCTTTTCTAGCATCCCCTGAATACATTTTGTAGCCTTGGTATCAATGCGGATCAAGAAGAAATCTCTCAACTGGTTAGAGTCATACCTGGCACCGTGGGTAATGCTTGTGTTGTTTAAGGCTGGTCTTCTCAGCCACATGTCATGTCCACAGGAGTTCTTCAGGGTAAACTCTTATACCCAACCTTCTTCACCAATGATCTTCCCTCAAGCATAAGCACAGAAGTAGGGATGTTTACAGTGCAATCATAAATATTCAACACCATTCACAACTCCCTCACTGAAGCAGTCCATGTCCGAATGTACCTAGATCTCTTGGGTTGACAAGTGGCAAGAAACTTTGCACCATGCTAGTGGTGGGCAATGACCATCTTCAGTAGGAAAGAATCTAACCATTGCCAATTGGCATTGCCATTGTTCAATTCCCGGCTATCAATATCCTTTGAGGTTACTATTGAAACTGAACCAGCCACATAAATATTGTCAACAAGTCTGGGAATTCTGCACCAAGTAACTCAGCACCTGACTCCATAATCCCTCTACACCATCTACAAGGCAAAACGCAGGAGTGTGATGGAATACTCCCCACGTATCTGGATGAGTGTAGCTCCAACAGCACTCAAGAAGATTGGTACCATCCAGGATAAAGCAGCCTACTTGACTGACACCCTTTCTAATCCTTTCAACATTCATTCCTCTACTACCAATGCATATGCCTGCCATGTGTACCATCTACAAGCTGCACAACAGCGTGCGCAACATCAAACTCTCTTCCATCTAGAAGGTTTAAGGGCAGCTCTTACATGGCACCACTACTGCAAGTTCCCCTCCAAGCCACCAGCCATCCTGAATTGGAAATATATTTCCGTTATTTAGCGTCACGGGGTTCAAATCCTGGAATCCTCTCGCTAACAGCATTGTACATGTACTTACACCAAATGGACTGTGGCAGTTCAAGATGCCAGCTCAGCACTACCTTGAGGATAATTAGGGATGGGCAATAAATTCTAGTTTTGTCAGAAATATCCACATCTAGTGTATAATCGGATTTTTAAGAAAACAAGCTGATTCCTCATTTGTCCTGAAGCACAACTTGCAGTTTCTGGCAGGAAGCCATGTAGTTAATATTTTTGTAGAACCATAGAATTATTACAGCACAGAGGCCATTCTGCCCATCAAGCCTAGTGCCAAAATTATACTTTTCCCCATAGCTGTGCACACTATTTCCATCCAAATAATCATCAGTGCCCTCATGAATGCCTCAGCTGAACCTCCTCCACTACATTTCCAGGCAATGCCTTCCATGCCCTAACTACTCGCTGTCGGGGAATAAAATTCCTCTTCTCATCTTTGCTTTTTCTGTCCATTATTTTAAATCTATAACTTCTCGTTTGTGTTCCACCGCCTTCTCTGTTCTCATTCTTTGTCACTGCAAATTCCAGTGAAAGAAGTATGTTTAATATTTTCTGTCAGTACCCACGGCAACAACAAATGTAATGGATAATTACACGAAGGGGTGCACAACCCATTATTTTATTGAAAAATAAAAATGAAACTTAAAGGGAAAGTTCTAGATGTAGTTAACAGATTAGTCTGCACCTACACAAGAAAAGGTGAGCTTAACAATGTAACTGGCTTCCATCAGAGTTTACATGCATTTTTGGTTTTTGTCCTGAACACTTCACTTTTTCTGAAGGGTATCCTTTTATATCATGCACAGAACAAACATAATGTTGATGCAGAATAATTTTGTACTTGCACTCAAAGTAGACTTTATGAACAGTGAATTGTCCTTTATGAAATGTAAGTCAACTTGAGTAGATTTCCCTGGAGAAGCTGGAAAGGTTGAATCAGGAAACAACCTGACCTTGCAATCTCATTTATTTTTTTTAAAAAAGGAGTCATGTTCTGATTATGGGGAGGCTGTGTTAAACGGAGAAAGGTTTACCACACCAGGAGGCAGCTTTGCAACCATCACAAAGCCAGGTGGGTAACTGGGCCAGTCCATTCAAATATCTGCCTCCTCTGTTCACTGGCCCAGTTTTTAAACATCCCCAAGGCCTTGTTATATCCCTCAAAATGTCCATTTTCTCCATTAATTCCTCTACTTTCCCAATGTTTCTCATGGGCCCTTATGTTACTCATGCTTCGTGAATTGTCCATAGCCACTTGCCAAATATCCACTATGGGCAGACCTTATGAGTCATGGGATTGAAATGGTGATTTAAAAAGAATTAAACTTGTAACAGTCTGATCAAGCTGTTAGTCAAACGTCATAAAGAGGAAACAAAATTCTCATTTATACAACTCATTTAATATTTTTAACCCCTTTCGAGTGGGCACATCTTTGCTAGCTATCGTATATTATGGGTATATTCTGACAAAACCTTAAATGCTGCAGTCCTTTCAAAGACAGAGCTTCACATTTGTTAGCACCCATTGAACAGAGACTGCTTATTAGCTTGGACATTTGCAGAATGGATGGTAGTAATATACTCAAGGAATTTCGATACGGTCTGGTAGCTGGAGCCAATGATCAGTGGTATGCCCTTTTAGGCATGACATAAAGACCCTAAACATTGGCTATTTTAACTAGCTGCCAACAGAGGAAAAATTGGTGACCCCTTCTGTGGTCAACAAATATAATAACTAAAGGCTACAGTGATTTTTGGTAGTGGCATCAACATCAGAAACAACAACTCATAGGAAGCTTCTTATGTGGCAATTGTGGTACAACTGCTTTCCCCAAATTGGCCTCTCCAGGCATTAGTGAGGCACGTTATCTGAAAGAGATTACTTGCTGCCTGTCTTTTATAGGTGAAAGGTGTGGATAACAGTCAGTTATAAAAACAACCATATGTTTTACTGATCGCATTAAAGACATAAATTGCGCTAATAATGTCTTAAAATGTGAATGAACCCTCCCTTGCTGAGAAGTGGTTCCGGAGCTTTTGAAACTCAGCCAAGCATTGAGTAATAGGCTCAACTGTAATTACAATTGGTAATTAATGTAAACAGTGGAATCTACTGAAACTGAAAAACCCAGTTAATCTTTTCTTTTCCTAAGCAACACCTTTCAACCAAAGTAACCCAGGAGCAGGTGAGGCTTTTTTTCTCCAAGTGGATGTTCTTGTTTTTTTTACAAGATCTCTGGGCATTTAAATCACTTCAGATTATCACCAAAAATTCAAAACAGTCATTTCTTCAGTTTTGAATGCATAAGAAGAGCACATTTTTCAAATGGAAATGTATGTTAATGCTGCTCAATATCATGGTCAATTTACCTTTATAGGATAGAGCCATATAATTAATCTCTGCAGGAACAAAACATCTATTTTACAATACAGCATTTAGCCATTGAAACTCAAAGAACATATACTTCCAATGCGAGCTTCTTTATGACCAGCCACAGCTCATCCTGGTTCCCCAATTGATCCCTGCTCAGACTGCTCCCTGCTTAGCTTTTTCTGACCTGCCTGCCAATGCTCCACTTGCTTTCAAGCTCTCCTGATCATGTTCTCTGTTGTCCTCCATCCAACTGCCTCCCAATGGAACACCCTACATTTCATGGTGAAAAAAATAAGTGGTGAGAACTCAGTTTAGGATCAAAGAGGGCACTGGGATTAAGAGTCTGGCACAACAGCAGTGATATATAACTGAGGAATAACATTTCTTTCACAGATAGAAATGCGATAACATGGAAGAAGGTTCAACTCTTTGGTGGCAAATAGTTTTTCTTAATCTATTAAAATCTGTTAGTCCTCATTCCTTTTAGAAATGAGAGTTGCTTACATCAAACAGTGTATATCTCCTGTGTAATGGGTTATTAGTAGCTATTTCCTCATCACCCTGTTCAGCAATGTTATGACACACCTCTCAAGCAGGTGGGACTTGAACCCTGGCCTCCTGGCCCACAGGTAAGGATAGTACCACTGCAACACAAGAGCCGTGGGTTATTTGTATGCTCATGTTGCAGCAGCACCTAACCTAAACCAGGAATTCCTGAAGTGAAGTCATCCCCAGATGGGGTGCAGTGCTATGATTTTGGGATCTTAGCAATGGCTGCTGTGAAGCTCTGATCAAGTAATAAGAGCTACGCTCCTGCTCCAACAAACCTCTGCTTTCTCTCAAGTCCTATTGAATTCTTACAGTTCTTAGTGAAGAGCTGAAAATGTGTTGCTGGTTAAAGCACATCAGGTTAGGCAGCATCCTAGGAACAGGAAATTCGATGTTTCGGGCCAGAGCCCTTCATCAGAAATGAGGAGAGTGTGCCAGGCAGGCTAAGATAAAAGGTAGGGAGGAGGGACTTGGGGGAGGGGTGATGGAGATGTGATAGGTGGAAGGAGGTCAAGGTGAGGGGATAGGCTGGAGTGGGGTGGGGGCAGAGAGGTTAGGAAGAAGATTGCAGGTTAGGAGGGTGGTGCTGAGTTGAGGGAACCGACTGAGACAAGGTGGGGGGAGGGGAAATGAGGAAACTGGAGAAATCTGAGTTCATTCCTTGTGGTTGAAGGGTTCCGAGGCGGAAGATGAGGCGCTGTTCCTCCAAAGCAAAGACCACTCCCTTCGTCACTCCCTCGTCAGGTCCACACTCCCCATCAACCCAACCTCCACTCCCGGCACCTTCCCCTGCAACCGCAGGAAATGTAGAACTTGCGCCCATACCTCCTCCCTTACTTCTCTCCAAGGCCCCAAGGGATCCTTCCGTATCCGCCACAAATTCACCTGCACCTCCACACACATCATCTATTGCATCCGCTGCACCCGATGTGGCCTCCTCTATATTGGGGAGACGGGCCGCCTACTTGCGGAACGCTTCAGGGAACACCTCTGGGACGCCCGGACCAACCAACCCAACCACCCCATGGCTCAACACTTTAACTCTCCCCCCCACTCCACCGAGGACATGCAGGTCCTTGGACTCCTCCATCGGCAGAACATAACAACACGACGGTTGGAGGAAGAGCGCCTCATCTTCCGCCTCGGAACCCTTCAACCACAAGGAATGAACTCAGATTTCTCCAGTTTCCTCATTTCCCCTCCCCCCACCTTGTCTCAGTCGGTTCCCTCAACTCAGCACCGCCCTCCTAACCTGCAATCTTCTTCCTGACCTCTCCGTCCCCACCCCACTCCAGCCTATCACCCTCACCTTGACCTCCTTCCACCTATCACATCTCCATCGCCCCTCCCCCAAGTCCCTCCTCCCTACCTTTTATCTTAGCCTGCCTGGCACACTCTCCTCATTCCTGATGAAGGGCTCTGGCCCAAAACATCGAATTTCCTGTTCCTTGGATGCTGCCTGACCTGCTGTGCTTTAACCAGCAACACATTTTCAGCTCTGATCTCCAGCATCTGTAGACCTCACTTTTTACTCGAGGTTCTTAGTGAAGGTCATGATCATTTTCAAAGCTCAACATTGGGTCACAACAGGGAAGAAAACTTGGCAAGTACTAATCTAAAGAACAACAAAGTGTACAGTGTGAAGCAACTGTCATGGCTTTTACTGAGCAGGAATGAAACAATTATCCCCCAAGAATGATTGGAACTAATTTATTCTGTTCTTTCTGCTCACAATCCTGCTGATCAGAAATTTTGTTTGCATAGAGACTACTTGTTTCAGGCCAAAGCCTACAGCAATGTTCTGCAGAAGGGTTACACCCAAAATGTTGACTTCTTCCCCTCCTGATGCTGCCTGGCTTGCTGTGTTCTTCTGGCCTCCTGCTTATCTACTTTGGATTCCAGCATCTGCAGTATTTTTTGCCTCTACAGCAATGTGCAAAGCAGCATTCCTTGGCTGGAATCTTCTACTTTTGTCAGGTATCCTGTGTGCTTTCTGAAAATGTAGTGAGACTACAAAGCTGACTCAACAGACTAAGGCTCAACATACCTTCCACCAATTTGGCAGTATTGTAGATCCAAAATCAACTCTCTAATGCCTTTTAAGGAAATACATCCTCCATCGTTATTCATTCCAGCCTGCATATGATACCAGGCCCACAACAATATGTGCTCTGAAATGGCCTCATAATCAACTCTGTTATGTATGAACCATCAATAAAGCTGGTTTCATCCACATTTAAAGCATGAATTTTTAACAAAATACCAGCATTACATAAATTTCATTTACTTGTTTTATTTACAGATTGAACAGCAAGTCTCCCTGGAACACCTGAAGAGTATGCAGGCTGCCTTTGAGGTCAGTTTCTCTCCTTTCCAGTCCAGCATGCTATCCTAGATCCTCGTGATTAAAGTCAAGCTTAAGTGAGAAGTGCATTGTGCAAATAGATAAATGTTCACTTAATTACAGTCTGGTGAAGAAAAATAAGAATCTTCTGCAACAATGACAGCATATAAAGCTAAAGTGAAGTATTCCCATGGCCATAATCATTTCTTCAAATAACATCACCACTTAGTGACTCAAAGTTATTAAGAAAGTAGAATTAATTAAGACTCACTAAGATTGTATTCATTGGTAGGGTTAGCAAGAGATCACATGATACTTTGCCACTGTTACCCCAGCCAATCCTCTTTCATCCAATAATTGGGCTGTTTCAGGTTTGAGAATGAGGATCCCATAACTTATATAGGACTCCACTTATTTTTGATCTGAGCCTGCACCATACATTTTCCAATCAATGCCACAAGTGATGGAGTTGAGGACATGTGAAAGGCTAGTGTTGAATTATGTCAAGTTACCTTAAAATAATCTGGGCTGTACTTGAACAGAGACACCGATACAGCATGATCATGCTACCCACTCCAAAGTTGCCTTACGATTCATTATTATGGCCTGATCTTGAAGCTTCATTGAACTACATCAGAAGTGGCTATTTGGAAACTCTTTCTTTCTGAAATGACAAATAGAGAATTAACTCAGTTAGGGCAACCATCTTGTTATAACAACCTGTTTTTAGCCCTGAATTACACTCAGTGGTTACCATCACACACACAAAAGGAGAGTTTGCTCTGGAAATATGGTATGACTTGTGGAAACCTATCAGAGGTTCAGATGACATGGCTCTCTACAAGTCCTTCTTAGGTGTTATGAGGAGAATTTAAAAAGTTACAACTTTTCTGTCTCTCTGATATTGTAGTAGAGTACAATAATCTTGAGATGTCTTTTGATCACTGCTCCAGAGTTGCACAGATTCATGTTGATGGCTTTAGACTGTAATCAGTTCAATGCCCAATCATTAAGGGATAAAATACTGTACTTGGATTCTTTTTAAGGCAACTTGTCCAGACTGTGCTCTGATTACCTCTGCTTGCACATATATCATGAATCATTCAAAGTTTGCAAAATCAGGGAGAAATCTCAATTTAAAATAGCATTGGTAAATATCAATAGAGGCGATTCTTATTAAATGAAATTAAATATTATGATGAGGTGAGTAAACAATTTGACCATAGAATATGTTTTTCTTTGAACTATTTATTTGATTTTGTGACGGTTGCCACAAGCTGTTATTGAACCTTTTGTTATTTCTAATCTATCACACTGAGTTTTTCACTTTCAGATTTAATAAATTTATTTCTTATGGAAATGGGTCATTTAGACTGAAGCAGAGTTTAGTTTTTTGTGTGATGGATGATATGTATCATAATGAACCTGTATGGATATATTGTGCAACTTTTCCATTGAACTGACTATTTTAAGTGTTTTAACTTGAATAACATTGTATGATATAAGACATATAGGTATTGGAACCTTGAAGGTTGTGAGCTGTTACTGCAGAGAGGTCTGCTGGCCCAATTGACTAGCTAGCACCATAGTGGACCTCTTAATTGGGAATAGATTGGGGGAAGGAGCACTGACAGCATGGGAAAGGGCAATGTTTACTGTATCCATCACACTATTGCCATCCCGATGAGGTCAGGCCCATCACCTTTTTGCAGGGTAGACTGAGATGGATGGTTCCATTAAGGTCCTTGTCCATTCAATGTCGCTCCATGCTGCACTGGTGTCTCATGATGCTAGAGTCTTCATGAAGGCTATTTAAGTTCCTATTAAAGCTGCCAACTGACTCGAGAGGGAGTGCTCCAACCTGCCCCACATTCTCTCCATCAAAATCTCCACAGAAGCCTGAGTAAGTTGTAGGCAGCCTTTCTGCTCATTCTAATCTGTAAGAAGCTACATGCAACCATTTGGAAGATTGTAAAAGCAGCCTGAGCACAGCAAATTACTGCAAGGAATGCAACTTTATTTGAAAAGATTCAAGTATAATTGGTAGATATTTGGAGATTGTGTAAGACAGTACTTGGATTGCCTATTTTCTGCAAGGTGATTTTTGGCAGGGTAGTCCTGCTAATCTAATGAGGCCTGGTGTTCACATGGCCTTGTTTTCAGCCGTCAACAGGGTGCCTTCCTGACCCACAACCCATGACCCTGAACTATAATCAGGCCTTTCGTTTGTGCTGTATAAAGTCTGAGCAATTAAAACATGGATTGTGATGAGTAAAGCAGTTCATGTGAGCGTAACATTTTTATATACACTTATGAGATGTAAGTGTCACTGGCTGGTCAGCATTTATTGCCCGCCTCTGGTTTGCCTTGAGAAGTTAGTGATGAGTTGTTTTCCCAAACTGCTGTAGTCCACCTGCTGAAGGTAGACTCACAATGCCCTTAGGGAGAAAGTTCAAGAATTTTGACCCAGCGACAGTGAAGAAGCAGCGATATATTTCCAAGTCAGGACAGTGAGTGGCTTGGAGAGGAACTTGCCTTGTATCTGCTGCCCATATCCTCTGGATGGAAGTGGTCGTCAGTTTGGAAGATGCTGTCTAAAGATCTTAGGTAAATTTCTGCAGTGCAACTTGCAGCTAGTACAAATTGCTGCTACTAACTGTCTGTGGTGGAGGGAGTGGATTCTTGTGGATGTTGTGCCAATCAAGTGGGCTGCTTTGTCCTGGATGGTGTTGAGCTTCTTGAGTGTTGTTGGAGCTGCACCCACCCAGGCAAGTGGGGAGTATTCCATCACACTCCTGACTTAGCCTCTGACCTGCTGTTGTAGCTACTGTGTTTCATGGGGCATGTCCAGCTGAGGTTTTGGTCAATGTTAGTTCACAGAATGTTGACAATGAAAGAATGTTGATAATGATGGCAACATTGGTAAATATCCAGGGGCATGGTTATGGATGGTGGTCTCTTATATCATTGCCCGTACTTGGGTGGAGTGAATGTTACTTTCCACTTGTCAGCACAAAATTGGGTACTGTCCAGATTTTGTTGTATTTGAAAATGGATTGCTTCAGTATCTGAGGAGCCACAAATAGTGCGGAACATTGTGCAATCATCGGTGAACATTCCCAGTTCAGACCTTAAGATGTGGGAGGGTCATTGATGCTGAAGATGGCTGCATCTGTATAGTATAACCTGCACAGAATCAAATAAAGAGCAAAGTAAGCACATCCAGAACATCCACACTATGTTTTACCTGAACAAAGAGGGTTTGATGTTTAAAAAGTGAATCTTTATTTACCTTTCTTGTTTTTAGGAGTTTGAAAATGCTGGAAGGAAATACTTAGATGTGGAGGCATTCAAGAAAATAATGAAGAAGTGCCTGGGATTCCATGGAGTAGTAAGTGTTGGAAGTTGGGCATTTGGGTGGCAAGATATACAGGTGATCTGCATGATTATGCAGTGATATTTCTAATAACAATATGGGTGTGATGTGAGTGACATAATACTGAAGAACTCAATGAACCATTGTTACATATACATAGCAGTCATAGGGACTTGCATTTCTGGGTTCAATCTAACAATTTGGATGCATTGCAGAAAGCCTCCCTCAGCATGTCATACTTCAAGAGGACATAGCACAGTGAGATGGAGACTGACAGCTTTAGATGATATGCCATGATCCCGCACTGACATGAGAATGCCCCTTTAAAGGCATATCACATTCTGCTAGAAGACATAACACAACAGTTGCCAGGGCATGCATAATTCTAAAGTTTACTACTTTCTCTTGCCCCCCCCCATTTCCTGATAAAGAAGATGAAATTTTCTCTTGGGACAATTTCCAGTAATAGGAGAGACCTGGGAAATTCGGAAATAAGACCAAAACATAAAAAGAGATGAACGTTTGACTTAGGAACAGAAATAGGCCACTCAGGCCCTTTAGCCTGCTCCATCACTCAATAAAGTTGTGGCTGATAAGATGCTGCACATTCTCGTCTTCCCACAATAAGCTTTCATCCTTTTACTTAACATGAGCCTATCCAATTTTGCCTTGAAAATTATCAACAACTTTGCTTCTACTACCTTTGAAGATGAGGATTCCAAAACTCTCAACCCTTCTTGAGGGAAAAAAAACACCTTCTCGTATCTGTCTGACATTGGTGATCCATAGTTTGAGATTAAAATAAAAACAAAGTGCTGGAGAAATGCAGTGAGTCTGGCAGCATCTGTGAAAAGGGAAACATAACATTAATGTTTCAAGTCTGATATGATTCCTTCACAACCAAAAGACTTTGAAAAGTGTATATTGGAGACCGAGGGGAGGAGGAGCAAGTGGAATAGTTTGTAAGGATCTTCAGAGCCAAAAGCAAAGCTGTTGTTAATGGTGGTGAAGGGAAGATAGAGATGTTTAAAAAGTTCTGAAGGAAGGTGTGAACAGGAGAAAATTGATCCATTCAGCTAAGAGCAAAGTCACCAAGACATTGTGTGTGTGTGTGTGTGTGTGTGTGTGTGTGTGTGTGTGTGTGTGTGTGTGTGTGTGTGTGTGTGTGTGTGTGTGTGTGTTTATTGGTGTTGGAGTTGGGAGGGGAGGGGATGGTAAAGAAAGAGTGACATTGGAGGATGTACAAAAATGGAGGATTCCAAGGTCGTGCTCTGAAATTATGGAATTCGGTGTTGAATCCGCGGAGCTGCAAAGTGCCTAATTGGAACCCAAGGTGTTTGTTTGTCCAGCTTGTATTGTGCTTTGTGGGAATACAGTTGCAGGCCCAGGACAGAAATTGTTGCCTGAGAACAAGATAATTGAAGTAATGAGGTTAGGATCATTTCTGTGGACAAAGCTGAGGTGTTCCAGTCTGTGTCTGGTCTTACCAACTTATAGAACTTGGCATTGTGAGCAGCGAATACAGTACACTAGATTGAAAGAAATAGAAGTAAAAACACTGTCCAGTTCTACATTGTCCCACAAGAGACAAAATCCTTTCCACATGCTCAAGACCTCTCTTTTAGAGCGCCATTCCAAGCTTTGCCTTTGATCTGCAATAAATGCTAAACATTTTTAAAGATAACATAGCATTAGTTTGTTAAGACCTTGGTTAAGCCTGAGTTAAGGCCCTGTTGTGGCACTGTGGTAGTGCCCCAACCCTTAAACCAGGAGTTTGAGTTCAAATCCCACCTGCTCCAAAAGTGTGTAATAGCATCTCTGAGCAGGTTGATTAGAAAGATCAGTTAAACCAAAAAAAAGAGTCAAGACACATTTTTTTTACAGCTTGATACCGTAAGATTTGCTCTAATTTATTATTTATTAGAATTTCTGCTGCAAGAAAAGATTAGTCACAAATTTTTGGAAAGTATTGCAGTACTATGAAGTTGTGTGCAATATTGTGCAGGTAATTTGTTGCTATACTTTTTAACACAACATTTTTAATGGGTGGACCCTAGCAATCAGACTGAAAAATTGCAATTCTGGTGAAATTTCAAGAAAGTCAAAGGGGTAACTTAAAGCTTCTTAAGTAAAGTGATGATATAATGAGCTGACAATTTTTAAAACATTTGGAAAATTGCAAAAGGTATTAAAATCCACTGTCAAACTCGACCAAAGGAAACTGAGTCAAAAATAGAAGGCAAAGCTGGAATGAAGTGCTGCCTGGAGGCATGAAGCAGGCCCTGAACAAAGGACAGGGCAGCTTTGCATCCCTGACCCTTCTCTTTGATGCAGGAAATGATGACGTGGCTGGTTTTTCAGATGAAAGCAGCTTTCCTCCCCGTTCTTAGTTTTAATGCAATTTTACTTGGACCATGAAAAGTTTGATTATTATTCTTCCAAATTATTATCTAGTATTGAGAATAGTCAAGCTTTTGAAAATGGTACTTACATGATGAAGTTTCCTGGCATGATTTGGAAGATGGTAAATGTGGAAAGATCATCAGACCTGACTTTCATTCAACTTAGAAAGCATTTCTTGTTCTTGGTGTTCTTTATATCTTATTGTATTTTTCATAGATTGAAACTGAGGTCAATGCTGTTTATTGTTTGTATTTTAACTCATTCTGTTCTTTTCTTCATTCTAGCATGATCAAATTGGAGAACTATTCAGAAAGATTGATTATTCTGCAAGTGGTCAGATTGATTGGGTAGGTATGATGCTGTGACTGTTCATTTAGTCACACACTCACTACTGTTTTGAAATGTTGAGCTGGGTCTTGTACTGTGAAAAAGTCAGGACTTCAGTCCCTCAGGGGAACTGATTTGATTAAACTAGATTACAAGAACAGCCTAAAACCCATTCCCCAAATAACTATTTTAAATGTCAAATGTAATAAGAATAACGGTTAACTTGAATATTCTATTTCTCATCTGATGTGATTTTGAATGAGGAATAAGTATTGACCTGCAAGTTTCCGTTCAAGCCACACATCATCCTGACTTGATTTAGGGGAGCTGGGGGGAGAAGGTTACAGTGTGTACTGACTTGTTGGAGTCCTACCTGACACAAAGAAAAATGGTTGAGCTTGTAATAGCTCGGTCATCTGAACGTCACTACAGGAGTTGGTAAGGGTCATGTCCTAAACCCAACTATCTTCAGCTGCGCCATCAATGGCCTTCTGTTCATCATAAAGTGTGAGGGGGGGATTTTCGCCGATTGCGCAAATGTTCAGCACCATTCACCATATCTCACATACTGAAGTAATTCATGGCTAACTACAGCAAGACCTGGACAATACCCCAGGCTTGGACTCACAAGTGGCAAGTAACATTCTAGTCATGTAAGTGTTAGGCAATGACCATCTTTGATGAGGCAATCTACCCACCAACCCTTGACATCCAATGATGTTACTATTACAGAATCCCCCATTATCAATATCCTAGGGGTTAGCATTGATCAGAAACTGAACTGGCTCAGCCATGTAAATGCTGTGGTTGTACAAGGAGGTCAGGGACTAGGAATATTGCAGTGAATAATTCATTGTCTGACTCCCCAAAACCTGGGGAGTCAAGAGTGTGATGGAATATTCCCCACTTGCCTAGATGGGTGCAACTCCAACAACACTCAAGAAGCTTGACACCATCTAGGACAAAGCAACCCATTGGATTGACACCAGAAGCATCTACTCCCTTCATCACTGATGCTCAGTAGCAGTAGCATCACCAAGATTCACTGCAGCATTTCAACTTCTAAGCACCTTCCAAACCCATGACCACTTCCATCTAGAAGGAAAATGGCAGCAGGTACGTTGGAGCACCACTCCTCGCAAGTTCCTCTCCATGTCACTCAACATCCTGACTTGGAAATATATCACTGTTCCTGCACTGTCACAGGGTCAAAATCCTAGAATTTCCTTCTTAATGGCATTGTGTCTATCTACAGCATTGGATTGCAGCAGTTCAAGAAGGCATCATCAAGGGAAACTTGGGACCGGCAATAAACTCTAGATCAGCCAGATATGCCCACATCCCATGTATGAATAAACCAAAATTCCTTTACTGTCACTGGGTCAAAATCATGGAACTCCTCTACAGACAGCAACAGAGACTTATCTACACCACATGGACTACAGCAAATCAGAAAGGCAACTCAACACCATAACCTCAAGAGTTGTTAGGAAAGGACAGTTAATGCTGACCTAACCAGTGAAGCCCAAATCACGTGCACGGATAATGTTTTTAAAATACTCCCGTGTTATAGAGTCATATCAATGTACAGCATGGAAACAGACCCTGCAGTCCAACTCATCCACACTGACCAGATATCCTTCATTAATCTAGTCCCACTTGCCAGCATTTGGCCAATATCCCTCTAAACCCTTCCTATTCATTTACCCATCCCACATGCCATTTGAATGTTGTAATTATCCCAGCCTCCACCACTTCTTCCAGCAGCTGAGTCCATACATGCACCATCCTCAACATGAAAAAGTTCCCCCTTAGGTCCCTTTTAAATCTTTTCCCTCTAGTTTTGGACTCCCCTACCTTGGAGAAAAGATTTCAATTAGTCACCCTATCCATGCCCCTCACGATTTTATAAACTTCCACGAAGTCACCCCTCAAACTCCAGGGAAAACAGCCCCAGTCTATTCAGCCTCTCCCTATAGCCTAAACCCTCCAATCCTGGCAACATCCTTGTAAATGTTTTCTGAACTTTTTCAAGTTTCACAACATCTTTTCTATAGCAGGGAGACCAGAATTGAATGTAACATTCAAAAAGTGGCTTAATTAATGTCCTGTAGAGCCACAACATGACCTCCTCACACCTATACTCAATGCACTGACCAATAAAGGCAAGTGTACCTCGTGCCTTCTTCACTGTCCTATCTACCTGTGACTCCACTTTCAAGGAACTATGAACCTGTACCCCATGGTCTCATTGTTCAGCAACACTCTCCAGGACTTTGCCTTTAAGTGTATAAGTCCTGCCTTGATTTGCCTTTCCGAAATGCAGCACCTCACATTTATCTAAATAGACTCCATCCGCCACTCTAAGTGATTGTGAGGGCTTATGAGAGGTTGTTAAAGGTTTCCAGAACAAGTAATAGGACAGAGAGTATGGAAAGGGTCAGGAATCTAACTTCAGATAGATAAGGGGACAACTATGAGAAAGGGGGACAGTTAACGCAGGATCGAGTGTGTTCTATTTAAATATATGCAATAGTCAAAATAATGTAAATAAGCTTGTAGTACAGATTGAATTTAGCAGGTACAATGTTGTGGGCTTCACAGAGATGTGAATACAAGGAGATCAGGGCTTGGAACTAAATATCCAAGGATACCTGTACAACTGAAAGGACAGGCAGACAAACAAATGGGACAGAGTTGTCTTGTTAGTAGGAAATGAAATTTAATTGATAGCAAGAAGCCATAGAGAATCAGAAGGCATAGAATATTTTTTCTCTTTATTCAGATGTGGGTGTCACTGGCTGGACCAGCATTTATTGCCCATTCCTAATTGCCTAGAGGGCAATTAAGAATCAACCATATTGCAGTTATTCCAAAATGTGCCATGGAATCCTTTCTGTCCATCCAAGAAGTAACTGGGACCTTGATTTAACAACTCATTAGAAAGATGGCACCTTGGACTGTGCAGTACTTCCCTGGTATACCACTGTGGTTGTGGTCAAATTCTGGAGTGTAAATTGAACCTACACCCTTCTGACACGTGTGTGTGCTACCAACTGAACCACAACTGACACAACAGCATTTATATACATTGGAGCAGCTAAATGGAGAGCAGCTGCTGTGATCTAAATGAGGTTTTGGTGCTATCATCATCAAAGCAGGTGGTTGTCAGAATTATGGCTGAAGTTAGCTGTGAGAAAGCTCAATAAATGTGTACAGTTCAAGTCACATGACCAATCATGATTGAAGATTAACAACTCTATTTCATGAGTTGACTCAACTTCTTTAAGAATGGACACAATAACATTTCTGGAACTGTTTGGCCAGTTACCAGAATTGGGAAATTTTACCTGTGAGGAAACATTGTATAAGCTTGGGCAGTTGGAGGAGCTGAGGGGCAACTTAATTGAGGTATGTAAAATTGAGAGGCCTAAATATAATATTGTAATGTGCTGTCTATATTTTGAGTGCAGAGCAAAAGGCTTTATTGAACATAATGATTTTAGTGGTAATAAAGGGCAACCTATCTGAAGCTCTATACATAAAGTTCATGTGATCCAATATCATGGTGTCATAGCTCATTTGCACATGCCCAGGTACTATATATGGGGAGATAGTGCACCAGCTCATTCATTGATCTCAGTGGAGAGAACCATGGGCAGGTTGGACGCGGGAGGCCAACCTGCCTTGCTAATTCATTCACCCAGTAAAGACTAAAGTTTATTTCACTGTGTAAATGAAGTGGCCTCCTTCGGTCTTTGGTGAGGTTATTGAATTTGGTCCAGTCTGGGGAAGAAAGACATTGTGTCTAAGATTTGCTCCAAGAAACATCAGGAAAATTGATAATTGCCTTTAATTTTAGTCATTCTTAATGAGCATACCTGCTGGTCATGGATAATATGAAGAAGAAGTAAAAGCAGAGGTGGAATATTCAGCCCCTTGTGCCTGCCCTGCAATTCAATTAGATCAGAACTGGATCTGCTTGTATTTCGAATTCCACATTTCCTCAGTAACCTTTGATTCCCTTGCCTAAGAATAATTTACCTACTTTTGCCTTAAAACTTTTGAATGACTGCTTTCACTGCCTTCTGATGGAATGGGTTGCGAAATCTCATTTTCCCTCATTTCTACTCTTTGGTAAAGCACATCCCTCCACATTTGATACCTTGCATCCACTATTTAGATTAAAAGTCCCCCTTCTTCTCTAGATATATGATCTGCAAGAACACAAGGATGTTGCCAGGGTTGGAGGATTTGAGCTATAGGGAGAGGCTGAACAGGCTGGGGCTATTTTCCCTGGACCGTTGGAGGCTGAGGGGTGAGGGGTGACCTTATAGAGGTTTATAAAATCATGAGGGGCATGAATAGATAAATCAGTGATTGGGGAGTCCAGGGAGTCCCTGGGTTGGGGAGTCCAGAACTAGAGGGCATAGGTTTAGGGTGAGAGGGGTAAGATATAAAAGAGACCTAAGGGGCAACTTTTTCACACAGAGGGTGGTACGTGTATGGAATGAGCTGTCAGAGGGAGTGGTGGACGCTGGTACAATTGCAACATTTAAAAGGCATTTGTATGGGTGTATGAATAGGAAGGGTTTGGAGGGATATGGGTCGGGTGCTGACAGATGGGATTAGATTGGGTTAGGATATCTGGACGAGTTGGACAAAAGGGTCTGTTTCCATGCTGTACATCTCTATGACAATGATTCCACGACTGCAGCATATTTCTGCTAAAGACAGTCCCAACAGGACAGCCCCTCCTTTCTCCAGCGCTGTGAGCAATGAGCCTGCCTCTCCCATACCTGTTTTCAAGAATGTGTGCACACTATGCAGATCTTCTTTAGTGAGTCTACCTATGTCAGCTATTTCTCCATGGACCTAGACCACCAGATTCTCTCCCTCCCACTGCAAGTTCCTTTCCTTTCACACAGGAAAAAGACAATGTTGTTGAGAATACGGAGATACAATCTATTAGACTAGACACGATTGAGGTTCATAAGGAGGAGGTGTTAGCAATTCTGGAAAGTGTGAAAATAAGATAAGTCCCCTGGGTTGGATGGGATTTATCCTAGGATTCTCTGGGAAGCTAGGGAGGAGATTGCAGAGCCTTTGGTTTTGATCTTTATGTTGGCATTGTCTACAGGAATAATGCCAGAAGACTGGAGGAGAGCTAATGTTGTCCCCTTGGTGGAGACAATCTTAGTAATTATAGACTAATGAGCCTTACTTCAGTTGTGGGTAAATTGTTGGAAAGGATTAGAAGAAATAGGATTTATAATCATCTAGAAAGGAATAATTTGATTAGGGATGGTCAACATGGTTTTGTGAAGGGTAGGTCATGCCTCACAAATCCTATTGAGTTCTTTGAGAAGGTGACCAAACAGGTGGATGAGGGAAAAGCAGTTGATGTGGTGTACATGGATTTCAGTAAAGAGTTTCATAATAGGCTGTTGCAGAAAACACAGAGGCATGGGATAGAGGGTGATTTAACAGTTTGAATCAGAAGTTTGCCAGCTGAAAGAAGATAGAGGGTGGGGGTTGATGGAAAATGTTCATCCCGGAGTTCAGTTACTAGTGTGTACTACAGGGATCTGCTTTGGAGCCACTGCTGTTTGTCATTTTTATAAATGACCTGGATGAGGACATAGAAGGATGGGTTATTAAATTTGCAGATGACACTAGAGTCGTGGACAGTGCGAAAGGATGTTGCAGCTGACAGAGGGACATAGATAAGCTGCAGAGCTGGGCTGAGAGGTGACAAATGGAGTTTAATGCAGACATGCATGAGGTGATTCACTTTGGAAGGAGTAACAGGAATACAGAGTATTGAGCTAATGGTAAGATTCTTGGTCATATGAATGAGCAGAGAGATCTCGATGTGCATGTGCATAGATCCCTGAAAGTTGCCACTCAGGTTGATTGGATTGTTATGAAGGCATACAGTGTGTTAGCCTTCATTGGTAGAGGAATTGAGTTTCAGAGCCATAAGGACATGTTGCAGCTGTATAAAACTCTGGATATGGCCACACTTGGACTATTGCGTATGGTTCTGGTCACCACATTATAGGAAGGACGTGGAAATGATGCAGAGGAGATTTACTCGGATGTTGCCTTGTATGGAGGGAAGATCTTTTGAGGAAAGGCTGAGGGACTCGAGGCTGTTTTCATTGGAGATAAGAAGGTTAAGAGGTGACTTAATAGAAACATATAAGGTGATCAGAAGGTTAGATAGAGTGGACAGTGAGTCTTTGTCTTCAGATGGTGATGGCTAGCATGAGGGGACATAACTTTAAATTGAGGGATGATAGATATAGGACAGATAGCAGAGGTAAGTTCTTTTACACAGAAGGGCATGGATTGGTCTGCATGCAACAGTAAAGGTAAAAACAAGGACTGCAGATGCTGGAAACCAGAGTCTAGATTATCATGCTGCTGGAAAAGCACAGCAGGTGAGGCAGCATCTGAAGAGCAGAAAAATCGATGTTTCGGGCAAAAGCCCTTCATCAGGAATACAGGTCATGCAACAATAGTAGACTCACCAACTGCAAGGGCACTTATATGGTCATTGGATCAATATATGGATGGTATTGGTATAGTGTAGGTTAGATGGGCTTCTGATCAGTTCCACAGGTCAGCGCAACACCGAAGGCTGAAGGGCCTTTTCAGTGCTGTATTGTTCTCTCTTCTGTGAATGGATTCCCTAGGCCTGGCCCCCGGCAGGTAATGCAGTCTTGTGGACTCTTGGTCTTTGCTGCAAACAATGGTGTGAATCCCCTATTATTAGATTTCAATGGCTTCTGTATCACTGTGTCATGGTCAACAGACACAACCTCCCTGCTGTTCCAGCTCTCATTCAAACAGGTGAGAGTATCTCAGACAGAGGTTGACACTCCTACACTTTTGACCTCTGGTCTGCCTCACTTGTAGTCATTCCTGCCTGTGCCTGGCCACTGACCAATTGGAAGGCCCTATCCTAACTGATGTGACTGCCTCATGGTAGAAATAATCAAGGTAACGTTTCCCCTCCCTGGTACATGTACTGTCTGTAGTTCACTGCAGTCCAGGAGCTCCCACACGCTGCAGCCTTGTCACATCACCTGCTCTGCTATCAATAATGAATTTGGATTAATTATTTAATTAATGCATCAGTATGAACAGATTAAGATTCTCTTCCTAATGGCAATGTTTTAGTGAGGCAGGGGGCACAGTGGTTAGCACTGCTGTCTCACAGTACCAGCGACCCAGGTTCGATTTCATCCTTGGGCGACTGTCTGTGTGGAGTTTGCACGTTTTCTGCGTGGGTTTCCTGTGGGTGCTCCAGTTTCTTCCCATAGCCCAAAGATGTGCTTGTTAGGTGGATTGCAATGCTAATTACCCATAGTGTCCAGGGATGTGCAGGCTTGGCGCATCAACCATGGGAAATGCAGGGTAGAGGTATAGGATAGTCGGGGATGGGCCTGACTGGGATATTCTTCAGAGAGTTTTTGTGGACTCAATGGGTTGAATGGCCTGCTTCCACATTGTAGGGATTTTATGATTCCTACCATTGTTTTGAATCCATTGGTTGGGGAACTTGGTCATCCAATATTAACAGTAGTTGTTATGCTGTAAGAGAGATCCTGCCAGCAGCCAGCTCTATAACTCTGGTGTTGCAATGGGGCTACTCTGCAGTACCAGAAGAGGTTCACAAAGCAAGGTAAGGAAAGGGAAAGCTGGAGAAAGAAGAGACTGCCCCAAACCCCTCTCTGTCCCTGAATCATTCACGAACGTCATGAACTTCAGCTTCGGCTTAACTTCACATTCCTTCTGGTGGCTAGCGAAGGTTTCAAAAAATGGCAGGATATTTTGCTGAGAACATCCTGGCATCATTTGCAATAAATGGATGGAGAAAGACCATCAGTGACTATCTTGGTAAAGGTGAGGAAAGGTCAGGCAATGAGGTACAAGTATGTCATCGAGCCTGAATGTACTTTTATTCTCTATTGCTACCTTCTCCACAACTTAGATGGAATTATGAGGGGGATTGTGCCACATATTGTATCCCACTTTCTAGAAAATGCTTTAAGAAAATAATAGTGGGCTATGGGGAAAGCCAGGTGATCTCCATTGATGAAGTTAAAAATCACACAACACCAGGTTATAATCCAACAGGCTTAATTGGAAGCTCACTAGCTTTCGGAGCGACGCTCCTTCATCAGGTGATTGTGGAGGGATCAATCACAATCACCTGATGAAGGAGCGTCGCTCCAAAAGTCAGTGTGCTTCCAATTGAACCTGTTGGACTATAACCTGGTGTTGTGTGATTTTTAACTTTGTACACCCCAGTCCAACACCGGCATCTCCAAATCATGTCCATTGATGAATTGTTGTTTCAGAGAACTGGAAGAAAAATGACAAAATTAATAATGGAGTTGATGGATTTTTAAAGCTCCAATTTTGTCATTGTTCAGACAAACTGCAGCACTGATGATATTTATTCACTTTTTTCAGTAGCTGATCAAATCTTGTGACGTGGTAGTATAAACATATGAATAAGGAACACTCCAGGCCTGCTCCACCATTCAATACAATAATGGCTGATCTAATTTTAACCTCGAATCTATATTCTTCTATATGCTCGGTAATCTTTCATCTCCTTGGTAATGAAGCTATCTACCTCTACTTTAAGAATGTTTAAAGATTTTATATCCATTGCCTTTTGAGAAAGAGAATTCCAACACTGAATGAAAAAAATGTTTCTTTCTCTCCATTTTAAATGGGCACCGCCTTATTTTTAGATAAATGTGCTTTTTTTCTTTCATTCTGACAAAATGGACAATTTCACACTTTGTCATATTGTCCTCCATTTGTCAGATCTTAGCCCAATTACTTAATCTATCTATATCTCTTTGATGGTTCCTTATGTCCTCTTCACAACTGACTTTCCTACCTATCTGCAGCATGGTGGCTCAGTGGTTAGCACTACTGCAGTTTCCTCCCATGGTCCAAAACTGTGCACATTAGGTGGATTGACCATGGTAAATTGCTCTGTAATGTACAGGGATGTGTAGGTTAGGTGGAGTAGCCATGGGAATTAGAATTGGGGTGATGAATCTGGGTGGAATGCTTTTCAGAGAGTTGCTGTGGACTCAATAGGCCAAATGGCTTGCTTCCACAATGTAGGGTTCTATGATACTAAATTTAGGTACCACACCTTCAATCTCTTCATCCAAATCATTGATCTACATCGTAAAGAGTTGAGGCCTGACCTCTGTGGCACACTCGTTGAATTCTGCCAGCCTGAAAACCATATTGGCTCTGCTTGATTATCTTGAACTTATCCAAATGCCCTGTTAAAATGTCTTTAATAGTGGCTTCCAGCATATTTATGATGACAAATGTTAAGTTAATTTATCTCTAGTTTCCAGATTTCTGCCTCCCTCACCTTCCTCACCCCTTTTTGCGTAAAGCAATTGCATTAGCTATTTTCCAATCAAAGGAACATTCCCTGAATCCATTGGTTTTTTGGAAAATCAAAACCAAAGCATCAGTTATTTCATTTAGTGACTTCGTTTAAGACCCTAGTAGCACCCCTCAATCTATTCATAATGTTGACCAGGCAGGTTGATTATCAGTGCTTCCAATACCCCTGATGGAAGGTGGTACGGGCAGAAAAGACTCCTGGTCAACTATCCTGTAGAAAGCAATTTCAAACCACTGTAATACTTTGTCCATAAATGTGACCAATCAAATCAAGTCTTTGTTCAACCCTTGGAATTGAGGATATGGGGAGAAGAATATCATTAAATAGTCTGTGGCCTTTAATAGTTCCTTTCTCCTGTTAAAATAATTACGTCTTTGACAGGATGAATTCTGTACCTACATGCAACTGAAGTATAAGAAGATTGAAGAATCCAACTCACAATCAAAACATACCTCATTCGCCCTTCCTGCAATGGTCAGAGAGTTTTCTCATGCAGAGCAGATCCTGCGGATTTGCTACACTCCCGATGATACTTTCATCATGATGCGAGAGGATGGGATCATTTCCTTCTGGTCAGCTGAGCTAAAGCTGAAACGAACCAGGAGACTCTTTGTACGTATGTAGTTAATAACAATCCAGAACAAGTAGCTCTTCCCAATCATGAAACTTATGTCAATAGATTTCTAATAAAATCATTTGATCAATGTGTCATCAGTAGAATTGTAAATGTATTCATGTGATTGCTTGGACATACAGCATTGAGCTCCGGTTTTGGTTCTGTTATATCCTATATTGCCTCAAGTGTGTCATAGAGGTGATGCACTGTTTTAGTTGTACCAAGCAACTTATATCTGAAATTTACACTTTGGGCATTTTTCAAATTTCATTGTGTGTTTTTCAGCACATTTTCTAGCACATCTCAACTGTATAGAACAAAATGTGATGATAGGATTATTTTGTTGCTCAGAATTAATCCCAGTTTGATTCCCACTGCCTTGGGAGCCAAAAAAACTAATTAGAATTTTTAAAGGTTTGAAAGATTTATTTGCAAGGAGTGCCTTAAGCACCATGCAGCACTATGTCACATGAACATGTGCAGGGCACCTTAGGATTTCAAAGGAATGAAGACCTAGCTTCACGGTCATCCTCATAGCCTCTGTAACAATGTCGATTGTATCAACGTAACATGTAATTCATTGCAGTAAACTACACTTTGTTCAATACAAAATCCTCTTCTGATTAGACCAGGAAGTGGCTGTCCTCTACCACCCTAGACCAAACAGGTCCTGTAGGCTCCTATATTTAGAGTTTTGTGGCAGTACACCTACCAGATGGTGAGATGTACATACAATAGAATGAACAGTGGTGTTTACCTGCCTCACACAACATGCAGTGGTGGAGATCTGAACATTTTTCAGCATCTTCAAACTCACCTTTACATCAATCCTTATGCAGGCAGTGAATGCCAAGGAAGAGATTAACATTTAAGAATCCTGGAGATGAAATTAAGTCTGAATTAAAGTGACAAAGAGGCATATTAGAAACCTGAGCAGTCCTGATGTAATGAAAGGAGAGAGCTAGACAACTTTATTAAGGTCACAGAAAAGGCAAGGGATGCTTAATTAAAACTGTCTTTAAGGTGGGCGAAGCATGCACTTAAAAAGAAAGAAAGTGAGCCTCATTAGACAGTGGGCACAGTCATGGACAGTGAGAACAATCCAGAATAAATGTTTAAAATGCAGATATCATGTGTTAATGGTGCAGGCAGCAGGATTCATTCAGAAAATGAAATGGGGATCATTTATTAATGACACAATCGTGGGATTCATCTCGTGGAGCAGTGAAAAAAACAGGAATCCTCTGTTTTTATGATGACAAGCCAGGGATTCTGTATTTTGGCTGCTAAATCATTGTATCTCCATAAATCCAAGAAGAGTCCATATCCTTTAATGGAACTAATTGAGGAGCTACTTTCAGAGATGGCCAAAATGGACGTCACTTCTGAAACTTGCTGTGTCGTGCTCAGGCATGGCTACTGTGCCTAAACCTAATGGATCCATTCAAATTTATGTAGACTTTACAGTTCAACAAGGTGATGGTGAGAGAAATTCAACAGTTGATGAGAATTTAGCTAAATTAACCAAAAGCAAAGTTTTCAGGAAACTCTAGGTAAACAGGGGATTCTGGCAGATGTCTTTGAACAAGCAATTCAGATTACTTACCCAAATTTGTGACTCGATTTGAATGATTTGGGATCATTCCAACCACACAGAGATTTTTCAACAGACAAGGTCCAATATTTTAAAAGGCTCTTTTCTGAGTCATACGTCACATGAATGACATATTGATCCATGGGAAAACAGCTGAGCAATATGATAGAGAGTGAATGTAGTCCTAAAGCTCACCTTTCTGAATATGTAGGAATTCTCCATAGAATCTATTTGCTTTTTGGGAGACCTTGTCAGGAATGATATTATAATGACAGACGTGCAGAACACTAAAGCCTTGAAGAAGTTTTCTACTTCAAAGTCAGTTCATGACTCTTCAGATTTTTTAAGGATAGTAAGCCAGTTGATGAAATGCTAGAATAGTGTTGGAACCTGTATCAAAATTTTCAAATTCAACAATCCACAAATGAAGAACTTTGGCTATTTATATGTAATACTCCAAGGATGTGATAGCGTCAGTGGAGCAACACCAAATCGTATGTCACCACTTTAGACAGTGAGAAAATATTACAAAATTGGAAATGAATCTCAACTGCTGTGGTTTGGACTTACACTAAGGTGGCAGACAATCCTGAATGATCATAGGTCACTGATATTGTGTTATTTGTTTGTGAGATATAACATTTGTTTATTAAAGTGAACACTTACCCATTACAAGCTGGCATGATAACTCCACTAGTTTTGCTTTTCAGGAGAGGCCCACTGGCCGAAAACCTAAATGGATAACTGACTTCACCATCATGTCGCAATATAACAAGTTCATCCTGAGTACTGGGTATGGGGTTTTTCTGTCAGTTTTTTTGGTGGTATGCTGCATATTATTGATAAACTGGATAGCTTGGAGACATTGCAAAATGACATTTTGTATTTCTTTAACTTTTTCAACATAGCGATCGGGAAATTCAGATTTATGAGCTGTCTACCTTGGAGCCATATTGTCAGATTACTGGTTTGGAAACAGGACCGTTACAGCTTGACTACTGGTAGGAAATATCAGCTGGTGAAATAGTACTCCGTGCATAATCAATTGGAATTTTCAGAAGATATCAAAATCATGTACAGGTTATACAAAAGATTGTAACATTGAAATAAATGCATATAATGTCATCAGTACTGAACCAACCTCCTTCCCAATAAATCACAGCACTCCACTATTTCCTACATTATTACCAATATTATGCTTCAGTACCATTAGAGAACTTATAACATTAAAATGAGAATATTCCGTGACATTTTCATTTAAAAGTAATGGAATGCTGTAGATGTCCTTAGGATTACTGGCAGTGTTATTGAACCGGAACAGGATATAAAGGTCTCTTTTGTTACAACATGGTCAAATTGTCTCTGAAGGGTGATGACAGTCTATCAAGTAAAAGCATAAATTTAACTTCCTGTATTCTCCAGCTCCACAGGTGAAGATGACTGTATGATTCTATATGGAGATGATCAGGTGAGATCATTCTGAGAGAATGATACTGCATTCATAGTATAATTGTACACTGCAGGTAATCCTTAATGCACCATCAGTCCTTCAGTGCAAGTAAAGCCTTGCTAGTACCTTTATTGACACAGATTATTCTCATAAGTTAGTACGGTATATCTTGCAATACTGATTGTGGCAGTGCTATGTGTCACAAACTTGCCTCTGGTTTATTTAAGTGATAAAATGCAAATATGTTTCCTATTTTGTTCATAATGTGATTTTTAACAACACCAGGTTATAGTTCAATAGGTTTATTTGGAAGTATTAGCTTTCAGAGCACTGCTTCTTCATCCGGTAGCTGTGGCGCAGGATCATAAGATACAGAATTGTCGAGATAACTTAAGGTTTTATTTTTTTAAAAATGGTGACATCTCAGTTCAGACAATGCATTAAAGGTGTGAGGTTAGAGTCTGTCTGTATTCCAATCTTGAGCCAGACTGGTTCTGTTTCCACAGTAGGAATTTATAAAATATTACATGGACGGACTGCCTACAATGACTGCCTTTTTGAACAAAGTAGAATCAATCTGCAAATATGATTCTGCAAATGCAAGTTCACCCCATTGTCTTATGCATGTGTGCATACATGTGAGAGAGAGAGAAAGCGAGAGAGAGAGAGAGAGAGAGAGAGAGTGTGTGTGTGTGTGTGTGTGTGTGTGTGTGTGTGTGTGTGTGTGTGTGTGTGTGTGTGCGCACCATTCCTTATGGACAAGCCCTATGCATACACGAGATCTGTTCAGATGAGGAGAAACATGACAGACACCTGAAGGTGCTGAAGAGCGCCTTCATAAGAACAGGGTACGATGCTCAACTCATTGATCGTCAGTTCAGACGTGCCACAGCGAGAAACCATAATGACCTCTTAGGAGACAGGCTTGGATGCAACTGATAAGGTACCCATCATTGTCCAGTACTTCCTGGAAACGCAGAAACTATGCCATGTTATCGCAGCCTGAGTATATTATCGATGAAGTGAGCACCTCGCCAAGCCCTTCCCTACGCCTCCACTTCTCACCTTTAAACAACCACCAAACCTTAAACAGACAATTGTTCACGGCAAACTGCCCAGCCTTCAGGACGACATCGACCACAACATTGGACAACCCTTTCATGGCAACCATTGCAAGTCGTGTCAGAGTATTGACATGGATGCCACCATTACATGTGGGGACACCACCCACTATGTACGTGGCAGGTACTCATGTGACCCGGCCAATGTGGCAGGCAAGGACGTCCTGAAGCATGGTACATTGTCGAGACCAAGCAGATGCTACAACAACAGATGAATGGACACCACGCAACAATTGCCAGATTGGGATGTTCCTCCCAGTCGGGAAACATTTCAGCGGTCAGGCACATTCGGCCTCAGATCTTCAAGTGACCATTCTCCAAGGCGGACTTTGGGATATGCAACAACGCAGAGTGGCCAAGCAGAGGCTGATAGCCAAATTCAGTACCCATGAGGATGACGTCAACCAGGACCTTGGGTTCATGTCACACTACAGGTGACCCCACTGAACAATACAGAGACACATACACAAGCACACCTACACTCTTACATATGCGCACACTCGCACATACACATGCTGTCTGTCAGACGCACACACATACAACCTCCACACTGTCACCCAGGCATGCACCCTCTCATAGGCTTATACTCTGTCACACTCATGCACATTCTGTACTAAGCATGCACACACACTAGCACACACTCTCGCATGCACTCACCCTGACTTGCGCGCGCACACACACACACACACACTCCTCTCTCTCTCTCCCCCCCTCACATGCACGCTCACACGCATAAACCTGGGGTGAATTTGCATTTGCAGAATTATATTTGCTCAAAAAGTGCCCAATCTGCAGGCAGTCAATCCATGAAACATTTTATAAATTTCTACTTTGGGAATAGAACCAGTCTGGCTCAAGACTGGGATACAGACAGACTCTAACCTCACACCTTTAATGAATGGTCTGAGCTGAGATGTCACTTTTTTAATATAACCTTAAATTAGCTCGAGAATGTGATTGGAAAGAAGTTCTGGGATTTACATATTAATGAACTGAAACCTGCAATCTATTCTAAAAGTTGAAAGACTTAACAGCAATCTAAGTTTGTTCAACATATCATTTCAGTTTAGATTCCCTACAGTACAGAAACAGGCCCTTTGGCCCAACAGTCCTCAATGACCCTCCGAAGAGTAACCCACCCAGACCCATTCCCCATATTTACCGCTGACTAATGCACCTAACACTGGGGGCAATTTAGCATGGCTAATTCACCCGACCTGCATATTTTTGGATTGTGGGAGGAAACCGGAGCAGCCGGAGGAAACACATGCAGACATGTGAAAACCCCACACAGACAGTCGCCTGAAGCGGGAACCCGGGCCCCTGATGCTGTGAGGCAGCAGTGCCACCATGTCGCCCACTTGCATGACACTGTAATCTTTTGCAGTGAATTCTGTGTCTTATGATCCTGATCCAAAGCTGCCTGATGAAGGAGCAGCGCTCCAAAAGCTAATGCTTCCAAATAAACCTGTTGGACTATAACTTCATGTTGTGTGATTTTTAACTTTGTCCACAGCAGTCCGACAACGACACCTCCTCATCATAGTTTGATCATGAATAACAAAAGGGATGGAGATTAACATCTATATTCACACTTCTAAATAGAATTCTTTCAAATTAAAGGAATGATATTTATTGACTTGTGGTGTAATAATAATATGGGCATTTGTATGAATAAGTTGGTTAAGCAATTATTTGGCAACACCATGCTAGCTGGTAGTGATGCCTGTCCCTGGTGTTCAAAAATCAAAGAACCCTTGCATGTCGGCATGGTCTCAGAGTATTAGTTGAACTCAGAACACATTTGTCCATTCACTTAAATCTATGTAATGTGGTGCCATCCTGAGGCAGCAAAGATGTTGATTTGACAATTGGTTATATTTGTGTCACTGCGTATGTTATGGTGTGATGATGTATTTAGTATCTGTTTCTGTGTGGCATGGTTGCGACTTCCTTTTGTTTAAGATACAAAGTAACACGGATGGAATTATGACATATTGTGCCAGTTGGTGCTACTACCTCTGCCACCATTTTAAACTGAAGCCACCCAGACATTTTCTGACATAACTCCAACAAAGTGCAAAGTGAAGTCAGCACAGTCTGGTTGCATTTATCAAATTTATGAGCAACTGTGGCAGAAAGCTAAAGGAATAGAGTTTAATTCAGAATGAGCATGTTCTACAAATGCTAGTGAATTAGAAGCAAAATGGATGAGACTCCAGCCTCTATCTGTGAACCTATTGTGTTGGTTATGGAATTTCTATGTTACAGCCATCAATATCCACAAGCTTTAGAAAGAGGCTGCATTCCTAGAAGATAATGCATCAGATGTACAACTTATTCTCTATAAAACCTTGTAACTGCTATCTTTGTGACCCGTAGGGTTTGTATCAAAATGCCCAGTATAATTCCAGCATGCTGAATTACATTGAACTTGTTTTATTTTTGAGGCATTTCATCAATATTTTTATGTAGCCAGATTAGTAATTTAGGATGTCAGAGGGCTGTGTTGATCTTGGATTCATTCCTTGTAGAATTAATATCCTGTGAGGAGGATAGAAGTGCATGAGATGACAGAAAGCTCTGTTGCAGTTGAACTGGCAGATAAAGATCATGTTAAGCAATAGTCACAACTGCAGTAGCTTTAAAAATTTATTATCTTTTCTGCAGTCATCATCCTCTCATTCACAATAAATTAATGAATAAATTTTCATGCCCTGGAGCTTAATATTGTAATACAATTGAAAAAGCTCCCTATATATCTGTGCAAAATCATACATGTTTGGAAAAATTGCACATACCTAGCTTCTATACCATTAAAAATAACTTTGTCGACTATTGAGATCATCAACTAAAAATTTCTCAGGATATCCTTTGATTGACTGCCTTAAGCTTCAGCATAAAATTACTAGAAAACTCAGTTAAATCGGAATTTCACTCATACTCTGCCAAACCTAAGATGCTGAATTACTAATGATTTTTTGTGACACTTCCAGGTCACCCGCTCCCCTCTTTATATATCAAAGGCATTGCAGAGCATTTGATGAAAACAACATTGAAATCGATTTGCCCTTTTACTATGTTCATATACATGGCCTTACCAGTAGCAGGCACTGGATAGAAATAAGAGTAGTAGCACCAACTGGCACAATATATCATGATTCTATCCATGTCACTTTGTATCTTAAACAATACGATGTCGCAACCATGCCAGACACAAGCAGATATTATATACATCATCACATCCGCAGTGAAACAAATAGGTCATGATTCCAGTCATGTAGGAGCATTACTTTGACTACCATGTGTGACACAGTTGTGAACATTAATTTTAAATGCACTCATATTGTTCCTGCACATTGCAACTAAAGCTATAGTTCCTATTGTTGAAAACTTTTAATCTTAACATTTCCATTGTTGTAAATTTAAAAATTCTTCTCATTGCAGGGCTGTGTAAATATTTTGCTTCTAACATCAGTAGGAGAGACATTGAGGTTTGTGTAATGTGCTAAATTCCTGTATTAAAATGGAAATGTTTCTGATCACTTCTCTGAAATGGCATTGATGCCAAAATAAAGTGCTTTTTGTATTGTGCACATTATTTGATTTTTAATTCATGAGTGGTCATTCCAAGTCGCTGGACTTAAAAATCATGCAACAGTTGAGAATAAATTAAGGTGTAACAAATTTATCACAGATGTAATTCCTTTGTTACAGTTCTGTCACATGGTCAGGAAGATTTCAGATGTGAAATTTATTAGTTGATGAATACACCCACCACTTTTGAGGCATTGATAGAGGTGTAACACTTAAGTGTGCAACACAAGAGAAAAAAAAATCAACAGTTATTCTTTATTCTGCTGGCTATCCAGTGACCATTGCTAGTAAGGCCATGTATATGAACATAGTAAAAGGGCAAATCAACTTTAGTGTTGTCTTCATCAAATGCTCTGCAATGCCCTTAATGTATCAAGAGAGGAACCTGGACGTGTTTTCCTAGAAAAAAGGTCGATTTAACAAAAATCATTAGTAATTTGGTGATCAAAAGAATTTTCTGGGATTAGGGAATTTATTCACACCAGTCAGGTATTGGTTTGATATATTTTATGAAGCTGTGAAAATGAAAACATGGGTCACCACTGGTTCTAGGGCATTGCACCACGTTGATTTATAAATTGAGAGTAAGCCATTCATTCCTTTGAGCCTCATCTTAGCTAATGCTTTATCTCAGTACCATATTCCAGCTTTCTTCCCATCCTCCTTGAAGCCTTTAATATGTGAAAATGTATCAACCTCTTTCTTGACCATGTTCAATGATTTAACCGCCACTGCTTTCTGTGGTAGAGAATTCCACAGATTCATCACCTTTTGAGTGAAGAAATATTTCTTATCTCAGTCCTAAATGACCTATCATTTATCATGAGACTGCATCTCCTGGTTTTAGACTCCCAGCAAGGGAAAACATCCTCCCTGCATCAAGTGTGCCCAGTCCTGTTAGAATGTTGCACATTTCAATCAGATTCCCTGTCACCCTTCTGAACATTTGTGAATACATGCCCAGTCAATCCAGTTTCTCCTCATAGGACATCTTCATGTCCCTGGTATCAACCTAATGAACCTCCACTGCATCATCGTTTGGTAAATATATCCTTTCTCAGGGAGAGAGGGAGACCAACACTGCATGCAGTACTCCACGTGAAGTCTCACCAAGGCCCTGAATTAGCTGCAGTAAGACATCTTCACTTCTGAACTCAAACCCTTCTGCAACGAATGCCAATACACCATTCGCCTTCCTAATTGCTTGCTGCATCTGCCTTTATACTTTCATTGATTATGTACATCCTTGGTCCATCCATGCTTATCAATATATTGCCATTTTAAATAATACTCTGGCTTTCAGTTTTTCAAACGAAAGTGCACAACATCACATTTAGCCCCATTGTATTACAGTGGCCATGTGATGGCCCACTCATTCAATTTGTCCAAGTCTCCTTGCACCCTCCTCACAACTCTCAATCCTGCCCAGTTTTGTCATCAACAAACTTGGAAATGTTGCATTTACACATTTGGTTCCCTCATCCAGGTCATTTTATGCATGTGTTGTGAATAACTGGGGCCTAAACAATGATCCTTGTGCTACCCCAATAGTTACTGCCTACCACTTTGAAAAAAACCCATTTATTCCCACTTTGGTTTCAGTATGTCAACAAATTCTCAATCCATGCCAAACATTACCTCCATCTCATGTGCTTTAACTTTACCCACTCACTCTTGTTAAGTGGTTTGTTATCACATCATTTATACTAGATGTTAGCATTTACTCCTTTATTAACTCCTTTATTGTTAGGCTGGCTGGTCTGTATATTTTTTTCTCTGTCCCTGAATAGTGCAGCTACATTTGTGACCTTCCAATCTGTAGGAACTGCTGCAGAGTCTTTGAATTTTGGAAGCTGACCACATCTGTGACAGTCATTCCAAGATTTAGTTGGAGCTGAGCAGAAATCTATTGTTTTTACAAAGGGAATGACAATGTTGTTCATCAGTTCTGAGTCCTCATGAACCAACAAATTATCTCTGCCATGTGAACCTAAGAAATGAAGAAACAAAAAAATGATGCAGTTGCGCAGTTGCTCACATCTTACATTTCCAATCATTGATATTGTAAGAACCAAGATGTGTTTTCCTAAATATTTCAAAATAGCTGGATTCTGTAACAGAACAAGACAGTCAGCATCAAGATATTACATTCACTACCTGTTGGTGGTTGGTTTAACATTGATGAGAATGGTATAATGTTGATCACGTTAATACTTGGCTTTTTATTTGTCTCAAAAGATTGAGACAATTGTATTTTGCTTCATAATACCAATGTATTATGTTCCAGCTATGTACTGATAGTTGTTTTTCACGACTTTCCAGTTACTTGACATGTGTTCATGCTTTTACCATATGTATTGACTTTATTCTGCAACCAAAGTTTTCAGGAACTATATCGAACAATCTGCACTTCCCGTCAGTGCCTCAAGAATGCAGTATTAGAGTTCTAGCACAACATGGGATGGAACAAAGAACATTTTATTCATTGACTTCATGATTTCCATTAACCATGTAATATTCACCTCATGTTGGAAGGAAAATTCTGGCTAAACGTTCCATAATCATAAATGTCAAAACAACCTCTAATATTCACTCATTCAACTGTTTAGTTATATCCAACTGGTCTCCCCTTCCTCCTTCCAGTCATGAAACACTGCCATATTTAATAGTCCTCCAACTCATGCTTGGTATTCATTCCTATTCCCAAACAGACATTTATTATTTTCTTGCTCCCTTTAAAATTCCTTACTATACTTAGTTATTGAGTATTTTGTATGTATCTATGAAGCCCCCCACCCCACCCCCAGGAGTCCACTAAATCAGAATCTTCTCTATCTGTGTACTCAATACTCAGCAAAAACAATGAATGGAAGTGTTAAAACAATACCTTTAAAGAGAGCTGCATTAATTTAAATTATAAATAGGATTTAGGGATGCAAGGATAAGTCCAGCTAGAGCTAATGACTGCAGTGCAGGACATGATTGTTTCAGAGCTGATGCTGCCTTGTAAATAACATGTTAATGACAATTGTCCAAGAATAAATGTTAAAGATATGATAAATATTCATGGGCAGTCCTTTTTATCCTTTCAAGGATATTGGGATTAGCCATTAAGAACTTCATAAAGCTGAACAGATCGCACTTCGTCTTTTGAAAATAATTTACTTGTACGTTTAACGGCAAACAACATTACAGAGATGATCTGAAATTAGTGGGAAGTGGTCGGTTAGAGCAGATTTATTTACAGACAATTCATTTAAAACTATTTCCTAAAAGCAGTGGATTTTGAGATTGAAAAATGCTAATTTTGTAAAAAAAATTCAAAACTACTGTTCAATATTTACCGTCTGGAAATTTCACATATTTAAGACCGCAAGACTCAGAAGTAAAGCTGAACAATACTAGAAAAAAGTCTTTTCTGTCAATTATAGCTGAAGAACAAAACTGAACAGCCATTATGTGGTTGTAAGCAATTAAGTTGCAAGGTTAAAGAAGAGAAACCAAAAGATTCGGCAGATTTGAGATAACTGGAATTACGTTAAAGGAAAGTTAGCTGTAAAGCTGATGGCCACCTCCATTCCTAGACCTGAATATTCTTTTTCTGCCCTCTTTGTCTATTGTTACCTGATATTCAAGCACTGGGTCATATTGTTCAGCTTGATGTGCAGAAATTATATTAGCTGGCCGCAATTTCAAGTCTATAGCAACTGAAAAAGGTGATGGAAAAGACTTGACAGCACAGCAGGAACAAAAGTACTCATGAGTTCTGTTTCTTCTAATTTCTTTCGGTGATAGTATTTTTGGTGCTGGGCAGTACATTTTTAATTTGGTTGTCTTTTTGTTCAATGCAGAACATGGAAGAAGTGGCCCAAGGTGGATAACTTTCCCACTGTCAGCATTGAAAACTCTTCCCTGTCACCAAACGTCACTTGCATTCGATGGAAGGTACATGAAGACTGGGTAACACAGGTAACTCTCAATGTAGTCACAGGTATAGCTGATATCTATACTGATACCACAAACAGAACATAATCATAGTCTGGGTAGTAAATGGGTGCTGGGAGGAGTGAACACAGCACAAACCAGAGTGAAAATGTTGAATGGAGTGCATGTTACTTTCCCAACTCTGTCTCTCTTTGATTAAGCCAGTGGCGAGGACAGCCTATGTGTCTGGAAGCTAATTTAATTTTATTAAGTGGTTAATGTTTGGCTATTTGAGGACCTCATCCCATCACCATTGTAATTCTATCAAGAACAAACGGGGGCACCACTTGGTGGAAGCTGGCAGATTCCCTGAACCTCATAGGGTCTCTTCTGATTGGCTCACAGCCCCTCTGCATCCTTCCACCCCCATAGCCCAAGTCCTAAGTGCTATATCCGACTGTTCAGTTACCTACTTAACTAGAATCTGTAAGGAAATCATTAAAGCAAATCACTACAGTTTACCTGCCTCAATGCAGTGGGTCAGAACTTTCCTAAATCAGAAGATTTAAAAAATGTTTAAAGCCTTTAATCTCTGAAGAGGTCTTGAGGTAAGAAGTTGATGTTGTCTATTGCTTAGCAGAATTATGGGCCACTTAGACAAACTCAATCTCAACTTAGATTATTATTGGCTCCTAATTCAGGTGCATTCCATTGAGGACATTATGGGAGTTTGGCCACCTGGGCAGCTCAAAGTTCTTGACTCATGTCCCAAATCCTGCCCCCCCATGATTTTTACACCCTCCATGCCATCTTAAACTTGGTCATGCCCTACTGACCTCCTTATGGATCCTTTTATCTTCTGTGATACCTCATTAATGTCAGATAAGTGGCGAAGACCATAGTACATGTGAAGAATTAGACTAATCGGCCCATCGAGTCTGGCCCACAATTCAATCAGAGCTGATATGTTTCTCAACCCCATTCTCCTGTCTTCTCCCATTACCATTGATTCCCTTACTAATGAAGAGTCTATCTCTGTCTTAAATACCCTCAATGACTTGACCTCCACAGCTTTCTGCAGGAATGAGTTCCACAGATTAACTACCCTCTGGCTGAAGAAACTCCTCTTCCACCTCAGTTCTAAAGGATCATCATTTCACTCTGTGACTGTGCCCTTGGTTCCTAGTCTCTCCTACTAGTAAAAACATCTTCTCCGTGTCCACTGCACACAGGCCTCTCAGTATTTTGTAAGTTTCAATCAGATTCCCCTTCACCCCTCTAAAGTCTATTGAGCCCGAGATCTCAGGAACTAAGTAGAGATGAGAAAAACCTTCTAGCAATCTAATACATCATCCAAAATATCTTGCTTTTATTTGGACGATCCAATAGAGCATTCTGAAGTGCACACTTGATAGCCCATTCATAAAACTCATTCAAAGCTTTTAAATCTCAAGTGATTGATCTATCATAAAAACAAAGAAACATCTACTCAGCCCCTACATCAAGCACAGGTAATCCATTAATTGTTAACTAACCATACTCTATTGAAACTGTTTGACAAGATGCTACATTTTTTCTGGCAATCAAAACTGTCTATCAGAGACTTTGTTTCTGGTTGATGGATAGAGCTGCTTTTTCATGCCTAAAAGGTGAGACCTTTTTTCAAAATTCAGATCAGATCGGTTATCCAGATCTTATCCAGTCTTCAAAAGCATTTACTTCCATTCAATCCATTTGTGCCTCCCTCACTGCCTTCAAGTTAAACAGTGGTCTGTTTGAAATTAGCACTGAATTCAAATGGTCACATTGAGTTGAGGTCTTCCTTCTGTGTGAAAGGTCCCCTGTCCCCTTTCCCCATTGGCAAAAGTTGAAAGCATAACTTTGTTGCACTGTTCACTTTTTTTCTTTCAGATGAAGTATTATGATGCAATCGGGTCAATTATATCTTCCTCAAATCATGAAGCTACAGCATTGGTTATAGGTAAATGAACCTTTCAATACCAGGTATTTCTAAAGAGGCCTATTTTAAAGCTTCATTGACTGAATGAACCTCACTAGGAAGCATCTTAGTAAGAATAATAAGTGCAACATCGATCTCCAGTTCCACAAAACATTAAACTTTGGCCACTGTTCAGAATGCAAATTCCTTGGTGGCTAACCTGGTTACCACAATGATTTGGAGATGCCGGTGTTGGACTGGGGTGTGCAAAGTTAAAAATCACACAACACCAGGTTATAGTCCAAGAGGTTTAATTGGAAGTACTTGCTTTCGGAGCGCTGCTCCTTCATCATACAACCATCTAATGAAAGAGCAGAGCTTTGAAAGCTAGTGCTTCCAATTAAACCTCTTGGACTATAACCTGGTGTTGTGTGATTTTTAACTTTGATTATCAAAAAGCTCTTGATAAACAACTGTTACGTTAGACTGTATCTTATAGAACTATAGGGCTGCAGGGTAGACTTTTAGATTGGATTGTTTCGATGTGTAATGAGCAAGGATTGTTATTATATGTGCTAGTGCTTCAATGGAAATCACAGGATTATCGCTTAGGATGGACTCAGAAAGAAAATACTGCCCACCAATGCTAGCCTCCTTTCCTCCACCCATAATATGAGACTGGCAGTGGGGTAGGCAGGCCTGGTCATTGGTGTTGTTCTCTATTGCTTCCAAGAATCTTAATTAATGGATCATAGTGTGCCCTGTCTCCATTCTGCATCACCACCCCTCGCCACCCCCACCCAGCCCTCCCAACTTTGGAAGCGAAGGGCCCAGTGATTAAGCATGAAGATGTAGCATGTAAATTCTGGGTTTTTTTGCCTCTTTGAGCTCACATTTTCTAGTGATCGTTAACTTTCATTAGTACTTCAGGTTCCTAGCAGTTACAAAGCTTATTTGGAGTAGTGGAGTTTATGAAAGAAAACAATTAGTCATAAACAGAAATGAATGAAGACACAATAAAGATGGCAAGGCATGTGACTGTAGGATTTGGGAGCTTCTGGGTACCAGTGTGATCCAGGGCAACTATATCTACAAGAAATGGTGCCTGTTTGAGAGCTAAAGGCTGGATCTCACACTGCGAAGCAACAGGAAAGGGAAAGTTATCTGGAGCCTTTATTTCAGGAATTGATCACACCTCTTAGGATAGGATCTTCTGATTTGGTCAGTGGTAAGGGACAGGAGGGTGTGCCTATGAGTGAGACGAGTATGGGGACTGAAGAGGTGGGGAGCCTCAGCCTTTACAGTCCCCTATTGATTCAGGGTTCTTCAAGCCTGTATGGATAGAACAGTGAGTGCAGAGTAGATAACTGAACTGACGATGGCACCAGGAACAGGAAGGCATTACAGTAGGAATCGTTAAAAGGAAGGTAATAGTAGCAGAGAGCAGCATATTCAGGGATATTCAGGGATTTTTGCAATCAGCAGCAAGAGTCCAAGCTCCTGGCTTTGAGACATCAGCTCTGAGCTGGAGAAATCTTGCAATGGGAGAAGTAAGATTCTGTAGTGGTGGTCCATGTGGATCCAGTGATATAGGTAAACCAGGAGATAAGCAGCTTAGAGCAGACTGAAAATGAAGAAACTGGAAAGAAGTCATCTCTGGAATATCACCTGAGCCATGGACAAATAGATGTATGATAAAGCAGACAGTGAGATAAATGTATGACTCAAAGATTAGTGTTGGGAAAAGAGTTTTGATTGCTGGGCACTGGTGCCAATACAAGGGAAGTAGGAGAAACTTGTTATGGCGCATAGAGATGTACAGCACGGAAACAGACTCTTCAGTCCAATTCATCCATGCAGACCAGATATCCTAAGTTAATCTGGTCCCACCTGCCAACACCTGGCCCATATCCCTCTAAACCCTTCCTATTTATATACCCGTCCAGATGACTTTTAAATGTTGCAATTGAACCAGCCTCCACCACATCCTCTGGCAGCTTATTCCATACACATACCCACTCTCTGTGTGAAAAAGTTGCCCCTTAGGTCCCTTTTAAATTTTTCCCTCTCACCTTAAACCTATGCCCTCTAATTTTGGACTCCCTAACGCCGGGGAAAAGACCTTGTCTATTTATCCTATCCATGTCCCTCATAATTTTATAAACCTCTATAAGGTCACCCCTCAGCCACACTCCAGGGAAAATAGCCCCAGTGTATCCAGCTTCTCCCTGTAGCTCAAACACTCCAACTCTGGCAACATCCTTGTAGATCTTTTCTGAACCTTTTCAAGTTTCACAACATCCTATCGATAGGAGGGAGTCCAGAATTGCATGCCGTATTCCAAAAGTGGCCTAACCAGTCTCCTGTACAGCCAGAAAATGATATCCCAACTCCTGTACTCAATGCACTGACCAATAGAGGCAAGTAAATCAAATGTCATCACTATCCTATCTATCTCTAACTCCAATTTCAAGGAACTGTGAATCTGTATCAAGGTCTCTTTGTTCAGCAACACTCCCAGGACCTTACCAGTAAGTGTGTAAGTCATGCCCTGATTTGCTTTTCCAAAATGCAGCTCCTCCCGTTTATCTAAATTAAACTCCATCTGCCCCGCCTCAGAACATTGGCCCATCTGATCAAGATTCCTCTGTACTCTGAGGTAGCCTTCTTCACAGTCCACTACACCTTCAATTTTGGTGTCATCTGCAAAACTATTAACCATATCTCCTATGTTCACATCCACATCACTTATATAAATAATGAAATCAGTGGATCCGGCACAGATCCTTGTGGCACACTGCAACTTCCAATCACCAGTTTCCAGTCCAAAATGCAATTCTCCACCACCACCCTCTGACTTCTGCCTTTGACCCAGTTCTGCATCCAAATAGCTAGTTCTCCCTGTATTCCATGTGATATAACCTTACGAACCATAAGGAACCTTGTCAAGTGTCTAAAGGAAGTTCATATAGATCATCTCCCCTCCCTCCCCACCCCGCCCTCATCAATCCTCTTTGTTACTTCTTCAAAAACTCAATCAAGTTCATGGGATATGATTTCCCATGCACAAATCCATGTTGACAGTCCTTAATCAGTTCTCGCCTTTCCAAATATATGTAAATCCTGTTGGATTCTCTCCAACTTACCCACCACTAGTGTCAGGCTCACCTGGTCTACAGTTCCCAGGCTTTACCTTACCATCTTTCTTAAATAGTGGCACCACATTAGCCATGCTTCAGTCTTCTGGCACCTCACACCTGGCTATTGATGATACAAATATCTCAGCAAGGGGCCCAGCAATCACCTCCCTAGCTTACCACAGCGTTCTAGAGTACATCTGATCAGGTCCCAGGAATTTATCCACCTTTATGCATTTTAACATGTCCAGCACCACCTTCTCTGTAATATGGACATTTTTCAAGATGTTGCTATTTATTTCCCCACATCCTCCATTTTCAATATCCCTCTCCATTGTAAATTCTGATTGAGAATACTTGAATAGTACCTCCCACACCTTCTGCAGTTCCACACAAAGATGGCCTTGCTGATTTTTAAGACACTCTGTTCTCGCCCTAGTTACCCTTTTGTCCTAATAGTATTGTAGAATCCCTTTGGATTCTCCTTAACTCTATTTGCCAATGCTACATCATGTCTCCTTTTTTGCCCTCCTGATATTCTTCTTAAATATACTCCAATTACCTTCATACTCTTCTAAGGATTCACTTGTTCTCTGCTGTCAATACCTCACATATTCCTTTCTCTTGACCAAAACCTCAATTTCTTTAGTCATCCAGCATTCCCTACACCTACCAGCCTTGGCCTTCACCCTAACAGGAATATACTGTCTCTGGTCTCTGACTATCTAATTTTTGAAGGTTTCCCGTTAGGTAAAACTTGAACTCAGGGTTTCTGGCAGAAGGTAGGGACACTACCACTGCTCCACAAGAGCTTTATGAGGAAAGTGGGCAATATTTTTGATAAACCTGCTCAGCCACGTAATGACACATTCCTGGCATAAGTGAGACCTGAACTCGGGCCTCCTGGTCCAGAGGTAAACATGATCATTGTGTCACAGCACCTGTACTGGGAAGCCAGAGTATTTTCAAATCAACCAGTTCAGGGATGTTGTTATACACTTCTAGAGCAGGTAGGGCTTGAACCCAGACCTTCTGGCTCTTAGGTAGGGCCACATGGAGGCCCCTCTAGAAAGGTGGACCTAATTTCCATCTATTTTTATAGTTAATCTGTTCTGGGATATTACTAAATACCTCTGAAGCAGAAGGGATTTGAGCCCAAGTCTTTCTGTCTAGGGATAGGGACACCACCATTGAGCCATTGGAGGGACTGTGCATCCAACACCACTAGGAATCTGCAGGGACTAGTTCTTGCAAATTGTATCGTTAGGAAGGTAGAGAAGCTTTAAATAGTGGGGTGAAGGGATTGTCAAGGGAAGCAACAAAGCAATGGAACAGCAATTTCGGAAATGATTACCAGTGTAACAGAAAAGGACAGACATATAAATGTAAAAATCATCAGCAGATAAGGCCAGAGATTGAAAAAAAAGTTTTAAAAGAAGTAGAATTCAAAGCCTTGTATCTGAATGCACAGAGCATTTATAACAAAGTGTACTTGTCATTCTATTATAACACTGGTTTCGTCAATGTGAATTGGTTATAACACGATTGGCGAATTGTAGACGTTGTTTGGATAATACGAACATTCTACCGAACGGGTATAGCGGTTTTCTATCAATAATCCTCTACAGCGCAGTTTTCGATAGCGTGAGGTTGCAGAGGTACACAATTGTTGCATTAAGGCAGAACGACCTGTGTAGATTTTCAGGACTGATGGCAGTAAGTATCTAGATATGACCTGATCAGCATTGTAGAGACATGGTTGAAAGGTGGCTGTTGCTGGATTCTGGATCTAAAAGAGTATTTGACAAATCAAAATGATCAAAGCGTAAAGGCAAGAATGCGCTGGTAATCAAGAACCACTGCTCCACCAGTCACGCCATTCAAATCAATGTGTGGATTCGATCATCAAAATGGCCAGTCAATTCCCTTTCTCACTAATGTTCCGAATGAGAGACTTTTTCCAATCCTCTTTAAGGACTCAAAAACACCATTTTATTATAGCACAAACGTATTCTTGAAGCATGTGACAAATGCTGGTTAGCATCAAAATTATAATCCAGTATGAGAATGATATTCCCTTAATCACTCAATACAAAAAGATGACAGATTATGAGGAGTTTCTTTTTGAAAAGGCGCAAAACAGCTCTAATGGTCAAGCATCTGAAAAGAAAGGATAAAATTTAATTTGTTTTAAAAGTTTGCCAGTTCTCTTGTCATGAGGAACCTTCCCATGTGGAGGCCAATTGAGGCCCTTTTGAGTGAACACTTAATGGCCTCAGCCCAATTAGTGATGGGCAGTGGAGTTACCTCGCATCTGATGAGGCCACTTAGTCAATCCTATTATGTTTGCAGATTTGCAGGGTGAGTCCCACATTAACAGGCACTGGGAAAGTGACTGCCCCCCCAGCCTTGCTGTAGTTCAGTTCCTTCCCTCAGAATAAAAATCCTACCCCCTTACCTGACTCTAGGTCTGTTATTTCTGCCTCTTGGATTTCACAAATGCTTCTACTCTTGCTATAGCAGTGTCTCACTGTAGTTTTCCTCGGACACTACAGATGGGTAATGGAGTATTCCTTGATTTCAAAACTCCTGCCAGGAACTCTGAATGCATCAGAACAGCTCTGTTACTGACTACTGAGTTAGCATCCTGGTGGTGTTGGATGCAAGCCTGTCAGCTGGAACACTACCATTAGGACTGATCTCTAGCAGTGCTGTGTTCCTGGGACAAAAATGAGAAATAGTAGATTTTGGGTTTCAATAAGAGCAGCAATTCATACACAAGGTTTGAAAAGAAAAAACAATCTACTACTAGCTGCAGGAAGTGGTGGCATTAGAAAATATAAAGATGCAAAAGAAAACTGCTTGGATTTGATTTATTATTGTCATGTACCTGGGTACAGTGAAAAGTTTTATTTTGCGTGTAGTATAGGTAGATCATACCATACAAAGTGCATTAGGGTAGTAGAACAAAGCGAAAAAGTGGAAAAAGGTGACAAAAGACTTTTGATGAGAATAGTTAGCACAGGAATTCTGAATATTAAGAGATAAATTGGATGAAAGTACATGTTTTCACTGGATTAAGTTGCGCAATGTTGCTGCTTTACTGTTCATTTCCTTGGTATCATTTTATAATTATTTCCTGTACTTACAATTTTACTTCAGCTTGAAAATCTGAATTATTCTAACTTAAGTAAAGTTCTGATTTTGAAGTAGGAACAAAAATTAACAGATGCTCCTGACTAAAAATTGGAAAGAACAGAACAGATGGTAAAGGAATGTTGGATTTTCCACATCTTGTTTGTTTGCTGAATTCTCTTACTTGATGTCTTTTATCTGTTTTTTTTATAAACTCTAATTATTTTCTTCACTGAATGGTTGAAGGTTGCACTACTGGAACCACCAACGTGGAAAAACAGATGAAGGGATTGAAGGAATGCTGGAGAGAGGGAAGAGGCATAAAGAGTCATAGTGCTCCTGGCATTCCTCAGAAGAGGCTTGAGTGTGATCAGTCTGTATTCCGTGTTCACAAAGGTGTAAAAACATTTGACTTCTGTAAAAAGAACAACCTGATTGTAACAGGTGGAATTGACAGAATTGTGCGCATGTGGAACCCTTATATTCCTGGGTAAGCTGGCCCTGAAATATTAATATCGTCCCACATTAATCACTGGGTTTTGGTCCACATAGCCTTCTGCAAAGGTTACTTTTCTCATTCCTTTTGAGGGATGTCTGTATCATATTGGCAAGGCTAGCTTTTGTTGTTTACCCCTCATTGTCTTTGAACTGGTGTCTAGCTTAGCCACTTCAGAGAAACAATTAGAGTCAATTTTGTTACAGCGAATCTGGAGCCATATGTAGGCCAGAGCAGATAGGGTTCATTCCCTTTCCTAACAAAATGTATTCTAGTTTTCAATCCCAGATATGTTACTTGAATTCTAAATTTCACCAGCTACTGTGACGGGATTTGAACAGTTGCCCTAGGACATGAACCCAAGCCCCTGGAAGACTAATGCAGTGATGTTACAAGTATGCTACAATTTTTCAAAGATTAGTTTATTGTCCTATCATAGAATAAAAAGTCAATGGTTTATTTTTAGTTTATTGTATTCGAAGCTTAATGAAAGGAATCAAAATGTTTTGGAATGACAGAAGGGAATACATTTGAATGATTTGAATTCAAAATGCAATGCTTGGAAAATAAGGAGATTCAAGGATACAGGATGATAAATTGCTTTTGCTGCTTTGTAAAAACAGCCAGAAAGGACATGTTGTAATTTTGCTGTATCTTGCAACCACAGTAATTCCACCACCCTGCCTCCCGTATTCCACCCCCCCCCCCCACCAACTAAATTTGATGAGAATAAATGTGGTTTTCAAAAAGAAAAACAAATTGAATTAATGATTATACCCTGTTCTTATTTGGGGAGAAAGCAAACTATATTTTGGAAAACTGTTAATGTGGCAACTCTGTTCAAGGAGGGAGACAGAAATAGAAAGCTACCAGCCAATTCACATAATATGTGGCTTTGGGAAAATTCTGAACTACATTCTTAAGAAAGAAATAGCAGGGCATTTAGAATAGCTTAACAAAATCAAACAGAGTCTCCATGGTTTAATGAAAGGGAAATCATTTTTGGCAAATTGATTAGAGTTCTTCTGAGGATATAACAAGCAAATGTAGTCATGCTCATGGAATCTCAAAAAGCAGGAGAGATCCAACCCGGCCAATTACCACCCCATTAGTCTACTCTCAATCATCAGTAAAGTGATGGAAGGTGTCATCAACAGTTCTGTCAAGCAGCACCTGCTCAGTGACACCCAGTTTGGGATCCACTAGGGCCACATAACTTCTGACCTCATTACAACCTTGGTTCAAACATAGACAAAAAAGCTGAATTCCAGCGGTGAGGTGGGAGTGACAGCCATTGATATCAAGGCTGCATTCAACTGAGTGTGGCAATAAGGAGCCCTAGCAAAACTGAACTTAATGGCTATCAGAGGACAAACTCTCCACTGGTTGAAGTCATACATAGAAAGATTGTTGTGAATGTTGAAGGTCAGTCATCTCAACTCCGTGACATCTCTGCAGAAGTTCCTCAGGGCAGTGTCTTAGGTCCAACCATCTTCAGAAGCTTCATTCAAGAAGCATCATAAAGTCAGAAGTGAGGATGTTTACCAATGATTGTACAATGTTCAGTTCCATTCATGAGTCTTCAAATACTGAAGTAGTGAAATGCAACAAGACCTGGATAATATTCAGGCTTGGACTGACAAGTGGCAAGTAACACCCACACCACACAGATGCCAGGCAATGATCATTGTCAATATGAGGTAATCTAACCATTGCATCTTGATATTCAATGGTATTACCATTACTGAATCCCCCACTATCAACATTACCATTGACCAGAAACTCAATTTGACTCACCACATAAATAAGGTGGTTATAAGAGCAGTTCCGAGGCTAGGAATACTGTGATGAGTAACTCACCCCTTGACTAAGGGAAGACCATACATTGTCTATAAGGCACACGTCAGGAGTGTGATGGAATACTCCTCACTTACCTGGATGTGTGCAATAAGAACAATCAGGAAACTTCACACCATCCAGCACAAAGAAACTTGCTTGACTGGCACCACATCCACAAACATCCATTCCCTCCACTATCAACACTCAGGAGCAGCAATGTGGACTATCTATAATAAGCAATGCATAAATGCCCCAAAGATTCTCAAATAGCACCTTTCAAGTGCATGGCCACTCCTATCTAGAAGGACGGGGCAGCAGATACATGGGAATACCATCACCTGCAAGTTCTCCCCTAAGCCACTCACCATTCTACACTGTTGTTGGGTCAGAATCCTGGAATTCCCTGCCTAACGGCATTGTGGGTGAAATGCAGCACTGGATTACATCGGTTCAAGAAGGGGAGAACTTATTGAAACATACAAAATTCTGAGGGGTCTTGACAGGGTAGATGTTGAGAAGATGTTTTCACTGTTCAAAAGTAGAGACATGGTTACAGAATAAGGGTACGCTCATTTAAAATTGACATGCAAAGGAAATTCTTCTCCGAGGGGCTAGTGAATGTCTATAATTCGGAACCACAGAGAGTTGTGAAAGCTAGATCACTAAAAGTATTTAAAGAGGAGGTAAATTGATTTTTTAAATATCAGAGAGTTGATAGCTATGTTGAGCTGGCAAGAAAGAGGGAGTTGAGGTCTGGGGCACTTCAGCCATGATCTTGATGGGGCAGTTTTGAAGAGCTAAATGGCCTACACACATTCTTATATCTTTCATTCTTGTATATCTCTGCTCATGAAATAGAATGTCCTAAGGCACTTTATGGAGCATTATAAAACCAAGTCTAGTCATCAGGTCTTTTAAAGTGAAATGTCAGAGGCTTTGAGAAATACCATAGAATCACTACAACGTGGAAGCAGGCCATTTGGCCCATCAACACCCTGAGAACAGTATCCCAACCAGACCCATCTTCCTACCTTTTCCTTGTCATCCCATATTTCCCATGGCCAATGCATCTAGCCTGCACAACTTTGGACTGTGGGAGGAAATTGGAGCATCCAGAGGAAACCCGTGCAGGCACGGGGAGAATGTGCAAACTTTACACAGTCGTCCAAGGGTGGGATTGAACCCGGGTCCTTGACACCATGAGGTAGCAGTGCTAACCACTGAGCCACCATATAGTATCTTAAAAGAAGAATGAAAAATTGAGCATCGGAGAAGTTGAGGTGGGGAAGTACCAAAGCTGTGAACGTTGGCTATTCAAAACATGGTCACCATTGATGAAGCTATAACACTTGGGATGCAGAAGAGGTCAAATTAGATGAGGACAGATATCCTATAGGATTGCAATGCTGGAGAGTTAGTAAACAAGGTTGAAACAAGAAGTTCAGAATTGATATGTTGCTTGACTGGGTGTCATTGTCAGCCAACTAGCTCAGGGGAAAAGGTCAGCAGCAGATATAAACAGTTCTCCAAATGACTGAGAAGGGAAGGGTAACCCCTGGTCCACTCCCAATGATCTGCATAGTGAAACTAACAGTGCGGTAAACTGAGCTCTGAGAATAAACCTGCTACGTTCCACTCTTCCTGAGATTGTTATACAACTTGATAATGCCCATGAGATACCATAAGTTTTTATTTTGTTCCTGCTTTAGTATTTTATGAGTATTAAATACATTCTCATTGAAGGAAAAGTGCAAGGTATGAAATAGTAGACTACATTTATTATAGTATACGGGATGTATCCATTTATCATGTATCTATTTACTCAAAGGAAACCCACTGGCTTGTTGAGAGGCCACAGTGCTCCAATTTTCTATCTATACATCTCTACTGATGACAATAAGATGTTTTCTGTCTCCACTGACAACACTGTGAAGGTTTGTAAACCAACGGCATGATGTCTTACCTTGATATCAATTATGTTCTGTTCCAGCTTGCTTACATTGATGCATGTGTGGTGATCCTGAACTATTTCCATGTATTTCTGCTTTTGATTAAATTAATATAAGCAAAATTTTGCAGAGATGTGCAATAAGTTTGTACACCTGAGATTCAAATTTGAAAGCAGAAGCAATGACTCTAGGAGTTAAATGGGAAACAACTGGAGTTGAGGACTCTCACCACTGTCTAATACAGCTCTAATTAATGTATCAATTTCAACCTGAAATGGAATGTGGTAGGCGTAAGAAATATGAAAAAAAAACACACTGATGTTGCAGCACATCGAACTGAATTAGGAAAATTTTCATTGATTTAATGTTAATGATCAAATGAGTATTGCCCAATAAAACAGTAACTCCCTTGGGCCAAACTGGCAAAATTCACTCTGCCTATTTCAACTCTTAATGATTTTTCTGAGATGTAATAATTTCAAATCTTTTATTAAATTTATGAATATCAGTCTCTGTATTAAACGGGTCTAATTTTTCCACTTAGACCTTTATATGTTTGCTTCTAGATCTGGGATATTGAAGACCAAAGTTGCTTGTTCACAGCCAATTCAAAAGCCAGTCAAATTAAAGGAGATGTATCTGCATGTCAGTATGTACCAGGGCTCAAAGGACTTTGCATCGCTGCAGATGGTGTTGCGCTGCTCCATCTAAGGACAGAGTGAGCCACGTTTAACATAGATATATAGAAACTAGAGCTGGAGTAGGCCAATCAGCTCTTTGTACCTGCTCTGCTATTCAGTGTGATCATGGCTGATCCTTTATCTCAATGTCATCTTCCTGCTTTCTCTTTCTACTCTTTGCCTTCAACATCTAAAAATCTATCAACCTCTTTTTTGACCTCCAGAGCCATCTGTTGGATAGAATTCCTCAGGTTCTCTCTTTTTTCAGTGAAGAAAGGTTTTCTCATCTCAGTCCTGAGTGACCTACCTCATATCTAGAGAGACTGTGACCGATGATTCCAGATTCACCAGCTAGGGATAACATTCTCTCTGTATCTAGGCTGTTCAGCCCTGTTAGAATTTAGCAGTATCAGCCTAGTAAACCTGTACTGCACTTCCTGTGGCAAGTACATCCTGAGATTAGATTCCTGACAGTGAGGAAACAGGCCCTCCGACCCACAAGTCCACACTGACCCTCTGAAGAGTAACCCACTCAGACCCATTTCCCTCTGACTAATGCACATAACACTATGGGCAATTCAGCATGGCCAATTCACCTGCCCTGCACATCTTTGTGACTGTGGGGGGAAACCAGAGCACCCAAAGGAAACCCACGCAGACACGGGGATAATGTACAAACTCCACAGAGACAGTCACCCGAGACTGGAATTGAATCTGGGACCCTAGTGCTGTGAGGCAGCAGTGCTGCCAGTGCTGCCCTTTCTTAGGGAAATCAAAACTGCATGCACTTCTCACCTCACCAAGGCCCTATATTAACTGCAGTAAGAGATCTTCACTTTTGCAATGATAGCCAAAACACCATTCACCTTCCTAACTGCTCGCTGCATTTGCCTATCTACTTTAATTGACTGTGTACAGATCCCTTTGTACATCCACACTTAGCATATCTCATTACTTATATAATACTATGCCTTTCTGTTTTTCTCACACAAATGTAGAGCTTCATACGTATCCACATATTGCATCTAGAATTGCCACTCGCTCATCTTGTCTAAATCACTTTGTATCCTCTTCACAACTTGCAATCTCACCTGATTTTGTGTCAACAGCAAACTTGGAAATGTTACATTTGGTTCCTTCATCTTGGTTTTTAAAAAAAAATTATATATATAATGTGAATAGCTGGGTCCCAAGCACAGATCATTGTGGTATCCCACTTGGAAAAAGACCCATTTATTCCTCTGTTTCCTGCCTGTCAACAATTCTCAATCTATGTCTAGATTAGAGTGGTGCTGGAAAAGCACAGCAGTTCAGGCAGCATCCGAGGAGCAGGAAAATCGACGTTTCGGGCAAAAGCCTTTCATCAGGAATACAGCTGCCCGAAATGTCGATTTTCCTGCTCCTCGGATGCTGCCTGAACTGCTGTGCTTTCCAGCACCACTCTACTCCAGCACCACTCTACTCCAGAATATGGTTTCCAGCATCTGCAGTCATTGTTTTTATCTAATTCTCAATCTATGCCAATATGTTACCCTCTTTCCCAGGTGTTTTAATTTTGCTCTCTCGCCTCTTATCTGGGACCTTCCCAAAAGCCTTCTGAAAATGTTAGAGATCATTGACTAAAGATCAGCGTAAGACTGTCACTTTTAGTCCTGAGGAGTGCCCAGAATGCCTTGAATTATGCTGCAAGTCTATATGCCTCACTATGGGTGTGTGTGCTGCTAATTGGTGGGTCTAATCAAACATCATGTTGTCTCAAATTTATGCAACCAGCAGAGTACTTACTGTACTCAACCAACCATGCTTACAAAACTCAGAACATAATGACCAATATTAACACCAAGCAATCCCAAATGTGCTAAGAATTACATGAATGACCAATTAAAATTATCTGATAGGCTCATGCATATCAGATGTTACATTATTGCGCAAGGAATATAGTGATGTCAGTCATGCAGTCAGAGATTTGTTCTGGTTTAGGGCTCTGTCACCAGTTACTGCACCCATTTGTGCATGAGCTGGTAGCCATTTTTATTGCCATATTTGTATTTATGCCAGTCATTACCATTAATTGGACAACAGCAATATGTTTTACTGATCTAGACTGCCACCTCGTGACTGATGATATGTTAATTTATTTCAAATAGTCAGAGAGGATTGATTGGCGACTGGGCTGGAGTGGAGAAGGTTTTGGATCTGCTGAAGGAAAGGTTTGAAGAAGATTAAATTTTAATTATGGACCAACTTTATTGAAAGACAAAGTGAAAAGGACACTCCATGTTTTGAATAGTCTATTTCTGCAAAAACTGTAAAAGAACAAGATCAGTCTATGCTTTTCACCATGGCAAAAGAAGGAATGCTTTTGTGTCTTATGAATTCAGACCATAACTAGTAAGGGAAAAACCAGGAACATTTAAATATAGGTTTTACAGCAAATATGATCAGTACATTCTTAGGAAGATGCAGAAGTTTTATTCTGTAGCTCATCATTGAAATTATCTGGAACAAGTTGGCATAATTTGGCATTTCCACTCCGCAGAAATCACTCAGGTCAAATTTGCATTAATTTGGGATAAATCTCTATTGAAACTACTGAAGCTTGTTTCACTTAGAACTATGAGACTACCATTCCCATTAAGCCTGTACTGTTTTATTTTCCAAATCTCAACAGTGAAAGCTGTAGTGTGCAGCTGTTTAAAATTACATTGTCATTCATAATAATTACTTTCATGTTTGCTTTTTGTGTTTATGTTTAACTTTATAAATTAATCATATGTGTCAAGGAATACGAATAAATTGAGCAGGAATAGAGAGCATAGAGAAGAATAAACTAAGAGGTCATTGCTGGAAAGGAGATAACTAGAATTATGGGATAAAATTGTGTAAAAAATAAAGTAAGTGGAATTAAAATTACAAATGAACTAAAACGTTTGTGCAGCAATGTATGCTGTGGGCCACATCTTCAGGTGGCACCAGGAAAACCCACTTGTGTACCAGGAAATGACTTCACATGCCACTTTGACCTTTTGATGTAAGGATCGAGTTCACTCTGCAGTTTGTGACTAAAAGCATGCAAGGAATATGCCAGATTTTTTAAAACTACCAGATCTGACTTGGAACTGTATTGCTGTTCCTTCATAGTCACTGGGTCAACAAATGTGGAACTTCCTCTCAGAATTGTGAGTGTTTCTATGCCCCAAAGACTGCAATGGTTCAAGAAGGCTTATGGCACTTTCTGGATGCTTAGTTCAGAATTGTTAGATCTGTTTGAAATCTGGCCATTTAGCAGAGTGGTAGTGCCACACCACATTATGAGAGTATGTTCATTGTGAACATGGGACTTTGTCTCCACAAAGTTTGTCCAGCAATCACTCCTACCATTATTGCCACGGATAGATGCATTCAAGATCGGTAGATTGGTGAGGACGAAGTCAAGCAAGTCTTTTTTTGCTTGTTGGTTTCCACCCCACCTGCTGCAGATCCAGTTTAGTAGCTATACCCTTTAGGACTTAACCAGCTCAGTATGTAATGGTGCTGACGAGCCACTCGATGGTAGAATTTGAAGTCTCCCACCCAGACTACACTGTGTAGCCTTGTTACCCTCAGTGCTTCCTCGAAGTGATGTTCAAGTGGAGGAGAACAGTCATCAGCCAAAGGAGGGCAATCAGTGATAATCAGGTGGTAGCCTTGCCCATGTTTGATCTGATACTATGACAATTCATGGGGTCTGGAGTCAATGTTGAGGACTTCCAGAGCAACTCCCTATTGATTACATAGCATTGTGCCTTGACGCTGGTATGTTAGTCCTGCAGGTGGGTCAGGGCAAGCCCAAGCATTGTGATGGTGGTGTCTGGGATATTATCTATAAAGGATGATTCTCAGAGTATTACTATGTCAGGCTGTTGCTTGACAAGTCTGAGACAAGTTTCCAATTTTGGGACTAGCCCCCAGAAGTTAGTAAGGAGGACTTTGCAGGGTCAACAGGGCGGGGTTTGCCTTTGTAATTTATGGCGTCTCTGCCAATTTCAGGCAGTCTGTCCAGTTTTGTTATTTTGTTTGAACTCTGTATCAGTTCACTACAACTGAATGACCTGCTCGGCCATTTCAGGGAGCCTTTGAGAGTCAAACACATTGCTGTGGCATGGAGTCACATATAACACACTTACAGAAATGTTATAGCACAGGAGGAGGTCATTTGGCCTATCATGCCTGCGCCAGCTCATCAAGTGAGCATCATTACCTTGTGCCAGTCTCCTGCTGTTTTTCCTAATGCTTGCAATTATTTTTATCCAAATAATCATTCTGTCAAATTTACCTCTGTTAGACTTCTGAGCAGTGCATTCCATGTCCTAACTACACCTCAACCTTACTTCTTTTGCAGATCACTTTAAGTATGTGCCCTATTGTTCTTATTCCTTTTACAAGCTGAAACAATTTCTGATTTCTCCATCTCTACGCTATGTTCTTCCAATCTACTTTGTAGCCAGGTTGTACAGGAAGGAAATTTTCTTCCCTAAAGCCTTGCAGAAAGGTTTTAGCCAGATAGTGCTGGAATGATTGAACTGCCAGTGTGAATGATCATGAATGATCTACTGTCACTGAAAATCCATAATATTGGGAATGGAAGGAAGGCTGGGAATTTGGATTTGGGGACCAATCACCACTTTTAAAGCACTACTGAACATTTTTCAGCCCACATTGCAATGGGAAAGTCCATCATATTGTGACGATGCTGCTTCTTTGACAAGATTATTCTGTCCTTGTTTTTTTTAGAGTGGTTGTAAACACAGATGGACCAATGTGTCTGATCTGGATGGGATTTAGAGTCAATTTGAAAATAGCTAACAGATACTGCCTTGGGAAAAAGGCTTTCAAGTTTAGATAAAACACTTAGACAATGAAAGGGGAGTGGCCAGTTGTCCCAGCTCAGCTTTTCTATGGTTTTGGTTTGGTTTGGTTTTAGCAGTCTGGCTATTCAGAGCTGTTGGTCAGTTTAAGCTGGGGAATCCAGAGAAACAGCTACATGGAAGAAGGTGTTCCTTGCTGAATCTCTGTGACATTTCTCTCTCAGGTGAGACCCTGTGTTTGATTTTACGTTTTTTGCTGCCAAGAGATGTTAAGGGGGATTGTTGCAATAGAATCGATTGGGTTTTTAAATAGCTAAGTTATTCTATATTCTGTTCTCTCTTTTGTTTGTGTTTCATTCGCTAATCTTGCAAATAAATTCTGTCTTGTTTAAAACTAAGTGGTTGGGCCAGCTGCATCATCTTGGAATATCCACTTACACCTACTTAAACAACTAGCCAAAGTTAGGGTCTGGGTCACTTTCTTGAAATGTTTTGAGGGGGTCTGGCCTGGTCCATAACAATATTTAGAGTAGTGCAGTATCACATGGTGTCTAGGTCTCCAAAGGTGGAATCGAACCTGGAATCGATTCCACCTTGCGTATAAAGACAACTCGCAGGATTGACACTTCTCTAATTCAGGTACACATGATGTATAATATCGCCTCCATATTGCTTTTGAAGGGATTGCTCATGGTGCTGAGCCAGTGTTTCACATTTGTTCTATTTCTCTGATGCTCTACAGACCTCAGTCTAAGCCAAACCGCACCTGTTCCCATAATGAGCCAGCTCTGTGCTGCAAGTACAGTCACGAGTTCCGGCAGGTCATCAGTTGTTCAGAAGGATCTGTAAGTTAATGTTTTGATTAATAGTTGTAGTAGCATCTACTGATACAGTTGATTGTGATTTTTAAGAAAAGCTTCCCCGGTACCGAAATGTAAAATAAACTGTACTTCAGATAAAAAGCCGAAGTATTGCAGGTGCTGGCGTGGTACATCCATCTCAAGAGAAAGACTGATTTAACAGATATTTGCTGACACAATCCTAAGGCTATCATCATGACATTATCACTGCTTAATTGCTTCTGTAGCATGCCATTATCACAGCTATGGGGATCATAGTTTAATTGATAGCATCAAGACATTATTAATTGAGTGTCAGTCTTTCATGTACGGTTATGATTACAAATCTGTTTGTTCCTTTTAATAAGTAATTGTGCACTTGAGGGAATTTTAAAGTTTTGAGTGGGTTTTTGTGAGTGGTTTCTTTTAAGGAAAGAGAGGCAAAACTATGATAGGCAGCACAATGGCTCAGTGGCTACCACTATTGCCTCGCAGCACCAGGGACCCAGGTTCGATTCCACCTTTGGGTGACTGTGTGTGTGTGTTGAGTCTGCACATTCTCCCCCTATCTGTTCCAGTTTCCTCCCACTGTACAAAGATATGCACATTAGGTGGATTGGTCATGCTAAATTGCCCAGAGTATTCAGGGATGCGCAGGCTAGGTGAATTAGCCATGAGAAATGTGGGGTTACAGGGATGGAGTGGGTCTGGATGGAATGCTCTTCATGGTTGGTGTGAGGTGGGGAACCTGCGGCCTTCTAGGCCATTGTGTGTGGCCTTTTGAATGAATCCAAATTTTGCAGAACAAATCTTTTATTTTTTATTAATATGTTTTTTTCATCCTTTATTATTTCTATTTTAATCTTAAAATGAATGTATTTAAAATACCAGAGAGTAAAAGAAAATTCAACGAAATAATCCTCACAGACTGACCTCCACAATTTAAAAAATGTGAATTTTGAAGAATATATAATTGAAGTTTCTTGGATGCGGCCTTATTAGATTACAACTAATATAATGCGGCCTTCCAACATGAAAAGGTTCCCCACCTCTGGTCTAAACCTGTCGCCTAATTCCTAAGCATCTGTATCCCTGTGCTCCCCACCTACTCATGCTTCTGTCTAGATGCACCTTAAATGAATCTATCGTGACTACCTCTACTGCCTCTGCTGGCAACGTGTTCCAGACACACATCACTCTCTGTGTAAAGTACTTGCTGCGTATATCCCCCTTAAACTTTTCCCCTCTCACCTGGAACGCGTGAACTCTCATTATTGAATCCCTTACCCTGGGAAAAAGCTTATCTCTATCTAACCTGTCTACACCCTTTATAATTTTATAGACCTCAATCAGGTCCCTCCTCAATCTCTTTTTCCTAATGAAAACAATCCTAACCTACTCAACCTCTCTTCATAGCTAGCACCTTCCATACCAGGCACCATCCTCATAAACCTTCTCTGTACCTTCTCCAAAGCGTCCACTCCCCTTTGGTAATGTGGCGACCAGAACAATACACAGTATTTTAACTGTGGCCAAACCAAAGTCTTGTACAATTTTAACATGATCTGCCACCTGTTATACTCAATACCCCATCCAATGAAGGCAAGCATACCATATGCCTTCTTGAACACTCTAACCACCTGTGCAGCAACCTTCAGGGCACAATGGGCCTGAACTCCCAGATCTCTCTGCTCATCAACTTTTCCCAAGGCTCTTCCATTCACAGTATAGTTCGCTCTAGAATTATACTTCCCAATATGCATCACCTCACATTTGCCTGGATTGAACTCCATCTGCCACTTCTCTGCACAACTCTCCAGTCTATCTATATTCTTTGACAGTCCCCTAATGCTTTCTGCTGCTCCATCAATCTTCGTATCATCTGCAAACTTACTGATCAGATCAACAATGCCCTCTTCCAGATCATTGATGTATATTACAAACAAAAGTAGCCCCAGCACTGATCAATTACTACTCTCTGTCTCCTGTTGCTCAACCAGTTCTTTAACCACCTGGCTAGAACATCCTGCTCACCATGTGACTTCATTAGTTTACCATGGGGAACTTTATTAAATGCCTTACTAAGGTCTATGTATATGACATCTACAGCCCTTCCTTCATCTACCAACTTGGTCACTTCCTCAAAGAACTCTATTAAGTTGGTAAGGCACAAACTATCCCACACAAAACCATGTTGCCTATCACTGATAAGCCCATTGTTTTTCAAATATAAATAGATTTTATCCCTCAGTACCTTTTCCAGCAACTTTCCTACCACTGATGTCAGGCTCACTGGTCGGTAGTTACCTGGAATATCCCTACTACCCTTGTACAGGGGTCAAACATGAGCAACCCTCCAGTCCTCCGGCACTTCACCTGTGTTTAAGGATGCTACATAGGAATAAAGATGGTATCAAAGGACCGGAGATTTGCAAATGTCACACCCTATTTTACATTCTCTAATTCATAAATGACAAGGGATATAATGGCCAAATGAATATTTTATATTATAAATATAGAATCCTTACAGTGTGGAAGCAGGCCATTCAGCTCATTGAATCTACACGGATGTCTGAAGAACATCTCACCAAGACCCACCCCATCACTGTAACCCTGCATTTCTCATGGCTTTTTACCTAATCTGCGCACTATGGGCAATTTAGCATGGCCAATCCACCTAACCTGCACATCTTTAGACTGTAGGAGGAAACCCGCACAGACTTGGGGAGAATGTGCTGACTCTACACAGTAACCCAAGAGTGGAATCGAACCTGGGCCCCTGGTGCTATGAGGCAGCAGTGCTAATTCAGCCATTGTAAATCTGTGACTCTACTGTTGTTCCCTACATGATGCGATGTTGATTTTATTCTATGATCCTTGTAGTTATGTGGGTGTTTGACCATGGAGCAATTCGAAATGTGTAATAAACAGATTTCACATATTCAACATTTCTGTCAGGTGCACATAAGGGTGGCTGTGGCTATGTCCAGCAAGTGAAGTTAGAGGTAACATTGTAAGCAATGCCACACAAGGTCTGTTAGTTCACTCAAACTTTAAAATAAATTTAAAAAGCTAAATGTGAATTTATATTTTGGAGAAATCAATTAAAGCCAAGAGAAACAAAATGAAACATTGAATCATTTCTGTTTTCATCGAGGTGATCAAAGTCTGGGACCTTGATACAGGAAAGCTTCTATTTGAATTTAGTGGAGCGCATGGTGATTCTGCTATTTGCTGCATGACATTTGATGACAGTGGAAGGAGGTAGGGATTTGCTACTTTTTTATGTATCAGTTCCTTGTTGACTGGCCTAGCGATATAGAAACTCACAAATTTTTTTATGATGTAGACTTATTACAGGAGGAAGAGATGGATGCTTGAAGATCTGGAATCATAACAATGGCCACTGTTTAAGAATATTAAAGAAAGGTAAATTATGTCTAAAAAGATTGAAAGCTCTTTAGGAATTAGATTCAAGAAATTGTAGATACTTTTAAAGATGAAGATAACATAGGATGATGCGTGAACTGTTCTACACTGCTAAAATATAGAGATGCAACCTTCAGACAACCCTCCACTGTAATCATTCCAGTGTGACAACAGATGCGCTGGATCATCACAATAAATAGGATTAAGACCTGAGAATATATAATTCAATTGACCTTCAAATAACTGCTATCAGAATGCTGTCCAAAGATTATTGACTTAGGATGGAACACGTTTTACCATAATAATAAGCAAATTACTTTAAATTTCTTTTAACTTACCCTAGTTGATTATTTGACACCAAATTTCTCCACAGGTAGAAATTCACTTCAGATATCTCAGTTCAGTAATAAAAGAAAAACAGCAAGTAACAGAATAGGTTATGTACACAACAAGAAAGTAGTTGAAAAATATAAGCTCACCTACAATTAACTGCGTGTTTTCCAAACTATTAGCTGTGGATCATTGAGAGCCAAGATTCATCACCCACTGACGTTTCATCTCCTTTTAAAGAATTTTCTCCTTGATAATTTGGATTTAATCCCTTTCTAACTCACAGCTAGACTTTGCCTCTTGTAATGTTTCATTATTGAGTTGCCCTTACTCTTTTCTCTAAGTTACGTTTTATTTTCATCCCGCATCAATAGCACCTGCTCCTTTCTAAGACTAATTCAGTTCTGTCTAAAACAGTCTGGAGCAAATAGCTGATTAAGCTGAAAAGGGCCCTGAACTTCAGCAACAGTCATAGAAGAAGTTGAGGCAGGGGATGTGATCAAGTCAAGTGACCTGAAATCCATTCATTAACTACTAGACAATCTTGTGACCTTGAATGACATATTCACGTTTATACACTTACTACACACATTAATTGTACAACTGACTGCTTAGATGCATGGTCAAGATAGAAATCATTTGGGAAAAGGAAACTAGAACTGCTTCCTTTGCAGTGGTATGGCACATGGTTACAAAATATATGCCAGAATAAAGCCAGAAGTAATGTTTCAATGATTAGGTAATCTGATTTGTAATATCAATTGGAAGCAACCTGAAAGTCACACATCACAAAATTACATTTATATAGAGCAACAATATCACCAGGGGTTCACCAATCATTTGTGTAAAATCATTGCTGATGTTGAAATATTAGAAAAAATGTTCATTTTGAACAAAGTGTAACAACCTCAAAATTGTCCTTACAGAGAACAGATGTGATGAAATCTGTGACTGCATCTATGTGGAGATGCACAAAAATAAGTGAGTAAGAAGTATTTGACAAATATCCTCCAAACCATCTTTGATATATGACGCTTAGCTGCAAATGTTCCTGTTGATACCCTTCTGTTTGATTTTAAACCTTCACTGAAGAGAAGACTCAGAGACCATTTTAGTCCAGTTATATACTGGGATGGAATAAGTTGCGTTGGCGTTCCGCAGAAAGGTAGAATGTTTTCTCCAGTGCAATACTGCTATTAATGCACTCTTTGACTGACTGTTATAAATTACTCAGGAGATTTATTGCAGCAGGGAGGAAGCTGAGTGCTGTTTTTGTATTTCAAATGCTGTAGGTGTTTAAAGTCTCTATGTTCCTCGAGTGAAGTGCATCTAGAAAGAACAGCAATATCAGAGGAAGTAGCTGCACCAGAAGGAAGGAGGTCACTTAATCCTAGGACAGACCACCATATTTTCCATTTTGCTTCTATCTTTTTAATTACCAGAGGTAATTCCTGAAACTGATGATTCATAGTCACAAACGGGATGAACCAAAGGCAGGTTGGAAAAAAATGGCACCTAGTTGGAATTACTGCCTTTGATTACACCTCCAGCCATTTTCACAAGAGTCAGGGAGGGGAAAAGGCCCTGAACAGGCCTGTTCTTGTTAAAGAAGCACTTAATGGTATTGAGGATTTGTATCTGGTAAGAGTTTTAATGTTCAGAGGCAGAGAGATTTTAGCAATTACTTGGTTTCACACAAGCTTCATGAAGGCCTAAATCAGACATTAGAGGCAACAAAAGTTTGAAAGATAAATAAAATACTTTAATCTCCTTTGATTATGAAGTGCCGTAGCATGAGCTGTGTTCATTAAGTGAATTGTGACTGATTGAGTAAAGTAACTACCTCTTAGACAGTGTGTTTGTCAGATTGTTATTTCTGCCACCGGCACGATGTCACTTAAATGTCAACATTTAAATGTGGAAAGCCTTAGGTGAATTAAAAGAGATATTGAAATGGATAAAATAGTAGAATGCCTTTACAATATTGAAAATGTAGCCCAGTATGATAACAATGTCTCATTGTCTAAGCGTTTCCCATTGCTTTTATGTATTTAATCTAGACATCTGTGAAATAGTAGTTCTTGGTTTTTACCTGGGTAGACCTGTGGGCTCTTTTTCTGTCATCTAGCTGCCTAATTATTTTACAAATGCTCGACTCTCCTCATACAGCTGGGCTGAAGAGTCAGTTTGTTGAGGAGAGTTATAGGCTTTTCAGTGGTTTTCAGCTGTTACAATAAGGCTTGTGAAATCTGTTCATAAAGTGGATAATGAGTACATTGGAGAAGGGGATTGGCTTAAATTGATCAGAATGTTTATATTCCTGTAGACTTTCTGGTGCAGTTCGTCCTTTGCTGATGATTCCATTGGAAGAACCAGGCGGTTTTTTTTTGGATTGCAGATGGACTTTTTAATCAGTCTGTTCGGGAATCATCTCACATCTAAACTTGCCTTAGCCTGCCTCTCAGCATCAATTAAGGCCACGGCTGATGCAAAATCCCAGGATTGTGACAGCAGGATTGGTCTCACTTCCTGATACTCACAGTGGATGTGAAAAATTGAATCTAGGATATTGGGAACAGGAGGTTATGGAAGATGCTTGTGAAAGTATACTGGGACATAGCTGAGGTAACCAGTGCCACCTCCTCCACCCCAAAAACTGCTCTACATTGTAAAAGTTATAAACAACCTATATTCTGGAGTAGGGAGCAGCATTATAACGTTTGCAGAAAATGTATGTGGTGAAGTAGTAGATAGTGATGAGGAGAGTTATAGGCTACAGGAGAACATAGATTGAATGGTGAAATGGGCAGATATATGGTAGACTGAATTCAATGAGAGAATTGTGAACTGATGCACTTTGCCTTTCCACATTAATCCTCCCTAGTATATTATAAATGGTACCATTCTGAATAATGTAAATGAACACTGAGAATTTACCATCTTCACTTTGGAACAGAGAATGTTAAAAGGTGATCCAGTACAGTATTCCAGGCGAGGATCTGATTAAGATATAAATAAAAACGATTCACTTTGGTAACTAGATGACTAACTAAAATCTATACATTCAAGATAATTGGCAAAATGTCAATAAGGAAGATGAGAACTTCTTTTACTTGGAGGATTGTCAAGCTCTATCTAAGGAGATGTTTGAAGCTGATTACATAAATAATTGTAAAAGAAGTTGAACAAATACTTAAGGATGAGGAATTGGAGATATCGGTCCAGATGCATTCTTTTATAAAGAGGCACAGGCATGGAAAGCAGAGTGGCTTCCCCTGGTGCTGAACGTTTCTATGATTCCATATGTTCTCTATGATTTTATTTTATTTCTTTAACGGGCGTCTTCAAATTGCGTATTGTATTTTAAATGGCATAGCCAATGTTTTTTCAAGGAAAGACAGACTCAGAGCAACTTCTAAATTGACCAAACCATACAATTCTTTTTAAATTAGTGAACAATTTGCTTTGGATTTAAGCTTTCAAGCTGCAGTGCATTTCTCAATCACAATTCTTGAACTCCTTTGCAGATATGTGCTTGCTGTTGGATGGGACAGAAGAATAAACATATACTGTGTGAGTATTGTGTGTACATATACAGTGTTAAGGTGTTTTTGTTTCCCAAATATTTGTATGCTGTTCACTACAAAAAATGCTCACTTAGGTTTAATTATGTACATTGTTTAATCAATTAAATCAGCAAGAATTTATTGCTTTCTTGTTGCTGGCTTTACTACAGATATGTCTCCCAGTGATCACAGCCAGAGCACTGGAGCGCAATAACCTTCTCATCCCAGTTCCCTGGGCAGCGGTTCTTGTTGTAACTTGCTACAATGTTATAGGGAACTGTATTAGGCTTTGTAGGACATGCAGCAGAGTTTAAGCTGTTACGCTGAAGTCAGCTGCACACGTTTCCAAGAAGGATGCTGAATAGTGAGCAGAAGCCAAGACTGTAATTTTTACTTCTCCTTAATCTGCAAATCCGAGCTCAATCGATCAGACCTGCATGCAGGCATGGTGGGGAAGTGAATAGAGAGAAGTGGGGAGGTTAGAGTAGGAGGGATGTTGTGTGTTCTGTTTCCCAGTAGTTAGAAATAATAATTTTTGGACTCAAAATGCTGGTGCATCCTTGAGTGTGTTTCTTACTGCTCCCCATGTGGCTGTTGCACTGATGCATTATTGCTGTGTGCCCGACTGCAGTGCAACAGTAACTGTGGCAGCTCAAATGTCCATTTCCATAATTTAAAGTTTTTTTTGTGAATAGTGTAACAACCCTTTTACATTTAAAAAATATAATGCCTCTTATCAAAGTAACTTTTACATCCATTGCCGTTTTCTGTGTAAATACAGTATATCTCTAAGAATATGAAAAACCAGCTTTTCCAATTAAATTGAACATCTTACAGTCTGTTTATAGCTTGCTTTGCTTTTTCAAAATATTATTCATCATAACATTTCGGTGATAGCGTGTTGTGCTTCAGTCTTGTCAATTTGACTTTCATTGTCCTCAGTGCTGAGTTGGCATGCTCCACAACAGCCAATTTGTTCAATTTCTTATCTTGAGGCTTGTTCTCTGCTCATTTCAAGGAGTAATTGTTCTCTGCATCTTGTGATTATAAATTCTCTACTCTGTGCCTTAGTGACATTCAGCTGTTCCTCTGTGCTTCCAACTTTCTTGTTATTTTCCAGTTGCTCTTTGCTCTCAAGTCTTGGCTACTTCCTTGCACTGCCGCGGATCAGCAGATTTATTCACTACTCAGATAGGACAGAATTACCTTTGGCCACCAAGAAATGAAACTGAGTTCATTGTAAATTGAATTTGCCTCAAACGTGGTGTCTTGCTTTATGGTTTTACAGCTTCTTCAATGTTGTAATCAATTCACTTTGTTTGTTTGAAAATTGAGCCGATTGTGATGTGCCAGTAAAAATCTTTAAAACATCCAAGCATCTCAACAAAATCATAAACGTTTTATCATAGAATCTCTACAGTGTGGAAACAGGCCATTTGGCCCAACACGTCCACACTGGCCTACCCAGACCTATTCCCCTACCCTATTACTCTACATTTACTCTTGACTAATGCACCTAACCTACAGATCGCTGAACACCACAGGCAAAATGCTCTGAATGCATTGAGCAGATCTTCCTTGCTTCAGATTGGAGGACAGTTTTCAGTGGAGGTATTAGCTTCAAGCCTCAATGGTGTCTCTTTCTCTTCATGGTTGACTGTGATAGAGCAAAGGAAAAACTGAGGACTGCAGATGCTAGAGATCAGAGTCAAGTGTGTGGTGCTGTAAAAGCACAGCAGGTCAGGCAGCATTCAAGGAGCAGGAGAATCAATGTTTTGGGCAAAAGAACTTCATCAGGCATATGATGAAGCAAATCCTAATAATTGCTCAATCCCCTGTGATCTAGACCATCTGTTTCCATGATAAAAAGTGTACAGTTAATAACTGTACCATTGTATGTCCCTCTGATTGGGGTGTTCCCAACTGTCAAATCTCAATTCCCCCACATTCTATTCACCTGTGTTTACTCGGTTTCAGAGCATCTTTCCTTGGAAAATATTTTTTGTTCACTTTTTATTAAACATCTTCTCTGTGCTCCAAAATTAAGCTTCAGCTTCAGATTTATAGTAATAGCCTTATTTTGCACCCTTTTTCCTGATGTAAACATTTGTGTGAATTTCTTTTCTCTGGGAACAGTCGCATCCAGCTATTTCATGCAGTTACATGGCTGCTGTGTCTATTATGTTTTCAGGCTCATTGTTATCGTCCAGTGTATGGTTTGCTTTGCTTACTTGTCCTTCTCATTTGCCCTGTAGATTGGACTTTCTTTGTTCTGCACATCTTTCCTCAATGATTAGTCTTTCACTAGCTGTATAATTCTTTCATCTGGTTGGTGTTTTTTGTTGCTGTTTCACTGCATTTCACTCTTTTTAGGAGGAGAGAGGACTTCAACAAAAACCTGTGCAAATTTAGAAAGAAATTCAACAATATCTCCAATCAGCCAATTCATTGGATCCGCCAATGAGTTCCAAAGCCTGAGACTTTCTCAGGAAGGCTAGCCATTTAGGTAGTCATCATATACTTCTGTCTACGCATGGCTCTGTCAGTGTCTATGGCTTAAGATATTGTGAACTTGTCCTTTCCAATCTCCTCCTTTTGTGTTTCCAAGTTGCAAAGCCCCAAGTGTGCCAATCTGTTGGCCTTTCATCTGATTCCCTATATTTACATTTTCTAGCTGCGCTTTTAAAATCTTAAGAAATTGTTGACATGTTCCCCAGGTATATCTGTTATGATATGGGGTAACAACCCCCTCCCCCACTGCTAATTTAAACTTGCAACGTAGGAATGATTTAATCCGTGCTGTAATCTGTTAAAATTCGAGAAGCAAAGATCTATCCCAAAAGTCACTATTTAAAGTAAAAATTAACAACTTTAATTTTTTAATGTCTAACAGAGAATAATTAACTAACAACTATTTACAACTCATTCATCTAAACCTATCTTTTACCTTCCCCTCTACAATACTGATCCGATAGAACCCTCGAATAAGATTTACAGAAAAATTCAAATTTCAAAACCAGCCAGCTATCGAATCTTCTTTCTGTCTTCTTTTTTTCTTAGGGATTTCCGTTTCACAGGTCATTGGTAGACAAAGGTACCTTTTAAGAGAGGTATTCTCTGGGTCATCTGCATATGTTGGCAGTTCTCCCCCAAATGTTCAATTTTTTTGGGTTTTATATCCCAAAGCATCAGGTTGTTTCATTGGTTTTAATATTGTCGAAATACTAAATTTGAACTTGATTGGAGTTTAGTATCTTGGGGCATAATTTGAACTTATTGGCAGCATTTGAATTTGTTTTTTGTCACATAGCAACCCAGGTACTTCTAGCTGCTGGACCAAACGTTACATTGTAAATTCTCTAGCACTCTGTGTGCTTGCTAAGTCCTTCAAATCTCTTAAAGGCACAGTATACCTCAACACCTTCATAACATATGTCTCAGGCTTTGGAATGCATTGGTGGATCCAGTGAATTGGCTGATTGGAAATGTTGCTGAATTTTTTTTCTCAATTTGCACAGGGCTTTGCTTTTTTCCTCTCCTCCCAAAAACAGAGTTTAAGTGACCCTTTCCACTTCACTAATGCCTTTTAGAAACCTATTGAATGTCAATAGGCATTGCTGTTCAAACTGCTCAAATACCACTCCAATTTTGTAGGCTACAGTTATGCATTCATAACTGTGACAGGGACCAATTCATTTTCATTTGATTCACTTAACTTTCCTTTTTCTCTGGAAATCACAAGCTTTTGGAGTGCAGTCCCTTCTTCAGGTGCAGTGAGAGACAAAAAAGCACACAGACACAATCATAGTTTTTATACCTAACATGTTATTCCAGTCATTTAGTTTGTCTCCAGTACCACTTATTTTTAATTTTTTGTAATGATCTCTCTTAATCGGATTATAGGCCATCCCTTTGCTGGTTATTCAGCTGTTGACACTTCACTCACAATCTAACATGCCTGGTCACCTGCAGAGACTTTTTATCTGACACTCCACTCACACCAGTTGCATGATCTTTTGATCTCTCTGCCCATAAACTCTCTGTCTGTGCTCTCTTCTCTCACACTGCACCTGACGAAGGGCTGTGCTCTGAAAGCTTGTGATTTCAAGTAAACCTATTGGACTATAACCTGGTGTGGTATGACTTCTGACTTTGTCCACCCCAGTCCAACAATGGCACCTCTATGTCACAACTTTAATACGAACGTGAATGGGTTGGGCTGAACAACGTTTCCATGTGATCGATTCTGTGTAATGCCAGCATGGCTACCTAAAGTCTGTCAACATAATATTGATCAAAAATTGAACCTTAGACTTTTTGGATTAGAGGGCCATTAGCGTAAACTCCCAATTTCCAAAAATATGTTTTGCAGTGACTGTTAATGTGCAGTAACAGTCATTTAACAGCTGTGATATATTTATTTTTAAGGATATTTAAGACTGTATAAAAATGGTAAAGCTGTAAATTTAATAAGAAAATCTGGTTTTCTTTGTATGGTCTAGGATTCCTTTGGTGACCACCATCATACACAGCCCCCTGAGCCACATTGGCAGGATGATCTGGTAAGAGAAACTACTATTTAATCCTGTGGCTGTTGGCTTTAAGAATTGGAGAGTTTAGAAAAAATGTGTAGTCTCCAACATTTGCATTCACAACTTTCCTACTATGGTTCTCTCCATCAGCAAGTGCACAATCTCCATTTCTAGACTTGCATTCCTGATGAAGGGCTTATGGCCGAAATGTTGACTCTCCTGATCCTTGGATGCTACTAGACCTGCTTTTCCAGTGCCACACTTTACGATTCTGATCTCCAACATCTGCAGTCCTCACTTTCCCTCTCTTGCATTGCAGGTTGTATAACTGTATTGTAGTGTTTGCGTTAGGTGGACCTCCATTGACTATGAGATTCTTGCTTGGGGTTGTTAACCTGGACCAATCAGGAATGCCTTGACTCTCCTCCCACTTGCAGATACTCCACTGGTGGTGCCTCCCTTGGAAGAGTCCGTTTTGGTTTTAAACTTTCTGAACACCCTTCCATTCACTGTAGACAATATCTGTCTGCAGACTCAAAAAGATCCCATCCTAGTGAAACTGAAACAGCTGGTGGTAATGGGGGAACCAGAAGGGACATCACAACCAGGACTGAAACCTTTTTGGACCAGGCGAGACCAGATCACTGTCGAGGATGACGTATTACTGTGGGGAGCAAGGGTGATTGTTCCAAGTGAAAATCACTACCAGGTACTGGCCGAACACCACCAGGTTCATCAAGCAGTTTCCAAGTTGAAGATGCTAGAGAGAAAATATGGCTGGTGACCAGAGTTGGATGCTGACTTAGCTGCATTGGTGGGGCAGTGCCCAGAGTGCCAACAGGACAAAAATTGCCACCGCCCTGGCCCCATATTTGTGGGAATGGCCAGGTAAGCCCTGGACTCAGGTGCATGTCAACTGTGCTGGTGCTTTCATGGGCTCAATCTTCCTGGTCATTATAGGCATCCGTTCAAAGTGGTTGGATGTGCACAGAGTTCATTCAGCAAACTCGGGGATGATGATTGAGAAGCTGCAAGCATCATTTGTGATACACGATCTCCCAGAAGTATTGATCATGGACAATGGGACATCATTTACCAGTCAGGAATTTGAATATTTTCTACAGTCCAGTGGCATTCAGCACAAAAGGACAGCTCCATAGCATTCATTGTCTAACGGTATGGTGGAAAGTGCTGTCCAAACTTTGAAGGCAGGCTTAAAGTAGCAGCCTACCGCAGTTACTTAATACCAAGCCATCCTGGTTCCTGTTTGATTATAGGACTACCCTGCACGCAACAACAGAGATAGCTCCAGCAAAGTTGTTGGTGGGGGGCAAGACACCACACCAGGCTAAACCTGATCTTCCTAGACCTGGTGAGGGAGAGAGTGAAACAGCTGCAGGAACACCATTGCTGGCCACATGCCTCCTCTAAGCAAGAGACATAATTTAATTCAGGGGATGAAGTTTGGTGCCGGAACCATGGAAATGGCCCGATACAAGTAGAAGGCAAGGTTGATGTGAGGTCAGGTCCCGTAACTTGCAATGTTCGGGTAGATGATATAGTCCTGAACAAACTCTTGGATCACCTTAAAGCTGTTACTTTGCAAATGGGGCAGGAGCAAAACATACCTAGCCCCTCAGAACAGCCAGAAGGCTTGGCAAAAACCGCAGGTGCATGCCCTCCATCTAGTGTCAAGTAAACCTCAGAGTTTGAGATGGATGCAGCCTTGATACCGTTACCACCAGAAGAAATGGAGAAAACTTTCCTGAGATGTTTCAGACAAAAGAGACTGGCCACGGTCCAGTACTTGCTGCCTGAGTCTGAGTCTGAGGAACTGGACCTGGGGCGAAATTGTCCTAAGAGGAGCTACAAGTGAAAGAGCAGGCCTACATCCCAGATTTATTGGGGGTGGGGGGTGGGGAGGGGTTTGTGGGGAGGGGAGATGTAGTGATTGGACTCAGATATACCTTGGTAACTACAAAGTTCTTGGTTGACCCAGCTTAACAAATCAGGAAAGCCTCTGCTGACCAAAGAATCTCCTCAGTTGAGGACTGACTCCAAGCTGGTTGGCCACAGCCAGAGTACTGTGCGCTAGTAAATAAAGGGTGACTTGGTGACAAGACCCAGCCTCTGTGTAGTTAATCCAAATGTATGCTAGGAAAATACATACTGAAAGTATTAATGGCATAAACAGGGATAAGTAGAGCTAAAAGAAAATTCAAAACACAACTTAATGCAAACTAACCAGAAGAACCCAGACATCAAGAAAATATGACAGCAGTAATTTGTACAATGATGGAAATGACAGCAAAATTATCATGCTTCTGGATTGTCATCCATTGGACTGGGCTAATAATCCAGAAATGTGAATTAAATTTCCACAATAGTAGTTAGGGAGTTCAAAATTCAATTCAAAATATAAATCTGGGATGAAACGTTCATATCAGTAATGGTGAACACACCATCGGATTGTCATTAAAAGTCTATTTGCTTCACTAATCTTAGGTTCTGCCTGTATGTGACTCCAGACCTACAGTGATGTGATTTCTTTTAACTACCTCCTGAAGTGATCCAACTACCCACTTAGTTGTATCGAACTACTTCAAAATTAGGGGAAGAATAAAACTGGACAGACCACCAAACTTTGTCCTTGACACCACTAAAGCAGTCAAAAGTTTATTCACTAACATTTTGTATCAAATTGTCCCATTGTTCCCATTTTTGAATTATACCAAAATTGGGAGACAAATCCCATGGACTTGTCATGTAAAAGATTGGCATAATCATTCTCACCCAATATCCTAGTGACCACCATCATCATCCTGGGTGTATCCTGTCTCACCAGTAGGATCAACCCACCAGCAGTATAAAAACAGGTGGATATAGCCTTGGGAAGCTTAGCATTAACTTTGGACTTCATGAAATTTCTTAGTATTAGTTCAAAGATGAACCAAACAAACCTTCTGTTGATCGCTGTCAACTGCAGTCTGTCATCAATGTTAAGCACCATTTGGAAAAAAAAACTCTGAGGTAATAAGGCAACAGAGTGTAAACCAGGAGATGGGTGGGGTTCAATCTATCAACCAAAGATCCTCAGAAGAACTGCTAATGAACAAATTGGCCATGTCTTGAAAGATATATCTGCTCGACTGGGTCTGCAGCAGGTGCTAAGAAAATCAACACAAGGCAGAAACTATCTGATCTTGACCTCCCCCAGTCTACCTAGTTTAGTGATGCAGCTACCGGTGAGAGTATTGGTAAAAATGACCAAAGCACCATCCTTGGTGCAGACTCTGTTTCTGAGGACATCTTCCATCATTGCTAATTGGATAGATTCATGATAGATTGAGCAGCTCACGACTGGGCTTTCATGAAGTGCTGAGGACCATCAGCAGCAACAAAACTATATTCAGTTGCAATCTGTAAATTGAAATATCCACCAGGGGACCAAATGGAATACTCTCCTTGACTGTGGCTCCAAAACACTTCATTATTTGGGACAAAACCTGATTGATATTGCATGCACCGATGCTCCAGAGTAGGAGCAATGTGTACCTTCCGCAGAAATGGACTGCAGCTATTTGCCAGGACTGTTTCCATAGTACATTGCAATCCCATCACATTCAGCATCTTAATGATTGCGCAAATACATGCATGAGAGCACTTGTAAATGCCCCTACAAATCGCACACCATCAAGACTTAGAATTATATCACTATTACTTCACAATTACTGGGTCAAGAACCTTCTGTTACACCCAAGTTCTTGTTTTTTTTCCTGCTAGAAATTTGAACGTGATTTATTTTAAAAGTCCCAAAACGTGAGATATAGCTATTATGTCATATAGCATTAAAAGTATTCAATAACTGCTAAAATGAAGAGTTTTAAAAAGTTCGACATGTCCATTTATGGAAGACCAACTCTTCACCTTGCTAAAAAAAGTCAAATTCTACATGTTGGCACTAAATTACCTTTAGAATAAAGCGGTATGTATGAAATTATTGTTGCTTAATGTTAAATCTTATAAAGTTGACTCCCGCTACTCAGTAAAATAATACATAGGCTTCCAATGTATGCCGTATCCCATTAAGTTAATGAAATGTATCTCTTGAATGGGCATTACAAATAAAGACCATTAACTTAATCAAATGTATACTTTAATTTCAACACATTTGTGATTATTATATGCCTGTTTCTAGAAACGAGGACACAAGGATGACATTCTATGTATAGCCCAGTGTCCTCCCACTCTGCTTGCCACTTCCAGCTACGATGGGGAAATAATAGTGTGGAACATGATCTCAGGACATATCTATTGTCATCTACAGATTCCCCCAACAACAGTGTGCAGAGCTGGAGAAGGTAAAATGTAAAGAAAGTGTATTTTAGTCGAGGTGATGCAATTGATGGTTTTATTTAGAATTCATGGAAAAGATGATTGATGTTTTTTTTTATGACTGTTTTAGTGATTTGCAAATTTAAATGAAAATATTCATGAAGATTCTTTGTGTACATTTAAGGTTGAGATAGATAGATTCTTGGTCAAGAGGGGAATTGAGAGTTACAGGTTTAATTCTGGAAAATGGACGTGAGGAATGTTGAAGCAATTATGATCCTATTGAATGGCACAGCAGGCTTGAGGGGCCGAAAGACCCACCCCTGTTCCAATTGCTTATGGTCTCATCGTCATTGAGAGAATGTTTATGTCTTGATTCCCACTCTGTGGATTAAGACAGTTGGACCAGCCAACATGTGTGAACTCGACACTGAGTTCATATGGCCATGCTGAAAATGGATTTTCAACACATCGGAATGATGTCTCACTCCCTACCAGCCAAATATGAAACTGTTGGAAATGGTAGCAGGACTTCTGCACACTCCACAGAATCTCTGTGAAAACCCAGCCCTTACATCCAGTGAAAGAGGGAAACTTTGTGTTTCCTAACATTGCTGTGAATGTCTCAACACTGTATTTAATCTTATAGTCCCCATGTTTGGAACTCCCCCAGCAGAGGACATAGTTCTCTCTCTTTCCCAACTTATTTAACTTAGTAGAGATGATGTGTTAGGTCAGGTGGGAGTCAGGTGAATTCCTTTTCTCTGCCAAAATGTTGAACTGTGGGTTTGCTTGTTTTAATGGGAATGAAAGCACAGTACTTAATGACTGATTATTTGTGACTTGATTGTGAATTGAAATTGGAGATTACATATAAATGTGATCCACTATTTTCTAAAGTTTTTTATTTATTCAATAGATTTTTTTCAAATTGGAATTAAGTGGATGATGCTTATAGATGTCATTAATATTTATTATTAAAACAACAGCAGTGGATAAGAGTGTAAACAAAGTCACATTCTTGAAGACCCGTGTGCTGAAGGCTGACTTGGGAGCTTCACTTGTTGCTACTGGATCCCAAGGTAAACAAGAAATCGTTGCTTTTCTTATTGTCAAACTCTGAAAGAGTAACAAAAATTTCTAGAAACATGTACATGTCTGGAAAGTAAAATTTAATCAAAATGCTCAATTTTTATACCTTTTTCGTCAAAGTGGTAAACAAAATGCCGTGTTTTTCCAACTCATTCGATGACATACAGATTTTTTGTTAACTGACTGAAATTGCACTGGACAATCTAAATTGAAATAATCAAGTTGGTATAGTTTTAGTCAAAGTGAGCAAGTTAAGGGTGACTGGTAGGAAATTGTCTGTTGATAGAGTGTATATAGTGTCAAAATTTTGTTTGAAGTCTAAGAGATCTTCTAGATGTCAAAACACCTTACTCAGACACAGAGCTATAGAGAGAGGCCGAATTAGGCTAGACCCTTTTCCCTGGAGTGTCAGAGGCTGAGGGGTGACCTGAGAGAAGTTTATAAAATCATGAGGGACATGGATAGGGTAAATAGACAAGATCTTTTCCCTGGAGTGGGGGAGTCCAGAAATAGAGGGTATAGGTTTAGAGTGAGAGGGGAAAGATTTGAACGGAACCTAAGGGGCAACCTTTTCATGCAGAGGGTGGTGCGTGTATGGAATGAGCTGCCAGTGGAAGTGGTGGAAGCTGTGACTATAGCACTGTTTAAAAGGCATCTGGATGGGTACATGAATAGGAAGGGCTTAGAGTGATATGGGCCACGTGCTGACAAATGAGATTGGTTTAATTTAGGATCTCTGGTTGGCATGGATGATTAGATTAGATTAGATTACTTACAGCGTGGAAACAGGCCCTTCAGCCCAACAAGTCCACACCGACCCTCTGAAGAGTAACCCACCCAGACCCATTCCCCTACATTTATCCCTTTATCTAACACTACGGCAATTTAGCATGGCCAATTCACCTAACCTGCACATTTTTGGACTGTGGGAGGAAACCCCCGCAGACATGGGGAGAATGTGCAAACTTCACACAGGCAGTTGCCTGAGGCGGGAATTGAACCCGGGTCTCTGGCGCTGTGAGACAGCAGTGCTAACCACTGTGCCACCGTGCCACCAATAGTTGGACTGAAGGATCTATTTTGGTGCTGTACATCTCTATGCCTCTATGACTAGCAAGAACAATGAAATTGATAGTGAAGACACTACCTGTGTGGTAAGGTCAGCAATAAATGTTTCAGTCTTCCCAATGTGTCGCTGGATGAAATAGGATCATCTGAGACTGGATATCAGGTAAATAGTCTGGCAATACATCTAGGTAGAGAGTTAGTGGAGAAATCGAACTGAGTATGTGTATGGAAACTGAACTCATGTCAGCAGATGATGTTGCTAAGCAGTAGCCAATAAATGATGAAGTGGAGTGATTCAAAAGGAGGTTCTTGGGAAATGCTTGAAATAAAAGTGCAGAGGTAGGAAGACAAGTTATTTTGAAAATGCAACAGCGATGATCACCAAAACAAGATGGAACAAAGCAAGTGAAATCCAAGGTGACAATGGAAGGAGGGTATTGGATAAGAATGGTGTGGCCCATGCTCATCAATGCCCACAAAATAATTGAGGAGGATTAGAATGAAACATGCAGCTTAGTCGCAGTCAGAGAGAATGTTATTTGTCACGTTGCTTAGGACTGTTTCTGGGCTGTGGCATAAACCTGTTTGGAAAAGGTCAAACATAGAGTTCTTGGAAAGGCAAATACTGATTGGGAGGTGAAAATGTATATCATGTTTCACATACAGCCTGGAATTTCACCAAAGTCCTGTCAGAAAGAATAGCCGATGAGGTGTTAGTGGTGGTGAAGTGAACTTCTGAAGTACCGTGCTGAAATTGTAGAATGTATTTGGGAAAATCAGCCCTTTTCATATTATCTGTTGGATATTCCTGATTATTGAATTCACTGTTTTCAAATCAAGTCAATAATAATTACCCTTGCTGGACTGTTCTTTGATTCTCAATGACACACTGCAATGTACATTGTATATAGAACTAATATTGTGACCCTTTACTGTGTTTTAAAATTGTGCTCATTTTGTCCTCCTGTAGGTTTGCTTGTATTCTGGAATCTCTTTCATGGTGGACAACTGTTTAGTACTTTTACTGCAGTGAGTTACAACATTTGGTTTCTAAATATTCAATCACTTAGGGATTACAAACAAATGGTTCATACATCATTACAAAATGTTTAAGTATCTGATGTTTCTTGTGAAAATTTTCCCTCAAGGGCAAACTAATCTCAATGCAAAATCATGCAATGATAAAGTATTTCTTTCCAATTTGTGAAAAAGCTACCACATGTATTTCAAAAATGTCTCATACAACTAATACTGTGAAGTGGGCAAAATGAATTTGTTAACTATTTCCATTTTGAAAACAAGAATCACTATTTCTGAAATTGGTTGGAAATGAGAATTTGCCATCCGACAGTGTATTTTGTGACAGAAATGAAGAATTTACTGAGGATTTAACTTTATTTGTTAATTCATCACAGCAATTATACAGTTGTAATCAGCTTCGGTCAAATAGATTATCTTCATGTTATCTTGTTGCAATGGTTTGATGATTAATTGGTTCTCATTTGTTAAGAGTCAATTCTGTAATTTGTGCAGGTAAGTCTCTGCAGCAATTTAGATTATTTTAATTCCTGTTAGTTTTGCAAGGATTTATTAGACTATTTTAATTAAATGTCTCCTTTTGAGGGTGCCTGTAACCCTCAAAGTTAATCTGTTTGAGATTTTGTATTTGGAAGAAATATGGAAAGAAAGTTAACATAACATTTAACAAAATTAGGGTGTCACTGCCTAGGCTACCATTTATTGCCCATCCTGACTGTCCAGAAAGAAGTGAACCACATTGCAGTGGGTCTGGAATCATATGTAGGCCAGATCAGGTAAGGATGGCAAATTTCCTTCCCCAAAAGATATTAGTGAACTCAGCAGGCTTTTTCATGACAATCAACAGTGGTAATTTAATTGCCATTAAGTGAGTTTTTTTAAAATGCCTGATTTTAACTGATTTCAAATTTCATGGTTTGAAATTGATGGGATTCAGTCATGTGCTGGGTTCTGGGTGACTAGCCCAGTGACATTATCATTAGAAAACCACTTCCGTCATCTGGCTTGCCATATTAGTAATGATATAGTAGTAGTGATGATTTGTGATGTTCCTGCAGCTATTTGCTTGTTTTTATGATGTTTAATGATTTTGTTAGTTTAAACCTGAAAGGAGATATGATTAGATTAGATTACTTTAGTTTAGATTAGATTAGAATACTTACAGTGTGGAAACAGGCCCTTCGGCCCAACAAGTCCACACCGACCCGCCAAAGTGCAACCCACCCATACCCCCAGATTTACTCCGTACCTAACACTATGAGCAATTTAGCATGGCCAATTCACCTGACCCGCACATCTTTGGACTGTGGGAGGAAACCGGAGCACCCGGAGGAAACCCACGCAGACACGGGGAGAAAGTGCAAACTCCACACAGTCAGTCACCTGAGTCGGGAATCGAACCCAGGTCTCAGGCGCTGTGAGGCAGCAGTGCTAACCACTGTGCCACCGTGCCGCCCACGAAGTATATTGATACTTCTCCCACCCATTGGAAATGCTAGTGGTCAAGTAAGAGGGTTTACTGATGAGTCACACTGCATCCCTGACTCATTTTGCATAAACCTCATCACATCCTTAACTGACATTAGATCAGGTAAAGAAGAATCATTTGCCCAATCAAGTGGGAAAATGATCGCCTCATAATGTCATCAGACAAAGTAGTAGATGCTGCCTTACCCTAAAATGCTCCTGTAAAACCAGGAGGGAAGCCATAGAACAACCAGAAGAGGCAGACGCAAGTTTGATTTTGTCATTTGTAAGGTTTGCTTGCGGGCTAAGGACAAAGCCAGATCCAACATTTCCCTACTCCTCCCTTACACCACTAGTAGCCCTTTTGAGACGTGGTCACAGAAATTCCACAGTGTCCCTGTCGCTCACATTCCCTGCAGTTCTCCTGCCTGCTTTCTTGAATTATTTTTAACTGCCCTCACGTTGCTACACTTTTCAGGCAAAATTATGTAAGGCTGATGAGTCAAAATTGGGTTTGCACCAAGGGAGAAATTCTGAATGTACCTCACTTTCCTTCAGTTGAAAGGGAATAGTACATTTACATTGTAGTGATGATATAGCACTGTACAGTTTGTTATGTGACTCAAATTGCAAAATGTCTATGCATGCTCCACCACATGAATTTTTTTCATTTTTAATTCTGAAATTGATCATGTACTTTCTTATCTTTCCAGTCCAAAGTGAAATCTCAGATAAGCAGCCTGGCTGTGTCAGCTGATGACTCTTTGCTTTTTGCAGCAGATTATGTTGGATATATTTATGTGTATAGTATGAAGGACTTTGCAATTCATGGACCAGAAGTAGATCCACCGAAACGTAAGAAATATAAACATAATTATTGTTGTAAATTTTCTGTTGAATAATACCTAAATTCATAGATATACCATATTATAAATGAGCTTACTAAATAATGTAAGAAAGTAGTAATTCAGGTTGTAACCATATCATGGAAATGAATTTAAATATTGATATTATTTAGAAATATAGTCAGATATTTTCCAATTGAGGTTGTAACATTGTAATATTTATTCTGCAGGGAAACAGAACAGGATATCTCAGAGATGAGTGTAAGGGCAAATTTGCAGATAGATGTAGCTGATGTGGTGCATGTGACCTCTATTGCTGAGAGGTCAGACCAATAAAGAGAGGAGAATGTAAAAATGTCTCGAGGTGGAGGTGCCCTTCAAATATGGTGATTTTGTAATGGCTACAACTCTTAAGCTAACATCTGCAAGATGGCTATAACATGCTAATGGGTGTGGGGATAAATAAAGGACGCAAAGTGCAGGGCAGATTGTCACTGGTAAGATCTCACTGGCTACACCAGTTTGGCCCCAAGTGAGCTGTTAATAATCAATAATTGCCTATTTAGTACTGCCCAGTGGATATCTGCTTCCCTTGCTCGCTCACTCCTTACAAGATCAGCAAAGGTGGAAATGTATTGGCAGGTGATTACCCTTCAGCCTGCCTCGGTAGGATTCATAAGATTACAGCCAAAGTCTACAAGGTTGCGAGTGATAAAGAACAAAACATCTTTTTAATCACAACTTTATTTTGTGTGGATTATTACGAAACTTTGCCGATACCGTTTTTAACAATCATACCTTCTTTATTCAGGGTTTATTATGTATTACTATCTGTCTGTAGTGCACTCATTACAGTTGTAGCATTAACATGGATAACTTAGCTCTGCATGAAACTTTAGTAGGAAGAATTTGCATTTTGTAAAATACTAGAAATAGGAACATGAGTAGGCCATTCAGCCCAATGAGCTGCTGGCTGGTAGATAAGATCATGGCTGATCTGATTAAGCCTGAACAACATGCTCCTGTCTGACCACACAGTCCTCAACTCCCTCATTGATCAAAAGTCTGCCTAATACAGTCTTGAATAAATTCCAGCCTTCACTGGTCTCTCTGGAAGAGAAAGCAAAGACTAACAATCCTGAGAGAAGAAATTGCTCCTCAGCCGATCTGATAAGTTAATAGTTTATATTTAAACTGTGTCCCCGGTTGCATTCCTCTATGAAAGTAAACTTCCTCATGATATTTACTCTGTCACGCCTCCTCAGAATCCCTCTCATTTTTCTAAACTCTGCAGCGTATGTGCCCAGTGTTGAGACTGTGGTGCTGGAAAAGCACAACAGGTTAGGCAGCATCCGAGGAGCAGGAGAATTGACATTTTGGGCATAAGCCCTTTATCAGGAATACTTTGCAGCGTTTATGCCCAGTCTACTGGACTCACCCCTGTAACATACATTCTCAACAACTTCAGCGTTCATGAATCTATATTGATTCTGCCTGATTGTGTTGAGTATTTTTTTAGTGTTCTGCTACTATCTATTTAATAATGGATTTTAGTATATTATCAATCACAGATGTTGGAATATTACAACCACCATAGTAGTTGCTTTGATAACAAAGTAGAAGTAAATTTTCAGGAAGTGCTCCCATTACCGTCCCCATGCCTCAAAGAAATGTACAAAGGCTGATTAATGTTGTGGGTGTACCTCATATGAATTGAGGCATGTTCCATGATTTAATGAAATTGCATAACTATTAACAGCTCAGAATAACATCAATCTAATTGCATTGTATTTCATTTCATCTTAATTATAGTTGTTAACTACTGGAGAGCCCATATTAGTGCTGTTACTTGGTATGTATATGCTCTGAACATTGCATTAAGTTCTAAACAATTACATTTCACTCTTTTGTTTTATGATAAATATTTTTCATTTTCATTCCAGCATCGAGCTAATAGAAGAACAGAAGTTGATGGTGACATCTTCTGTTGAGGGTACTGTCCGACTGTGGAGCATGGATGGGGAGCTTATTGGTAAGTACTGAAGCAATATTAATGAACTGTGATGCTATTCATTGTGGTCCCATGAACAAGAGTAACTCTTAAGTTAAATATTCATGACTTAGTCAGCATTGCAGATACAATACTTGGAAAAAGCAAGAACTTTTAGTAGCATTATAACAGCTTAGAAGGGAATGATTTCCATTTATATTTTAATTTTCGCACCCTCAAGACATGTCAAATCACACAATAGTGAATTAAGTACTTTTTTGAAGTGGAATCACTTTTATGTCACAGTAAAATCCCATCATGACATGATTCATTTTGAAACAGATATGCCATTTCGGAGACCATTGTCAGCAATTCCAAGAAACAGAAGATCACATTAGCTGGGTAAAGATACACCCTCATCAGTCAGCTCCTCCCTATCCTTTACCCTGGCCCATAACTATTATAGCCATCATTTATCAGAAACACTTACCATTGGCTTCTTTCGTGACATTTTTTGTTGGCAAATAAAAATCAAAATACTATAAAGCTGCCCAAAGTTATGAGCGGTATCTTCCATTTATTGTTTGAATAACAAAATATATTGTGATTATATGGAAATAATCCTGTGATTTCTGGGATTCCTTGCTGGGTTTTAAATACACAAGCTTCATTTTCTAGCCCTTTGAAAACATAATGACCTTGTAATTACATATATACTTTATTCTTGTAAGGCACATTTGGGCAGCTGGAGCTCTGGGAAATCCATGCACCAGCATCTTGGAAGCACCCAATGGTTCCCTATGAAATTCTGATTGACCCACTCAGCATGCCTATTCACCCAGTGTTGGAGGAAGAATCATCCTTTATACAGCTCAGCAATTTTGAAAAAAATGAAGAAATCATAGAAGACACAGAATCAAAGGTTTGTAGACAATTTGAAAGATCACTTGTTTTAAAAAAGGGTATTGTGATCAGAAGATGTCCACTTCCCCTTATTTTGAAGTTATGTCCCCTAGTTCTAGTTTCATCCCCTAGTGGAAACAATTTCCCTGCTTCTATCTTATCTATTCCCTTCATAATGTTATGTTGCTGTAAGATCTCTCCGCCCCCATTCTTCTAAATTCCATTGAGTATAGTCCTAGTCTACTCAATCTCCCCTGACAAGTCTCATTTGTATTAGTATAACACTCTTCAACCTAAGAAATATCATCCTATGGCACTTCTCAACAATATTATAAAACAAAGTTTAGCTCTGAATTAAATAAAGACACTGTAGGTGAGAAAACCAGAAGCCAGGATAAATTAGTAAGGTGAGTGACTTCAACAAGGAAAGTGAAGGGCAAGATGGGGAAGTGTGGGACGAAAGCTCCAGAGCTTGGAAGAGAAGTAACTGAAAGCATAACCACCAACAGTGGAGTGATTCAAACAAGTGATACTTAAGAGTCAGAATTAAATGGGTGAATATATCTCAGAGGCTTATTGAACTAGAAGAATGCACAGATATAGTCAGAATCCAGGCCAAGGAGGGATTTGAAAACAATTGAGAGAATTCAAAATCAAGATATTGTTTGCCTAGCAGCTGTTGTACATTTGTGAGCATGGATGATCGGGGTTTAGGACTTGACACAAGCAGCAGAATTTTCAGTGGCCTCGGGTTTATGGAGGCTGGAATGTGAGACTATTCAGCAATATATTGTGTAACATAGGGTTGTGATTTACGTTTGTTTATTACCGTTTAATTTTGAGTTTGGAATTTTGAATTTTAAACTTATTTGAAGCTGAGAAAGTTTAAGCCCAGTTGTACGAAAGCTCCAGGAAGAGGCTGTGAGATTCTCCAGTCCAAGAGTTGAAGTAACAGTTAAGTTAAGCCAATAAAGGTGATAGAGAAGGTGTGAGCACTGTAAAGGTGTGCTTTTGGGATAAATGGGATTATATTTTTACCATGCATTGCAAAAAAAACAATGTGTTCTATCTAAATAGTCAGGAATTGGCTTTTCCAGTGGGAGAGAAACAGAAAAATGCTTCTGAGGCCACATAAATGACATTTAATTTGAGATAGAAGCTCAATGTATTACTACCTTACATCCTCATCTGATGTGATAACTGCAGCTGCCAGAGTGAAGCTGTAGAAGTTATGCTTACCATGATAAGACCCTGTCTGTATTTTCCCTATCACTCACCAAAACAAGTGGAGCAGCACTTGTTGTAAAGTCTTCAAACAGTTGTTAACATAAACTTGTAAGTCATTGGTTGATCATGATTGATCACAAATTAATCATGGCTGTGATTGCTTGTGGTCAGCATTTGCATTCAATATAATAGGTTGTTGCGTGTGGTTCATATGCAGAATTCTGTAATTAAAATGTCTTTAACCTGTACTGTTTATGTGCCTAATTTATGCAGATGCCCCCTGAAGGTTCTAGTATCACTCACAAGTAGAAGCTATCCCTCATTCAGGGATAAACACTTCACTACATGTAGCTAGGGAGAAGAGGCAGACATTTTTCATTTCCATTGTGTATTTGTGATTGGGATAAGGATGGAAGGAATGAAGTTACACTGTCAGTTGCAGATTCACCCTGGTAATCTAGGTGATCTTCGCCAAACCCTTCACGTTCCTTTCTTCCTTGCACTCCCTGTTGCCTTCAGGTTAGATCTGTCACATGTCCCCATTCAACTCTTCTATTTAAATCTTTATCACCTCCTTTACCCCCTGAACTCCAGGCCTATGCCATAGTGTGCCAACATCCTGAGGCACTGTCCCTCATCTTCCTTGGGTGAGGAAGGTTATGGTAGATACTAAAGGCTCAAAACAACAGATGTCCTAGAGGACTATAGAGAGTGCAGGGGTTGCTCTAAAAAGAAATTAGGAGAGTGAAGATGGGACATGAGAAACCATCCGGATATATCCTTATGAAAATTCCAAAACTATTTTTCTAAGAATATTAGGGGCAAAACAAAAAACCAGGAAAAGAGCAGGGCCAGTTTGGGACCAAAGTGGCAATCTGGGTGTAGATCTGGAAGACATAACTGAGGTTTTAAATGAATATTTTACATTTGTATTCATTGCAGAGAAGGACAGTGTAGCTTTAAAAATCTGGCAGAGAGCATGTAACATACTTGAATGAATTAGCAATGAGAGATATTAGGATTTTAGTTGTTTTGAAAGTGAATAGATTTCCAGGCCCAGATGAGATGTATCTCTGGCTGTCATGGAAGGCAAGGAGGGGGATTACTGGGGCCAAAGACATACAGGTTGGTGGATTGACAAAATTGCCATGTAGTTTCCAGGGATGTGTAGGCTAGGTGGATTTGCCAGGATAAATGCGGGGTTACAGGGATAGGGTAGGGGTTTTTGTCTAGGTGGGATGCTCTTTGGAGGGTTGGTGCAAATCTGATGGGCCAAAGGCCTTTTTCCACATGTAGGGATTCTATGATTCGTGGCTCTGATATTCATTTTCAAATCCTGTCTGGCTACAGGAGATTGGTGCATAGCTAATGTGGTACTATTATTCAAGAAGGGTGGTATGGTTAAACCAGGAAACTACAGACCAATTAGTCAAACATCTGCAGTAGGGAAACTATTGGAATGAATTCTTAGAGAGTTAGTCTCCACTTGGAGAGGCAGTGTTCAACCAGGTGGTGGACATGTTTCTATAAATCAACATGCCACATCAATGTCACATGTACATTTGCCAACACATAACTAGCAAACCAATCTTATGTGCTATAATAATTGAGATTCTGCATGTGGGTGGCATTAATAACATAGGAAACAAATTCATTGAAGTCTATAAAATGCTGAATGCCTTGACAAAGTGGGAAAATACTTCCTTTTGTGAGTTCAAAACCAGGAGCACTGTTTCAAAATTAGGATTGCACTTTTAAGACAATGATGGTGGGGGATGGGGGGGGGGGGGGCGGTGGGGATGGAGGGGGGTATGTGGTTTCTGATTGGAGTGCAATTTTGGAATTGTCCGCCTCAGGAGGCAGTGGTGATATTGTAAAGTGGATGCAGATAGATTCCTGTTAATTAAGAAAATCAAAGATTATCAGGGGTAAATTGGAAATTTGAAACATAAACAGATCAGCCATGTTCTTAGTGAATGACAGACCAGGCTTGAGGGGTCAAATGACCTACTTCTGATGTTCCATATGTATGTATATAAAGGGGTATGAGGAAAAAGCAAGGAAATTGTACAATGTGGTTGGATCTTTCACAAAGCTGACACAAATGTGTTGGACTCAACGGTCTATTCTGCAGGATCTTCAGCACAAATTTTCAAAGTCTATAATTTCTGATGATGCTATCAGTGAAGAAATAAGAAAGAAGACCCTCCAGAACAATCTTGGAAAAAGGTAATTCTTATTGTTTCTAGGATCACCACAATGGGGCGGCATGGTGGCACAGTGGTTAGCACTGCTGCCTCACAGCGCCTGAGACCCAGGTTCAATTCCCGCCTCAGGCGACTGACTGTGTGGAGTTTGCACGTTCTCCCCGTGTCTGCGTGGGTTTACTCCGGGTGCTCCGGTTTCCTCCCACAGTCCAAAGATGTGCGGGTCAGGTGAATTGGCCATGCTAAATTGCCCGTAGTGTTCGGTAAGGGGTATGGGTGGGTTGCGCTTCGGCAGGTCGGTGTGGACTTGTTGGGCCGAAGGGCCTGTTTCCATACTGTAAGTAATCTAATCTAATACCTACTTTTGTGAAATACCCTTGTTTCAGGATAAAAATCTGCATAAATACTGAATCAATGTAGGTCAAGTTCATTTAATGTAGAGATAAGAATGCTCCATTTTCATTGTGCACTAAATAAGGGTAGTGTTTTATACCAGGACTTAAAATATTTTTGTGTGCAGATATCTCTCAAAGGTTGAGCAATTCTTCCACTTGACATTTAACCATGATCATTCAGTTTGCTAACAGCGTGTACCTTGAATGTGAATTTATTGTTTAGGATATATAGCAAATTATTTTGTAGATTTTAAACTGATTAAAATATTTAATAGTTTGAGAAATCCAATGCCAGATTCAGGAAGAAGCTTTTACATCATTAATATAATGTTACAATGACCCTATAGTTTTACTTCCAAGAGTCTCACTGAAAGTGTGTTACCTCCTGCAAAGTTTCTCAGAAGATGGCTGGCAGAGGACACCAAATAAGATGTCAGCATTTGAATATAAGAATATTAGAAGTAGAAGCGGGAATAGACAATTTAGACCTTCAATTCCCTGCCCCCCACCCCGCCCACCACTCCTGTGCAACATGTCCCTCCCAACCCCGTGCAACACTACCCCCCGCCCCAACACCGACCCTGCCCTCGCTCCCATGCAACCTGCCTCCCGCTCCCAACCCTATCCAACAGCGTTCCCCCCCCCCCCAACACTGTGCAACACTGCCCTCCCCCGCCCCCAACCCCATAGAAACTCGCCTCCTCTCCGGGGCAGCTGGACTGGACATGAACAAGACTGCTGCAGTTGCCTTTGTAGGATAAGTCTCCAAATAGTGCGCGCATACACGGACACACACACACCTTTTATTGCAACTTTTTGACAGGTTCCACCTTTGCCCTGGACAGGACAATGTTGGAGAGAATATCTCAGGAAGTGGGATGAGGTTAGGGTACATCCTTGTTTAGAACTCCAGGGAAAGTGTGGGGAGAAAGAGAGGGCAGGCAGTCATTTGGAGACAGTGCCTCTTTAATCACTGTGATAAAAGACGCGATCACTGTTGGAAACACGTCTTTGATGTAATGTTTCCACCGGGACCTCCAGATCTCCTTCAGATAATCCAACTTTCGGATACTTGGTATTCGGATAATCGAGTTTCCTCTGTACTGTCATAGAGTTGGAGGTAGATAATGAGCGGTTAAGAGAAAGGGGCTTATGAATAGTTGTTGTTTCATGTTCACTTTTAGAGTTAAAGAATAAATTGATATTGTTTTCTTTAAATAGTGGAATTTGGAAGTTCTCTGTCACTCATATTTTAACAGATTACGAGGTGAGATGAGCTTTTCTAAGTGTTTGATTTAATTAACAGAAGGGTTCACTGCCATTTTGTAACAAGGGCAAAAAAAGGGCAATTAATGTTTGTATAACCAGCAGTGCCCAAAGCCCACAGATATTTAAAATAATCTGGCAAGTGTTTTTGGTACTTAAATTACTGAATTATTAATAATCCTGTAAACAGGATTTGGAAGGAATGAGGTATGAAGTATTTTTAACTTTGCCACCAGTAATGGAAGAGTTAGTATTCATTCTCAAATAGGTAATAAATAGTTCCTGCAGTTCAGGCAACAATATTCAATTGCAAGGATAGAAAGTTACAACCCAGAGCAGCAGTTTGTCCAGACTACTGCTGGATGAAAGAAGTTAACATCACTTGATAGCCTAATGAAGAAATACCAAAACTTGTATAAAAATGATGCTTATAAACTATTTCTGTAGCTTGGCAATACGTAATAGGATTCTGTTTTTACATCAAATATTGAGTGATGTTTTGTAACAATGCTAATTATTTTCCTCTATTTTTGTAGACTTCGACATGAAAGACATCAGAGCTTGAATAAACCACTAAACCATGGAGGGCCGGATGCTTACCATACCCTGAAGTATTTTGATATTGCTAATGCCCCAAATAAGTGTGAAAAACCAGACTTATCAGCAGCAGGCACAGATCCATATGCAACCCTTTTCTTGAAAGAAAGTACCTGTAAGCCTGAACCTGAGGAATTGTTATCAATATGAATTTTTTCTGCATCTTGTTTATTACCCAAAGCTATAATTGCTGTGCACAATCATGTAGTGTTGGCTGTACAAGATATGTGTGTCCTTGACCTAGGTGGCTGCTAATTGGTCTCTTTGCAGTTTCCCCATATCTTCCTAAGCCTCTTCTGTTTTTATTTCTCCTCCTCCCTTTTGCAATTTCCACTTGCCTGTTACCACACCCTAATCAACATTCTTGTGTTACCAAATCCTTCCACTGCTGTTGTCTCAGCTCAGCTACTTCCTGGATATATCTGCATGACTCCCTTTGGCTGAATTCTAGTATCTTCCACTGGACCCATCATGGCTTGCATCATATGTCTATTAGCTCATTATTTCTCAGTGCATTTTTAACTTGTTAAGTCTTAATCTCTATCATCCTTTTCTACTCTACAACATTTCTCAGTCCTGCTCTCTAATGGATCTCCAAACTTCGTTCATTCTGGTGTTTCACAAAATGTTTTCCACCTTGCATACTCCAGATCAGTCAGCTGCCTCTCCTTGCTGCATAACTCACTGACATAATGTTACATCCAATACATCCAAACTGTTCGACCTATATGCAGACCATCTGGATCTATACTCGATGGAATTTAGAAGGATGAGGGAGAATATTTATATTCAATGCAGTAAACTAATAAAACTTGTACTTTGTTTTATAAATCATCTATCACCTCATCCCTGCGATCTACCTTCCTCTGATTCTTCCATGTATATCCTACCCATTTGCCATTACTTTTAGATTAGATTACTTACAGTGTGGAAACAGGCCCTTCGGCCCAACAAGTCCACACCGACCCGCCGAAGCGCAACCCACCCATACCCCTACATTTACCCCTTACCTAACACTACGGGCAATTTAGCATGGCCAATTCACCTGACCCGCACATCTTTGGACTGTGGGAGGAAACCGGAGCACCCGGAAGAAACTCACGCAGACGCGGGGAGAACGTGCAAACTCCACACAGTCGCCTGAGTTGAGAATTGAACCTGGGTCTCAGGCGCTGTGAGGCAGCAGTGCTAACCACTGTGTTTCCATGCCGCCCACTGTACCCCTGACTAATGCACATAACCTACACATCCCTGAATAATATGAGCAATTTAGCATGGCCAATTCACTTTCGTGGCCAAGTCTCCAACCATTTCAAATCCAATATAGCATCATCTAGCAATCACTCCAGAAGACCATTTAGCATATTGTGTATGTGTGTGTGTGTGTATATAAAACAACAACACTGCATGGACACCATTATCCAGTAGCACCATAATTTTTATTTCTAGATGATTATTTAATTCCTCTTTGAAAGCAACAATTGACTCTGTGTCCACCTTCCAGTGTATTTCAGATCCAAACTACATGCTGCTTGAAACTTGTTTTACCTCATTTGGCACTTGATTATTTTGTAATTCATACAAAATTGTGCCTTCTGATTCTTTACACTTCTGTCAATGGAAAATCACCATTGGCAATAATCAAGTGTATTATAATTCAGTACATTTTCAGCTTAATTGCTAAGTGTTAACCTTTTTAGCATTCTTTGTATCCCACTATTTTTCCGATAAATTCAGTCCAGATCCTTCATGATTTTGAAAATTTTTCAAATCTCTTTTCAACCTTCTCTAATAATAATGGCCCTAGTTTCTAATCTATTCAGCCTTACTAAAGTCCTCATCTTTCCTGCAAATATGGTGTCCAAGAAAGGACTAGGTGAGGCTGAACCAGTGTTTTCTGATGGTTGACAATGACAACCTTAGTTTTGTACCTCAATTTGTAAGGAAATCCAGAGTATTTCCTCTAAACCTCATAAAACTTTTATTCCCACTTTAGAGATTTCCTTAGAACATATCCTTTTGACCATACGATCAGCTCATGCTCTATTTTTGCTTCTTAAAATGAATCAGCTGAGATATTTTATTACATTAATGTAATTGTGGGCTCTTTTTATTTTACTTACTTCTGCTAGTCCATTACACAAACCTGTTTACATTTCATCTTTCAGGTGCCAGTTTTGTTTGTTCAATCATTGTGCTCATAAATTGTTATGTTACAGAAGATTGTATAAAGTTGTAAGAACTGCAATTATTTTTTATAATATGACCAAAACTGTCACAATTCATTCTGATCACACAACCTAACGTTGGGAACTGTGTTTCTTGGCAGTTCAGACTCTGATGGAAGCTACCTTTGTTTATGTCAGTGATGAAGTAGCATACGATGAAATGGCTGGTGGAGTAGAATTTTCATTGCTATGTTTTGGCTAGTAGGCTCAGTACGTGACATTTTGGTGGTTTTGCTACTGATTCCTGAGCCTCCCTTACTCTTTTTTAATGGGAGTCCTTCTCACATATTTATCAAAGACTTCTCTTTAAATGTGCTCAGTACTCTGCATGATATTTTCAGATCTAGTTTATGAGCAACACTTGGAAAAAGCCAGCTCAACTTCTACAGCTCTGAAATTGGCACAACTTTGGCATGTCTTTTACTTTACATTGAAGGATACAGAATAATGAAGTTAATTTGAATGTGTGAAGAAATTTTCTTCATTCTTCGAATAACATCCTACACACATCACAAACCCATTCTAACTATCTGCTCTGGTGCAGTTCTGAGTTCTTTCCACGTTTAAAACCAGAAGGTGATAGTGTTCCATTGGTATCATGGCTCACAAATATAGGGGATTGCTCAAGCATAGGATTTCACTGGAACCAAATCATAAGTGGGCAGGTTCCTACAGTGTGGCACATGTTAACAGTTCTGGAATACACCTGATGTTTGACTGCTTCGCTTTTAAGGAATATGGTTTTCTATGTGTACAATATTTGCAACAATTTAGACAAATTTAAGATACAGTGTACATCAATTATATATTATGATTTTGATATTGGTTTTCCTAAAGAGCAATTGTACAGTACATAGGGTGAGAATTCATTCAACTGATTTGTCTCAGGATTTATTTTTGTCATGTATTAATCAGAGAATCATGGAGATGTACAGCACAGAAACAGACCTTTTGTTCCAATTTGTCCAAGTTGACCAGATATCCTAAACTAATCTAGTCCTAGTTATCAGCACTTGGCCCATATCCCTCAAAACCCTTCTTATTCACATACCCTTTCAAATTGTACCAGCCTCTGCCACTTTCTCTGGCAGCTCATCCATACATGCAGCACTCTCTGTGTGAAAACGTTGCCCCTTAGATCCCTTTAAAATGTTTCCCCTCTCAACCTAAACCAACATCCTCTAGTTCTGGGATCCCTCAGCCCAGGGAAAAGACTATGTCTATTTACCCTATCCATGCCCTTCATGCCCTAAGGTCAGCTCTCAGCCAGTCTCTGATGCTCCAAGGAGAACAGACCCAGCTTATTCTGCCTCTCCCTCCAACCCCAGCAACATCCTTGTAAATATTTTCTGAACCCTTTCAAGTTTCACAACATCCTTCCAATAGGAGGGAGACTAGAATTTATTCCAAAAGTGGCCTAACCAGTGTCCTTCTCAGCTGCGACATGACCACAACTTCTATATTCAATGCTCTGACCAATAAAGGAAAGCATACCAAACGCTTTCTTCACTATGCCATCTACCTGCAAATCCACTTTCAAGGAGCTATGAACCTGCACTCGAAAGTCTCTTTATTCAGTGACACTACCTGGGATCTTACCATTCAATGTATAAGTGCTGCCCTGATTTACCTTTTTAAATGCAGCATCTCACATTTATCTAAATTAAACCCCATCTGCCACTCCTTGACACATTGGCCCATCTGATCAGTCATCTACAAATTTCCTAACTATACCTCCTATATTCACATCCAAATATTCGAAGCATGTTAGGTGGGTAAATTTTACTGTTAATGTTGTATGATTTTGTGGTTTTAGAAATTAAAATATAATTTCATTTAAAAAAAAATAACACGAATATGTTTCTCAATATTGGCTATAGTTAGACAATTTATAATCATTGCTATAGCCACTTTATATAATCCCTGCAGTCTTTTTTTTATTACTCATTCATGGGAAGTTAGTGTTGCTGGCTGGGCCAGCATTTATTGTACATCCTAATTGCCTAGCTGGTAAGAGTCAACCACCTTGCTGTGGGTCTGGAGTCACGTGTAGGCCAGACCATGAAAGAACCACAGATTTCCTTTCTTAAAAGGATATTAGTGAATCAGAAAGATTTTTACAGATTTTCACATGCGGTTGCAATTAGATGAGAGCTTTTAATTTCAGATTTTAATGAATTCAAATTTCACCATATGCCACAGTGGGTTTTGAATCCATATCCCCAGAATATAAGTCTGACATTCTGGATGACTAGACCAGTAACATTGCCACTCCCTTCCCTTAAAGGCACTGGGTAGATGAGTATGACTTGCTGCAGCAAGATCTCAAGCCACAGAGATTTGAAGTTATGAATATATGAATTAGGAGCAGAAAAAGGTCATTAGGCTGTTCAAACATGTCCCTCCATTCAATAAGACTATTGCTTATCTTTCCATGTTCCAAATTCCACTTAGCCATCTATTCCTGACAACATTTGAATTCCACTTAGTCATGTATTCCTGACAACATTTGACTTCCTTCCTAACAACAATCAATTTACACCTTAAAGATATTTAATTATCCCACCTCCTGAGGCAATCCTCAGAGAGAAAAAAAGTTCTTCATCCTTGACCAAAGAAAAGGTGGCCTATGTCTTTAAGCAATGTCCCCTAGTTCTGGATTCACCCACAAGAATTAACATCCTGCCACGTCCACCTTGTTAAGACCATTCAGAATCTTTCAAACTTCAATCAAATCACCCCTCACACTTCCAAACTCTGGTCAGTACAAGCTCAATCTGTCCAACCTTTCTTCATAAGACAACCCACTTATGCCAAGCAGCGATCTAGTAAATCTCCACTGAACTGCATCGAACACATTTACACCCTTCAATAAGGACATCTGAATGCAGACAGTATTCAAGGTTTGGTCTCACCAATGACCCATAGAACTAAAGGTCAGAAGTCACATGACACCAGGTTGTAGTCCAACACGTTTATTTGAAATCACACATTTTTGGAGCACTGCTCCTTCATCAGGTGAAGTGAAGACGGGAAGCCACACAGGCACAGAATTTATAGGCAGAGGAATCAAAGGTAGTACAAATGGTATGAGTGGAGTGTTGACAGGCTGAATAACTTGTCTCTGCAGGTGATCAAAAATGTCAGACGGTGTGAGTAAAGTATCAAAATTGAACAGCAAGTGAAGGGATGAGCCATAATCCGATTAATTGAGGCAAATAGATAATTACAAAAAAATAAAAATAAGATGGTGCTGGAGACAGACGAAATGGCTACTCTATGCTACTCTCTCCCCACCCCCACCCTCCTCTAGCTTATCTCTCCACGCTTCAGGCTCACTGCCTTTATTCCTGATGAAGGGCTTTTGCCCGAAACGTCGATTTCGCTGCTCGTTGGATGTTGCCTGAACTGCTGTGCTCTTCCAGCACCACTGATCCAGAATCTGGTTTCCAGCATCTGCAGTCATTGTTTTTACCTGGAAATAACACGATTAGGTATAAAAGTCACATGCCAAGGGTTTAACTTGTTAATTCAGCCTGTTGACACTCAACTCACATTTGTACTATCTTTTGATCTCGCTACCTATAACTTCTGTGCCTGTCTGCTTCCCTTTAACTTCTCCTGATGAAGGAGCAGTGCTGTGAAAGCTTTGGATTTCAAATAAACCCTTTTGTCTATAACCCAGTGTCGTGTGACTTCTGACTTCGTTCACCCAAGGTCAAACACCGGCACCTTCATGCTATAGAACTAAAGCACAACATCCTTACTTTGGTGTTCCATTCCTCTCAATAAATGACAAATGCTGCCCAGTTTGGGTTCTGCTAGGACCACACAGCTTCTGATCTCACTGCAACCTTGATTCAAACATGAACAAAAGAGCTATTCCAGAGGTGAGGGTGAGCGACAGCTCTTGACATCAAGACAGAATTCAACCGAGTGTGGCATCAAGGAGCCTGGCAAAACTGGAATCAATGGGAATCCGGGGACAGATTCTCTGGTGGTTAGAGTATTAATTGACACACAGGAAGATGGCCATGTTTGTTGGGAGGGCAGTCATCTCAGCACTAGGACATCTCTGCAGGAGTTCCTCAGGGTAGTGTCCTAGGCTTAACCATCTTCAGCTACTTAATCTATGACCTTCCCTCCATCATAAGGTCAGAATTGGGAAGTTTGGTGATGAATACATAATGAATTCACAACTCCTCAGATACTGAAGCAGTCCATGTCAAAATGCATAAAGATCTGCACAATATCAAAGTTTGGACTGACAAGTGGCAAATAACATTCGTACCACACAAATACCACTGTACAAACATCTCAGTTAAGGGACAATTTAAGCATTGTCCCATGACATTCACTCGTTACCATCACTGAATCCTCCACTATCAAAATCCTGGAGGTTAGAATTCGCTAGAAATTTAACTGAACTAGCTTTATAAACACTGGCTATGACAGCAGGTCAGAGACTAGAAGACTGTAGTGAGTAACACGCCTCCTGACTCCCCAAAGCGTGTCCATCATTGACAAGGTACAGTCAGGAGTGACAAACGGTCAGTTAGACTCGAAACGTCAGCCCTTTTCTCTCCTTACAGATGCTGCCAGATTTTCCAGCATTTTCTCTTACAATCAGGAGTGTGATGGAATGTTCCCCACTTGCCTGGATGGGTGCTACTCCAATAACACTCAAGAAGCTTGATACCAAAGACAAAGCAGCCCACTTGATTGGCACATTACAAGCTTCCACTCACTCCACCACCACTGCTCAGTAGCAGCAATGTGTCCTATTTACAAAGATGCACTGCAGTTGTGTGTTAACCTACAGCATGAGGCCTGCTGAGGTTCAAGAAGGTTTTCAAGGCAGACTTCAGGATATGCAACAATGCAGAGTGGCCGAACAAAGGCTGATAGCCAAGTTTGGTACCCATGAGGATGGCCTCAACCCTGACCTTGGGTTCATGTCACACTACAGGTGACCCCACTACACTATACACGCTCTCTTTCTCACACACACTTACATAATTGTAGTTATGCAGACTCTCCCTCATACACGTGCTCTCTCAGACACACACATACAATCCCCATACCACCCTCTCACAGGCTTAGACTCACTCACACTCATGTGCACACTCTCTCTCTCACATGCGCGCGCGCGCGCGCGCACACACACACACACACACACACACACACACACGTACGTCTATGGGATGAATTCGCACTTGCTGAACTGTATTTGCAGATACATTCTATTTTGTTCAAAAAGCACACAATCTGCAGGCAGTCAGTCCATGTGACATTTTATAAGTGCTTACTCTGGAAACTGAACCAATCTGACTCAAGATCGGAATACAGACAGACTCTCACCTCACACCTTTAAATGCACTGCTTGAGCAGAGATGTCACTTTTTTTTATAAAACCTTAAGTTATCTTGGGAATATGACTTGAAAGACGTTCTGGAATTTACTTATCAGTGAATAAAAACCTGCAGCTCATTCTAAACAGCAAATAGGTTTGTTCAATATATTGTAAAACTTGCATGACACTATGATCTTGTGCTATAAATTTTGTGTCTTATGATTTTGCCCCACTAGCTACCTGATGAAGGAGCAGCATTCCAAAAGCTAGTACTTCCAAATAAACCTGTTGGACTATAATCTGGTGTTGTGTGATTTTTAACTTTGTCCACCCCAGTCTAGCACTGGCACCTGCTCATCGTGATTCAAGAAGGCTTTTTCAAGGGCAAATAGAGATGGGCAATAAATGCAGGCCAGCCAGTGATGTCCACATCCCACAAATTAATAAATATAAATACATTTTATTAATGGTTTGTTACCTACAGTAAGCTGGCATTTTAGACCATTTTTGAACATCATGAAGTAGCAACAGATGCACCAGGAATTTAAAAATCTGCATATAATTGGGCTCATTTTTGGAAGGTTTAACAGGCAACTGATCTGCCAGAACGTTGATTTCAATTACTTCATGATAAAGAGACAAAGTAAGGACATATATAATGGGTGTACAAATGGCATACAAAACAGTACATGTCATCTACGAGATGCACTGCAGCAGGGGAGGCAGTGTTGTGACAATGTCATTGGATTAGCTCTTGGGACGTCAATTGACATCATTCCATGTCACGTGGTGGAATTTCAAAATCAATATATATGCGCAATAAAAAAAAGTGTCCTAACGGAGACTATATAATCACTTTGGAATGATGTAAAAACCCATCTGATTTAACAGTGGAAAGAACTGCTGTGTAGTTGACTTGTAACTCTCTTTGAGGAATTAGGGATAGGCAACAATGCTTGTTTAGCCAGCGACACACATCCAAAGAAAGAAGCTCCCAGCTCGGTGAACATACCCACAAACACAACAACCAGCACCCTAGCTACAGAAGCCTTGAAAGAAGTACTCAGGAGGTTACTCCAACAGAGGTTTCCAAGCACATGAACTTCACCACTCAGTAGAATACAAGTAGCAGATGCATGGGAAGACCACTACTGCATGTTTCCCTCCACGCCAACCTGATTTAATGGGTGGGTTGCGCTTCGGCGGGTCGGTGTGGACTTGTTGGGCCGAAGGGCCTGTTTCTACACTGTAAGTAATCTAATCTATACCACCATCCTTCACTGTTGCGGGGTCAAAATCTCAGAACTACATTAGAATGGTGCTGAAAAAGCACAGCTGGTCAGGCAACATCCGAGAAACAGGAAAAAAAAATCGGTTTCGGGCAAAAGCCCTTCATCAGGAATGAAGGCAGGGAACTTCTGGGATAGAGAGATAAATGGGAGGGGGGTGGGGCTGGGGAAAAGGTAGCCAAGAGTACATAGGGTGGATGGAGGTGGGGATGAAGGTGACAGGCTGGAGAGGAGGGTGGAGCGGATAGGTGGAAGGAAGATTGGCAGGTAGGATAGGTCATGAGGATGGTGCTGAGCTGGAATGTTGGAACTGGGCTAAGGTGGGGAGAGGGGAAATGAGGAAACTGGTAAAGTCCACATTGATGCCCTGGGGTTGAAGTGTTCCGAGGTGGAAGATGTTCTTCCTCCAGGTGTTGAGGGAGTGGGGGTGAGGAGGCCGAGGACCTGCATGTCTTCAGCAGAGTGGGAGGGGGAGTTGAAATGTTGGGCCACGGGACGGTAGGGTTGATTGGTACAGGTGTCCCGGAGATCTTACCTTAAGCACTCTGTGAGAAGGCGTTCAATCTCTCCAATGTAAAGGAGACCGCATCGGAAGCAACGGATACAGTAAATGACATTGGTGAATGTGCAGGTGAAATTTTGATGGATGTGGAAGGCTCCTTTGAGGCCTTGGAGGTGAGGGGGGAGGTGTGGGCGCAGAGTTTGCAATTCTTGCAATGGCAGGGGAAGGTTCCAGGAGGGGAGGTTGGGTTGTTGGGGGAATGTGGATCTGACCAGGTAGTCACGGAGGAAACTCTCTTTGTGGAAAACGGAAAGGGGCGGGGAGGGAAATATATCTCTGGTGGTGCGGTTTGTTTGGAGGTGGCGGAAATGTTGATGGATGTTGCGGTTTATGCAAAGGTTGGTAGGGTGGAAGGTGAGGATCAGAGGGGTTCTGTCCTTGTTGAGGTTGGAGGGATGTGGTTTGAGGACAGAGGTGTGGGACATGGATGAGATGCATTGGAGGGCATCTTCAACCACAGAGGAAGGGAAATTGCTGTCTTTAAAGGAGGCCATCTGGTGTGTTCTGTGGTGGAACTGGTCATTCTGGGAGCAGATACGTTGGAGGCAGAGGAATTGGGAATACGGGATGGTATTTTTGCAGGAGGTAGGGTGGGAAGAGGTGTAATCCTGGTAGCTGAGAGAGTCGGTGGGTTTGTTAAAAATGTCAGTGTCAAGTCAGTCGTCATTGATGGAGATGGAGAGGTCCAGGAAGGGGAGGGAGGTATCAGAGATGGTCCAGGTGAATTTAAGGTCGGCGTGGAATGTGTTGGTGAAGTTGATGGACTGCTCAATCTCCTCGCGGGAGCACGAGGTGGCACTGATGCAGTCATCAATATAGCGGAGAAAGAGGTGGGGAGTGGTGCCAATTTAACTACGGAAGATGGACTGTTCTTATTAGCCGACAAAGAGACAAGCATAGCTGAGGCCCATGCACATGTCATGGCCTACCTCTTTCATTTGGAGTAAGTGGGAGGATTCGAAGGAGAAATTGTTAAGGGTGAGGACCAGTTCCGCCAAACGAATGAGTGTGTCAGTGGAAGGATACTGTTGGGGATGTTGGGAGAGGCAAAAAATGGAGGGCTTGGAGGCCCTGGTTATGGTGGATAAGGATGTAGAGGGACTGAATGTCCATGGTGAATATGAGGCTTTGGGGGCTGGGGAAACAAAAGTCTTAGAGGAGATGGTGGGCGTGGGTGGTGTCTCGAAAGTATGTGGGAAGTTCCTGCACTAGGGGTGATTGGACAGTATCAAGATAGGTGGAGATGAGTTCAGTGGGGCAGGATCAGGCTGTGACAATGGGTCGACCAGGGTGGTCAGGCTTGTGGATCTTGGGAGCGAAGTAGAATCAGGCGGTGCGAGGTTCCCACACTACGAGATTGGAAACTGTGGGTGGGAGATCTCCTGAGGCGTTGAGGTTGTGTGTGGTCTGGGAGACGATGGTTTGGTGATGGGGGGTTGGGGTCAAGGTTGAGGGAGCGGTAGGAGGGGGTGTCTCCGAGTTGGTGTCTGGCTTCAGCGGTGTAGAGGTCAATGCGCCAAACTACCATTGCACCCCCTTTATCTGCTGGTTTGATGGTGAGGTTAGCTTTGGAGCAGAGGGAGTGGAGAGCTGTGCATTGAGGGTGAGAGGTGGAGTGGGGATAGACAGGTTGAGGTGGTTAATGTCTCAGCAGCAGTTGGAAATAAAGACACCTGGTGCAGATAATAGGTCAGCACAGGGTGTCCAGGTGGGTTGGAGGCGAGCGAAGGGGTCCTTGGAAGGTGGGTGGGAGTCCATATCGAAAAACATAAGCTTGGAGCGGAAGTGGTGGAAGAACTGTTCGACGCCACGATACGTATTGAATTCATTGATGCATCGTCAGAGGGAGATAAAGGTAAGGCCTTTGCTGAAGACTGATCGTTCGTCCTTAGTGAGGAGAAGGTCTGGTGGGGATGGTGAAAGCTCGGCAGGATTAGGAGCTAGGACCTGGTGTGGTGTAGAGCTGGAGTGGGGACGGAGTCTGTAACTGGAGGGGCGTGGTGGTAGGGAGAATGGAGGTGGAGTCATGAGCAGGGGTGATGTCCCCCTCAGGGTTCTAGGGAGCAGGGATGGTGACAGTGGAATCTGTGGGGGGGGGGGGGGGGGGGGGTGTCGGCAGTATGCAGGTGAGTGGCGTTCGTGGGAGTGGAAGTGGTGGTGAACACAGCAGTAGGGGGAGCACAAGACGCTGAACATGTGATGTCAGTGATGACATAAGGGGTGGAAGTAATGTTGCGCGTGGTCCATGTGATATCATGAGAGGCGGAAGTAGCTGTGTAAGCGACCACAATTGGCGGGGGGGTGAAGAGAGTGATGTCATCGATTGCTGCGGGGATGGTAGCTGCACCAGCTTCATGGCAAATGGTGGCTGAGTTGCTCCGGAGGCCGGAACGCCCTCCTTGAGAATATTGTGGGTGTACCTCCACCTCAGGGACTGCAGAAGTTCAAGGCAACAGCTTATCATTACCTCCTCAAAAGGAGATTAGGGATGGGCAATAAATGCTAGCCTAGCCAGCATCGTCCACATCTCATGCATGAATGAAAAAAAAACTAGCTCAAAATAAACCATTTGAAAAGACTCATGTGAAATTCATTTTAAAGAACTGATTTTCTAAATTACTTTCAAACGATTGATAAAACAATTAAGACATTTATTGTTTTATTAAGGACATTTTCCCCCGAATTCTAATGCTGAATGTTTTAATCTCTAGTAGAAAGTAATACACAGCTTAATCTGCTCAATATTTACTCAATTTATTCTAATTATTTGGGTCCCATCTTCATCTTAATACTGCACAAATGAAGAAAATCAAAACAACAAATATATACATATGCCCAACTACTGCTGAAACATGCACAAGTTAGAACTTCATGCTTTAAATACCCAGATTGATGGAGCATAATTTTACAAAATACTCTGATGCATCATGCTCTGTAGATGACTAACAGAAATTTACAGTTCCACAGGAATGTAACATTACCATTGTTTTTAAATATTTACCAACACATTGTACATATTAAATGGCTGAACTCTTCACTAGTTAGGTACTGAAGAAAATATGTTACAAAAGCTTTTTTAGAAATGAATAGGTTGGGCATTTAGAAACATTAAAAGAAAAAAAAAGTAGAAGAAATTTGTAGAGAGAAAATATTTCTTTTACACCTCTACTGATCAATCCAAATCCATGTTGGTTGTCAAGCTCTCTCCTGGATGGCAGTGACCATTTTGGGAAGGAATTTCTGAATGCTTGGCAAGGCATTCATTCTCCATTGGTTCTCTCCTTCTTCCATTTTTAGAATTAGTTTTTCTGTTCAAGTGGTTTTCTTCTTTAGGAATTTCTATGTTTGGCTTGGATTTAGTTACTATTGGATTACAGATAGTATCGAGCTCCTATGAAGAGAAGTTAAGAAAATTAACAAATATAAGTAACAACGTTGGTAAGAATGTTTTGATCTTGAGTATACTTCACGTTCAAAAAAACGCCCATAAAAAGCATCACATCAAAATCCTAGTAATTTGCTCATTGTTGAGATTTAGGTTTAATATTAAACATTTCAAAAGTGCATGTTGAGCCAGTAGAAAATCATTGGGAGATACTGACCTCAGACATAGATTGGAAAATAATTTGTTCAGGTAGAAATAATGAAGCCCATGCTGCACGGATTGAGAATTGGGATAGTAAGGTAGGGCATAATGGTAAATCAAAACTACCTGATTATAAAAAAACTAACATTCAGGATGTACGGTGTTGAAAACATTTGCGAATGCTATAGAACATGAGATGACCTTAAATTTGTAGTAGATAGTAACAGAAAGATGACTGATTCAATTATTTGTGATGGTCATCAGTTATGTAGAATGCCTGAAACATGGCAGGTAGATTTTTGGATGAATTAAATGCAGACTAACTGCACAAAGAGCCAATGATATGCAATTACAATAAAGGTTTTGGGAGTGATCACTGATCAGATACTGTAAGGGCCTGGTCTGTATTATCAGGGCAAGTTGGAAATTGAAATGCATTGGTCATTGGTGAATCAATTCTTAATGAGAAATTGCTTTGATCACCATTCCAAAGAGAAAAAGGTATAGAAAGGCAAAGAAATTTAAAAAAAGTTGCCAGAATTATTCCAGTTCCAAAAGACAAAATTTCTCAAGATCTGCAGGGCATCCTATCTTCAGTACAAGAATTCTCTGGGTGCCTGTCAGAAATCTGACTCCGATCCAATTTAGTGCAAAGCTTATTCAGACTTTACCTTGTTTTGTAATCCTCAAATTCTAATTACATGATCATAGGCATATTAAGTGTGTTTCAACATATCAACTTAATACAAAAGAGATATAACCTTCTGTTTTTCTTTAATCTCAGATGCATGTATTATAGGATCTTGATCAAAATTCAGTTTGGCCTGTGTCTCCATTGCCTTAGTCATCCATTCCATTGTTTCATTCACTGCCTTTTCCACTTTCGCCATTTCAGAAACATCTATATGGTTATACTCTTCAATCTGTAAAATAGGAAAATTAATATTCATATATCTGCTTCATTCACAAAAATAAATTGTACTTGTGAAATTTTGCTTACATTATTCCTGGATTCTCCCATTAGTTTTGCATAATATTGCAGTCTTTGTCTAAGCTCATCAAAGGCTTTTGGCCGTTTTTCATTTTCCAGATATCGATGTTGAACTGGGGTACCTAACTTCTGCAGAATTAAAAGAAGAAATGTATTTAGTAAGATGGAATTGTACACAAAAATAGCTCAATTTTATATTAGAATTTTGCAGCTACTTTTGATGTTTCAAATGAAATGCACTGAAAAGCTACAACCAAACAAGAATACTTCAACTATAATTTCATAAGAATCGTGAAATGACAGTGGCCTGTCTTATGTTAATCGTCTTGTCCTGTTTTGTTATCTGGAGCCAGAGCTTCCACTTAGTGCTTTCAAGTAACGCATATTTGGAACACTTTTTCCTGTTCCAGCTAGTTCAGGTCTTTAATCTCGGTTATCTACTGTCCTATTCTTTAAAGGCATAACTTATGATTTCATTCTTTGTTCTAGATATTTTCCCTCCTTTATTCCCTCAGCTGCTGCAGGATTACTTATTCTCCATTATTTCACTTTCGGTGTCTGATAATGCTGCCCTCTCCTTCAAATTCACTGTTATTTTATAATCTTCAAACCTGCTTCCATTCAAGCTTGACTACTATAAATAATCATAGCTGGTACCCAACCTTTCCAACTTCTATGGTCTCTTTATTCCCGCTATTATAGTGATGAGACCATTTCAGTTAATTTGTTGTTTTGAAATTACCCACATTCCTCACAATTCCTTTAAATTCAATTTCCATCTATATTGCTGAAAATTTACCCAAGAGTCTGGCAATTATGTTTTTAAAATTTCCTGTCAACTTTCACCCTCTGCTTGCCACAATACCTTTGCAGCCTAATTTTGTGCAATTGCATCCTTAAGCCCATCAGACTTTGATGGTTCCCAGCTAAACTGCCCCTGTTTCCCATCCTGGTTGCCCTTCTGATATTCTGTAACATTCCTCCTTCGTATTTAATGTCAGGCATCATAAGCTTCTCTGGTGTACTTCTGGTTCAGTTATCCATCATCAGATATGTCACGAATCCAGAATTCCCCCAGGTCTCACCCTTTTCTGTCACAGGTGAATCATTATAGGATCAGAGGGGTTAAGATTATCCTCGCTTTCTTACATCACTGAAATTGAACCCTATTGCAGAACATGGTAGACTTTACTGTCTGGGATAGATAAACTTCAAGGTACCTGGACATATTAGGCACATGCAGCGATCCTTTATTTAAAACAAAGTTAATCCTTGAAATACTTAATGTCCTACTTAGCACACACTAACATGTGTACAGTACTGGACTATCCAACCAAGCTGAAATTCAATCATGGGAAGCTTAAAAATAAATTTGGACATTTATAGGCTGGGACCGAAAAGATGACTAACCAATTCCAAGTGGTTTCACTGATACCTTTCAGAGAAGGGAATCTATCACCTACTTTGAATGTAATTTAGTGTCATTTTATTGTGGCAAGTCAAAAGACTGGACAGCACAATTCAAAAAAACAAGCAAATATTCAAAAAAAAAGCAGTAGAATTGGTGTATGAGAAAAAGTTAGCTAAGAATATAAAAACAGATCATAATGTTTTTACAGATTCAAAAAGAGAAAGAGCAACTAAAGTAAGTGTTAGCTCTCCACACAATTTGGAGAATTAAAGATGGAAAACATAGAAACTCTGGTTGAATTGTAAAATGCTTTGCATCTGATACTACCTTGGAAAACACAAACAACATCCCAGGAATAATTATGATTTCAGGGCAGAATCTTAAAGAAGTCTGAGCGACATGAGCTATAGCATAGAGTGTGGCAGAATGGAGTGAGTAGCTCCGAACGAGATCGTCTTACCATTTCTTGTCAAATATCGTCAGCAAACCAACTCGCTACATTAATATTCAGTTTGTAATCTTGCCAAACAAATTAGCCATTGAGAAATTTTGACATAAACCCTCCAAGAAACCAGAGTGGCGTCTAACATCCCATACACAAACAACCTCCATACACATGGTATCTGACATCTGCCAGCTTTCAAGAACCTCATGTCCAATCCACTTATACTTTGATACTTCAATGCAGCACTAGATCTATTTTTAAAAATCTGCAGCAAGGATAACGTGTGCACCAGGACAAGCACTCAGCTCATTGACTGGGCCAGGCTGCATCTCTGGTTTAGGAAAAATAACTGCAGTTGCTGGAAATCAGAAACAAACAGAAATTACTGGTAAAAATTCAGGTCTGGCAGATGCTATGGAGAGAAAGCAGAATTAATGTTTCAGGTCCAGTGATCCTTTTCTCTGGTTCTTCGCTCTATGCTACAGTGCTCACTCACTTTGACTCGACCTGAACATCAGCATTCCTGCCTTGCACTATCTTGTCTTGTCTTGCAGCACTTTGCCCCTTCATCTAGAAGATCAGGCTCATATTACTGATGTTTTGACATGTTGTTTAGCACAGAAATACAGTCAATAAGTACTTTTTTTGCCCACTTGTAGAAATTGCTGGCTGGGCCAGCATTTATTGCTGCTTCTTGCTGTCCTTGAGAAGATAGTATTAAGCTGCCTACTTGAACCACTGAAGTCCATGTGCTGTGGGTAGATTCACAATGCTGTTAAGGAAGAATTTTGACCCAGTGACAGTGCAGCAAAGGCAAAATTTTTAAAATCAGGATGGTTAGTGCCTTGGAGAGGAACTTGCAGGTGGTGGTGTCCCCACATATCTGCTATCCTTGTCCTTCTAACTGGGAGTGGTGATGGGTTTGGAAGGTGCTGTCTAAGCACCTTCAGTGAAATTGTGCTGTGTATCTTGAAGATTGTAGCAGCAGTGTTTATTGAGCATCTTTGGCATATGGGGTAGATGCGGTGCCAATCAAGCGAGCTGCTTTGTCCTAATGGTGTCAAGCTTCAAGCATTGTTGGATGTAAACCCATCCAAACAATTGGAGAGTATTCCATCACAGTCCTGACTTGTGGCTTACAGATGGTGGACAGGCTTTAGGGAGTCAGGTGTGAGTTACTCATGACAGTATTCCTAAGCTCTGATCTGCTGTTGTAGCCAGAGTGTTTGTGTGATTAGTCCAGCTAAGTCTCTGATCAATGGCAACCCCAAGGACGCTAATAGTGATGATGGTAAAACTATTGAAAGCCAAGGAACAGTGGTTAAATTTTGTCTAATTGGAGATGGTAATTGCCTGACATTAGTGTGGTGTGAATGTTACTTGCCATTCGTCAGCCAAGTCTGAATATTGTTCAGATCTTATTGTATTTGAACATGGACTGCTTCAGTGTCGTGAATGGTGCTGAACATTGTGCAATCATCAGTGAACATCCCCAATTCTGATCTTATGGACACAATGATGAAGCAGCTGCAGATGGTTAGCCTAGGACACTCCTCTGCAGGAGTTACTGCAGGGATGTCCTGCATTTGAGGTGACTGACCTCCAACAACCACAACCATCTTCTTATGTGCCAGGTATAATTCCAACCAGTAGAGATTTGCCCCTGATTTCAGCTTTACTTGGGCTCCTTGAAGTCACAATTGGTCAAATATGACTCTAATGTCAAGAGCAGTCATTTGCACATCACCTCTAGAATTCAGCTCTATTGTTGGTATTTGAATGAAAGCCAAAATGAAGTCAGGAGCTCTGTGGGGCTGGCAGAACTCAAACTGGACTTGCCATTGATATCAGGATGGCTAACGGCTTAAACTTTTGCTGTGAGGATACCAGAACAGTAATTCAAGGGCAACATCTGAGAACAGTCCAAGCCTAGGGGTTTGCTTGGGACTGTCATAGAAATATACAGCACGGAAACAGACCCTTTGGTCCAACCAGTCCATGCCGACCAGATATCCCAACCCAATCTAGTCCCACCTGCCAGCACCCAGCCCATATCCCTCTAAACCCTTCCTAGTCATATACCTATGGCCTTTTAAAATGTTGCCATTGTGCTAGTTTAAACCACCTTAGGTCTCTTTTATATCTTTCCCCTCTCACCCTAAACCTATGCTCTCTAGTTCTGGACTCCCCCACCCCAGGGAAAAGACTTTGTCTATTTATACTATCCATGCCCCTCATGATTTTGTAAACCTTTTATAAACCTCACCCTCTGGCACTCCAGGGAAAACAGCCCCAGCCTGTTCAGCCTCTCCCTATAGCTCAAAATCCTCCAACCCTGGCAACATCCTTGTAGTTCTTTTCTGAACCCTTTCAAGTTTCACAACACCTTTCTGATATGAAGGAGACCAGAACTGCACGCAATATCCCAACAGTGGCCTAACCAATGTCCTGTACAGCCGCAACGTGACCGCCCAACTCCTGTACTCAATACTCTGATCAATAAAAGAAACGTACCAAACGCCTTCTTCACTATCCTATCTATCTGTGACTCCACTTTCAAGGAGCTATGAACCTGCACTACAAGATCTCTTTGTTCAGTAACACTCCCTAGGACCTTACCATTAAGTGTATAAGTCCTGCTAAGATTTGTTTTCCTAAAATGCAACATCTCGCATTTATCTGAATTAAACTCCATCTGCCACTTCTCAGCCCATTGGTCCAACTGGTCAAGTTCCTGTTGTAATCTGAGGTAACCTTCTTCACTGTCCACTACACCTCTAAACTTACTAACTGTACCTCTTATGCTCGCATCAAAATCACTTATGTAAATGACAAAAAGTAGGGGACACAGCACTGATCCTTGTGGCACTCCACTGGTCACAGGCCTCTAGTCTCTACCATCACCCTCTGTCTTCTACCTTTGAGCCAGTTCTGTACCCAAATGGCTAGTTCTTCCTGTAGCCCATGAGATATAACCTTGCTAACCAGTCTCCAATGTTAAACGCCTTACTGAAGTCCATATAGATCACATCTACCACTTTGCCCTCATCAATCCTCTTTGTGACTTCTTCAAAAAACTCAATCAGATTCAGTATCCTCTCAAAACAGTTGAGGATCTGATTGATAGGAAGCATATCATCTGTCTTGACTTTTCTTTGTCTTATTATGCATTTTTTTCCTCCTGGAATGACAGCAGATATTACTGGAATAAAAACTGGGTTACACACCTGTTACTATAGATGCAGGTGACAAAGTGCTCCAAGCAAGTGAGCAGGCAGTGCAGAGAGCATACAAGGTTAGAGGTGTTGGGAGTTGGAATGGGTAAGAGCGAATGGGGAAGATGTTACAGGGAATAGTGAGTGTAATCGATTATGAGCCTTAGTGGAAAGTGGGTGAGGTATCAGAGAGAAGATTGTCAACCTTACCCTGGTGGAGATGTAGATAAAGACATAATATTCTTCCTACAGTGCTGTGCATTCCTCTAGATGGTTGAGACTACTTTACCCCTGTGGCAACCTTGAATCAAACTGGAATGGTCTGGTGTCCCTCCAATCCTGATCCCGAGGGAAGTGAAGTCACAGTTGTGCACTACTTCACTCAGCAAGAACTCTAGACAGCAAGACAGAGCCCCAATTTCCCCCTGTACGCCATGTCCAGGACAATAACAGGAAATGTGCAGGGCAGCAAAGGGCTAGCAGCGCTTGTACGCAACAGGCTTTTAGAGCTGGTCCCTCCACTGAATATGTCTATTCTGTGATATGGAATGGCACTTCGGAAGGTCGGGCAGAAAACAGGTATGATACTCAGAGGGTTAGGTACAGCAATTAATGTGCAAGTTGGGTATGATCTGGCTAGAAATCTCAATCAGTGCACCAATCCCGATGTGATTTATACTTAGCCTAAAAAACTAAGATTCAGCCCGGAATGCTGAAAGGGATGAAGGGATTTAGACCATAAGACATAGGAGTGGAAGTAAGGCCATTCGGCCCATCGAGTCCACTTCGCTATTCAATCATGACTGATGGGCATTTCAACTCCACTTACCCGCATTCTCCCCATAGCCCTTAATCCCTTGTGACATCAAGAATTTATCAATCTCTGCCTCGAAGACATTTAGCGTCCTGGCCTCCATTGCATTCTGCTGCAATGAATTTCACAGGCCCACCACTCTCTGGCTCAAGAAATGTCTCCGCATTTCTGTTCTGAATTTACCACCTCTAATTCTAATTCTAAAACAATGATGATCACCTAGGAAAGGAAACTGAAAGAAATTATTAGAACTTGAAAAGAAATGTCGACAGGCTCCCAGGTCTCGATAGATAGATAATTTTTCCTAAGGTCTTAAAAGAAATGGCTGCTGAGATAGTGGGTTGCAACAAATTTTAAATTTCCAAAAATTCCCTCAATTTTAGAAATGCCTCAAAATTGCAAAAGAAGAGACAGAGACAAAGCAGGAAACTAGACAGCCAGCTTAACATCTTTCATACTGTAAATGCTGGAATCCATGGAGGAGGGTAAAACAGGACAGTCAGAAAATCTAAATGCAATCAGACAGAGTCAACATGTTTTTGTTAAATTATGTTTGACTGGGATATGCAGGCTAGGTGGATCAGCTATGGAAAATGCAGGTTTACATTGGTAGAGTAGGAATGGTGGATCTGGCTGGGATGCTCATTGGAGAATTGGTGTGGACTCAATGGGCTGAATGACCTACTTCCATACTGCGGAATTCAATGATTCTAAATATTCAGATGGATTATAAATTTCCAGAAGGAATTCACAAGGTGCCACATCAAAAGGTTACTACATACACTGAGTTCACAGTAAAGGGGAAAAACATATTAGCATGGACGGAGGATTAGTCAGTTACCAGAAAGCGGAGAGTAGGTATAAATGGGTCATTTTTAGGTTGACAGGATATAACAGGTGGAAAGGCCACAGGCATCAATGTCTTGACGCTCAATTATTTATAATCTATAATCACGAATGGGAAGCTCTGCTGAATAATACCGCTGCAATTTTAAACATGCAAAAGGAACAGGAGGGTGCAGAGGATCTCGGAATGATTCAAGCGCTAGAGACATCGTAATGGAGATACACTAAATTAGAGATGGACCAGTTCTGAAAAGAGTAACAAGACCCTCAAGGATCATCCTGAGAAAGTGTGGAAGCAGCTTGTTTGGGTGCTAAACGCTTGAACGCTGGAGCCAAGGACCTGGCAGTAATGCAGAAATGAACAAATAGTTTACAGGCGTCACTTGTGAGAAAAACACCAACCAGAATGCATCTTCCCATTCAAATCGACATACTCCAGCTCACTCTGATATTTACCATTTCAAGGACCTCAAATCCATCAACTGCTGCCTTTACATACCGCTATTCAGGTATGGTAGGTACTTCAACCAAGTACTTTGTGCCACAGTCACTGACATTCTAGCCTCTCTCTTCCAGGATAAGGTGACACACAATGAAATGAAATCTTGTAGAACCAGCAAGGGTCAAGAGTGCCTGTATCTCTTATGCACTATGGAGGAAAAAAACTTTCAGAATTGGGATCCAACCGTGAAACAGCCTTTGGTGAGAATTCAGAGGTGGTAAAAAGTAGTGTTGTTCAGAAGTACTGTTTCTCATCCTCCTATTCATTCTGATGTTGCTATCTAGCATGAGGGGTTTGGCAGTCTACATACCATCTTTCACACCAATGATGTTGTATTTTGATCTGATTGGGTGTTTGAAAATAACAAAATTTACACTTCTTCAGCCACATTTGTCCAATGAACAAGAGAGAGAACAACATGACACATGAAAAGGCCTGTTTACTGGATATGACATTCCCAGGCAGTGGCCCACATACCATACAGGGAAGAGAAAGTGAGGACTGCAATGCTGGAGATCAGAGTTGAAAAGCTTGGTACTGGAAAAGCACAGCCGTTCAGACAGCATCCGAGGAGCAGGAGAGTTGATGTTTCCAGCATAAGTTCTTCATCCATGGAGGTTACTACAGAGAGTTGGAATCAACATGGTTGCAGTGTATACACGCACTAAGTCAAGAATATGGTTACTTTGATAGATCATTGGAGAATGAGGTCACTCGAGGAGTTCTGTTGCAGAGGAGGCCAAAAAACATCACAATGGGAGATATATAGGAAACATTTATGGGTTTGCACACCAAAATGTTGTTTGCATTGGCTGGCCTGCCAACTATCTGTCACTAGCATGAAGTTTGGAAGAGTTTAGCTGTAACTTGGTAGGGGCATGGCACACAGCCTACCCTCTCTAAAGCCTCTGCTCTATCTCCCTGTTGTGCTGCAGAACCAAGGGCATTGCTGTTGCAGCATTTATATGGAAAGCTTAATCTTCTCTCCTCTCTGTAAGGTAATGGTAACACTAGGTAAATACAGAAACAAATTCTCTAAGAGGAAAAATAGAAATTGCTGGAAAAGCTCAGCAGGTCTAGCAATATCTCTGGAGAGAAATCAGTGAACATTTCAGGTCACGTGAACCTTCCTTTTGAGCAATGATTAGCCAATGGGAGTTTTCACTCAATTCCCATTGACTCCTGTTTTGCTGTAGTTCCTTGATGTCATACTTTGGTCAAATAGGTTTTTGATGCCAAGGGCAATCACTCCTACCTCCTTTCTGGACTTCAGCTCTTTTACCCATATTTGCACCAAGGCTGTAATGAGGTCAGAAATTGTGTGACCCTCAGGTTCAAACTGAGGAGAAGTTATTAGATTATTGTCACCAAGTGCCACTTCATATTCTGCTGATAACTTCTTCTATCAGTTGGATGGTGACTTAAGAAATAGGAGGAGGAGGAGTAGGCTGTCTGGCACTTCGAGCCTTCTCCAACACTCTAAGATCATGGCTAATCTCTAAGCGGACTTAGCTCCACGTACCCATGTTTTTGCCATTTCCCTTAATTCTTTTATTCTTCAAAACAGTATCTACCTTATCGTTAAATGCAATCACTGAAGTAGCGTCAACTACTTCCCTGGGCAAGGAATTCCATAGATTAACAACCCTCTGGGTGAAGAAGTTCCTTCTCAGTTCAGCTCTAAACTGGCTTCCTCTAATCTTGAGACAATGGCCCTCTTGTCCCAGTCTCACCTACCAGTGAAAACATCTTATCTATTTATATTTTATCAATTCCCTTCATAATTTTATGTTTCTGCAAGATCCCCCTTGTTCTTCTAAATCCCAATGAATGCAATCCCAACCTCCTTAGCCTCTCCTCATAAGTCAACCCCTCAACTCTGGAATCAACCTTGTGAACTTCCTGCCAGCACGTCCTTTCTTAAGTAAGGAAACCAAATCTGCACACAGTACTCCAGGTGTAGCCTCATCAGTATCTTACTTTTCTTTTAAACTCAACCTATTTAGCAATAAAGGACAAAATTCCATTTGCCTTACTAATTACTTGTTATAGCTGCAGACCAACCATCTGCGATTTATGCACAAAGATACCCAGGTCCCTCTGCAAATCAGCATGCTGCAACTTATTACCATTTAAGTAATAATCTATTTTGCTGTTACTCCTACCAAAATGTATGACTTCACATTTACTAACATTGTATTCCATCTGCCAGATCTTTGCCCACTCACGCAATGTATCTATATTCCTCTGCAGAGTTTCACAGTCTTCTGCACACTTTGCTCTACCATTCATATTGGTGTCATCAGCAAATTTTGACACCATACAAGGGTTCCCTAACTCTAAAATCATCTATATAAATTGTTAATAATTGTGGTCCCAACACTGATCCCTGGGGCACACCACTGGTCACTGAGTGCCAACCAGAAAGCACTCATTTATCCCCGCTCTTCGCTTCCTGTCAGTCAACCAATCCTCTATCCATGCTAATACTCTACCCTAACACCATGCATCTTTATCCTATGCAGCACTTGTTGTCCTTGATCACGAACTGAATTTTAATTACTTAATCTACCAGGTGTGACTGCCTCCTGAAACAAAGCGTCCAGGCAACTCTCTCCCTTCCAAATGTGCTGCAGTGTTGGAAGCTCAGATTCCAGGTCATCAACTCTCCCCACTAATCATGCAAACAAGATGTGGCTTCAAATGGAGTTATCCATTTTTGAAAACTGATTAGGATTTTTCCATAACCTTGTTTTACATTTAATTCAAATTATTAAAGTGAGACTGCCATGTTTGAGCTTTAAATGGAAAAACCGTTGAAAAGTTTCCTATGAGGATGAAATAGGAGTACATTAGAGAGGGTAATGAAGGAGAAGAGACTGAAGTTGAAAATTGTTGTGGTAATTATTAAATGGTCAACCACTGGAGTCTGAGTATAGGTATATAATTGTTTAAGTTTATGCAGGGAGAGTTCAATTCTTCCAGCAACCAACACTTGCTACAGATGTGATCACTGCCGTTCACAATGGGATCAGCCAGCTCCCACATCATACAGCTACAGCCAGTCACCTGACCAGCCATCGCTACCTAATTAGTAGCATACAAATTTGAGTTAAATAATTTCTAGTACTTCTCTGGTCTGGTCTTATTCAATTAACCAATTAATACAAGATAAAAAAGTAAATTTTTAATCAATCAACTTATCAACCCACCAGGAGATTAGAGGCGGCCAGTGGATAGGAGACACTACACATGTAGTACCTAGGTCAGCCATTGCTCAAATATATTGCTGGCAGCACTCAGTGTTCACCTTTACCTCTACTCCTGTAAAATGGCGGGACCCAATGCGAGAGGTGATTTTAAAGATTTTTTTTGCTCACCTTCCCGACAGCCTCTGGCTCGACAATCCTGCACCTCCTGCTGCTGGAACAACAATGGTGGGCCTGATGCTACAGGTGAGTTTTAAATTTTAAATGACCAAGAGTGAACTGACAGGGTGTTGATTAGCTAGGTTTTATCTGTCCTGCTCTTTGGACATGACATACATGGGCAATTTTCCATATTTTTTGGTAAATGCCAATGTTGCATTTGTATTGGAACAGCTTTTTGTATTCAATAGATGGTTCATAACGTGTGTGTTCTAATCTTTGCTAGCTACATGTGCGAAATTCTGCTGCAGAGCAGAGATAGGTAAGTGCTGAGATCCAGAAGTTGTGAAAGCAGTGTCCCAGACAGTACTTTTTGCTCTGGTTTTGACCTATACTGTTTTTTTTCCCAAAAAAAAAGATACTATCCTTCCAGGAGCCTCAAGCTACCCAACTATACTGGGTTAAGATCATGTTTTGGGCCTTGGTCATTCACACAAACATGCAGATGTTTCTGGCACTGGTATTCTTGAGCAGGAACACACCTGATTTGGTTTGGAAAGTTTTGGTGTGAGATGCCACATATTGCATTAGTTCATCAACTTTGTAACATGATCATTAATATGATCATTCTGGACCAGAATAGAGGATAGAACTTTGATAGCACAGCAGACATGACAGCACACACAAATTCGCAGGGTGCATTGGCAAGTCATTATTATGTATGTTGAATAGGGCTGGGGCTAACATGAGCTCTGCAGTAATCTATTGTCTTACCTCCTCCACATATTGTTTTCTTTTGCCTAAGGAGATGCGGAATTGTTGTTACAGTGATTCAGCAACTGTTGTAACTCAGAATGAAAGGCCAGCGTGTCGACATCGGGTTAGCTGGACTTAGTTGCTTGGGACACAATGTTAAAAATCACACAACACCAGGTTAAAGTTCAACAGGTTTATTTGGAATAACACTAGCTTTCGGAGCACTGCTCCTTCATCAGGTGGTCAATTGGGACACAATGATTATCCTCAGGGTTTTTGGAAGCCATTTTCAAAGGTAGTGAGTGCCAATGCTAAAATGTATGCGCTATGCCCCTTAATATCAAGCAAGTTGGTATTTGTAAGGATGGCAGTGGGACAATGCTCACGTTGCAACCCTCAGGCCCACACTTCGCCGGAGAAGTAAAAGATCTTACCAATTTTGCAAGTGTTATTGGATATTATCAGCTTTGACTGATGGGCACAGACCAACCTTAGCATCCTTGCATTTACTTAGTTAAGGTTGTAGATCAAAATGAATGCTGGGACTAGTTCTCTAGTCTTGTACATATGTTGTAAAGAAAAGTAACTACTAATAAATCCATCTAAAAAATAATTTTGGTACTTACTTTTAACTCTGACAACTTGTCAACATATACTTGTTTAGATTGGTCTTCTCCATCTTCATATAACCAATTTTCTGTCTCAGACAACAACGTTGAAAATAGTTTCTGATCCTGCAATTCACAAACAGCTTGAATCATGAATAAAGAACTAGGAGAAAGTGAGGACTGCAGATGCTGGAGATCAGAGCTGAAAAAATGTGTTGCTGGAAAAGTTCAGCAGGTCAGGCAGTATCAAAGGAACAGGAGAATCGACGTTTCAGGCATAAGTCCTTCTTCAGGAATGAGGGTGTGCCAAGCAGGCTAAGATAAAAAGGTAGGGAGGAGGGACTTGGGGGAGGGGCATTGGGAATGCAAAAAAGTGGAAGGAGGTTAAGGTGAGGGTGATAGGCCGGAGAGGGGTTGGGGATGGAGAGGTCGGGAAGAAGATTGCAGGTCAAGAAGGTGGTGCGGAGTCCGAGGGTTGGGACTGAGAAAAGGTGGGCCGAGGGGATTTGAGGAAGCTGGAGAAATCTGCATTCATCCCTTGTGGTTGGAGGGTTCCTAGGTAGAAGATGAGGTGCTCCTCCTCCAGGCGTTGTGTTGCCATGGTCTGGCGATGGAGGAGGCCAAGGATCTGCATGTCCTTGGCGGAGTGGGAGGGGTAGTCAAAGTGTTCAGTCATGGGGCGGTTGGGTTGGTTGATGCGGGTGTCCCAGAGGTGTTCTCTGAAACTCTCGTCATCCGGAAAGACCACTCCCTCCGCGACTCCCTCGTCAGGCCCACACCCCCCAACCAGCCTAACCTCCACTCCCGGCACCTTCCCCTGCAACCACAAGAAATGCAAAACTTGCACCCACACCTCCCCGCTCACTTCCCTCCAAGGCCCCAAGGGATCCTTCCATATCTGTCACAAATTCACCTGCACCTCCACACACACATCATTTACTGCATAGGGTCTATAAACCACAAAACTTTGAAGTAGAGTAAAAAGTGTAGAGCGGTGTGTTAAATTTCATGAAGATATAGCTACTAATAAATCAACATGATATTGGATTTTGTGGAGCCTTGGCAGGTGCAGTTTAATGGAGCAGTGCAAAGTGATACATTTTGGCATTTAGAACAAAGGAGATAGAGTATAAAACACAAAGGTAAAATTCCACAGAGGGTGCAGGAATAGAAAGATGAAACATGAAGTGAGGAATGTTTAATACTTAACAAAATACTTGTTTTGACCTTAACTGAAAATTGTGCCCAATTTTGAGCACCCTACCTTTAGGAAACATGTGAAAGCTTTAATGATGGTGCAGAAAGGATTTAAAAGAATGGTTTCTGAGATAACTGAAGCTCTTTAGGTGGATAGATTGAAGAAATTGGGGTTGCCCGTAAAGAGAGGATCCTCAGGAAATTCAATAGGAATATTCAACATCATGAGCAGTTTAAATAAAGTAAATAGAAAGAAATTATTGCTACTGGAATGGAGTATTTTTACTAATATAATTAGTATCATAATATTAAACTGTGAGATACCATCAAATGAGTAAGAAAATAAAAATGGTGATTACTTTAACACAATATAGTATGCCCATCTCTAAGCCCTTACAGTGGTATCCAAGATTTTATACGTGCAATAGATCCTAATGCAGTGCTGTGGATACCAAATATTAGGCCTGGACTTTCAACCTTAAGAGTGGATAGTGGGAGTTTAGAGAATTCCCATCTTTGTTAGACCCACCTTGGAAGAAATGACTGTAGAAGCATAAACTTCATTGCTGGGGTTGGGTGCAGGCTGTAGTTGGACAAGCAGAGTTGGGAAAGGATGGAGGCAATTAGAGGGAATGTTAGGTGCTAAAGTGGACTGTTTTGCATGTTTGCCTTGATGCCCTGGGATTTTGTCTCAGTTGGAATATAAAAGGTGTTGAGCACGTAAGCCAACCCTTGCCATGCATCTCAAATCTATTCACACATTCAAATATCTGAACTGTAGGGAAAACAAGCTTAACTCAAAACTCTGGATACCTGATTGTTTTTAATAAACCCTACAATGTTTACTTACATGACAGCAAGAGGCTTCACATATTTATGGTTTTTGAATGACTAACATTTATATTTATTTGCAGTAAGTGGAAATTAATGATTAATTAGCTTTTTAGGAGCTTTTTTATTGTACACAATATTGTCAGTATAATGTTCATTGTTTCTATATAGTACAGAAGTGGCGAGGCATAACTTGGCATGCAGTAGGTACTGAAGCCTGGCAAATAGTTCATTCCTACATGGGGAGCAAGAGGAAAACCTTTCAAAAAACTCTCTCATGAAGGCTATTGTTCATGACATCTTTGAAAAGCTACCATGCCACCTTGAAAATTATGAAGGAGTATGACCTTCCTATCTCTACAATGAAGCTGGCTGAGTTGGGAGTGCAAGATGCAGGCTCATATTCCAAATTAGTCCACATCTTCAAAATGCCTGGGTGAAAATTAGAAACCCCAGGAATAGGGTTGGGAACCCTGGAATTGAGATCCTCATGCTTTTTACAGCTAGGCAAAAATCCAGGTAATAAAATTTAAATTCATGCTCCCTGTGATTTACTGCTAACAAATAAAACTTGTTACAAAGGTAGAACACAGTAGAAACTTAGCAGGCTTGGCAATATCCATTCCGGGAGAAACAGTCAGCGTTTAAGCCTGGCATGACTTCTTCAGAATGCTGCACATTCACTATTTCCTTTCCAAAAGACTCCCTCTGCTCCAATGTAGATTTTCCTACATATAGCTTTTCCCAGTTCAGTTTGACCAGATGCTGTCTTATCATAACAAACTGATCTGACATCTTGAATGGAATGCTAAACTCACCTTAGTACTGACGAATTTTTCAAAAGGCCCACACAGTTTCTCTCTGAAGTCATATATATATTCTTCCACTGCATTTTTCGCGTGACTTCGCTCCTTTTCCAACTTATCCTGCATGATCATATCACCCTGTTTGGAAAGAAATGTGGTAAATATGGCTGAAAGCTGCTGTAGGTGATAGTCCTGGCAGTCGAAAAGAAACAAAATGATCCAAACAAAATACAAAAAACTAATCCCTGCATCAGGTTGGTAAATTACTGTAGGACATAAATATTCCTTCCACGTAGATAAAACCAGATTTTGTATCGGTCATCCAATCTGTTCCTTTCTTAGCATCTTTGAGACCAAGGAATTCAGCCAATTCTCAGCTACATGTGCAACTTAGTAATGCAGAAAAGCTTTTGTTAAGGTGATCTCAATAGAAATGGATGTAGCCAACCTTTCAGTACAAGAAGATTAAATACCAATGATGGTAACCTACAAACTTTTAAAAAATTTTGCAAAAGGAAGAGTGAGGAATTTGCAGAACCATTCATCATAGTTATTCAAAATTCTCTAAATTCAAGACTTCTATCTATATATTAGAAAATCCATCTGCCATATCCTTATTAAAAACCAAAAAAAAACAAAGGTATTGCTGCAGAAAATCCTCAGGGAAATGTTCTAGGCTTCAACAATGACCTTCCCTCTATCACAAGACCAGATGTGGGGATGCTCGTTGATGACTGCATAATGTTCAATACTATTCAGAATCACAGAATTGTTACAAAGCAGAAGGAGGCCATTTAGCCCACTATGTCTGTACCAGTTCTGGCACTGTAACTTAGCATCCATCTCCTGATTTTTCCTTCTAACCTGACACATTATTTCTATTAAGTAATCATCCAATACCTTCAACTGAACCTGTCTCCTCCTAAATTCCAGGCAGTCACACTTCTTTGCAATGAGCTTCATCTGTTACCTATCCACCACTTCTACCAAATTACCAATGCCTCTTAACGTTCCATTAAATAATTTCATAGAGGCCGGTATCCCATCATGAAGTCACCGTTTAGTTACAGGTGCATAGTAATTGACAGTGGTTCAGATTCCTCAGAGCCAGCTCTGACTGACTAGAGTCTCTGACTCTCCTGTTTATACCTGTCAGCCAGGGGTCCTTGATTGGACAAGCTTAACAGTCCAAAATCAGGGAACTCATTACCTATGAGATCCACCAGGCTGACCTTGTCACAATCCTTATATTCTACACTATCCTTCTCAGCTCACAATTCTCTCAAGTCCTGTGCTATTTATAAACTTTGAAGTTGGGCCCTCAATATCAAAGAGAGCAAAAAAAGGTTTCAGTACTGGTACCTGAGGAGCTCCATTAAAAACTTTTCCAGCCAGAAAAATACCCATTAACCATTACTTTGTTTCCTATCTACCAGCCAATAGAAACAGAGAGCACTGGTTAATGGCTATTTTTCAGACTGGAAGAGGTTCGATGTAAGGTGTTTGTTCATTTGTTTTAGAGTTTGGATTTTGAATTAGTAGAATACAGGATTTGCTTTGTAAATATAAGGAGGTATCATGATTAAGTTGCCATTAAGTTTATAATCCCAAAAATTGGAAAGCTTTTGATTTTGCATAAGTTCTGTTTGAAGCAGATGCAAGAACAATTTTCTCCTTAAGAAAGAAAGTAGTTTGAAACATTTAGGTAATAGGCTTTCAGTGCAAGGATTTCAATTAGGAGCTCCAGGCCAGAAGTGTTTGGTTAAAACTCTAAAGCCAAGAAAGTCTCAACTCAGTTATATGACTAATCAAAACAAAAAGGATATATTCTCATGATTGGGAAGTGAAAGAAACAAATTTGTCAACCTAGCTAACAATGCTCACCTCTGGTAAATGAACTTTAAAAAAAGAAAAATCGGACTACGTGAGAGCATCATAACATCTGAACAATTCAGGAGAATGTTCTGGCTTTAAAGGCTGCAGCCACAGTTATAAACAGAGTGAATTTAGATTGGAAATGTTTATTACCTGGACTTTGTACACAAATCCCTACACAAAGCCAAGATGTACAACTAGAAATAATGCATTGCAATAGAAATTTGCCCTCTTGATACTTATTCAAGATTCTTAGATGTTTTTTAATGTGCACTGTGGATTTTTTGTATTTTTGTCTAGTGTGAGAAAAAAACAAGCAAGCAAATCCTATAGTCTTGCTGGCCAAATTAAAAAAAAGGAAATTAGGATGTCAGAACTTTGAGGAAATCTGTAAATGTACTTTTAGGAGTCTTAAAAACATCCTACAATTAGAAATTGCAGGTGGTTTAGGAAATCTGTACTCCAGAATTGCTGCCCATAACTCCTTCATTACTTACTTCAAATATGCAACCCTGTAAACTGCAAAGATATATTTTCCAAAGCATATATGGCCTCATTCATTCTACTAAACTGTACAATTTCACACTGAACAATATTGAAGCTTATTCACTAAAGTATGATAAACTTGTAAAATAGCACATCATATACTTCGTTCCAAGATCTCTGGTTTTATCACTCCAACTTGCAACCATTCACAAATTTATCTAAATTGTCCACATAAATGAAAAAAAAACTAACCTGAGCAATGATTCTTGTGATTATCTTTACATCTTATGCTATTTTTAGCTAATATGCAATTTCTTTTCCTCACGGCCTTTGATTCGGCTTGTTCCGAACTTACTCACATGGGTGTTACGCTATACACAGGTTTTATGGAGATGCAAAAGAATTGCCAATACTATCTGTTATTTCTTCAATTGCAATTCAATAAAGTTTAGAAAATGTATTACATGTTTGAGTTACTTCCCTTAAAGTATAAGGGACAGCGATCAGAATAATTCCCACAGACTACTTACCTCTTTTTCAAAATACATGTCAAGCAAATCTTTCCCAAACTGCCAAACCAGTTTAGCTTCAACTGGAAGATTAATAGTCTTCAACTTAATTTTTGGCTTTTTTGGATCAGGAGGTTGATCAGTTTTCTTTTCGGTATTGGACTGTGGGTGCAAAATCCAACACAAGTGAAATGAAATATAACAGTTACAACACCTTTATAACAATTATGTATTCTACTGGTCTCCATCTTCTACCATACATCCAAAAATATCTTGCTGGGAATTTTTTTTAAAAATTTTTCACAACAACCTATACTTTACCTAAAATCAACCTGGCCATTAATTTACCTTTCAGATTGGTATTAACCTTTTGGAAAGAGACCTCTTATAAAAGCCACTTTAGCTAAGTATGCACATAGAAATACTTAAGAGTATGATTAAATTGACAAACATAATTCATCTCATAAAAGAACAGGTGTGCAAAATAGTAAGCAAACTATTTTAAGACCCTGCAATAATCAACAATAACAACAATTAATAACTAGTTTTTCCTAACCCAGTTAGAGTCTTAGAGTTGTACAGGACAGAAACAGACCCTTTGGTCCAACTCATCCATGCCAATCAGATATTCTAAATTAATCTAGTCCCATTTACTAGCATTTGGCCCATATCCCTCTAAACCCTGCCTATTTATATACTCAGCCAGATGCCTTTGTACCAGCCTCCACCACTTCCTCTGGCAGCTCATTCCATATAAGCATCACCCTCTCTGTGAAGAAGTTGCTCCTTAGAGTCCTTTTAAATCTTTCATTACTCACCTTAAATCACTACCCTGGAGTTTTGGGCTCCCCCACCTGGGGAAAAGACCTTGGTTATTGACCCTATCCATGCCCCTCATGATTTTATAAACCTCTACAAGGTCACCCTTCAGCCGCTGATGCTCCAGGGAAAATAGTCCAACATATTCAGCCTCTCCCAATAGCCAAAACCCTCCAACCCTGGCAACGTCCTTGTACATCTTTTCTGAATCCTTTCAAGTTTCACAAAATCCTTCCTATAGCAGGGAGACCAAAATTGCACGTAGTATTCCAAAAGTGGCCTAATCAATGTGCTGTACAGCACACCATAACCTCCCAACTCCTATACTCAATGCACTGGCCAATAAGGCAAGCATACCAAATGGATTCTGGTTAATCCAAGATGGAGGACAGGAAAAAAATCCTGGCTGTGAGAGCTCCTCCTTTTTTGAGGTATTTTCAGTGTTGAGGCTGATTCCCTCAAATTCTAGGAGCAGTAATTACTGTTTTATGAGCTATTTTGGGACTTTAGAAAAGAAAAGATCAAACAATGGCACATTAAAAAGGAGGAAGAGACACAAAGGTAGTGACTACATGAATCAAATGGAAAAATAAATCTGCGCAGCTGTCTGACCCAGTTGATAGCATTTCTGTCTCAAGTCATAAATTATTAATTCAAGCTACAATTGAGCACAATTTAGGCTATTGCTTTGAGGTTGGCTACAATTAATTTGCCAGTTTGCAAGTAACATGATATAACTTATGGACCTCTTTTAAGAAGGCCAGGAAATGTCTTGGTGTTTTGCCTGGCATTCATTCGATCAGAATAATGATCAGTTATTTTGACTGCTCCTTTTGACTGGAACTTTTCTTTGACAAAAATGTTGCTACATTTTTTCTGAACAAAAACATTCATCACATTTCAAAAATAGTAACTTGATGCATAGAATAATAACACAAAGACCATTTCCCTATCGATTTTGTTTTGGCTTTTTCAAAGAGTAATCTGGTTAGCATCCATCAGGCCATATTTACTTATTGTATGAGACCGCACTTTTTCATGTGACCTCTGGATTCTTTGCTAATCCCTTTAAAGTTGTGCCTTCTGGTTATCTAATTTTCTGTCATTGGAAACATTTTCTCTATCTTAACTATTCAAAAAAACATATTTTCTCTTAGCCTTCTCTACTAGAATAAGGAATAATCCAGATTTGAAGTCTACCCAACTGCAATGTCTTATTTCTAGTATCAATCTCAAACTTCTTCTGTAAGCCTTGGAAAGCATTGGTGTCCTTCCTCAGCTGCAGAGAATTATAGTATACTGTTTTACACACATTCAGTGTAACTCCTTGTACTTTGCACTCTGCTTTCATGCCATCTTCAAGATTCAAAATCACACCCTATACCACAAAGTTGGAACTTGATTAAGCACAGAATCATAGAATTACTACAATGCAGCAATTCTGCGTTGCGACAATGAGTCTCTGACCATTTTAACTTCATGCCAATCTCTTTCCTTTGCCCCTAAACACTGTTGGTTGTTTTTATGTGGCTTCCCATTCATCCAATATTGATTAATCTGACAGAATCATGGTAAATTATTGAAGAGAGATGCATGCTAAAGAGGGTCAGAGTTGGCTTGCAGCCATGTTCGAATGCATTAGCGACTGGGAATGGGTTAGCAGATTCGCCATCATCTAGGATATACTCAAACATGCCATCATGGAACTGTCACAACAATTAGGATTTTCTGTTGGCAATATTTCGAAGGACCTACAGACTGGCTGTGTTAAAGACCTTGGTGAGGTCAACAAAAATGATGTTGGAGGTATATGTTCAGTTTTCTGTTCTTGGCCTTTCTCCTGAACCTATCCAAATGCATCAGCTCCTGGGTTTTGTTCTGGATGGGAGTTTTATTGCATTTGTCATTGCTAACAACTGATCATCGAAAGGGAAATTGTTGCCAATCTGTGGCAGTTTGTTCATTGCTTCTTTATTAATACATGAAGGCCAACTGAGGATGTGGTTAAAGTACTTGCTCCTATTTCTAAAATTCCTTTATTCCCCCCGTGACTAATGTTGACCCATCAGCACTGAGAACTTGTGCTGAACTTGTAGATTGAAGCTTAAGAGATTTCACAGCATTGTAGAATTGTTTCCAATTTTAGTGGATATATATAACTGAAGTTCCTTTGCTTTTTGATTCAGCTAAATGTCTTGCATTCCTAAGCATGCACTGGACAGTCCTAATGATGTCTTGCTAGGCATCAATAATTTTATAGAAATGAATGTCCATCAAGGTAAACTCTGTGGAAGAAATGTTTTTGCTCCAGGTGTTACTGAATACCTCCTATTCATTGAGCTAATCCAGATGTTAACAAGAGGTATAAATAAACAGTGGAGAACATTATATCCCAGAACATCACCCAGCCATCCTCAATAAAGTGGGTGTTTACTTTCAAAGGAGACAAACAACTCTATTTTCTGAGAGAAATTCCTTCATGACTGCATGTTTGGACCTTGAGATACTTCTAAGCTTCATGCCCCCATCAACTTGACACACAGATAAAAGTGAAACATAAAATCTAAGACAGTGGTCAGTTAAGCAGTCATCACAGTTTATGCATGTTCTACTTTTCCCTCTGCTTACTGACAATTGGTTGATCAGGTAATCAGAAAAGGTTTGCATCAAAAACACTTTGTTGCAATTAATCTTATTGTAAGATTGTTCTTAGCATATAATTTTGGCAAGAGTAGACTATTTGTTTTGCAAATTGGGTTTTTCTGATTAACCATTTCCAATACCTGGAGGTATGCACCAAATCTTGCACTGAAGTCACCAAGAGTGATTAGTTTGTATGACTTTGGCACAGTAAAATGAAATAGTGGCAGTCATCATGGAATTTGTGTTTAAATTCATTTGAGTTGGTCTTGGTAAAGATGAAAAAGTTGAAATCAGTTACACATGGAGCCTGAGTCTCATGAATAATGCCACAGCAAAAAGACCAGAGAGATCCTGACTCTATGAAAGACAGGCCAGTGTCTCTTCAAACTCAAACCTTACTTCCCTTAGAAACCTAGGAGATGCTGTTATGTTGATGACTTCATCCATTTTAAGTATTCCCAGCTTTTCTAATCCCTACTTTTTATTTTTCCTCATCCAATAGTTCAGCAACACCCTTGTCCACTACAGCTTTGGAAAGGTTATCTTCTTTAGTAAACACCAATCCAAAGTAGTCATTCGTGCCTAAGTCAGGCATTCTATCAACAGATCTTTATTTTGGTTCCTAATCAATCTCTCTAAACTGTTTTATAGCTGACATGACTATAATACCTCAAGATCCCAATTTATGTTAACCCACATGCTATGAAGTATTTTGGAATTTTAAAGACAAAGAAAAACACATTAACACATAAGCTACTTCTTAGCAGTTAAAAAGTGATGAAAATAAAATTAGATTATGGCAAATGGCCTTGTAATACAATGCCAGACTGCATTTGGGACTATGATGTTTTGCTATTATAATCATTTTTCATTTGCATGTATAAAAATATACGAGTAAAAAATGAGGTCTGCAGATGCTGGAGATCACAGCTGCAAATGTGTTGCTGGTCAAAGCACAGCAGGCCAGGCAGCATCTCAGGAATAGAGAATTCGACGTTTCGAGCATAAGCCCTTCATCAGGAATAATTATTCCTGATGAAGGGCTTATGCTCGAAACGTCGAATTCTCTATTCCTGAGATGCTGCCTGGCCTGCTGTGCTTTGACCAGCAACACATTTGCAGCTGTATAAAAATATACACAAGAACTAGAATTATCCCAAATATACTGGAAATTACATGCTGGCAAATTAGAAGCCATAGATCACAGATAAAAGGTGCAAATGCACGAAGAACTAAATACTATAGATAAACTAAACTTAAACTATTTGAACGGTTAGTGAAATTATTATATGAACACAACAGTATTCCGTAATGACATTGATGAATAAGTATAATATTGATCATTTACTTTGCAGTTTGTTTCAGCATTTCCGACTTGATTTTCTTCTTGCTCCATTTCAGGGGAAGGAGATTGTGGCGATTCTTGATGGTCTAATTGTACTTGTGGCTGAATTTCAGTCGTACCAATGTCTATTGGAGTTTTGTTCTGAAGTGAGATGAAACGAAACAGGAAAAAAAAAACAGGTGCAGAATGATCTAAGCCAAACTATATATACTACGCTTATTTAATGAAGCAAACATCAGTCACATTTTGGTGTTCAATCCTGTAGCAAATATCATCTCTTAAATGATACACAACTGAAGACAAACTCAACAAAATAGACTTACAGTGCTTGTTCAAACCACCAGCATTACTTAAAAGGATCATGAATTATTTTTAGGTTAGGAGGAGGAGGAGCAAGTTACCAAAAGAAAACCATAAACCAAGTGCTAAGGGAGTGACTTGTTACTTAAACCACAGCAAGTAGAATATTTGAGTTCCGTAGAGATCGGTATAGATGTCGTACATTCTCACTGAAATGAAACATCTTAGAAATTCTTTTATTTACCTAACATGCATTAATAGGATAAATAGACAAGGTATTTTCCCTGAGGCAGTGAGTCCAGAAGTACAGGGCACTGGTTTAGGGTGAGAGCGGAAAGATGTAGAAGAGACCTAAGGGGCAACTTTTTTCAGAGGATGGTATATGCATGGAACGAGCTGCCAGTGGAAGTTGTGGAAGCTAGTACGATTGCAACATTTGAAAGGCATCTGATGGGTATATGAATAGGAAGGGTTTGGAAGGATATGGCCAGGTGCCGGTGAGTGGGACTAAATTAGGTTGGGATATTTGCCCGGCATTGATGAATTGGACATTTTCTTGCTGTACATCTCTATGAAGCTATGTCCTTTGCTCTAGTACTCTCCCTCAATATAGCTCCAGTAGCTGTAGCATGGTAAGTACAAGACTACTGACTTTCAGTGTGGGAAATTACAGGTAGTCTTAATGGGGATTCTTGAGCAGCTTTGGCCTAGAAGGCACACTTTGGGGACTGCTGCAACTCAGAATGAAAGGCAAAAATCTGAGCTGCATAGCTTCTTCAACTTGTGCAAAAATTAGATTTAAACCAATGTTCACAAAGCATTAGCTAGTACTACTCCAGTGACAATCTCACAACTCCACTGTCGTCCCAAGATGGCAAGACAAATGTTTACGAAAATTCTTCTAAAATGAAACACCTTTAGTTTTGAGACACAGTTCTACGTCCAAAGTTTTCTCCCAAAATGTGTAATAACTAAAGGCTTAATTTTTGGTGATATGATACACATTCTAGCTGACCTTTGCAGGCAGCAGCAGTTATTTTGAAGTTACACATGAACAAAAAGCTGTTTAAACTAAAAGATAATTACAATCTTCATAACTAACAACTAGATATGTGGGACAATATTAATCATTTGAATGTGATATTACATCTATTCTAAACAGATAATTAAAGAACTTTGGTGGTGCCTCGTTATCTGAATAGAGACCTATAGAGTCAGTAAGCTAACAGGGAAAAGCTATAATGATAAGTATGGACTAAATCTTACAATTCTTTTTGGTCAAATGTAGGTTGGTAGGTTGCATCGCTTTTTTGGGGGGAATTTTCACTGAGACCCAGTAGGTTTCTCACCTTCTCTAACCAAACTTGTACCATGAATTACCCCATCAGCATCTCTCACATCAGCTTCTACCTCATCTTAACATGCACCATTCACAGATCAACTCACCACTATAAAAGGGTATCTGCCAAAAGGCCAACATCTCTTTCGCTCCAGCCATCTTTAAAAGCTCATTGTGCTCGTTGGGTGCACACTCAGTCCGAAGGTGCACTTTTCTGACAATTGCAGACATGGCAGATGGGGGAAATTATTGCTTCACTTTGTGAGCATGGGAGTTGGATGAGGTGGTGCAAACACAGAACTCTTTTCCAAGGATCAATAGTGGAAACCACAACACCAGATTATGTCAGTCTGGGCCAAGGTTACTACAGGTTAGAACAGAATCAGCTGTCTAGAATGAACTGCAATGTAGGAAGAACATCAACATCCTTTTCGAACTCCACAAGCTAAATGCCACCTCACCTCTGTCATTGCATCCATCTCCCACTAAGGTCCATGCTCCACCCCTCTCACTATGGCTTGCAACATTTTCCCTCACTTGCTCTCAGCCAGTCCAATCTCAACACTGCCTGACACCACCACCCCCATATGCCCTCTGACTATGCCTGCTCACTTCCTTGGGCAACCTCTCACCTGCACTAAAAGTGACAGCTTTGCCACCCAATGAGATCTCCAATAATACTTGCTGGTACTGTGGCTGAGGAAGTAAAGCATAAAAAGACAACGCAAGGCAGTCATACAGTGAGCGTCTAAGATCGATCAGAACTATTGATTGCTTTAAGAAGTGAATAGACTCAAGATGCAGCATGATCCAGTCCATGAGCTGGGTCCGTGTTCTTGAGTGCAAGGTATCCTTGCTGCAGTACTACTATGATAATTGTCAATGCAACATTGAAGTACAGAAATGTCACGTAAGTGGATTGCAGATAGGCCATAAGGGCTCTTAGAGACTGGAACATATCAGATGCCAATGTGTTTGGACATAGGATGCAGTGGCTGGTGCCCATGGAGCATGCCTAAGATGTTGATGCCATTGTCCATGGAGGTCCTTCAGAACAGTGAGGTGAATTCACTAGTGCTGCATCCATGCGGAGATTTCTCAGTATCTAGCTTGATTGGTGCATTTAGTATGATGATAAGCTGAACATTAATGAGACAAGTTGGGCTATTAAGGTATTTAACAGACTATAATCCCCTTAATTGCAACTTACTGTTCCCGAGTGAGAAACTTGTTAGGTTGCTCACTGAAATCATTAAAGAGGGCGCGAGACGATCCCAACATTGAGACAGACCTCACCAGATATCTTGTTTGATTCTGCCACAAATCTCAGTCTGGCTTATATTGCTCAGATCGCTATAAGATTCCACTCTGAGTTCTTGTCAATGATTGACATCTTAGTGAACCCATCGCTAAATAATAGAAAGTGATATCATCTAGAAAATCATCACCCTTCAATGAAACAAATCATTTATTGGATATTGGGTCATCAATTTAAGACTGATCATGTGCTGTGCATGCATGAGAATGCCAACTAGGGGTCAAGGTGATTATTGATCATACTGCTGGCTAGTGGTGAGCATGGACTAGTAAGTCATGACTTTTTAGCAGTGAGGTGTGTAGCAAAACAATGGGAGAACTTCCATCAAAACAATTGACCAGGTTTCATTAACCCAGTCAGCCAAAAGATGCAAGCAGGAGTCCCTATGTGGACTGACTGATCCATTACCTTTGAGTATCTTATTTTGTACTTGATGTGATAAACATGATAATTTTTAAAGAGACTTGAGAAAGCATAACCATACCTGGACCATTCTTGTACATAGCCAGCAGTAGAGACCTTCATATTCACTCACTCTACAGTTTATGATTGTGGAATTAAACATTCTGGAACTTTTAGCCCACAACTGGTTTACGATCCATACAACTAGGATCACAAATAATTTTAGGGGAAAAGGCAGTGTTGTGATAATGTCATTTAAAAACTCAGAGGCTCAGACCATGGGTTCAAGGTCTGCCATTATAGCTGGTGAAACAAACTCAAATTCATTTATAAATTTAGATGACTAATAAAAATCTGGAATTGAGAGCTAGTCTCGGTTGGGCTGCTAAAAAAAAAAACAAATTTTCATCACTGGTCCACTAATTTTCTTAGGGAAGGCAATCTGTGAATCGTAACTGGTTTACCTACATGTGAGTCTAGATCTACATCAACTAGGAGATGGTGAGGACTGCAGATGCTGGAGAGTCAGATTCGATAAAGTGTGGCAGTGAAAATAGCACAGCAGGTCAGGCAGCATCCGAGGACCAAGACAGTTGACATTTTGGGCATAACCCTTCATCCTTCCAACCCCACACTTTATTGACTAGATCTATGGCAATGCAGTAGTCACTTCACTCTTGCCCTCTCAGTTTAGTAAACTACTTAAGTTGTGCCAAACTGCCATAGGAATGACAAAAACGAACAAAACTAGACAGACCACATGACATCAAGACAGCACATCCAGCCCTGTTAACCTTACAAACTCTTCCTTATTAACACTGGAAGAGCTGTTTCATAGACTAGCCATGCAACAGCCTAATATAGTAATGCTCACTAAACTATTCCTTATAGGTAATGTCTCCGATATTACCATCACCATAAGTATTTCCTGTCCAAATTGCACAACAGACCATCAGAGATGGCAGCACAATAGTATACAGTCAGGATGAAATTGCCTAGGGTCCTACATATCTCATGACATCAAGCCACAGGTAGATAAGAAAACCTCCTGCTAACTAAAATACACGGAGGAGGCAAAGTGCGCGGAAAAGGCACACAATGTACTCTAAGTGCGATATTTCAATGCCCATCACTGCAAGTGGCTCACTAGCACCTCTACTGACAGAGGCCTGCAGAGATTTCTGTCACACTGGATATTCAGCAGATGGTGAGGGGACTATTAAGAGGAAAAACATGTCATTACATAAAGGCATCTGTCCACGAGCATTTGGTCAGGGGTGACAAAAGTCTTGTGAAGATAAAGTCCTGTCTTCACACAAAGGATACTATGCATCATGTGAGGTAATATGATGCAAAATGTGGTAGATTCAGAACAGTGACAAAAGCAAAACTGGGGTGAGGTATTATGAGTATTAACAACATCAGAACTGTTTTCAACAGCCATCTGTAAACTTCAGCTCCTGGCATATCCCTACTCTATCATTACCATCAAGCCAAATAATCAACACTCATTCAAGGTAAAGAGGATAACATGCCAGGAAGAGCACCATATTTCAAAAGAAGTGTTAACCTGATGAAACTACTATATTGGGACACTTGCAAGTCAAACATCAGAAACAGCCTGCACCTAACAGGCCAGCTCAAAACTTCACAGTCCTGCTACATCCACTTGTACAGAGGAACAATTAAACAGATAACTGGAAGTTATAATTCTTCAAATATTCACACATTCAAAGATGGAGGAAATAGTACATCAGCAGAAAGGAGAAGGCTCCAGTATTTGCAATTATTTTAGATTAGATTACTTACAGTGTGGAAACAGGCCCTTCGGCCCAACAAGTCCACACCGACCCTCTGAAGAGTAACCCACCCAGACCCATTCCCATACATTTATCCCTTTATCTAACACTACGGCAATTTAGCATGGCCAATTCACCTGACCCACACATCTTTGGACTATGGGAGGAAACCGGAGCACCCGGAGGAAACCCACGCAGACACGGGGAGAACGTGCAAACTCCACACAGTCAGTCACCTGAGTCAGGAATTGAACCCGGGTCTCAGGCGCTGTGAGGCAGCAGTGCTAACCACTGTGCCACCGTGCTGCCCACATTTTCAGCAGGAGTGCCGAGTAGAAAGCCTATCTCAGCCCTTCTCAAATTCTCAATATCACAGATGACAATCTTCAATCAAATTGAATAATTCCACATGCTAATCAAGAAATAGCAGAAGGCAGTAATGGAACAAAGGCTGCAGGCCTTGTCAACTCCCTGGCAATGGTACTGAAGACTTGTGTTTCAGAGCTATCTGAGCTCATAGGCAAGATGTTCAAGCTGTCTAAATACTTAGGCTAAAAGAACAGGTCAGACACTGGAATTTCACGAGTAGTTCAAGCCTATCTCCGTAGAGTCTCCCTAGCAATTATAAAGCATAAATCAGAATTGTGAGAATTGTATCTGCTTGCCTGGATAAGCAGAGCTCCAAAAACACTCAAGATTACAATCCACTTAATTGGCATCCGGTCAAACAGCTTAAATCTAATCATTTCCTCCATCACTGATGCACAGTGGCAGCAGTGTGCAGCTTTTTATGAAATACTGCAGCATGCTGAAAGTTTCCCTCCAAGTTACACATATCATGATTTGAAGCAATATTGCTGTGTCTTCACTGTTGCTGGGCCAGAATCTGGGAACCAGCAGTGGATCAACTATAGCAGTTCAAAAAAAAGGTTACCATGACGTTCTAAAGTGCAATTAGGAATGGGCAGAAAATCAATCATATATTAATAAAACGTTTGTTTTATCTGTATAGTAAGGGATCAAGAGATCAGCCGTTGCAAAACTACTCCAAAAATAAGAAACGTATGAAAATAGGAATTCAACAAACATTCTACCTTAATTTTAGATTTCAGGACACACAAGTATTTACCATTACTCCAATAATGTTTGATAAAATACCTACTAAAATTAATTACTTTTTTCAGAATATTTAATATTCGTGGCATTATTCCAAAGGACTTACCTTAATGTTTTCAACTGTGTCAGGTGTATAAGGGCCTGACTCTATTTCCATAGCAGCCTCATTCTCTTCAACTTGTACCTTCTCAGTTATAGATGCTGTTGAAAGACTGAAGATGCCATGTATGTTGACACAAATGTTTACCTTCACTTTGGACTTTTCACCGTTTGTTTGTGGTAGAACATCCCGGATGATGAACTGCCCTACAACCAAAATAGTGGTTTAAAAATTAAATAGGAAAAGGTACAAGACAAGCATGGAAAGTTCTGTACATCCACAAGATCCGCATCAATTGTGAAAACCTTTTAAAGCACCTTTAGGTAAAATTACTGCATTGGTGAAAAAGTTGCTTATAAAATCTATTTTTTGAAAAGAATGTTAACTGGTTACAGTTTGATTAATGCATTTTTAAAAAGTGCATAACAACAAAGTCAAACCAACATCAATGAGTCAATCAAGTAATAACTGCCAAAAATGACAGTGGTAAGAAATGATGTGGGTGGAGAAGATCATGAACTGGAATCAGTAAGGGTCAGAAAATGCTGATGGCTGTTTTCTACTAACAGAACAAATAGGCAAAGCAAGACATCCCACTTCTCAAGCCTACTCTACTATTTTGATTTGCTTTTATTTACTGTAGTCACATGTACCTTAAGTACAGTGAAAAGCTTTGCTTGCTATAATCTCCTTGTACTGCTTGCAAAACACAGTTCACAGTGCTTAGACAAAGTGAGGCATACAGGTTACACTGCCCAGAAGATGCGCAAAGAAAGATCAACATTATTTGAAGTTAGTGTCCACTCATTAGTCTAATAATGGCAGGGAAAAAGCTTTCTTAACCCTGTTAGTTTGTGCGTTCAAGCTTCTGTATCTTCCACCTGACAGAAGAGGTGGCAGGGAGGGTTTTTTAAAAAATATTGGCAGCTTTTCTGCAGCAAAGTGAAGTGGAAATGAAGTCCATGGATAGAAGGGTGGCTTCCAAGATGATCTGGGCGGTGGACACAACATTCTACAGTTTCTTACGGTCATAAGCAGAGCAGTTGCCATTTGAGGCAGTTATGCCCCCACAAAATATACTTTCTATGGTGCATCTGTAAAAGTTGGTGAGGGGTCTTATGGACATGCCAAATTTCCTAAGATCCTTGAGGAAGAAGGGGCTGTTGTTGTGCCTTCTTGACCGTAGCATCTACATGGGAAGTCCAGGACAAATTGATGGTTCTCATAACTCCTAGGAACTTGACGATCTCAACCCCCACTCCATTGATGTAGATGGGGGGTGCGTTCTCCTCCTTTCTTCAATGAAGTCAATGATCAGTTCTTTTAATAAGTCATGGATGATCTGATTGTAACCTCAAACCTGCTTTCCCTTCTTCCCAACATTACATCCCCTTTCTTACCAAGAACATACCCACCCCTGCTACAATGATTATTCAAAGATTCTATAGCAAATGCCTTTTCAGGAACAGCATTCCAAGGACCCACGACACTCTAAAGAAAAATTTGCCTCATCTCTGTTTTAAATTGGTTATACTTACTTTTAGTAAAAAATGAGGTCTGCAGATGCTGGAGATCACAGCTGCGAATGTGTTGCTGGTCAAAGCACAGCAGGCCAGGCAGCATCTCAGGAATAGAGAATTCGACGTTTCGAGCATAAGCCCTTCATCAGGAATAAGAGAGAGAGAGCCAAGCAGGCTAAGATAAAAGGTAGGGAGGAGGGACTAGGGGGAGGGGCGATGGAGGTGGGATAGGTGGAAGGAGGTCAAGGTGAGGGTGATAGGCCGGAGTGGGGTGGGGGCGGAGAGGTCAGGAAGAGGATTGCAGGTTAGGAGGGCGGTGCTGAGTTGAGGGAACCGACTGAGACAAGGTGGGGGGAGGGGAAATGAGGAAGCTGGAGAAATCTGAATTCATACCTTGTGGTTGGAGGGTTCCCAGGCGGAAGATGAGGCGCTCCTCCTCCAGCCGTCGTGTAGTTGTGTTCTGCCGGTGGAGGAGTCCAAGGACCTGCATGTCCTCGGTGGAGTCGGAGGGGGAGTTAAAGTGTTGAGCCACGGGGTGATTGGGTTGGTTGGTTCGGGCGGCCCAGAGGTGTTCTCTGAAGCGTTCCGCAAGTAAGCGGCCTGTCTCACCAATATAGAGGAGGCCACATCGGGTGCAGCGGATGCAATAGATGATGTGTGTGGAGGTACAGGTGAACTTGTGGCGGATATGGAAGGATCCCTTGGGGCCTTGGAGGGAAGTGAGTGTGGAGGTGTGGGCGCAAGTTTTACATTTCCTGCGGTTGCAGGGGAAGGTGCCGGGGGTGGAGGTTGGGTTGGTGGGGGGTGTGGATCTGACAAGGGAGTCACGAAGGGAGTGGTCCTTGCGGAACGCTGATAGGGGAGGGGAGGGAAATATATCCTTGGTGGTGGGGTCCGTTTGGAGGTGGCGGAAATGGCGGCGGATGATACGTTGTATGCGCAGGTTGGTGGGGTGGTAGGTGAGAACCAGTGGGGTTCTGTCTTGGTGGCGGTTGGAGGAGCGGGGCTCAAGGGCGGAGGAGCGGGAAGTGGAGGAGATGCGGTGGAGGGCATCGTCGATCACGTCTGGGGGGAATCTGCGGTCCTTGAAGAAGGAGGCCATCTGGGCTGTGCGGTGTTGGAATTGGTCCTCCTGGGAGCAGATGCGGCGGAGACGAAGGAATTGGGAATATGGGATGGCGTTTTTACAGGGGGCAGGGTGGGAGGAGGTGTAGTCCAGGTAGCTGTGGGAGTCAGTCGGTTTATAATAGATGTCTGTGTTGAGTCGGTCGCCCGAGATAGAAATGGAAAAGGTCTAGGAAGGGGAGGGAGGAGTCTGAGACAGTCCAGGTGAATTTCAGGTCGGGATGGAAGGTGTTAGTAAAGTTGATGAACTGTTCAACCTCCTCGTGGGAGCACGAGGCAGCGCCAATACAGTCATCGATGTAGCGGAGGAAAAGGTGGGGGGTGGTGCCAGTGTAGTTGCGGAAGATGGACTGTTCCACATATCCTACGAAGAGGCAGGCATAGCTGGGGCCCATGCGGGTGCCCATGGCAACTCCTTTAGTTTGGAGGAAGTGGGAGGATTGAAAAGAGAAGTTATTCAGGGTGAGGACCAGTTCAGTCAGTCGAAGGAGGGTGTCAGTGGAAGGGTACTGGTTGGTGCGGCGGGAAAGGAAGAAGCGGAGGGCTTTGAGTCCTTCGTGATGGGGGATGGAGGTGTACAGGGACTGGATGTCCATAGTGAAAATAAGGCGTTGGGGACCGGGGAAGCGAAAATCCTGGAGGAGGTGGAGGGCGTGGGTGGTGTCCCGAACGTAGGTGGGGAGTTCTTGGACTAAAGGGGACAGGACCGTGTCGAGGTACTGGGGGATGAGTTCGGTGGGGCAGGAGCAGGCTGAGACAATGGGTCGGCCGGGGCAGGCAGGTTTGTGGATTTTGGGCAGGAGGTAGAAACGGGCGGTGCGGGGTTGTGGGACTATGAGGTTGGAGGCGGTGGATGGGAGATCCCCTGAGGTGATGAGGTCCTGGATGGTCTGGGAGATGATGGTTTGGTGGTGGGAGGTGGGGTCGTGGTCAAGGGGGCGATAAGAGGAGGCGTCCGCGAGCTGGCGTTTGGCTTCAGCGGTGTACAGGTCAGTGCGCCAAACTACCACCGCGCCTCCCTTGTCTGCGGGTTTGATGGTGAGGTTGGGATTGGAGCGGAGGGAGTGGAGGGCTGCACGTTCTGAGGGTGAGAGGTTGGAGTGGGTGAGAGGGGTGGACAGGTTGAGTCGGTTGATGTCACGGCGGCAGTTGGCTATAAAGAGGTCGAGGGCGGGTAGGAGGCCAGCACGGGGTGTCCAGGTGGATGGGGTGTGTTGGAGGCGGGAGAAGGGGTCGTCAGAGGGTGGGCGGGAGTCTTGGTTGTGAAAGTAGGCACGCTCCAGCTCCAGTCCCACACCAGGTCCTAGCTCCCAGCCTTGCCGGATTTTCACCATCCCTCCAGATCTCCCCCTCTCTGAGGATGAAAGATTAGTCCTCAGCAGGGGCCTCACCTTCATTCCCCTATGCCCTCGGATTAATGAGTTCAACACGCGGCGAGATATTGAACAATTCTTCCGCCGCCTTCGCCTCCGTGCCTACTTTCACAACCAAGACTCCCGCCCACCCTCTGACGACCCCTTCTCCCGCCTCCAACACACCCCATCCACCTGGACACCCCGTGTCTTTTAATAACTTCTCTTTTCAATCCTCCCACTTCCTCCAAACTAAAGGAGTTGCCATGGGCACCCGCATGGGCCCCAGCTATGCCTGCCTCTTCGTAGGATATGTGGAACAGTCCATCTTCCGCAACTACACTGGCACCACCCCCCACCTTTTCCTCCGCTACATCGATGACTGTATCGGCGCTGCCTCGTGCTCCCACGAGGAGGTTGAACAGTTCATCAACTTTACTAACACCTTCCATCCCGACCTGAAATTCACCTGGACTGTCTCAGACTCCTCCCTCCCCTTCCTAGACCTTTCCATTTCTATCTCGGGCGACCGACTCAACACAGACATCTATTATAAACCGACTGACTCCCACAGCTACCTGGACGACACCTCCTCCCACCCTGCCCCCTGTAAAAACGCCATCCCATATTCCCAATTCCTTCGTCTCCGCCGCATCTGCTCCCAGGAGGACCAATTCCAACACCGCACAGCCCAGATGGCCTCCTTCTTCAAGGACCGCAGATTCCCCCCAGACGTGATCGACGATGCCCTCCACCGCATCTCCTCCACTTCCCGCTCCTCCGCCCTTGAGCCCCGCTCCTCCAACCGCCACCAAGACAGAACCCCACTGGTTCTCACCTACCACCCCACCAACCTGCGCATACAACGTATCATCCGCCGCCATTTCCGCCACCTCCAAACGGACCCCACCACCAAGGATATATTTCCCTCCCCTCCCCTATCAGCGTTCCGCAAGGACCACTCCCTTCGTGACTCCCTTGTCAGATCCACACCCCCCACCAACCCAACCTCCACCCCCGGCACCTTCCCCTGCAACCGCAGGAAATGTAAAACTTGCGCCCACACCTCCACACACACTTCCCTCCAAGGCCCCAAGGGATCCTTCCATATCTGCCACAAGTTCACCTGTACCTCCACACACATCATCTATTGCATCAGCTGCACCCGATGTGGCCTCCTCTATGTTGGTGAGACAGGCCGCTTACTTGCGGAACGCTTCAGAGAACACCTCTGGGCCGCCCGAACCAACCAACCCAATCACCCCGTGGCTCAACACTTTAACTCCCCCTCCGACTCCACCGAGGACATGCAGGTCCTTGGACTCCTCCACCGGCAGAACACAACTACACGACGGCTGGAGGAGGAGCGCCTCATCTTCCGCCTGGGAACCCTCCAACCACCAGGTATGAATTCAGATTTCTCCAGCTTCCTCATTTCCCCTCCCCCCACCTTGTCTCAGTCGGTTCCCTCAACTCAGCACCGCCCTCCTAACCTGCAATCCTCTTCCTGACCTCTCCGCCCCCACCCCACTCCGGCCTATCACCCTCACCTTGACCTCCTTCCACCTATCCCACCTCCATCGCCCCTCCCCCTAGTCCCTCCTCCCTACCTTTTATCTTAGCCTGCTTGGCTCTCTCTCTCTCTCTTATTCCTGATGAAGGGCTTATGCTCGAAACGTCGAATTCTCTATTCCTGAGACGCTGCCTGGCCTGCTGTGCTTTGACCAGCAACACATTTGCAGCTATACTTACTTTTAAAATAGTGACCCTCAGTTTTAGATTCTCCCATTCCAGAAACTATTCTCTCCACATCTATACTGTGAAGACCCCTCAGGATCTTACGTTTTTTTTAAAATCAATCACTTTTTATTTTTCTACACTCCAGCAGACAAATCCAGCTTTTCTAAAATTCCTCAAAACATTCTGCCCATTCCTGACCTCCTTCCTTAAACAAGACGATAATCTTCTATCGATGCCAATATGAAACATTTTACAGCATATACTTTTACTTTCCACAATAATCTTTTACGCAGCAATTTATCAAATGTCTTCTTGAAATCTAAATGGTTCCCCTTCACCCAAAGCACACATTATTTTGCACCCTTACCCCAGAGACAGAAGTCTAACCTACTTCAGAGCTATGGTACAACATTTCTGAATAGGTTTGATTAAAAAAAAATCTACAACTTCATGAAGAATACCTTTTAACATTTTCCCAATGACAGATGTTATGGTAACTGCACTGCAATTTCCTGCTGTCTTTTTGAATAAACAGATTTACACTTATCTTAAATCTAATGGGACTTTGACTAAAAAAAATGTTATACCACTGAACAGAGTATTAAGCAAGAAATAATTCAAACTGTTAGCAAAGGAACGCTATAATGGTGGTGGGACTTTATTCCTGCTATAAACTGAGGAATCAAACTGGCATGGTAGTCTAGAAGGTGAGTTGATAAAATTGCTTTGTGATAGTTTCCCAGAACAATATCCTATGGAACTAACTATAGACAAAGCTATTTTAGATCTAGTATTGTGCTAAAGGCAAGGTTAATTAGCAATTTCATAGTATAAGATCATCTGGAAAAACCAAGCAACGATAATACAATGCAATTCTAGATTAAGCTTGAAAGAGACATACTGGACACAAATAAGCAATCATAACAAATGAGCCGAGGCGAAAACCAGCTAAAATTTGTTTAGGTAAATAGACTAAGAGGTTTGTCTTTAAATACACAGCAGGAATTACTTAAAATAAATAAAGTTTTCAACAAAATTGCATTTCATTAAAAACAAAACCAAGAAAGTAAGTTCCAACTGTGACTTTTACATTGAAAAAAAGAGTGTGAAAAATAACAGTAATTTGAAGGTTTGGGAGAGAGTTTTAGAACTTTTTGAGCAAAGGGTGAACAAAAAGTTAATTAAAATAGATTTTAAAAAACTGAAAGATAGTGAATTTACCAGGAATACAATTATATAAGGAGGCAGAGACAGGATAGATTAACAGTCAGTGAGAAAATGGCATAGATGTTGAATAGATATTCTGTATCTGTCTTTATAAGAATGCAGAACTGAAGTCACAATGGACGTGTCAGCACTCTACACCAGCATCCCCCATGATGATAGCATTAGGGCAACAGCCTCGGTACTCAATACTAATAACTGTGAACCTCCGAGCACCACGTTACAACTCATCCGCTTCATCCTCTTATCACAACGTTTGTACCTTTCACAACCAGTTCTTCATCCAGACACAAAGAATGGCCATGAGGAACAAATTTGCATCCCAATATGCCAACATTTTCAATGACAAGTTCGAATAAGATCCCTTTTCTGCACAGGGCCTCCAACCAACACTACACATACCAGATATATTGAAGACATTTTCTTCCTCTGGATCCATGGCGTGGAGTCACTGAAACAACTACACAGTGATATCAACAAGTTTCATCCCACTATCAGACTTACAACGCACTACACTTAAGTATCTGTCACATTCTCGGACACATGCATCTTCATCAAGGATGAGCACCTCACTGTACTGCAAACCCATAGATAACCTCATGATGTTACATTTCTCTAGCTTTCACCTGAAACATATTAAAAACAGCCATCCACTATAGACAAACCCTTCGCGTACACCGGATCTGTTAGACGAGGAGGAATGTGACAGACACTTGAAAGAGCTCAAGGATGCCCTCAAAAGAATAGGGTAGGATGCTCAACTCATGGACTGCCAGTTTCGAGGTGCTACAGTGAGAAACCGTAATGATCACCTCAGAAGACAGACACAGGCTGCAACAGATAGGGTACCCTTCACTGTCCAGTACTTCCCTGGAACCAAATGCCTATGCCATGTTCTTCACAGTCTTCAACACATTATCAATGAGGATGAGCACCTCACCAAGACCTTCCCTACGCCTCCACTCCTCGCCTTGAAACAACCACCAAATCTGAAACAGATCAGGTGTGCAGGAAACTGCCGAGCCTTCTAGATGACAACTCTGTACAACCCTGTTGTGGCAGCTGCAAGACGTGTCAAAGTATCGACACGATAACACCATTGCACGTGGCGACACCTCCCACCCCCATGTACGTACTGAGTACTCACGTGACTCGGCAAGGATGCTCTGAGGCATAGTACATTGGCAAGACTGAGCAGATGCTACGACAATGGATGAATGGACACTGCGCAACAGCCACCAAGCAAAACTGTTCCCTGCCAGTCAGGGAACACTTCAGTGGTCCAGATATTCGGTCTTGGACCTTCAGGTGACCATCCTCTATGGTAGACTTCATGACAAGCAACAACGCAGAGTGGCTGAGCAGAAGCTGATAGCAAAGTTCAGTACTCATTGGAATGGCTTCAACCAGGACCTTCGGTTCATGTCACACTACACGGTACAGTCTCTCTCACACACACACACACATTGCTACATACTCACACTCTCTCATACACAAGCTCTCTCTTTCTCACTCATATGCACACAGAGACACCCTCCGCGCACTCACCCATACACACACCCGGTCACAGACACATACCCCATCACACTCACACTTAACCAAGCTTACATGCATACATGAACACACACAGTCTATCATGTGCACTCACACCCACGTGCCCTCTCACTGACTCTCCTACATGCACATTGAAGTTTATGGGGTGAATTTGTTTTTGCAGAATTACATTTTATTTTGCTCAAAAACTGCATGAATCCATAGAGAATTCTGTAAAACTATGCAGAGGATTTGGCAGTTTGACTAAACATTGGGACACAGACTTCACACTATTGTTAGAAAAGCAGAACTATCTTGAGAATGTAATTGAAAAGTTCTGGGATTTACATATCAAAGAACAGAAACCAGCATATCCAATTCTAAAAGATAAAAGATTTAATCTAAAATCGTTTAATGCATCACACCACTGTGACATAGACTCCTTTGGCTATAAATTCTGTGATCATGATCTTACCCTCAACAACCATATGAAGAAGGAATGGCGCTCTGAAAGCTAGTGCTTCCAAATAAACCCGTTGGACTACAACCAACACCAGCACCTCAAGTCAGTACTTAAGATCAGCAGAGAAGGAAGTATTGGGGAAACCTAAAGTATTAAAATCCAAAAAAAGGTAGCTCTGATGTGCGATATCCTGGAAATCTAAAGGAACATGTTGTGATAAGTGTCACTACCACTGTGTTACAGGGAAGAAACTGACATCTTATGGTCAGATTTTCAGGAGCTAGGAAGGTAATTAGAATGTAGGATCTCAAAAAAGGTAGTAACTTCTAGATTACTCCCACTTTCATGTCTCAATGAGATTAGCAATAGGAAGATGGGTTGGATCGATTTGTGGTTTGAGGCATGGTGCAGGAGAGAGCGTGTCATATGATTACATTTGGGACAGAGATAAATATTCAAAAGTAACAAGTTTCACTTCCACAGGACAGTGACCAAAATCCTTGTGGGTGCTTCACTAGTCTGGTCAGGGAGAGTTAAATTAATTACAAGAGAAATAAAGTACAAAGGTAGCGAGTGAGTGTGTGTATCAAGGAAGGAAGTAGAATCATATCAAATAGGAATAGATTAAGAAGGTCTGTGAAGAACACAAAGATGTTGATAATACATGTAGGCAAATGCACAAAGTATTAATAATAAAATGATGTTCTAAAAGCCCCAAGGACTGAATAATTAATATTCAAATTTACAACACGTTCAGGAAGGACAGTAAAATATATTGTGGTGCTGAAACGAGAGAATGCCCTTTTGAGGAGAGTGACAAAATCTATTTGATGATGGTTAAAGATCAAGCTATGATTATGCTACTAGGAACCTCTAAATAGTAGTTCCAAATTTGCAATGAAATCACAGAAGTACAAAATCCATAAACTAGCAATTTTAGGGAAAGTTCGAATACAGGTTGTACCTCCCTAATGCAACAGCTTTGGAACTGGTCTTTGCTGGACTATGGGAAGTCACAATCAGATCAAAACAATCAGAAATCAAATGCAAGTTACTCAGTTTAGAGCCACAGCCAATTTTAGAATTTCGATGAAAAGCATACTTAATGCACAGACACTATCTTTCCACAACTAAGTAATGACCGCACCTTCACTTGTATCGATCTTAATGGACGAATGATTTTCTAATTGCCACCCAAAACAGGAGTCAGGACACCCAAACTGTACAAAGTGCAACAAAAAAATACAATGAATGAAGATTGATACCCAGCCACTAGATGTCCCCACAGGGAAAACCAGAAGTACTGCAGATGTTACCTGTACACAAATAGTGACTGGGATAATTGTTGAAAAACATACTATCCAAACTTATTTCCTGCACTAATCAGAATAAATGCAAGAATGCCACATTGCAAATAATCAACACAATTTATACTACAAAAAGAGGAAGGAGTGCTGATTGGTCAAAAGTTGCCTTTGAGAAAGCACCAGGAACCTACAGAGTCCCTATGATACTACATGAGACATGAACATATTAGCAGGACCTAAATAACAATATATCTTACTTCCAGGAATGAGTCATCTTGAGAGCTTGACCAATTATCTTAAATTAGTTGTTAATTCATATTGTTCCACAAGTCTGTTCATTCATGCCTCAAACTTAACACTAGGCATTTTGCTCTGTGTTTTGCCACATTCAGCCTGGATGAGCGCAGTCTGCATGCTCCCTTATATGAGCAATGGAAGAAACATGCAATTGATTCAAGACGGACTCTTTGATTGTTCTCAATAGGCAACGTATAGGACATATTAAACCAGTGGAGTGTGACGTGAATCAGTGATGGGATCCCAGCTACTCACATTTGATATTCATCGCTTAGATGACAAGATCAAAGATTAAACGCATCCAAGTTTGCTAATGGTGTACAGCCAAGGTGGAATGTGAGGGAATAATGAATTGCAAACTGACACAGACAACCAAAAGGAGTGCGAGATAGAGTATAATGTATGGATATGTTATGTTCTTTAGTAACAAAAATAGAAAAGCAGATTTTTTTTTTTAAAAAAGGCACCGAACTATTAAAATGGCCACATTCAGAGAAATTTGGATGTGGACTTACAAAAGGACATAGAAAGTTAGCATGCAGGTAGGTATAGCAAACAATTAGGAGCAAAGTTTGCACAATCTCTACTACAAGGGGTTTGGAGTACAAGGACTCTGAAGTCATGCTACAATTTTACGAAGGGCTGGTGAGACAACATCCAACATAACTAGCACAATTTTGATTTTCATATCTCAGCAAAGATGTCCAAGCCTTCAAAGTGGTACAACAGAGGCTCATTAGATAAGTTTCTGAGATAAGAAAATGAATGATGTGAGATTGAGCAAATTGACCCATGTCTTGTTGTAGGGTTTAGAAAAGTGAGAGGTGATCTCACTAAAGCTTATCAAAAGATTCTGAAGTGGTTTGACATTATGGACAGTTTTTTCAAACTCCTGGATGGGGTACCTCCCCTTTGTAAGGCGAGGATACAGGCAAATTATTTTTAAACAATAAAAGATGACTCGTTAGTTTCAAACTGACTTCAGCTAGTTTATAAGTAGGCTTAAGGTTGCCAACTAGTTGAACATATTCCTGGATATTTGATTACATAACCACTACTGAAGATAACAGTTTACATCCTTAGGAGATTCAAATTAGAGGCAAATGCAAACAAGAGTTAAGTCTTCTCAGCCACTAATGTTCTGGACAATGGCAAGAAAGTTGGGGGAATCATGCCAGATTATCAACAAGGAGATTCTCCATATTGAAGTCCCATTTATCATAGCAGCATTAAAAGGTGAGATGAGATTTTGCTCAGTAAGCAGCAAGAGGCCAATTTAACATCTTCATTACAGGATTACATAATTTCATCTCATTGATATGCAGCTTCCCCAGTCACCCACATGCCAGATAGAAACTAGACAGAAGCAATTCCCTACATGAAAGTCAGAGCAGAAACATGATGACTCCAGCTTGTTATGGCCCTCTGTTGGATAGAAGTTCCACATTCCAGGGCACACTCCAAGACCAATGACTGCATCATCTCCTGTCCACCAGGTTCCTATTGGCAACCAAAGCTGGAGCCTGATTTTCCCATGTCCGTTGCCCCAGATATGCAAGCTATAGGTTGTCAAGACTTGACCAGGTGCATGGCTAGACTTTAAAAGATGGCACTAGCACAATGAACCTTGTGAGATTCCAGAAGTGGCCATACTTCTGCCTGTGGCAAGTAGGAGAACATAATGAGCAAGACATTGTATATTGGTAGAGGAGAGTTTGGGAAGATAGTGTAAGAAAGCTTGTTGCAGCTCATAGCTAGAAACCCGGACACTGATTTCTGGTAAAATTCAGCCCAAGGTTTCTGCTCCCCAAAGTTGACTTTATCTTAGAACTGTAGTATAACATAAGAATTAGCATCAGCTCTTGCAGCATAAGACAAGATCCCAGCTTCTGACCATTTTTGGGACTTACAATGATAGTTCAGTTTTACTCAAATCACAAGAAAATACATGGATTAAGCTTACATGTGTATAAAAGATATGCTTACCTATTTTTACTTCAGGATAAGGTAGAGTTTGGGGATTGCTGTAAAAAGCTTCTAGTTCAAATGGATTTTCTCTGGAGAAAGTGAGGGCCTTTGAAAACGGCACTGGATGGTTTCTGGAAAAGACTTCATGACTGCTAATAGACAATGAAAAATGTACTTCAAAAGAGTGTACAAGTAACTCAGCAATTGCCACTTTCAACTGGATTAATGATGCTTCGAAATAATAGCAATCTGTACATTCTAAACCATTATACAATTAGTTCTTTTGTTGAAAATCTTAACAGAAAATTAATATACATTTTTAAAAATTGTCAACTGGAAATTGGACTCTTACCCCTCCAGTTCATCTCCTTCTGCTATCCATTTTAAGGATATTGGGAATGGTAGTACGTCCGTTATGGAAAATTCACGTACTTTAAAAGCAGGTGAAAGCATTGCGCACTATAAACAAGAGTAATAAAAAGTATCATATGTTAGAACATCCTTCCACATAAATCAAAAATTATTTTACAACATAGGAGATAGGCAGCCCATTACACCAACACTTTCACCCCCTCACTTCCAGGATTATATAAATTTCCCTACAATTCCCCTTAGGGTTTCATTCCTATTTGCAAATTTTCAACCCTGTTTCACTGATATTGATGTCTTAAATTAGTAGTCAAATGAATCAAATTTTCTGTTCAATGTATGGTTGAAGTGTGAACTGGGAAGCATTAAACATGGTAGACAGGGCATGAACCTAGGGAGATTGCTTCCATTCCAGATATCAAAAAACTGCACCAGCACTGAAAAATAGAAAGGGCAGATTGCGAGCTGGTGTCCCAGTGTTGCTGGAGCCTAAGTCAGCATTTCAGTCCTTCCAAAATTTTCATGGAGTCAGACCAGTTTTGGAAAGTGATGGGATTTATGAATAAGGGACCAGATTTTGAAATTCAATCATATGAAAGGCAGATCCAGAAGTTCTGCCAACTTCTCAAATCATACTGAAATTCATAGATTGTACGTTTTACTACAGTGAATGATAGAGCTTTCCTTTGAAAAGGTAAGTAGCCAATAAATAATGTGGCTGCCAGGTGATCATGTCTAGGTGTAATTGGGATCTTATTATCCTTTTGGCTGGCATTTTTCTTTCATTTATCTTCATCAGTCTTGGAATTTCTGCAAAATTAATCTTTGAAGTAGAACAATAAAACTGCTCATTTTGTTTTAGTGATCTGACTTTAAACATGCTTCTTTATATGAACTGCTTGCATGTTAGGTGCGTCCAGGAGGATTTTTAAAAACAGTATGTGGATAGTGCCGTGAGGAAGGGGACCATATGGTATGGGGTAAATTATCAGCTTAGGCAAAAAAAATACATACCCAAGGTCTAGGCAACTTAAAACTGACAAAATTCTTGAAGAATATAGAGAAAGTAGGAAGGAGTTCAAATGGGTAGTTAGGAGGACTAAAAAGGGACTATGAAATGTCCTTCGCCAGCAGCGTCAAGAGGAGTCCCATATATTAAGAGCAAGGGAGTAGCTAGGGAAAGACTGGGCACACTCAAGGAGGAAAAAAGGTTATGTGTGGAAGAAATGGGTGAGATCGTCAATGAGTACTTTACATCAATATTCACCAGAGAGGGAGGGATGCTGAGATTAAAGAAAGGTGTGTGAATATTCACAATGAAGGAAGTAGTTTTGGGTGTCTTGAAATACATTATGGAAGACAAGTCCCCAGGGCCAGATGGGATCAATCCCAGGATACTGTGAAGGCAAGGGAGGAAATAACTGGGGTCTGAACAGGTATCTTTGCATCCTCTTAGGCCTCGGGCAAGGTTCTAAAGGACCAGAAAACCACCAATGTTGTTCTTCTGTATGAGGAGAGAAACAGAGATAATCTATATAATTACATGCTGCTGAACCAAACATCAGAGATGGGGATGCTGTTGGACAAGATATTGAGACAAGATTTATTCATATTTGGAAGTGAATGGACTCATTAGTGATAGGCAGCATAAGTTTGTATGGTGAAGATTATGCCTCACCAAAATGACTGAGTTTTTTGGGGAGGTGACAATAATGATTGAGGGAAGGGCAGTGGCTATTGTCTACGTGGACTTCAGTAAGACATCTGATCAGGTACGTCATGGCAGGCTGGTACAGAAAGTACAGTCTCATGAGATCAGGGATGAACTGACTAGATGGATACAAAACTGGCTTGGTCATAGAAGACAAATAGTAGGAATAGAAGGATGCTTCTTGAAATGGAGATTTCTTAAAAGTGATGTCGTTAATTCTGAAGCAAGGGTGATTAATTTGAATAAGGGGAACCCTATGAAGACATGAGGCACAAATTCATTGAGGTGGATTGGGAAAATACATTAAAAAAGCATGACTATAAATTAACAATTTTTAAAGAATGGCTTATAGCAATTATTTATTCCTTCAAGGTGCACAAATGCAAAGAGGCCATTTAACCATAATTAAAAAAGGTAATTCAAGATTCCATTTGATTCAAAGAAAAGGCCTATGAAGTGGCCAGACAGTGCAGTAGTCCTGAGAATTGGGGAGTTTAGAGAATATGCAAGAGGAGGTCCAAGAAACTGTTCAGGTAGAATCTATTACAAAGGATAGGATAAATAGGTAGCTGATTGATAATGATCTGATTGAGCACAGTCAGCGTGGATTTGAAAATAGGAAATAGTGTTTGGCAAGTTTGGAGTTTTGTTTTGAAGATGCTATTAACCAAATTTATGAAGAAAAGCCAATGGACGTAGTACACCTAAATTCTGCAATATCCTCCTTCTTGCCCTAGGAAGTTGGTTAAAAAAATTAAAGCATATGGGACAGGAAATAAACATAGGCATGGATTAATGTTTTCTATCTACTAGCCAATCCGAGAATAGGAATTAGTGGGTCTCTCTCATGCTGGCAGATTGTGATTGATAGTGTACCACAATGTATAGTACTTGGCTGTCAGCAGTCCACAATATGTATCAATGATTTGGAAGTGGGGACCAATTGTAATATTCCCAAATTTGTTGACAATACAAAAATAAGTGGGAATATGTTGTGGGAAAGATATGAATTGGCTCCAGGAGGATTTGGTTAAGCTTACTGAATGAGCAACAACTTGACAGATGGAATATAATGTAGAAAAATGTGAGACTATTCATTTTGGTAGGAAGAACAGTGGTGAGGAATATTTCTTAAATGATAAGACATTGAAACTGTGGATGTACAAAAGGGACAGAGGTGTCCTTGTCAGTAAGTCACTGAGGGCTAACATGAAGGTGTAGTAAGCTACCAGGAACTTAACAGAATGTTAGCCTTTAGTGCAAGACTATTTTAGCACAGGAGTAGGGAAAACTTACAATTACTTGGTTAAACAACACATGGAGTATCATATGCAGTTTTGGTCTCCTTGTCTTAGGGAAGATATTATTGCCATAGAGAAAGTGCTATGAAGGTTCACTAGACTTATTCCTGGGAAGGTGGGATTGTTCAATTAAGACAGATTGGGTAAAATGCAACCTGGACTTCCGAAGAATGAGCAATGATCTCTTTGAAACATCCAATTTACTTAAAAAGGACATATGGGGTAAATGCAGGCAAGATATTTACCCCAGTTGGGAGTCAAAATCAGGAAACACATTTTTGAAGCATGGGAGATTGAGAGAAGAAATGATTTTACTCAGACGGTTATGAACTTTTGGAATTCTCTACCAGAGACAGCTGTCAGTTTTTGAGTATGTTTAAGGTAGCGATTAATAGATTTCTGATCACCAGTGGCTCACAGGATTATGGAGATTTGGTGAGTAAAAACGCATTGAAGTGTTTGGCCATTCAGGATTGTATTGAATGGTGGGCAATCTTAACAGGCCTAATGGTCTATTTCTATTCTTATGCTTTCAACCATTATCCAATCCAAGAACATTCTGGGTAACTGTGGAGATAAACATCTTTTAAGGTACAGTATTTGGATAAACAAGTTTATCCAGCTATGAACATACCAATTAGGAAGAGTGTAGGCATTTAGCTCCTTGAGCCCATTCCATCATTAGGGTTGTGGCTGACCTGATTACACTACATTCCTGCTTATGTACCAAACCTTGCTGATCAAGAATATACTTTAGTTTTTTGTTATGTTTAGTCATAAGAAGCAACAGTCAAGAATATATCATTTACTGACTCTTGATTCAAATATTATTATTCAAATAATAAAATGAAATAGCCCATTTCCCTTTCCTGGTCCACAAAAGTTCAACATCAATTTAATCCATATTACATATACTTAAAAGGATAAGTAGACCAAGGTTATTAAATAAAATAATCAAAGTTGAAGGCTGAAACTGTTCCCTTAAATTCCTGGTATATTTGGTTAAGAGCAAAATACTCTTGGAGAAAGTGAGGACTGCAGATGTTGGAGATCAAAGCTGAAAAATGTGTTGCTGTAAAAGTGCAGCAGGTCAGGCAGCATCAAAGGAGCAGGAGAATCGACATTTCGGGCATAAGCCCTTCTTCATTTTTTCCTGCTGCGCTTTTCCAGCAACAAATTTTTCAGCAAAATACTCTTGCCAGATTAAAAAGGTTTTGTTGCAGTTTCTAATTATTTTTATTGTTTAGAATTCAAGCAGACCGACAATCTGCAGTGAACAAGCTTATAAGTATTTTAATCGAAATTTTACCTGCAAAGCACAGCCTCTGGCCACTGCTTCATCAGCATTGAGTGTAGTGCTGACAGCCTTCTCAAAAAAATTTGCTATCCTTTCTTTGACTGCAGGAATACGCGTGGACCCTCCAATGATCTCAACAGCATTAATATCTCCAAGTTTGAGGTGTGTTTGTTCCATAACTGACTGCAGAGGTCCCTCCACTCTCTGCAGCAGGTGTGCAGATAACTCTTCAAAGTGAGTTCTGGAAGAAAACAGATTGATGGGCTACTGATCATTTAAAACAAAAAAAAATCAACTTTTTAAGGAATGCATATAATAGACTGTGCATGTAGAATTTTTGAAAGTGAAACCTAATGCTTTAAAGATAAATGCTCTAAGTCTCTTCTAAACTAATAAGCTAGTCTCATTAACAAAGTACAGTGCCTTCCTTTTTTTTTTAAAAAGAGTACAGTAAATGAATAGCATCTCTGGTTTAATAATTAGTGGCTATTTGTGGCTAGGCAGTGGTCTTAGGCAGCTAATCTAGAAAATGAAAGCAATGATAACGTTCCACTGGTATGCTAGTTCATAATACTTTAAACTGTACACACATGCTGTAAAATATTTTAAATTTACTTTGCACTTACCGATTCATCTTTCCAGTTACATCCAGGTCATTCATGAAGCACTCAATGTTCAAAGGAATATCCATGGAGTTGGCGCTCATGAGTTTCTTCAGCTTCTCACACTCTTGATACAGCCGCAATAAGGCTCGGATTTTAGACTTTACATTTAAATTGTACCTCTTTTGGAATTCAGTACAAAAATACTCAACTAATACTTTGTCAAAATCTTGGCCTCCGAATTGTGGATCAAAAGCAGTTGCAAGTACCTTAATGAAAAAATAATTGGAATTTAGCTTACTTCTGAACTTTGGTAATTTTACAAATAGAGTTTTCAGAAAAACCTTCTCTAATGCTTTTCAGGTCAGCAATGACTTTAAAATTTTTGTGCATCATATTAAATGCTTGGATAGTATTTTCCACATCCCTTTAATTAAGATAACAATCAAGCTGCTTGACCAGTATGAACACACGTCATCCGGAAGACTGAACATTTGGCATATTACCTAAATGTTACAAGATTAATCCACCAATTACCTTATCAGTAAGTACTTAAGACCAGTGCTGATTCTTTTCTATAAAAATGTTTTCAATTCAAAGCTCATTCAAAATTGGCAAGAACTAGAATATTTAATAATGGTTTGCACCAGATGATTTCTATTTCTTCCAAAACATACTGTACAGAAACTTTCAGCTGATACTTACGTTCTTTTGGCTAATCCAAAATGCATCGAGCTTTTTTGGAAGGTTTTTCAAGGTGAGGCCTGGTGGGTTTTCTCATCCTATTTAAATCAAATTTGCCTTATTAGCATGCCCATTTGGCATCTCTCTCACGCCAATCTCTAGTCTATCTTACCACTGTCATTACTGGAACAACTTGCCACTCAGTGGAAGTCCGCTGAAACTCTAGCATCCCTGGAAGCCAGGTCATCTTTGAAAGGCCACAGTACTCTTTAAAGCACACAGTCAGTCTGGAGCTGCCCTACAGTTTCTGACATTTGTCCTGCACATGGTAAACAAGGGGAGATCAGAACTGCCTTTTTCAGCATTGTACTGGAGATTCAAGTAGATGGGAAATGCCAGTATAGGACTTTCTGTCCTCAGCACAAACATTGAAGGCCATGACATCAGGCCAAGCCAACCTCATTAGAGGTTGTGGCTGAAAATGTGTTGCTGGAAAAGCGCAGCAGGTCAGGCAGCATCCAAAGAGTGGGAGAATCGAAGTTTCGGGCATGAGCCCTTCTTCAGGAACCTCATTAGAGGTTGTCCCAAGGTTAAAGCAGTCTCAGCCATCCAGAAGAATGCACAGCAAGGTCTGTGTCCTTCTCTACTCTGCCAAGCTAATCTAAAATTTCCAAAAGAATATATGACTTTCTACAGAATGTTTACTAGATCGGTCTACAGATGGTCCTTGTGGCTTCAAAAACCAAATCTGTGTGATGATGATCAGCATCTTTTTTTTTGCCCTTTCTCTTCCTCCCACACATCCTTCATTCTCCAAATATGTTTTGGCTCAATCTCAAGCTGCTGGAATGCTGCCTTTGAGTTGTAACTTTGGGTCATTCTTTCAGGCAAGGAAAGCTCCAGGAGGCTACATATTTGAGTATCATTTTTGTGAAATTAGTCTTGACAAATGACGATCATTTGAACCCAGTAGTACAAACACAGGTGATTAATTTGGTTAATTTCATGTGATACCATTGTTCTAGAACTGAGTTAGATTGAATGAAAATTTTTCCAGTTAGTCATGAGCTGAATTTGAAATAGTCTCTTCACTGGGGCATGTTTAGGGTTGAAACACTGATTTTCTGCCTCTTTGACATTTGGCTGTCAGCATCATGGTGCTAATAGAAGTACATCATTCTCTATCAAATCAATGACTGGTTGAGCTGATATCAGTCTCCATCGACAATCAAATGATACAAGCAAGACTTAGATCTTTGACAGTGAAAAATTGCACAACATAATCCAGGAAGTGCAAATACTTTGATCATCATCATGTGGTTTTGTACTTAAGCCTGTAACCTCACTGCTTAGTATACCCAAAGACACATTTATCTACAGTAAAGCTATTAGAGGAAATTGAGATTGTTAACTTAGCTCCATATTATCAATGTGACAATACCAAGTCAAGCTGTACAGAATAGTTTTCTTAAAATCATGGGATATACCAATATTTACCCTGATATTTCTAATCAAAGCTGTTATTAGATTTAAATTTTAAATTGTTAACTTAGATAGTGCAGTTTACCTAATTTGTCAGGATGCAAAAGCCACAGTCAGTAGAACACTAGGTTTTTAAAAAACTCACTTTATCCCAATACAGGAGACAGAGTTTCGAACAGCTTTATGCAGACTAATTGTAGTCCTGAAGGCTTCACAGGATCAGAAGGGGGAGAAAAACATGTGCAAAGTAGAAATATACTATCATATAATCCATTAAATCACTAAAAAGAATTTGATCACATTTTCTATAAGAACCAGAACAGCAAAGAGTTAGTCTCCCCTTAGATGCCAGGTTTAGGGATATCTGGGACGTTGGAAAGAAATTTGATAGCAGTATTTCTCCCCAAGTCCTTTTCATACAATCATATGAGTTAGGAGCAGCAGTAGACTTTTTAGCCAGATTTATATCAAAGAAGTGAAAAAGTAGGAACGGGGAGGCTGCTAACAAGAGTCAAGAGCTAAGTTAGAAAGCAGGATGCATTGGATCATATTCTAACGTATGTTAGTCAGCTCTAGCTAGACTTCTTAGTTAATGTCAAACTATGTTTTTTGTACAGGATAGTAAAGCTACACAGCAACATGCTCCATGCTATACAGGATCCAGAAGTCTTTTTAGAACATTGAATGCATGATTGAAATCAGTGACATCACAACTCACCTCAAAGAGGCACCCACCGATTCATTAAACTCTATCTTTACGACTCTACCTAAATACTTCCTTGGTTTTTAATTAAAAGTATTTCACTAAACCTAGTCCCCTCAAAGAATAAAGAGAGAAATTGATGCTAGAATTACATAGTCAATTGTTCACGGATTCAAATACTGGTGAGATCACACAATTCTCCTTGAGCCCGTACTTAAAATGGCACTGGAGGATGATGCCAGTAAGGGTAGCCTAGTACCATTTAGTTCAGCAGCTGAACTAAAAGAGTAGGATTAGTAACAGCATCTCAAACCTCAGTTCTGAAAAATCAGGTTGCCAGTGGGCTGTCAGGATGATGACAAGTGGGTGCAAATCAAGAGGGTACCACCTTTATCTCACTGGACACTAATCACTTTTTTTCTCTTTTGTTACACCCTGTAGTAAAGGAGAAACCAAACATGGAAACATTACAGAATGGTGAAGGTGCACCAAAGAGGGACTGAACAGTATCACTATTCATTTGCAACAGGAGGACAATGATGTTTTAAGATTCTCGCACCATTTTCTCAAGTTCAGGCCCATGAGATGAGTAAATTATTGGGAAGATTATAGAGCATAGATATGAAAGACTCAAAAGGCTGTAAAGTGATCATAAATCTCTTCAGGGACTGACTGTGAATCTTCTTATGAAAGCAGCAGGACTGTCAAGCTTCTGAAAATCACCACAAAACATTGCAGATGATAATGATAAGTGTTTTATAATACCAGTTGATATCATTATTAGACAATGTCCGATCTCAGGCTTAACTGACTTAAGTGCAAGGCCTTTTATGTTTTTTCTGCTGCCATGCATGCATAGTAACCTAAAGAGGGCAGTTTGTATGCAGCCTGTGTGGGAAATTTCAGATTGCAATGCAACTTAAAAAGAACATTGTACCTTATCCAGAGACTGGCAAGATGCGCAATCACAGGAGTAGTTGAGGCAAACTAAATAAAAGCATTTACCAAGAAGCTAAAATGTAGAGCGAGAACAGAATTGAGAAATAAACTTGGAGGAGTGCAGTTAGATAGAAACTCAAATAAGTGAGTGAGCTGAGTGGCCTCTTTCTGCATATTATAATATCTTTGTCATGCATCAATTCAAATTTTGAAAATCTCAGCCACATAAGAGACCTTTATCTAGCTTATAATCAAGTAACTAAAGAACAGTAGGGTATTTTATGAGCTTCATACAAAACTTAATATTAATCAACATCAAAAACAAAAAATACTTGAGACAAATTATCTCAAGTGAAAGCAACAATGGGAATTCAAAATTAAGATTTTCAGGGGGCTTAGTAGGGTGAATACCAGGAGCAAAATTTCTCCTGTGGGAGACTAGATATAGGGCAGACAGTTTAAACAATGAGAAGTTTACCTTTTGGATGAAGAGAAGAATGTTTTTCCTTTCAAAGTTTCATTAGCCGATGGAATATTTTTCCTCAACAAGCAGTAGGATCTGGTTCACTGAATATATTCAAGGTAGATTTAAATAGATGTTTGAAAGACAGAAGGATACTGGGGTTATGGGGGAATGATGGGAAAGTGAGAGTTGACACCACAGTCAGATCAACTCTTATCTTACTGAAAAGGTGGAGCAGGTTCAAGGATTCAAATATTCTATTCCTGCTCCCAAGTCACATTTTTCTTATGCAAAAGTTTGCAATAGAAGCTGGAAACTAATAAGTTTTCAGAAGCAGCTTGTCAAAAAGTAATAAAAAAGGATATGTCTGCAATAAATTTCAAAAGATAGTCAGCATATTGCTACATTTTCATAAAAGAACAACACAAAATAATTACCTTAAGAGTCCCCTTATTGAAAGCACAGACGCAAACTTGGAATGCTGAATGACCCATATCTGCAAATACAACAATCTTTGGCTTTTCTTCAGGGACTGGTAAATCTGGCTTGTAGATTCCATAAGCTAGAGATGCTAAAATATTAAAGATAGACAATTAAAACCATTTATGTTTGGAAAATAAAATTTATGAAAAAATAAAATCTGATTCTACATCATACCTGCAGTGGTATCATTCATCAGTCTTAAACAATTCAAGCCTGCAATATAAGCAGCATTTAGCACAGAACTCCTTTCAGCATTGGTGAAAAATGCAGGTACCTACAAAAAGAAATGTTTTAATGTGGTATGAAGTTGCCTTGCCATTCAATACATTTTTTCTTCAACAATATTATTTTTCTTTTTGTTCTCTGTACAGAGATCGGATTGCAAATTATGCTAGTTTTCAGAAATGCTATTGTGAGATAGCATTTCTACTCGGACTCATATGCACCCTCCTCAACTTAAAGCTTTCATGAACCAATGCAATCAGATTGAAATTCTGAATCAAGGTTATGCGTTAAATATAATCAACAGTGATAACCCGGTACACATTTATTAACAGTTGAAATTGGATATATCCCCAAAAAAAATCATTTCCAGTAAGTGCACTGACATGTCACAAAAACGTAAACAGAACCAAATATATTCAAATGTGCAAAGCTTCTCCAGAAATTAATTTTTAAAGATTAAAACTTGCCTCATCCTTGTATCTTAAAAAGGTTTAATTTTAAGAACCTTCTCAAAAATCTGCCAGCAAGCACAATTAGCATTAGTGGAAACTCAACGATGATTAATTAGTTAATGGCATGTCTTGTTCTCAGGGGAACCTGGCCTCTCACATTAAATTTTTAAAGTAGCACAAATGACTGCATAAACTCACTGCAACATGCCCAAGAAATCTTTCCAACATACTATATAAAAAGACCAAAAGGTAGGTAGGTGTTTGGATCTAATGATGAAGAATGAACTAGAGGAGAGAAGTCCAAACATTACGAAACATCAAATGGCAGTTTCCTGTTTTTGAAGACAGGAAAGTTAGGATGAAGGAAACTTATAGCCCATAAAGGTGATTGGTTGCCAATTGCAGAAATGGAGCCTGTAATAAAAGGAGTCCTAGCGACGAAGATCTCACAGACAATCAGAGATCCCCGCAGCTCCAAAACTGCACAGTGGTGGATGATGTGGCTGCTGCTGGTACAATAAACCCCAGCCAAGGTGGAGGATTATCCCCTGGAAAGGCACTTATGAGAAAAGGCAAGTGCTGCTTGACAGGTGAGATCTCATGAGGCGAGGGTTGTTGGGAGACATTGGTTGGCAAGGTCTCTAGAAACCACAGTCCTGTCCCAGGTCCAGTTCCTTGATCTGAATGATCAAGGCATGTCTCCTCCACCCCAGCTCTGTCACAACCAAAGTGACAGTTTGCTGGCAGTGGCTAACTGCTTGCACGGAACCATCTTTCTTCTCCCTTCTCTAGCTGAAATAATTGCAGATAGGTGGAATAAGGCTCTTATTGTGGTCACTAATTGACCACATAGAGGCCATATCTGCTGATGGGAAGATGGACCTTGTCATCTTCAGACAGAATTCAATTCCAGTAAAGGCAGGAAGATGCATCATTCAGGTCCACCAGCAGTCCACCTTTCTATCGCTGGGGCAGATGACTGCAGCCACCTCGGTAGCAGTGACAATGAGTTGAGAAGTCAAAAGAAAAATAAAATTAGGAAGGTGAACAAGAATTGTGAAATTAAATTTTCAATGAACAGGAAACAAAAGAGCAATTATTTTACAGGCAGCGCAATAAAAAACATGTTGTTAAAAGAATAAAGGCCATTACAGGGGACAAAAAGGATTAAGCCACAGTAAACAAAATTAAACAATTAATTTACTTTGTTACTTAGAAATGAGCTAGAACAGGTGAAAAGAGCAATGTGTATTTAAAATTTATAGAAGGGTACATTTGAATAATCTAAATCAAACAATCTCAAAAAAGGATAATGTCCCTAATCCAGATGGAGTTCATCCATACATTTTAAAAGTATCTATGGAAGAGATACCAGAGAAAGTCGGTTAGTTCAGTTGGCTAGAGTGCGATGTAGAATGATGCCAATGACATGGGTTCAATCCCCTGCGCCGACTGATGGTTCATGGAGGCCTGCCTCCTCACCTTGCCCCACGCTTGTAGAGTGGTGCCTCTCAAGCTGTATATAACCAATTGTCCCTCTATAATGGAGAGAAAGAGAGAGCCTGTGGTCCTTTGTGGATTATGGCTAATTAAATTACTACATACATTTAATAACTCATTAGAAAAAGGGGCCAGAGGACTGGCAAATAGCGAAGTTAATACTTATTTTTATGGAAGAGGACAGAATTATAGACCAGTCAGCTCAACATTAGTGATAGGCAAAACAGTGGAAGCCCTACTAAAGTACAGAATATTTGAACATCTAGAAATGAAAATATAATGAACAGTCAGCACAGATTGCAGAAGGGAATTCTTATTTGATCAACCTTACTGATTTTTTTTTGAGTTAACAGACAGTAGAAATGCTAATGCAGTAGATAATAAATACATCTGTATTTTCAAACGGTTATGATAAAAGTGTCCTTTAATAATCAGGTCTTTTGGCAGAATCAACCTAAAAGTACGAGCTTACTATGTTTATACAAGTAAAAGCATACAGATCCAGACATTTGCTTTTTAAAAAAAAAATAAGTGTAGTCCTATTGATCCATGGAACCGAGCTCGATTACAAAATGCAGGTGAAGTTGATATGTACATGGTTATAATCCTGAAGCATAAAAAACACACCTAATAAGATTTTCAAACGGTGCTAAAAGTTACAAATGAGCTAAGTCTGGAATGGTTTAAGAAATAAATTTGCATAATTATGAAAGATCTGCTTTTTAAAACAAAATAAATGGCAGCATGAAAACTCAACATGGCCACCTAATACTTGCACAGCAAGAGGACCTATATGTGGCAGTGAGTTAAGGTGTGCCATAATATCCCTTTACCTCTTTCATTTTCATCCCAACTACTCTATCAAATTTTAAGCTTATGTCGACTCTGACATTATTCTAGAGCATCTTATTAGTGCCTTTTGAAAGCTTTTATAAAATGTTAGAAGCTAATCAGCTAAACAAGAAATCATGTCTTAGCAAATAATGAAACAAATTATTCCACTATGACAAATCAAAATAACTATATACAGAACAACTTTGATTATCCAAACATCAATTATCCAAATTTTGTTTTATCCAAACTAGATCTCAAGGTCCCGTAAAATCGCTACCCATTATCTGAACAAAAACTCTCAACCGCCTCATTTGAATAATCGAGGCTGTTTTATATTCCAAATCCTATTAGTAATAATAAATGCTTATAGTCTGAATCTTCCAGTCTCCAAATGGGCAATTTCTCTGCTGCCTTGGTCCACTAAAAGGCCTCCAATTCTGAGATAATATTGGAGACATTGTAAAGTTCCAATGTATTTAACAGAGTAGTTAAATATTGAGCAGATGAAACCTAGTCCAACTAGGTTACTCAAGAGCTGACAGCCAATTGCCACGGTGATTTCCTCCCCCCACAACTAACTCTGCAGACCATCTGATTAATCATCAACTGACAGATTACCTTGCCACCTATCTACTTGTTAAGTTTCACTCCTGTCGTTCTACCCACTCTGCCCATTCACTAATCCATTCAACAGCGAAACATTATATTTGCTTTATGGTAGCTAATGCGATATACAAGGAACTGTACCCATCTGTCCCTGAGTCTGTGTTCATTGAATTCTGAGGGATGAAGAATGCTACACACGCGTGCACACACGTAAAAACCAAGCAGCCCTGAGTTAGAAAAATGCTTGAACAGAACAGCAATCCTATATTGATTACTTTCCTTGAAGGCTCGGACCTATCCTACGAGCACAGAAACAGGATTTGCAGTGGACCATTAACCTGAGAACTGTTATGTAATGTAATCAAGTCAATGTGGATCTACAATCTAACCAATTTTCCCTGTAAGTTGCGTTGCTAAGCATGTGAAGCCACTCTGACATTCCGTGCACAGCGATCCAGGTGCTGACAGAGTGCAGCACTGACTTCTAGGTCTGGATGTTGCTGCTGTGCACGGAACATCAGAAGGCTCTACTGTAGAAACTAAAAATTACCAGGAACACTGGACCTAACTCCATGTGCCTGCCAATGGTGGGATATAAACGAGGCTTGTTAATGAGGTAATTAAAAGCAATTACCCTTGAGCTTTCCTGAATATATTGACAGCCCACAAATTAAATGAAGTTTCATCGTTTTCACAACCATCATCAAGTCTGCCCAGTTTGGGTTTATCAACAGACTAGGGGTGCAAAGTGATAGCACTGGGGATTTCTCATCATAAGGCATTCTGCCCAAATCGAGTAGCACAGTTTTAAGGGAATGTGGGACCAGAAAGATCTCTACTTTTTGAAATCTTTCTCTAACCCGACCAGAATCAGGGGTCCAGCAACAATCCCTGGCAAAGTCTCTGCAGCATAAGTGGACGTGACGATTTTCCATGATGCTCCTGTTGACAACAGAGAGCTGTAGCCCTCTGAATGACCAGCAGTTTTTGACATACATGACTTAAGACAATAGGTGCAGGAGTAGGCCATTCTGCCCTTGAGCCTGCATCACCATTCATTTATGATCATGGCTGATCATCCTCAAATCAATATCCTATTCCTGCCTTATCTCCATAACCCTTGATTCCACTATCCTCGAGAGCTCTATCCAACTCTTTCTTAAACGAATCCAAAGACTGGATTCTGCCTTCCGGGGCAGAGCATTCCACACACCCACCACTCTCTGGTGGAAGAAGTTTCTCCTCATCTCTGTCCCAAATGGCCTACTCCATATGTTTAAGCTGTGTCCTCTGGTTCGGGACTCACCCATCAGCAGAAACATGTTTCCTGCCTCCAGAGTGTCCAATCCTTTAATAATCTTATACGTCTCAATCAGATCCCCATAGTTTTCTAAACTCAAGGATATATAAGCCCAGTCGTTCCAATCTTTCAATATAAGATAGTCACGCCATTCCAGGAATTGACCTCGTGAACCTACGCTGCACTCCCTCAATAGCCAGAATGTCTTTCCTCAAATTTGGAGACCAGCACTGCAGACAATATGCCAGGTGCGGTTTCACCAGGGCCCTCTACAGCTGCAGAAGAACCTCTTTGCTTCTATTCTCAATCCCTCTTGTTATGAAGGCCAGCATGCTATTAGCTTTCTTCACTACCTGCTGTACCTGCATGCTTACCCTCATTGACTGGTGTACAAGAACACTTAGATTTCTTTGTACTGCACCTTTACCTAACATGACTCCATTTTAGGTAGTAATCTGCCTTCTTATTCTTGTCACCAAAGTGAATAACCATACATTTATCCACATTAAACTGCATCTGTCCACTCACCTAACCTGTCCAGGTCATCCTGTAATCTCCTAACATCCTCCTCACATTTCACCCTGCCACCCAGCTTTGTATCATCAGCAAATTTGCTAATGTTACTATTAATACCATCTTCTATATCATTAATATATATATTGTAAAGAGCTGCGGTCCCAGCACTGATCCCTGCGGTACCCCACTGGTCACCGCCTGCCATTCCGAAAGGGAGCCATTTATCACTACTTTTTTTTTCCTGTCAGCCAACCAATTTTCAGTCCAAGTCAGTACTTTGCCCCCAATACCATGCGCCCGAATTTTGCTTACTAACCTCCTATGTGGGACATTATCAAAGGCTTTCTGAAAGTCCAGGTACACTACATCCACTGAATCTCCCTTGTCCATCTTTAGAGTTACATCCTCAAAAAAATTCCAGAAGATTATTCAAGCACGATTTCCCCTTCATAAGTCCATGCTGACTCTGACCTATCCTGTTACTGCTATCCAGATGTATCATAATTTCATCCTTTACAATTGACTCCAGCATCTTTCCCACTACTGAGGTCAGACTAATTGGTCTATAATTTCCTGCTTTCTTTCTCCCACCTTTCTTAAAAAGTGGTATAACATTAGCCACCCTCCAATCCACAGGAACTGATCCTGAATCTATCAAACTCTGGAAAATAATCACCAACGCATCCACGATTTCTAGAGCCACCTCATTCAGTACCCTGAGATGTAGACCATCAGGCCCCGGGGACTTATCAGCCTTCAGACCTAACAGTCTCTCCAACACCAATTCCTGGCAAATATAAATTCCCTTCAGTTCAGGTCCTTCAGCCACTGTTACCTCTGGGAGATTGACTGTGTCTTCCCCAGTGAACACAGATCTGAAGTACCAATTCAATTCTTCTGCCATTTCTTTGTTCACTAATATATTCCCCTGTTTCGGTCTTCAAGGGCCCAACTTTAGTCTTAACCATTTTTTTTCCCTTTCACATACCCAAAAAAGCTTTTACTATCCTCCTTTATATTTTTGGCCAGTTTACCTTCATACCTCATTTTTTCTGTTTATTTCCTTCTTAGTAATCCTCTGTTGTTCTTTAAAAGCTTCCCAGTCCTTTATTTTCCCACTCATCTTTGCCATGTTATACTTTTTCTCTTTTGACTTTATATGTTTCTTAACTTCCCTCGTCAGCCACGGCCACCCCTGCCTCATAGAATCTTTCTTCCTTTATGGAATGAACTGATTCCGCATCTTCTGCATTACAAACAGAAATATCTGCCATTGTTCCTCCACTGTCATCCCTGCTAAGGTACTGCACCATTGAACTTTGGCCAGCTCCTCCCTCATAGCTCCGTAGTTCCCTTTATTCAACTGAAATATTGTCACGACCGATTGTACCCTCTCCCTTTCAAATTGTAGACTGAAGCTTATTGTATTATGGTCACTACCTCCTAATGGCTCCTTCACTTCGAGGTCCCTGATCAATTCTGGTTCGTTGCACAATACCAGATCCAGAATTGCCTTCTCCCTGGTAGGCTCCAGCACCAGATGTTCTAAGAATCCATCTCGGATGCACTCCACAAAGTCTCTTGAGGTCCAATACCATCCTGATTCTCCTAGTCTACCTGCATGTTGAAATCCCCCATAATAACCATAGTAACATCTTTGCAACAAGCCAATTTCAGCTCCTGATTCAATTTGCATCCGACATCCAGACTACTGTTTGGGGGCCTGTAGATAACTCCCAAGAGAGTCTTTCTACCCTTAGGATTTCTCAGCTCTATCCATACTGACCTGATTCTAGGTCCCCCCGGGCAAGGGGCTGAATATCATCCCTTACGAACAGGACCACACCCCACCCCCTCTGCCCGTCAGTCTGTCCTTACGATAGCATGTATAGCCTTGAATATTCATTTCCCAGGCGCTTTTCACTTGAAGCCATGTCTCAGTTATCCTTACAATATCATAGCTACCAATTTCCAAAAGAGCCTCAAGCTCACCCATCTTATTTCTAATACTTTGTGCATTCATACATAGTATTTTTAAATTTGCTACTGATCTCACCCTTCCTATCAACCCCTATTTCACTCAACCTTACGGCATGATCCTTTTCCCTTTTTGAGCTTTCTGCGTCATTGATACCGTTATCTTTCTTGATTTCCCTTGTTCTAACTTTCCCTTCAATTTCCTTCTTAAACTTCCAGTTTGTCCCCTCCCCCCCCCCGCTATTTAGTTTAAACGCAGCTGTATTGCAGCAGCAACCTGCCTGCCAGAATGCTGGTCCCCAACCTATTAAGGTGCAAATTTATGCCTACCACTTGTCATGAAGATGAAGATGTAGACGTACTGTACCTTTAAGACAGATGAAAAGCTAGCAAGGACTGCCTGACACAGCACACAATGTTCTGAACAAGGTAACAATGTAACACTTGGTCAAAACCAATAGTACAGCTGTGGTACTACGAAACACAAAAACAAATTCAAAGCCGGCCAGTTTAAAATTATGCCCCAAGATACCAGAATCCAATCAAATTTGAATTTAGCATTTTGATAATATTAAAACCAATGAAATGATTGATATTTTGGGTATAAAACAAGACAATTTGAACAGTTAGAGAGAGAATTGCTTTGCCACCAACAAGTACAGACTGCCAGCAGAACAGTTCGCTGTTCTAAAAGATGCCTGTCTATAAGAAGTTTGCGCAGCGGAATATTGAAAAGACGACAGGAAAATCTGCAGAGGAAGATACAAAGAGAAGATTCGATAGCTGACTGGTTTTGAAAATTGTATTTTTTTGTAAATCTTAATCGGGACTTTTTATTGGACTAGTATTGTAAAGTGGGAGATAAAATATAGGTTTAAGAGAAAGGAGCTGTCATTTGTTGTTGGTTTTAATATTGTCTGTTGGACTTGAAGAATAAGGTTGTTAATTTTTTACTTTAAATAGTGACCCATTGACAGTTCTTTGCCTCTCAAATTTTAATAGATTATAGTACAGGGTAAGTCTTTTCTGTGTTGCTGGTTTAAATTAGCAGAGGGGTTTTCTTGTGTTGTAACACACTGGTGTCCTAAATTGCTGGGTGGACCGAACACTGGCATATAACTCAATCATGTCACCCACACAGAAGTGGCAAGGGTTTCAATATCCATTAGGACTATGAAATTCCACCCAACATTCTGCTCTTCTAAGCCAAGATCATTTCTTGCCATTGTTCAGTTCTGATTTCATCCTCTATATGGGCTAGTCTATCTCCTTTTCTTTTTTCCTATTTTTCCAAAAATGTCAAATGCTCTTGCAACGTTAGTTTGCAGCCTGATTCAACTTGCGACCATGGTCAGATTTGCATTGAATTAGGAAGATTCTTGTAGATGCATTTTCTAATCAACCTATTCAAAGGTGTTATGACACACCTCTGGAGCAGGTGGGACTTGAATTCAGGCCTCCTGGTTTGGAGAGAGGGACACTTGTAGACCATTTAAAAAATGGGAGCAGGGAGGTGGCTATAGAAGTCCCAACATTTTCAGACAAACCACACTTTTTTTTTTCTGGTAGGGGAACGTGGGCAGTGGCATAGATCACAAAGAATTTCAATAAGGGAAAAGATTCTAGCAGCTGCAAGGACCTTAAACCTGTAGTATGGTGCCAAAAATTTATAAAAGTTAGACACAAAAGTTCGGAGAAGCATATAAGGTCTGTTTAACTGGCTACAACTGTCAGTAAATCTCTGACGCACTCTCTAATGACAGGCCAGCTGATGAAGCATCTGCTTGAACAGTTTCAATAGGGATATGTCAACAAAGAACTACTTATTATGAATGTTTGGCTAGGTTTCAAAAGCTAAAATCTCTCTGCAGTGATTTCTGAATTCACATTTGATTTACAGCTTAAACAGATGATTAAGCACTAGTAAATTAAAATTAATTTTTCCTAGAAATTAACCAATTCAAAAAGAGTTAAAAGTTTTATGTTTCATTAATGGGATATTTCACTGTCAAATCTGTATAGTAAGGGCCGACTGGATTTAGTTTCTGCATGGTTCCCGAGACCTGCTCATAGTGGATACTGGGTGAATAAGAAGGGAGCACATAAGCGGCCATGGGAAATGATTGAAAATGGGAAATATAAAGACTAGGGGTCTCTCACCTACCCTTTATAGTTTATGCTCTGGTTCCGGTATTAGGAAGCACAAATCCTTCCTGTATTTCACCTATGGGAAGTCTCGCAATTCGCTGCACTTTTTACCATGGTGGATCCACCAATTTAGGAAGTTTCCTGACTTGATCTATCCATCTCAGAAGCCAAAACCTGGCACCAAATCTCTGTAATGTCTACATACAGCAAAATCAAACTACCAAGTCACCCATCTTATAAATGCTGCATGTATTCAGTTAAAAAGGTGTTTAATTCAGTTTGTTTTTAAAACCATTTTTTCCGATTCTGGTTCTTTTTCTAGTGTATTCTTTTTCCCATGTTGGACTTTGGTTTTTAATCAGTATCATTATCTTGCACTATGGCTTTGTCCTTCTAGAAGTCTCTATATAATATCTATAAAATATCCCTGTTTGCCTCTTCAAAAAGAATTCAATCAGGCTCTTTAGACAGGAGCTACCATTTATAAATCCATTCTGTTTGACTAAACAGTAAATAATTTTGAAAAGGTGTTCATGCACTCTATCCTTAATTACAGATGCTAGCAATTTTCTGCTAACAGATGTTTAGCTAAATGGTCTATAATTTCGTCTGTCACCTGAATGACATGCGCAATTCTTCAGAGTTCAAGAAATAAGTCATAAGTCAAGAAAACTTTGGAATATTACAGTAACAACATCCACAATGTCCTCACCTTATTCCCTTACTGAATCAACACACCAGAACAGGAAGTGCTGGGAGTATCAGTGGAAAGAAAAAGTCCTGTGACCATTCTTTAATTTCCAACAATTTCTGTTTTTGCTTGTTTCAGATCTGTTTTATCTAATCTTTATCCAAAAATGTGCAAGTTAGGCGGACTGGCCATGCTAAATTGCCCATAGTGTCCAGGAATGTGTAGGCTAGGTGGATTAGCGATGCAAAACGCAGGGTTATAGGGACAGTGTAGGAGAGGTGGATCTGGATGTGATGTTCTTTGAAGGGTCAGTATGGATTTGATGTAGGGATTCTGTGATAAGATAGATATCATCTTGAGCTGGTTATGTCACTCTTTAATGCTATTACTTTATTCATTATTATGTTTGGTGTTAATTTTGGGATTCTCTGCTGCAATTCCTTAGTAGTTTCCTTTGGTTGTTTGGCATCCTGATCTGTTACTCTTACTTAGCATGTATATACCTTGCAAAATTAATCTGGCATGTTCAAAAACTATTTAATAAATAGGTTCTAAAACCAGTAAGTTAAACAGACATATTATTATTATTATTATTATTATAATAATAATATCATTGTTGATGCAATGGAGAAGTCCAGAAAAATTTGGAAAAACCCTGCCACAAATATCCTGACAAGGTCAATTTATCCTTTTCTAACTTTTGCTTCTAACACAAGAAGCAGAAAGTCAAGCTACGGAAGCCACTTATCAGCACTTCTGGAAGGTGCCAGCAACATACATGACCCCAACTAAATCTGTAACTTAGCTAAACACAAGAGATGAGAGCCCATTCACAGGTTGGAACCAGAGAGTCAAGTATCAAGGATATTAATAAGCTATGGTTACTTGTTAAAAGGACAAAATTGACAATCCTTGGGCATCACAGACAAATACACAAAATCTTTGTCACCTGTAGACAGATTTATTGACAGCACTGAGTATTCGGAATAGACTGCTGGTTCCATCCATGGCATACACCTTCAGTCTAATGCTGTTCTCTTCTCCATTCTCCACAGCAGTGCACAGTACACAGTGTTGACAGGTCTCCCTTCAGGTTGGACACACTGACCCTTCAAAATCCTCAGGCTGCCTACTACCACTAATTAGCTGCACTATTAGAGGTGGCTTTTTCACTGGCCTCCTCTGGAAATTTATGATTGACGTCCTGCCACATACATCACCTTGGTTTGTAACCCAGAAATTGATCAGAAGCTGGTATACAAATCAAATCTTGAAAATTTAGGCTAATTAGCTTATTTCAATTTCTAGCGCCTACATACTTACAGAAATAACGCAGTCACATACAGGTTTTTTCAAATTGGTCTCTGCTGTTTCCTTTAGTTTGGTTAGGAGCATGGCTGTGATCTGTTCCACATTAAAATGCTGCTCTTTATCCATATACATCACCTAAAATTAAAAAAAAAGCTTTATATAAAAATAAAAGAGCTGAAATGAGTTTGCTTAAATGGCCACTAACATTTTTCTGTAATTAAAGATCATCCACATCTCATAACTTCTTCATAACAATTCCTGAAAATGGATAATGTGCATCATTCCATCATCCAAATATTTTCTTACTTGATCTTCCCAATTTATAGTTTTTACATCTAATCAGCAATGCCAGCTCTCTAGAGAATGAGATGATGCTTTCGTTCACCTCCCAAACATTTTAGGTTTATTTGATTTAAGAAGGCTACCGTCAACTTATTGATGTAATAACTGAAAACAAGATTAAAATCAAGCCCGACCTGAAATTAGAGGCTTTGAATTTCATGAACTAGTGACCTAAATCCAGAAATACAGGGAGGTTCAGATCAGATCGGGTAAAAATTTTCATGTTTGTTCATCCCACTTGCTTTGTGACCAATTAAGCTGGGACAAAGAAAATTTGAACAATAAATAAAATCTGTCAAGCACAAAGCTGAAGTTCTATATTGGAGAAAGGCCAATTTTGACAGTATTAGGCAAGAACTTTCAAAAGCCGTTTGGGGGCAGATGTTCGCAAGTAAAGTGACGACTGGAAAATGGAAAGCTTTCCGAAATGAGATAACAAGAATCCAGAGATAGTATATTCTTGTCAGGGTGAAAGAAAAGGCTGGTAGGTATAGGGAATGTTGATGACTAAAGAAATTGAGGGTTTGGTTAAGAAAAAGAAGGAAGCATTTGTTAGGTATAGACAAGAAAGATTAAAACTATCTAAGGATTGACTCAAAGATAATAGGAGCATACGCAAGAGGGAAATCAGGAGGGCATAAAGGGGACATAAGATAGCTTTGGCAAATAGAATTAAGGAGAATCCAAAGGGTTTTTACATATACATTAAGGACAAAATGTTAACTAGGGAGAGAATAGGGCCCCTCAAAGATCAGCAAGGCAGTTTTGTGTGGAGCCACAGAAAATGGGGGAGATACTAAATGAGTATTCTGCATCAGTATTTACTGTGGAAAAGGACATGGAAGATATAGGCAAATAGATGGTGACATCTTGAAAAATATCCTTATTACAGAGGAAGTGCTAGATATATTGAAATGCTTAAAAGGTGGGTAAATCCCCAGCACCTGATTAGGTGTACTCTAGAACTCTATGGGAAGCTAGGGAAGTGATTGCTGAGCCTCTTGTTGAGATATTTGTATCATCGACAGTCACAGGCGAGGTGTCAGAAGACTGAAGGTTGGCTAATGCGGTGCCACTGTTTAAGAAGGGTGGTAAGGACAAGCCAGGAAACTAAGGACTGGTGAGCCTGACGTCAGTGGTGGGTAAACTGTTGGAGGAATCCTGAGGGACAGGATGTACAAGTATTTGGAAAGGTAAGGACTGATTAGGGATAGTCAACATGGCTTTGTGCATGGGAAATCATGTCTCACAAATTTGATGGAGGTTTTTGAAGAAGTAACAAACCAAGAGGATTGATGAGGGCAGAGCAGTAGATGTAATCTATATGGACTTCAATAAGGTGATCAACAAGGTTCCCCATGGGAGACTGGTTAGCAAGGTTAAATCTCACAGAATACGAGGAGAACTAACCACTTGGATATAGAACTGGCTCAAAAGGTAGAAGACAGAGGGTGGTGGTGGAGGGTTGTTTTTCAGACTGGAGGCCTGTGACCAGTGCAGTGCAGGTTCGGTGCTGTGTCCTCTACTTTTCGTCATTTATATAAATGATTTTGATGCAAGCATAAGAGGTATAGTTAATAAGCTTGCTGATGACACCCAAATTGGAGGTGTAGTGGACAGCGAAGGAGGTCACCTCAGATGACTACAGGATCTGGACCCAGATGGGCCAATGGGCTGAGAAGTGGCAGATGGCGTTTAATTCAGATAAATGTGAGGTGCTGCATTTTGGGAAAGCAAATCTTAGCAGGACTTATACACTTAATGGTAAGGTCCAAGGAGTTTTGCTGAACAAAGAGACCTTGGAGTGCAGGTTCATGGCTCCTTGAAAGTAGAGTCGCAGGTAGATAGGATAGTGAAGAAAGCGTTTGGTATACTTTCCTTTATTGGTCAAAGTACTTAGTACAGGAGTTGGGAGGTCATGTTGCGGCTGTACAGGACATTGGTTAGGCCACTGTTGGAATATTGCGTGCAATTCTGGTCTCCTTCCTGTCAGAAGGATGTTGTGAAACTTGAAAGGGTTCAGAAAAGATATACAAGGATGTTGCCAGGGTTGGAGGATTCGAGCTATAGGGAGAGGTTGAATAGGCTAGGGCTGTTTTCCCCGGAGCATCGGAGGTTGAGGGGGGACTTTATAGAGGCTCATAAAATCAAGAGGGGCATGGATAGGATAAATAGGCAGAGTCTTTTCCCTTGAGTCGGGGAGTCCAGAACTAGATGGCATAGGTTTAGGGTGAGAGGGGAAAGATATAAAGGAGACTTACCAGGCAACTTTTTCATGCAGAGGGTGGTACGTGTATGAAATGAGCTGCCAGAGGAAGTGGTGGAGGCTGGTATAAATGCAGCATTTAAAAGACATTTGGGTGGGTATATGAATAGGAAGGGTTTGGAGGGATATGGGCTGGGTGCTGGCAGGTGGTACTAGATTGGGTTGGGATATCTGGTCGGCATGGATGGGTTGGATCGAAGGGTCTGTTTCCATGCCGTACATGACTTTAAAACACAAAGATATGGAACCTTTCTTGGAGAAAACAAGTAATTTTTGAACATTCAGTTAACACATGTGAGCTTTGCTGGCAGGCCAGCATTTATTGCTCCTCCTGAGTTGCCCTTGAGGTAGTGATGGTGTGCTGCCTTCTTGAACTGCTGCAGTCCATGTGTTATGGGTAGAACCACAAGGTTGTTAGGGAGGGAATTCCTGGATTTTGACCCAACAATGAAGGAACAGCGATCTATTACCAAGTCTGGATGGTGAGTAGCTTGGAGGTGATGTTCCCATGTATCAGCCGCCCTGGTCCTTCTAAATGGTAGTGGTCATGGGTATGGAAGGTGCTGCTAAGGATCTTTGGCAAATCTATGCAGTGCATCTTGTAGATGGTATGCATTGCTGCTACTGATTGTCGGTGGAGGAATGAGTGGATGTGGGATGCTTTCTCCCATATGGTCAAGTTTTCGGAGAGTCATTGGAGCTACCTTCATCCAGGCAAGTGGGACTATTCCATCACATTCCTGATCTATACCTTGTAGATAGTGAATAGGATTTATAGAGACAGGTGGAGAGTTACTTACTGCAGCATTCCTAACCTCCGACCTGGTCTTGTAGCCACTACGTTTATATCGTGAGTTTAGTTGAGTTTCTGATCAATGGTATCTCTCAGAATGTTGACAGTGGGGAATTCAGGGATCATAAAGTCATTGAATGCCAAGGAGCAATGATTAGATGGTCTCTTTTTGGGGGTGGTCATTGCCTGGTACTTGTGTTGCACAAATATTACTTGTCAGCCAAGCCCGAATACTGTTCAGGTCTAGTTGCATTTGAACATGGACTACTTCAGTATCTGAGAAGATGCAAAAGGTGCTGAGTATTGTATAATCAGTAGTGAGAACCCCCACAGTTCAAAAAAAAAATTGGTGTTACGAAAGAAAATACAACATATATTCTAAAAATACCATTATCCAGTCTTATCGAGAGAGAGCAAAAATATGCTTGTTGATAACAGCATTCAAATGAACTTGCCTTAACTCCAACTCCAGGTTCCATTGGAACAAGATCATAAGCCAGCTTATTCTTCAGATTTTGAACAACAGGATCACTAAATGCTCGACCATGGAATCTTTTGAAGTTTAGTATGGTATTCTTAGCGTTTGTAATCAGCTGAAAGTTAAATAAAAACAACTGAATCTCAATCAATCACCAGATAATGTTATCAATTCACTCACTTACAAGCCATAAATGTTTAACTAATAATTATAGACATAGAACAATTTGTAATTCATCTGATCTGCAACGACTTAAACTCCAAGAAATCTCTATTTGCATCTAAAACAGATAAAAGTAACAAAATTTAGAGTCTCAACAGTAACTCACAATGGATTCTTTTTCTATTCCCATACTTTTGGTTCTAGCTATTTTAATCAATCTTGATATGACACACCTTTTGGCCAGGCGATACTGGATTCTGGACAAGACCACTCCCTTCTGAGTCTATAGCTTTGGTCTCTGCCTATTTCTCATCTTCTCACTGTCCTTTGGTAACAGAATCAGAGATGTACAGTAAGGAAACAGACCCTTTGGTCCAGCTCGTCCATGCTGACCAATATTCCTCCGGGTGCTCCGGTTTCCTCCCACATTCCAAAGATGTACGGGTCAGGTGAATTGGCCATGCTAAATTGCCCGTAGTGTTAGGTAAGGGGTAAATGTAGGGGTATGGGTGGGTTGCACTTCGACGGGTCGGTGTGGACTTGTTGGGCCGAAGGGCCTGTTTCCACACTAAGTAATCTAATCTAAGTAATCTAATCTAATCAAATCCCATTTACCGGCACCTAGCTCATATCCTTCCAAACCCTTCCTATTCATATACCCATCCAGATGCCTTTCAAATGTTGCAATCGTACTAGCCTCCACCACTTCCAATGTCAGCTAATTCCATACATGTAACCACCCTCTGCGTGAAAAAAGTTGCCCCATACGTCTCTTCTATATCTTCCTCATCTCACCCTAAACCTATGCCCTCTAGTTCTGGACTCCCCCCACCCTAGGGAAAATACCTTGTCTATTTATCCTACCCATGTCCCTCTTGATTTTATAAATCTCTAAGGTCACCCCTCAGCCTCCAAGCTCCTGGGAAAACAGCCCTAGCCTATTCAATCGCTCCCTATAGCTCAAATCCACCAAACCTGGCAACATCCTTGTAAATCTTTTCTGGACCCTTTCAAGTTTCACAACATCTGACCGATAGGAAGACGACCAGAATTGCACGCAATATTCCAACAGTGGCCTAACCAATGTCCTGTACAGCCACAACATGGCCTCCTGTACTCAATACTCTGACCAATAAAGGAAAGCATACCAAATGCCTCATGCACTATCCTATCTATCTGCGACTCCACTTTCAAGGAGCTATGAATCTGCACTCTAAGGTGTCTTTGTTCAGCAACACTCCCTAGGACCTTACCATTAAAGTGTATAAGTCCTGCTAAGATTTGCTTTCCCAAAGTGCAGCATCTCGCTTTTTATCTAAACTAAACTCATCTAATTAGTTTTCACATGAATGCTAATAAAAAGTGAGGTCTGCAGATGCTGGAGATCAGAGCTGAAAATGTGTTGCTGGTTAAAGCACAGCAGGTCAGGCAGCATCCAAGGAACAGGAAATTCGATGTTTCGGGCTAAAGCCCTCAAAATCATTCCTGATGAAGGGCTTTAGCCCGAAACGTCGAATTTCCTGTTCCTTGGATGCTGCCTGACCTGCTGTGCTTTAACCAGCAACACATTTTCAGTTCACATGGATGCTGACAGCATCCAGCTCTATATCACCACTACCTCTCTGGATTCTTCCTTCCTTGCTAAGTTATCAGGCTACTTATTCAACCTGGATGAGCAATGTTTTCTTGCAATTAGATACTGGGAAGACTGAACATAGTGTTTGGTGTCTACTCCAAACTCCTAGCTATGACTCCAACCCTCTCTTTGATAATAATTGAAGATTAAGTCAGTCTGTTCACAACCTTGTCATTTGACCCAAAAGATGATTTTTCAACTTTGTTCTCACCATCAGTAGGACTGTCCTCCATTTTTGGGACATCTGACAACATCCCCGTCTCAGCAAACTTGCTGCTGAAACACTCATTTGTGTCTTTGTTCTCATTTGACTTGACTGCTCCAATGCAATCCTACCATAGACTATCATTTGCAAACTGGGGTCATCCAAAATGCTACTGCATGTGTTTTAACTTGCAGCAAGTCTTATTTATCCATAAACTTTGTTTTAAAATACTTATGTTTTTAAGTCTTTATAAGTTTTTCTCTAGCTCCAAAAACCCCTATAGATATATATGCCAATTATCCTCATACTGGTTTCGAGCATTTCCAGTTTTAATCACTATTACTGGTGGTTTTGCCTTCAGTTCCCTGAAAAGATCCTCTCTTACACTTGTCGCTTTAGCTTGCTTTCCTCCTTTAAAAAAGGTACAGTACGTCTTAAATCCTACTTTGATTGAACATTTGATCACCTGACCTCATTCCCTCAGGTTGCTTGATGTTGTATTTTGCTTTATAATCATTTTGTATTCGAATATTGTTCAGCACAGCGCTTTACAATTTTTGTTTGCTAGCCAGAATACCTGCTTTCAAACTTAACAGCTCTCTCAATTTTTAAAGTCATTTTACTGTATTTTTCTTCCTCTTTGAAAGTTTCAGAGCTCAGTGTATTTCAAGGGTAAACTAGACTTAGAATTTGTTAAGTCCTATTTGCCAGATGAAGGGATTACGATTCAAAAGCTGTGTTTGTAATTTTGAAGCAAAACAAGCAGCATGAAAAAAAATGTATGCAAACAACCTACTTCCATGATTTTAGAGTGACTGCTAGCATCACATGTTATGACTTGGTATTAAAACTTCACTGGTGTCCTGTGCACCCTGGGAGGAGTAGAGTAACTGCAGATTTTGGACTTGCTTTTTTTAAAAAAATTCCTATAAAAAGGACAGTTGCAGCAATGCATTGCCAAATACCGGATAAAAATCACTCTTGACAATTAGTAAGGGACTAGGGACAAGAAAAATGGTGTACCATGACTATCACTTTGTTCCCCATATCAACAAACCACCCTGGCAGTATAACTCAAATGGGTGAAGGAAGGCTAGGTGAATCCAGTTTCTGCTGGGCAGGAAGGTTTGTATGAACCTCACAAACAAATGGAAATGGGCTGTTAAGGCTCATAAGCTCACATCCAAAACATGGCAGCAATGAGTCAATGAATGCATCTGCACATTACAGCTCATATCCACCACCAGAAGGGAGGTCCAGCAAACTCAGGATCCATTGGAAAGGTGTACACACCTACATTCCATCCCTCAGCCATTTGTCCTCAGGAAACAAAGTAATGACAGGGTGCACCCAGCTGGACGAAGAACCAGACATAGTCCCTTCAGAAGTCTCTACTCAGAACATGTGAGAAATGAGTGGTCCCTCCGCCTCCACCCTGTCTGCCATTTCCTTGTTGCAAGTTTGCATCAAAGAATGTCAATTTGCATCTGGCAAGACAACTATCCACATATCTAGTCTGTTCAGACACAAGCCCACCACAACTTCCCTGAACAAACCTCTCGGATCAACAGGCTGCACAACCAACAAGTCTCCCTCCACCACAAAACTAAAATACACAAAGGCAAAGGGGAAAGGAAAGAAATAGACTTCTCAGAATACATTGGTGGCACATGTAACAGTGCACCATACCTTATTTTGCACTTCAATAAAAGTCACTGCTGTCACTTTACACCTAGTAATTTATCTCTCCATGCAGCTCCACATATCATTATTATAGTATAGGGCAGAACTTCAAGCCACAGGTAATATTCCATTGTGGAAAGTCTGTAGCACCATCTGGAAGCAAGAAGAACAAGGTGCATACTGACACGTGCACTACTGACATCTTTGGGTCTCCTCAGGCAACATCCTAATTTTTTCATGGCCACTGTGCTGAAATGTCGTGGTCTGAAGTCGTCAGTGATGTCTGGGTTAAGGAGGTACAATAGGATTATCATGGAATAGGTAAACCATAGGTTGGTATCCTGAGCAGTGCATGGGTCCACAAGCAATGTCCTTTCCTCTAAAAGCCCCGATATGGTGATCCTTTAACCATCACCTGAAACAACTCTACAGAAGCCAATATCTCATAACCAAGTCATCCTTTTACACATGAACAGCACTTGATGCCTTCTACAGAGTCAGGCACTACAGCGTCACTGTCTCTAACACTCAACCCTTACATTAGCCAGGCTCCCTGATTTGACCAGCTTAACAGCCCTACTCAAGGAATGCATTCTCAGGTCTAGATGGTTTACCTCATTATACTCACTATACCCCCCTATAGGTTAAGTAACTTACTCTTCCAATCTGGAATGTGGTCAGTCCTTTCTTCCCCCTATGTACTAATGATTTCTGGTATGATGGAAAGTGACGGTTAGTACTCCTCAGCCAGTAGCTTGCATAATTTTCATCCCTTATGTTGCTCCCAGCTTGTAGCCCTCAACCCTACAAAATAACTTTAAGTGTCCTTCCCACTGTAGAGGATATTGTTTTCCCTCTTCACAACTGTTTCTCCCCTCACCACCCCCCCCCCCCCCCCCCCACCCCAGATTCAGTAGAGGGACCTGAAGGATTGAATGACCCAACACAATAACCCCAGATCCTTACTGGTGGTTGCACAATCTCCTCCACCCTGGACCAGTTGCCAAGGTGCTACAGAACTACTTCCCAGAATGCAGAATCACGGACACCTGTCTGAGGCCACTTTTACTGAACAATCTCCTGGATTGATAATGGGAGGATGCCTTCAACTTACTGTCAGAACCCCCAAATGACAGGTGTTTCTATAGACTTTGAGGACTCCTTCCTTAAGACTCAAGACGTAGTTGCTTGCTTGCTGCACATGCAGTGTGATTTGCTGTGTAAGATGGTGGCACATTTGCAAACGCGAGATTGTGCTGTTCAGCAAGATGTATTTCTTCTTGATGGAGGATTCCTGACAAGCAGGGTAAGCTCTACTATCCTTGCACAGTAAGGCAAGGCATGCATGTTGGCAGAGAGGAGGAGGAATTTCTTCAGCCAGAGGGTGGTGATTCTGTGCAAGTCATGGTTTCCACAGACTTCTCTGGCAAAGTCATTGAGTGTGTATTTATAACAGGAGATAGAGAGTAAGGAATCAAGGGCTACAGGGAGAAAGCAAGAGAATGAGGTTAAGAAACAAATCAGCCATGATCAAATGGCAGAGCAGGCTCAGTGGGGTGAATGACCTAATTCTGCTCCTCTAATCTTATGGTGCTGAGAGAGCACCAGGAAAGCAAGGTACAGCATGGTCAAGCTGGGTCCCTGCCTGTGCACTGTGCCTCTACTAGAATCTTTCAATGTTAGTTGCTGCTGTGTCCTGCAAAGCAAGTCTGTGCTTCCAAAGTACAGTTAAGTTGTTCTGAACCTGGAGGTCTTTTGGACTAAGTAGCGAGCTGAATTTGCCAAGTATCCACTCTTGTTTCCATGTAGAGTTTTCTGAATGTCTAGAAAGCTGAATATTAGTTAGCTGTTGGCCCATTAACAGGGTTTTTAAAAAGTAATATTCCTCTTAATCATAATCTCACTGCCTAGTGAGAAATTTGCTGCACTGCTTGTCAAAAAGGAAAGATAAATGGAAGGAGATGCTCCAGGTGTCAAAATCGGCTTTGCCAGATTTCTTGCCCAACTCTTACATGAATCTCACCAAAGCGCATGTTACTTAGCCCTCAGTAAGTCTGCTCATTGTGACCAGTATAATTGGCTCATTTTCATCATTATCTTCTTAGTGATTTGTGTCAGTTTGCCTCTTTTAGCGTCATACTTGAAGTAAATAACTTTTTAAATAAACAATAACTTTGGACATTCCTGGTATCACTCACTGTATTCCATTTGTGTCTTCTAGAATAGCTAACTCTGCTCAAAAAGATATTTTCCTCCTTATTCTTCTAACCTTTAAACCTTTCCAACGGATTGGCAGTGTTTAATAATTAGATTTTGAAATTTTGCAATCATTTAATTTGTGGAGTGTTACCACAAAATGTCCCTGATGTTCCATAGTAGTTAAAATCCAAATTGATATTGTAATTTCACCCTGCACCCATTGGAAACAATAGCTTATGAAACAGGTTTATACCAATTCAAGGAGCATGGGCCATATAGTATAGAATCAGAGGACTGAACTAATCATAATCTCCACTTGCTTTCTACTATTTTTGACAAATGGTCAGAAAAAGTTTTGTTTTATGCCTGAAAATATTTTTTACAATTTTCAAAAGTGAAGTTTCAGGCAATCATTCTCTCCAATCATGTACTTCAGTTAGCCTGCTGCCAAAAGGATCGAACCACAGTCCATCTTTACACATGCACACATTTATTTGGAAAATTAAAACATTGGAAGCATTAGGTCAAGGGATGAGTGTTTTAAAAAAAAAAAATTTAGTACCACAATTGAATTGAGTTCCCATTGGTGTACACCTGTGGTGAGCACAGGTAATACAATTAATATACAATTAACATGATAAAGGTAGCACAACTTTTTGACAGTTTCTGTAGCCACTGCACATTGCTGAGTAGGAGTGGAAGTAGTATTCCTGAAGATGGTTTATGGGTTGGACATGGTTTTCTACAGGATACCCTTCTTCTCCTCCTCCCGTGTAATGCATCCTCTCACTGTGTCCTAAGAATGTCCTAAGTAATGCAGGTGGTGCTGCATTACTGCTCCTATACCTGTGTGAAGTACTGATTTCTCTTCCTTTCCTTGGTAACCAAAAATCTTTAGCAACTTGCCACAGTGCTTTCAGAAACTGTGCCTCAGCTGCAACTTATTGAATGGCCCTTTAAAATGGCCCCAGAAAAAGTGAATTAGTTCATCTGAAAGTAAAGCATCATGCAACAAGATATTTTCTGCAAATATGTTGACCATATTTGGTATCCTGATTTTGCATCAGCCTGCACATGTCACTAGATTTCATGCAGCTTGTGGCTAGCACTGATAGTGCACATGAAAATTTTTGTTAGGCCCTCATAACACACTTGGAAGCTGTGCAACTGAAAGTTTATGCCACAGGGTCTTAGGTACCTGCTGTTCTATTACTTTTGTAACATTCTAAAGACATGGAAGGTGGTATTTATTCTTAAACTAGTAATTGCAGATTACTTTGAAAGTTCAATTGCAATTCTTGAACTGAATTGAAATGGATTTGAATTCACAAGTTTACTCAATTTTTGAATGACTTTGCGATTTTTGAGAAGATTTGGAGCTCAAGTTGATGGTAAGTATGGAAGTTAACTTGCTGAGCTGGAAGGTTTGTTTTCATATGTTTCATTATCATGACTAGGTAACATCAGTGAGAGTCTCTGGTGAAGCACTGTGATATGTCCTGCTTCGCTATTTATAGGTCTTGGTTTCTTAAGGTGGGTGATGCCATTTCCAGTTTTGTTTCAAGGGAAGGTAGATGGGATCTAAAATTGATATGTTTATTGATGGAGTTCTGGTTAGAATGCCATACCTTTAAGAATTCTCAGACATGTCTTTGTTTCACTTGTCCTAGGATGTGTGTTGTCCTAGTCAAAGTGGTGTCCTTCTTTATCTGTATGTACACAAACTAGTGATATAGTGGGTCATGTCATTTGGTGGCCACTTGGTGTTCATGTATCCTGGTGTCATGATTTCCTGTTTGTTTGTCCGGTGTTTTTTTAAAAAACAGTTCTTGCATGGTATCTTGTAAATGACAAGAGTTTTGCTGGTACTAACTAACGGATCTGTAGTCTCCCTACCTGGTACACCAATTAGCCAAGGAACTCCATCAAAATCTAAAACACCTAATTAAAAAAAGATTCATACTACACCGTTCACTCCATCTAAGAAATCCTGAACACTAAAGACACCAAGATAGAGGAGGATGAAATAATGGTGCCCTTTGACGTTATAGCCCTTTTAACATCAATTAACATTGCCCTTGCCAGAGAAACACTGGCACAACTAAGAGGAAAACCAGGACCAACTTCATCAGCAAAGACAACACCCTCAAGCTAGTTGACCTGTGCCTCACCACCCACTTCACATTCTATAACAAAACCTGCAAACAGGACAACGGAACCCCATGGGATCACCGCTATCAGGGCTCATTGCGGAAGCAGTAAAGCAGAGACTTGAACAAGCTGTCCTCCCACGTATCCAATCCAAACTTTGAGTCCACTACATGGATGATGCTGTTGTCATCACAAAAATGGAACAAATTAGAGGAAACATTTAACACAATCAAAAATATCCTGACAGGTGTAAAATTCACAAAAAGAGAAAGAGAACAACAACAGACTCATTTCTAGATGTGACAATTGAATGTCCAGTTAATGGAGTTGCAAATCAACATCTACGGAAAAACACAGACCAAATGCTTCTGAAGTTAAGTAATCATCCCAAACATCCTCAAATGGAGCTGCATCAAGACATTTCAACAAGCCACATTACACTGAGCACCCAAGAACTACAAAACAGAAGAAACATATCTGTATAATGTTTAAGAAAAACAGGTACCCAATAAACACAATCTGCCAATTCCTCAGAAACAAACCCAAACAAGCAGACACAACACAACCAAAAGGCTATAGCCACATGACTTTCAGACTTGGCATCATTGTAACCCACAAACCTACCAACACACTTAAACAGCGATTAATAAATCTAAAGGATCCATCGGATACTACCAGCAAAACTAACGTAATTTACAAGAACTGTAAAAGAAAAAAAACACTACATCGAACAAACAAGCAGGAAACATGAACACCAACTAGACACCAAAGGACATGACTCACTATCGCTAGCTTCCATACATACAGACAAGGAAGGACACCACTTTGATTGGGACAACACAATCAAAACAATAAGCAAAACAAAAGACATGCATGAGAATTCCTAAAGGCAAGGCATTCTGACTAGAACTCCATCAATAAGCGCAGACTTAGATCCTACCGACCTTCCCTTGGAAAATAAAAGAACTGGAAATGGCATCACCCACCTTAAGAAAAAAAGATCAAGTAGAGAGGATACTCTCACTGATGAGTGTCATGGTGACACAACATCTGAAAACAAATCTTCCAGCTCATAAGTTAGCTCATCTTGAATAACTGAATCACTTTTCACTTCCTTGGAGAAAAATCTTTGAGATGGACTGACACTATGCTTTTGAAATAAGGTACTGATATAAACTGCTAAAGTCTCTCATTTCACCCCCACCCCCCCAGAAGAAAAAAAAAGGAGTGTGCGCCTTTTCATCTCATGTGGATTGTGCCATTAAATTGTTTTTGTGCTTTTTCTCCTGATTTATTCTCATGATACTTGCAGTTGCAATGCTACACTTGCAAGCATAGAAGGAGACTAGATGACTTGGAAAATTTATGATAATGGTGCAATTACTAGGTGAAATAAATGCTAAAAAAAGTTAAATCTGGAATAGGTTTCTAAAATCTAACACTTGTAAGTTTAATTTCAGGGAACAGTCACTTACAATTAAACTTATTGCACCAAAATAGCAATCTCAGCTCTCATAAGCTATAAAGGACTCAATTACACAGAGACATTAATCTCTCAAACGTAGCCCAAAATTTGACACAGGATACTATTTATGAATTCTGAAATAAACGTGAGGCACCATAGTAAACGTTCAAAGCATACATTCTATTGGTGCATCTGCCAGTCCAAATGTAATCAGTAAGTTAACTTTCCTCTTGCTTTCCAGACCGTATCACAAGCTACTAAAAAGTGTACGGCAATGAACATTTAGAATTCAACTCTTGGAATCATATGGTACTTTATAAAACATATTACAGAGGAACCTCAATTATCCAGCATTTGATTTACCAAATGCCAGATTATCCAAAAAAGATTGCAAAGGTCCCACTGCTTGGCTATGTTATCTGGCATTTGATTAACTAAGTGAAATACTCCCTGCCCACGTCCTTTGGATAATCAAGGTTCCTCTGTACCTGGTGATAAAATACTATGTCTACTCAGAAAAAGGGATTATTAACTAAAACGGATGGAAACGACACGACCAGCTATCCCTAGTAGCCATACACTCGGATGACAAACAACATGAATTTGATTGGGACAACACCACTATTATAGGACAGGCCAAACAGAACAGCCAGGGAATTCCTAGAAGCATGGCACTCATCCACGAATTCGACCTAGACCCTATATACCGGCCACTGCAGCGGACAGCTACTGACAACCGGAAGTGGCAGATTCAAACCAGTATAAATGCCAGAGGAATCAGCACAGAAGCGCTTCACAGGAGGCTCCCAAGCACTGAAGATGTCACCTAGAAAAGGGACAAAACGTTTGCAAGAAAAACTCCCAGCTCGGCGAACAGAACCACAACAATAAAACGTATGGAGTTGTTAGTCTTATGAAACTATTGTCCTAATCTTGGAATAGGGAAAAAACAAAAAAGTTACCTGATTTTTGGCTGCAATTCCAGTAGCCCTATTCTTTGATCCAAAGGATACAACTGCCCTAGTAAAACAGAAAAAAAAAGTTCATTGGAGTTTCAGATTTCTGCACACGAAATGCAAATCAACTGATTTAAAATGAATCGGATTTAACACGTGAATCCTTTTCAGGGAAGGAAAGAAGTTAATTTTGAATGATTGTGGTGCAGTAAATAAAGGGAACATTTATAATATAGTATCTTGACTGAGGCTGGATTCTGTATGGTTGCTCTAGTCTTGTGGATAACAACAAATAAACATTTTTCCAGTTTCCAAGATGACTAATTAAATGCCTCATCTATGATCTTGTTTTTTTAGAACCTGATAAACGAATAACTGTATTTATGAGAAACCCGGTCAAGTCAAAAGTTTATATCAGTTCTCAGAGTGAACAGAACTTCTGACACTCCCGTTTATATATTTTTTTCTTTTTTACCCCCACACTACCGCCTAACTGCAGTAGTGCTTATTTCTTCCCCAGCACCCATGCTGTGGGAGTGCAGGTGAGAGACAGTGAAAGACACAAGGTGCACACATCTTTATTCAAATTTCCACCACCAGGAAGGAAAGAAAACATCCAAGTAGCCAGTGACAAGCAGTGCCCTTCACATCAAAGTGCAATGCTGTGTGATCAAACAGTGAAGGGGAAGGCAGGGATCAAATCAAAATAAAGTTGGACGGGGAAAAAAATAACAAAGATTAATGCTTAACCATCTAAATATCCCCAAAACACACAACGGTTTATTCTCAAGAGCAATAAAAGAAAGAATAGAATTTTCCAGAGAGTATACCTCTAACATTCTGGCATGCGTGGTCTCCTACCATTGTCTCTGAAGTATTGTAGACACCGCTTATGAAATATAATCTAGTATGTTTTTCATTCACATTTCAAAGAAAAAGGTTTCATCCTGAACTCAAACAGGAGAGTTTAATTTTCAAAAGAAAAAAAAAATTAGTGAGATCCTCTGGGATGCTTATTCTTATCAAACCTTTCACTGATTAAACCATATTTAAAAAACTTCCCTTTGCCAGTCACTGTTTGAAACCAGCCCCCTGAAAAAAAGGGCCCACAGCAAAGCAAGGACTTATTACCATTCATATGGATTTTATGAAAGAATCTTCTAGGTCTACAGCAAACTTTAAACATAGAATTCCTTTTTTTTAAAAAAATAGATTGTAAGCATTTCCACAATCTTACAAAAAATAAAGTAATCTGACAATAAGATCGTTGCTCATCCATTCCTTTCCCCCCACCCAGTGAGTTTGTTTCTTCTTCTGCAGTGGCCCGGAGCAGAAGGGAGACGGTGGTCAGTGGCTCGAAGTGGAGCAGGGATGGTGGCCAGCGGGTCTGGAGTGAAGACAACTCCTGGTTGGTAACTGATGGAGCCTGGTCAGACCACATGGAATCCCAATAGAAAGACTAATGTCTATCTTTTTAGCTTTATTTCTTATTTTCCTGAGCTACTATTCATATCTATAATGTATTGTAACTTTTTATCTTCTCTTTTTTTCGTACCCAAGATTTGTACCTAGGTATTTTGCACCTAAGATGGTGCCAGGTGTTGGTGACATTGTACACTTTTCACTACTCCAGTTCTTTTGTAACTTGAGTATACGTGACAATAAACCTACTTCTAATTTCAATGGTTCCCAAAAAAAATAACAATACTATATTTTGCACCCAAAGATTTAACTTCACAGTGTTTTAAAAATCTGTTCCAGTTTTCATTTTCTGTTGAGTACCTTCAAATGATTCATGGCAAACACACATGCTTTGGATAGTTCCTGAAACTCAAAACATTGATTGGAAACAGAATCCTGGAGCTTTTGTTTAGCAATCCTTTCCCCCCCCGATCAATTTAAGTGGTCGTGTCACTCATATTCACATATTACTTCTAAAGGATGGGAATCCTACGCACTCATTAAGAGTATGCAATACATCCGGCACTGGTGGGGCAACCTGATCGCTCTCATGCGCCTCGTCTTCGTATTGGTAACATCACTAGATAAACCCAGGATTTTGGGATAGTAATGTTGTAGGGAGCTTGTTTTGAATTCTATCCTGTAGAAAATGAAGTTTAAATTCAATACTAGAATAAAAAAGAAGGATCCCAAAGGATTACCATGAGTCATCATAAACATTAGTGAATGAGATCAATGTGCCTTAAGGGAAGGATATTTGCCATTCTTTCCTGGTTAGAGCTACATATGATTCCAGACCCATCGCATTGTGGTTGACTCAACTATACTGAGTAAATAGTGATGGGCAATAAATGCTGGCATAGCCTGTGACATCCACGTCAAGGATGAATACATGCATTCAGTAGTATCTGGTTTCTATGAAAAACCTGTCTGTAATTCTGTTTGCCTGCTCAATCTGGCTGTTATTGTCTCAGAGGAAACTGAGAAAGTCATTTTAAAACATTTTGTGTTTAGATGGAACTAACTTGGAGATGTCTTTATGGCTCTCAGGAAGGAGAGAAAGACAAAAACTGAGAGTTGCCATTACTCTCAATATGGCCACTAAACACAGCTTATCTTTTAAAGTGATACAGATTTACACAACCACATAACAAAGCAGTGCTTAGCAAGGCTCAAACTGGCATGAAAAGAAAATCTAAGCTTCTGTCTATATCACCAGTTGAGTGTATGGATAGTGCCTGCTGGGGCTTCAAGCACCAGAGTGGCTCTGGCTTCTTATTCACCTGCAGCCTATTCTGTGTCCCATTATTGTTGTTGATACGCAGTGGACTTCAGGCAAGAAGCTCAATCTAAAGGTGTATGGCACGATCTTGACGCGCATGTATAGTATCCACAAATTTTGTTAATACACTTGCTGCTGCAATAAATGGTAAGGCAATTGAGAAAGTAGCTACGAGCAATAAGATTTTATTAAATTTTAGAACATGACCTTTAAAAATTGTCCAATAAATTTTTAATTTTACTGCCAGGTTTCCCAACTCTGGAAAATTGAGTCATTAGAAGTTCAAATTGTTGAGAGGAATATTCTCAACCACCCTTGGTATTGGGTTACTCAGTTACATCTGCATGTACACTCACCACCAATGAAATTGTAAAAGGAAACAAACTAAAATCAAGATAGACAGCAAAGATGATCTCAGAGGACAATAGAACCGTAATCAGAAGGGCTAAATGGGGCGAGCAGTGGCAGATGGAGTTTTAGTTTAGATAACTGAGGTCACGCATTTTGGCAAGGCAAACCGGGGCAGGACTTAAAGATAATTGTATGGTTAATTGTTGCCAAACCACCTGACCTGGGGGTGCAAATGCATAGTTCTTTGAAAGTAGAGTTGTAGGTATACAGGGTGGTGAAGGCAGCATTTGGCCAGACATTGAATATAGGAGGAGTTGGCACGTCATGTTACAGTGTACAGGACACTGGTGAGGCCACTTTTATAATACTGGATGCAAATTTTGGTTAGCCTTCCATTGGAAGGATATCATATGATTGGAGAGTGCAAAAAAAAAAGGATATTGCAGGGATTTGAGCTGTCCAGAGTGGTTGAAAAGGCTGGGGCTATTTTCCCTGGAAGAGGCTGAGGGGGGACCATTTTCCTAGGGTGGAGTCAAAAACTGGAGGTCCTAGGTGTAATGTAGGAAGGGAAAAGATTAAAAGGACCAGAGGGGCAACTTTTTCATGCAGAGGATGGTGTGTGTATGGAATAAACTGCCACACAAGAAGTGGAGGCAGGTACAATTACAGCATTTAAAAAAAAGGTACCTGGACAGGTTTGTGAACAAAAAGAGAGTTGAGGGGGATATGGGCCTAGGTCAGTTTGGGATGTCTGGTCATCATGGACAAGTTGGACCAAAGAGTGTGCTTCTGTGAGGTCTGACTGTGATTCTATGGACTGTGAGCTGGGTTAAAATTCTGTCCAGTGTCACTGCGACTGTATCTAGAGAAACTCTGCATGGTCAAGTTTGACTCCAGAGTCCCGCTGCAGTGAGTTCTGCCCCCTCACATCTTAAAAAAAAAGTTATGACATCAGTTCTGTGTATTAGGTTTAGATTTTATTGTACTTCTATATTGAGTACACTTGACAGTGTAAAGTGTGTAATGTCACCACACGATGCAAAATAAAACTAACTCAGTACTGCTTTATTCTACTGATTGACAGAGAAAAAGGATTAAAAGAAGAAAATTCAGAACTCAAACTGGAGACCAAAGTCATGGTTTACCAGGTGGAGATCGCCATGTTCCCATATGCAGTGGCTACTTGGACAACCTAATGCAAGCAACCCAAGGCACAGGAGACATAGCACTACTTGAGCTTTTAAGATTCTCCAAATCCAGTAACAAGAAGAGGTAGTCTAACAGGAAAATTCTCTCCCAATCCAGCATGCTTGGAAGAGGTACTATTACTCAAAATCTCCTTTGGAGAGGACATAATATTTGAATGCCTGCTCCTAAAGCAACTGCACTACTTAGAACGTGTTGCAGTTGATAGTGGCTCAGTGTTAGCACTGCTGCCTCACAGTGCCAGGGATCCGGGTTCGATTTCTGCCTCAGCAACTGTGTGGAGTTTATGCAAACACCCCGTGTTTATGCGGGTTTCCTCCGACAACTGCGCAGGTCAGGTGAATTGGCCATGCTAAATTGCCCAAAGTGTTAGGTGCATTAGTCAGGGTTAAATATAGGTTGGAAGAATGGGTCTGGGGGGTCACTCTTCAGAGGGTCAGCGTGGACGTGTTGGACTGTTTCCATCTAATGATGCGTTTGTTTGCAATTGTATGGACTCTGAATACACTTTGTTGCTGAGCAAGTTAACAAACTTTGCGACATATATTAAATTGTTGTAATATACTCAAACCCCAACCAGCTCAAAATCAATAGCTGTAATCACACTTCTGTTCACCCTGGAGTAGTCCAGTAGCATAATGCTAAGGAAGCCTGCTTGTCATGGGGGAACTATCAAATATACGGAGGAGGAGCTTGACAAAATTACTAACATGCTTGCCATAGGCAATGGTCTAGGTGCGGATGCTATACTGTCTGCACTCAAAGCAAAGGGGACCAGCATTCTTGCACAAATTCTGGAAGGGAGGGTACAATGCCCTAGGAAATTACTGACCAAAACAAAAAAGACAGCGTATATTCAGACAATGTTTGGATGATGGGAAGAGTTCTACTGGTGTTCTGGCTCATGTGTTCAGTTAAAATTGCAGTCTGACATCAAAACCCAGTGTGAAAGATCTACTCTCCTTGCAACTACAACAGGAATGCTGTTTAAAAAAAAACTAAAATATCCTTACGAATAAATGGCAATTCACTTTAAAATATAGAGAGGAGGTAAACCATTTACTGACATGAATGAGAGTTTCTTCTCCAGATAGAGTGATGGAGGTAGAGTCAGCAGAGTCTACAACTGCTAAAGAATGGGCAGCAACGGCATAGTAGTATTAAAATTGTTGGATAAAAGTAATCCGGAGACCCTGGCAAATGTTCCAGGTAAAAGAAAAAATGATGGATCAGTGGGTCAGGCAGCATGCATGGAGAGACAGCAAGCTAACGTTTTGAACCTAGATGACTCACCTAGTCCCACCTGCCTACACCCAGCCCATATCCCTCCAAACCCTTGTTCATATATGCCTTTCAAATGTTGCAATTGTACTAACCTCCACCACTTCCTTTGGCAGTTCATACCATACACATACTACCCTCTGAAAAAATTGCCCCTTAAGTCTTTTATATCTTTCCCCTCTCACCACTCTGAACTCCCCCACCCCAGAGAAAAGACTTTGTCTATTTATACTATCCATGCCCCTCATGATTATGTAAACCTCTATAAAAAGGTCATCCCTCACCCTCTGGCACTCCAGGGAAAACAGCCATAACCTATTCAATCTCTCCCTGTAGCTCAAAGTCCTCCAACCCTGGCAACATCCTTGCACATCTTTTCTGAACCCTTTCAAATTTTACAACAACCTTCCGATAGGAAGGAGACCAGAACTGGACGCAATATCCCAAAAGTGGCCTAACCAAATGCCCTATGCAGCTACAATATGACCTCCCAACTCCTGTACTCAATACTCTGACCGATAACAGAAAGCATACCAAACGCCTTCTTCACTATCCTATCTACTTGCAACTTCACTTTCAAGGAACTATGAACCTGCACTCAAAGGTATCTTTGTTCAGCATCACTCCCTAGGACCTTACCATTAAGCGTATAAGTCCTCCTAAAAAAAAAATTTGCTTTCCCAAAATGCTGCACCTCACATTTATCTGAAATTAAACTCCATCTGCCACTTCTCAGCCCATTAGCCCATCTGATCAAAATCTGAGGTAACCTTCTTCACTGTCCAATCTTGGTGTCATCTGCAAACTTACTAACTATACCCCTTATGCTCAGATCCAAAATCATTTATATAAAAATGACGAAAAGTAGTGGGCCCGGCACGGATCCTTGTGGCACTCCACTGGTCACAGGCCTCCAGTCTGAAAAACAACCCATCACCATCATCACCACCACAACCCTCTATTTTCTACCTTTGAGCCAGTCCTGTATCCAAAATGGCTAGTTCTCTCTGCATTCCATGAGATCTAACCTTGCTAACTAGTCTCCAATGGGCAACCTTGTCATGAAGGGAGGCCCCAGGCTTAAATCTCACCACAGGATGGTAGAATTTGAATTCAATCAAAAGCAGTTGGAATTAAAAAAAATGTCTGAGACCATAGAACCATTGATGATTGTCAGAAAAACCCATCAGTGGGAAAACACATCTTTAGGGAAGGAATCTGCTGTCCTTAACATGATCTGACCAACAACTGGCACCAAACCCATAGTAATTATGGTTGGCGCTTAAAAAAAAAACCCTCTCAAATGGCCTAGCAAGCCACTTAGTTGTAAGCAATTTTTAAACTCAGTGCAAAAGGCTTAAACACTTGCAGTTAGAAGCACAGAGCAGTTGCTCAATCTTATCTTCTTACAGGGAGGTGCCCAATTAGTCTTTAACCAACTTGATTCCCTCCAAGTGATATAGAAAAGGTTGAAGGCACCAGATACTACAAAAGCTGATTTTCTGGAAACAGGATTGAAGACATAGTGCAGAATTTGCAGTCTCCAGCCAAACTGATCCACTACAGCTGCAACACTAGCATGTGCCTGACAGTGTAGGAAACTACCCACACTTGCCCTGTACACAAGGATCAGGAAAATCTAACCTGGCAAAGTATCATTCCATTTGTCCACTCTGATCAGTGAAATGATGGAAGGTAAACAGTGATCAAGCAGTACTTGCTTCAAATAACATGCTCACTGACACCCAGTTTAGCTTCCACCAGGGCTACCTGGCTCCTGACCTTAAATGAGTTGGTTCAAACATGAAAAACCACAGGTGAGGTGAGTGACTGCGATTGAAAGGCCATATTGGAGGCATCCCTGCAGAAGTTACTCTGGATAGTGAATTGGCCTGATCATGATCAGTTGATTCATCCTCTCTTTGCTCAAAGATTTGAAGTGAGGAAGTTTTCTGATGATTTGTTCAAATGTTCAGCACTATTTGCAATATGTCAGATGCTGAAACAGTGCAAGTCTAAATGCAGTAAGTATCTAGGTTGGGACAGATTCCATAACCTGCATAGAGCAAGCCTAAATGGCTGATCTGACCTACACTCACTTGGAACAGCTTGCTGTGAAGTCCCCCATGATAGGATGCCAGTGCACTGTAGATTTTAGTTGTGCTATTTTGTTATTGCAGTGGTGATGTATAAAAACAATTAGTTGCACATACACACTGAAGAAGGCTTTCTGCAATTCTGTTCATATGCTGAAGAAACAGATTTTGACTGACAAATAGGCCAAAAGAAATGCTAGTGTCTGTAAGTAAAACTTCCAAATTAATGTTTGGAAAGTATTCTGACTCATCATTGTTTGATATCCATCCCACAATGGTGTCATCAACAAGTTGTAGGTGATGTTCATATGGAATTTGGCAAACTGTCATGGGTGTACAGGGAGCAGAGTAGGGGGCTGGGAACGGATCTTTGCAGGGCACCAATGAGGGGGCCAGGAAGCTGAGGATCCAGTTGCAGAGGGCTGAACAGAGATCTAGGTTGTGGAGTATTGAAATTAGTCTGGTAGGGATTAGGGTTATCCAGATTCTCCAGGGATGAGTGTAGAGGAAGAGAAATGGTGTCTGCTGTGGACCCATTTTGCCAGTAGACAAATTTTTGGGAGGCTACAGTTGATGTGGGCCATGACCAACCTCTCAAAGCACTTTTTGTGACTTTGGAGATCACAGCCACAGCCTAAATCATTAAGGCATTTTAAAGATATTTTCTTTAGTACTGGGGATGATGGTGGTCTTCTTCAAGCAGGTAGGGACTTCAGATTGTAGCAAGGAGGGGAAAGAAGATGTTAGCAAATACCTCTGCTAGTATGTCCTCGCAGGATCTTGTTGCACAGCTAGGCACTCTGTCTGGGCAGTAACTTTCCTAGGATTTATTCTCAGGAAGACCAATTGATGTTTACAGTGGTAACAGGTTTGTCCAGGGCTGTCGGGCCAGGTGACACTGTGCCACTGGCATTCAGCTCAAACTGAGCAAAGAAAGCATTGAGTGCATTGGGGAGGGATGTGCTTTTGTTCACTGACTTGCTCTGTTTCCTTTATCCTGTTATGTTGCGTAGGCCTTGTCACAGTTGGTGGGTGCCCGCATGGTTAGTTTGAGCCTCTAACTTGGTCAATACGGTCTCTTGGCATCTGATGGCTTTGCCGAGGTCATCCCTGAATTTTCTGTACAAGTCGGAGTTGTCCAACCTAAATACTGCACATCTGATCTTCAGCAGGCAGTGGGGTTTCCCAGCTCATCCACAGTTTCCAATTGAGGAACACATGAATTGACCTCTTTTGGTATGCATTTGACAATAAAACGTCTGTGACGGTGGTGGCGTATTGTCTCGGGTTGTCGGTTGGATTCTTAAATATGGTCCAGCCAACCAACTCCAAGCAGACCCAGAGAAGCCCCTCTGGTGCCTCAGATCAGCAAGAGACTACGTTCTGTGAAGGACCCTAGCATTTGAACTTCTGCTTGTAAGCTGGGACAACACCACAGCATTGTAATCGGATTTCCCAAATGACAGATAGGGTATGGAGAGGTAGGTGTCTTTGATGGTTGTGTAGCAGTGCAGTTACATTCCTGACTTGGGTCTTGTGGATGGAGGAATCGGGTGGAGAGTTACCCACCCCATAAATTCCCAGACTCTGCTCTACTCTTGTATCCACAGTATGTTTTACACTTGGTCCAATTTCTGTCAAATGGTAACCTCGAAGATGCTGATAAAAGGAGGATTCAGCTATGGAAATGTTTTGGAACATAGAGTCATAGAGATGTACAGCATGAAAATAGACCCTTCGGTTCAACTTGTCCATGCCAGATATCCTAACCTAATCTAGTCCCATTTGCCAGCACTTGGCCCCATATTCCTCAAAACCCTTCCAATTCATATACCCATCTAGCAGCCTTTTACATGTTGCAATTGTACAAGCCTCCACCATTTCCTCTGGCAGCTCATTCCATATGCACACCACCCTCTTCATGAAAAGGTTCCCCCCAAGATCCCTTTTAAATCTTTCCTCTCTCGCTAAAAGCCTATGCCCTCTAGTTCTGGACTCCCCTACCCCAGGGAAAATACCTTGTCTATTTGCCCTATCCATGTCCATCATGATTTTGTAGACCTCTATCAAAAGGTCACCCCTCAGCCTCTGATGTTCCAGGAAAACAGTCCCGGACTCTCCCTGTAGCTCAAATCCTCCAAACCTGGCAATATCCTTGTAATCTTTTTTTGAACCCTTTCTGGCTTCACAACATTCTTCTGATAGGAAGGAGACTAGAATTGAACGCAATATTCAAAAAGTGGCCTAACCAATGTCCTGTACAGCTGCAAAATGACCTCTCGACTACGAAACTCAATGCTTTGTCCAATAAAGGAAAGCATAACAACAGCCTTCTTCCAATACTTATACACTTAAATGGTAAAAGTCCTGGTGAATGTTGCTGAACAAAGACCTTGGATGCAGGTTCACAATTTCTTGAAAGTAGAGTCGCAGGTAGATAAGATAGTGAAGAAGGCTTTTCTCACTTTTTACAACTGGCATCCATCACACCTAAGAGCTCCTGTAAACTCCTTATTACGTCTAATTGCCACTCCAACCTATTCATGCAGTCTGATTGTTTTTGGTTGCAAATTCTCTCTCTCTGCAGACATTAAAAAAGTCAGTAACATGGAAACTCTCCCCAAACTCCCCCATCTGACAGGAAGAGCACATCATTCTACCAAAGATCATCTTTGCTACTTTGCAATCTACAGACACAGAAAATAGCACCATCTTATTGCTCTAAAACAAAACACTGCTCCAGGCTAACTTACTACTTATGGCTTATATTTTTGAAAACTTTAATCAATAGACGTGTGGGCGGCACGGTGGCACAGTGTTTAGCACTGCTGCCTCACAGCGCCCGAGACCCGGGTTCAATTCCCGACTCAGGCGACTGACTGTGTGGAGTTTGCACGTTCTCCCTGTGTCTGCGTGGGTTTCCTCCAGGTGCTCCGGTTTCCTCCCACAGTCCAAAGATGTGCGGGTCAGGTAAATTGGCCATGCTAAATTGTAGGGGTATGGGTGGGCTGCGCTTCGGCGGGTCGGTGAGGACTTGTTGGGCTGAAGGGCCTGTTTCCACACTAAGTAATCTAATCTAATCAAAACATATCAGCAATGAAACTACTCTACTCACTATTGTAGATTTACTGCATAGCTACATTTAAACTATGCACTTATTGGTTTCTGTGCTGCGAGCTCTCCCATACAGGTTCCTCCAAGGTTAGATGTGAATTTCTCCTGGACGTATTCTGATGTTCAGATACTTGAACTCAAACAGCTAAGGCAGTAACTGCACAGATTCAGACAGCAACATTGATTTCTTTCTCTGACCATGTCATCACTGTCTTTATCTTCCTCCTTTTAAAAATGCTGTTGTTTTGATCTTTTGTCTCTTTGACCCCAAAATTCCAAAACAATGCAGCAATACATAGTGATTGCTGCTCCTGGAATTCAAAGGAAATCTCTTCCAACACCTGAAATACGTCAAGAAATAAAAAGCAGCTGTTACAATCACAATTATTCCCGTCCTCCGTCTTCGGATTATGTCAAAAGAATAGTTACTTCCTTTTTGCAGTTGGTCATTTTGCAACTGGTGTGGTATAAACATTACCTGTCACTTACCAGAACACGTCTAGATAGATATTGTCCAGGTATGGCTCATGTGGACACACACTGCTTCAGTATCTCTCAGATATCAATTAAGCTGAATGTTTTGCAATCATTCACCAACTCTGACCTTTTGATAGAGGGAATGTCATTGGTGAAACAGCTGATAGTGGAGCCTATAACACTCCCAAGGAACTCTTGCTGAGATGTCCTGAAGCCAAGAGAACTGATTTACGACAACCATCTTTCTTTGTGCCAGGTATGATTGCTAGCAATCGAAAAATGTGGTGCTGGAAAAACACAGCAGGCCAGGCAGCATCCGAGGAGCAGGAGAATTGACTTTTGGGCATAAGCCCTTCTTCAGGAATCACGATTGCTAGCAAATCCAGTTTTGCTAGAGCTGGGTGGCACGGTGGCAAGCACTGTTGCCTCACAGCGCCAGAGACCCGGGTTCAATTCCCACCTCAGGCGACTGACTGTGTGGAGTTTGCACATTCTCCCAGTGTCTGCATAGGATTCCTCCGGGTGCTCTGGTTTCCTCCCACAGTCCAAAAATGTGCAGGTTAGGCCAATTGGCCATGCTAAATTTCCCATAGTGTTAGGTGAATGGGTAAAATGTGGGGGAAATGGGTTTGGATGGGTTGCGCTTTGGCGGGTGAGTGTGGATTGTTGGGCCGAAGGGCCTGTTTCCACACTAAGTAATCTAACCTAAAAAAAAGCTCCTTGACACCACATTTGTTCACCTCTCTTCTTGAATTTAGCTGTTTTATTCATGTTGTAACAAGGCTGCAATGAGATCTGGAGCTTGAATATCTGTAGTAGAACTCAAATGAATGCTAATGAGTGTTGGTGTTTAATTGGTTATTCATAGTCTGATCTCTGGTGTATAAGACAGTTTTGTACTACCTTGAATTTTACTTGAGCTTTCACCTACAGCGAGTGTATATTGTTACTTTTTTCTAAAAAGAAAACACTCTGTTCCTTGTACACCTCCAGCATATGGTGCGCAAATTTTGCAACTGGACTCAGAACTCTAACAGTGTGGAAGCAAGCCATTTGACCCATTGAGTCCACACTGACCCTCCAAACAGCATTCTACCCAGACCCAGAGCGTCTCTGTCCCTGCACACAACCAGAAATTCCTACTGTGATATGTTGAAATTTCTATCCTAAAGCATTTAACATGTTAGGCCTTACAACTGAATGAAAAATACAATTCAGATATGTCTATGTAATTGTGAGCTGCCAAGTGCAGGTCTTCTGCTTAATTCTCCCTGCATTGCAGTCCTTCGTTTGCCCCTTCACTTAGTCATAAGAGCGTCTAAAATTTCCAAAGATGTGGAGTGACTAGCGAAAAGAATACATGCCTGTTGTGTTTTTTTTAAGCACACGTGGAGAAAACATCCCATAGGATTGCCTGCTTCTAAAAAAAAATAAATCAGCCATCCCTCACAGTTCTTCCTCTACCACTATCACCAGCAAAAATTCCTCAGTTTGACTTTTGCCCATGACTTCTAACCTTGGGCATGGATCTCCTAGCTGTGCTGGGAATATTGCACAAAGGCAGAGGACAACGACCTGAGGTGATAAATGATCCTGCTACCTAAAAGAATGTAACATTCATTATTTACAATTACAATTATTGCATTATAAGATGTAATAAAGAAAATAAGATTCTGATAACTGTATCAACTTATTATACAAGAAATAGGTTAATAGTAATTTTTCAGACTTCTAAACTGATCGATAATATGGCAATGGCATTTCTTCCTGCGGGAAAGGCCCTATTTTCAGTTTCTGGAAATTTCCAGTACATTCTTTATTCAATCTACATATTCATGCAAAAATCTAATTTAATAAAAGTAATTTTAGCGAGATTTACCCACCTTTTTTCAAATTATAAACAACGTTGAAAAATATTTGAGGTTTTTACCTCTATAGCATCACGATGAACTTTATCTTGTTTTCGCTAAACTGTCAAAGCATTTTTAAAATTAGAATAAAACCCACAAAAATATATATGAAATGAAAGAAAAACACAGAGCGTTAAATGTGAGAAGAATTATTAGTGAGAAAAATTAAGTGTTCAAACATACAGTGGGCAAATATTCCGCTCAACATGCGGATCCGTCCAAAAAGCTCCAACTATATAAATAATTATACACGTTACTTAAGTTACTTACGGAGTACATCTGTCACTGAACTCATTGGCAATGGTCTCGATGCCTCCTGCTCGAGCGACGGCAATGTAACAGTTTTGAAAACCAATGTCAAAACCGACCACCGACATCTTTATTTCAAACAAGCTACTTATGATCTTTTTTTTCTCCTTCCCTTCCTTCTCCGTTCTAACGCGCTTATATTTATAAAACGTGCCGGACCACCTGTTTGCAGTCACCAGAGCTCGCCGCTGATCACTGTGACACGCTGGTTCCGGTGGTGCCGTACTTTAAATACGGAGCTCGGAAGAAAGTTCCAGAAACTGTCAGCATCCACACGCCTCGCACCGCCCACGCCACCATCCGCATTCTCCGGACTTCCAGCCAATGGCAAGCGTCCCCGCGCCTCCGTCGCCATGGTGACCGCAGACGCTCTGACGTCCGCAGAGAAGTTCCGAGAAGCAACTGGAAGCTTCCACAGCGTTCGCGGCTCCCTCTGCCCGGTCATCTTCACAGTATGACGGAGAGCACAGGGAAGGAGGGAGCGGCTGGCTGGTGAGGAAGTACCGAGCCGGGCGTCAGAAAACAATCGCCAAACAGGCTCCCCACTTCCTGAACCACACTATTAATCTGGAGGGAGGTTTTACATAAGCGCAGGAACTCCTCCTCTGTATCACACTATTTTAACCAATCCATTGTAGCTCACTCATCTGTAATATAAAAGTAAACTAAGGGCCAAAGGATGGTTCGAGTCAGAAATGTGGTGCTGGAAAATCTCAGCAAGTCAGGCGGCGTCTGAGGAGCAGGACAGTCGACTTTGAGCTCTTCATCAGGACTCTCCTGCTCCTCAGATGCTGCCTGACCTGCTGGGCTTTCCCAGCACGACACTTTTGACTTTTATCTCCAGCATCTGCAGTCCTCACTTTCTCCTGGGCAAAGGATGGTTGTCTTTTTTGGCGATATAAACCTTAAAGCTCGGTTAAGGGGATGAGTTCCAAGGAGTGTCGTCACTCAAGAAAGAGGTGGAGAAGTTTTGGGAGGGAATTTCTAAGTTTAGGGAGTAAGAACAGTTGAAGGCACAGACACCAATGGTAGAACAATTAAAATCAGGAATGCTTATGGCTCCAGAATTAGTTGTGCACAAACGTGGTGAGGTAACAGGAATAGAGATTTAAAAATAATGATCATACCGTCATACAAACTAGGAGCAGCATATGCTGTTGGCCCATTGAACATGGTGCTTCCTTCAACTGGATCATGACTATCTGATTATAGCCAAAAAACTCAACTTTCCTGCCTGCTCCCAGCATCCTGTGTAGGACCTTTGATTCTAGTAGGCCAATTTTAAAATTGGGGTTTTGCTATTCATTGCTGGTCAGTGAGCACCATGGTGATATGTCAATGATAGTTGAGGCAGGTTAGGATCTAGAGTCTCTGCACCAGGTGAGCTGAGGCAGGGGAGGAGAAAACACATATTAATACATAATGGAATCTAATGCTGGGGTCACATAGGACTCAAAGGCTGTGAAGTCATTGAGGAGCATTCAAACATATTTGTAGACTCTCTTCTTCTGATTAGACAATTACCACAGTTCTCTGAATGTAGCAGATCTGCAGAGCTTTGACCTAACCTGTTGGATGTGGAATTGCTTAGTGGACTTAACAGGGTAGATGCAGAAAGGTTATTTCTGGATGTAAGTTTGCTCATTGAACTAGAAGGTTCGTTTTCAGACATTTCTTCACCATGCTAGATAACATCATCAGCGAGTATCTGGTGAAATGCTGGTGTCAGTGACTTGGAGGCTCACTAATGATGTTACCTAGTATGGTGATGAAACATCTGAAAACAAATCTTCCAGTTCAGTGAGTAAACTTACATCCAGAACCTCAACCTGAGCTTCAAATCTTCTCAAAACTCACTAAAGGTTATTTCTCCTTGTGGGAATGTCTAGGACCAAAAGGCAAAATCCTGGGGTAAGAAATTGCCCATTGACTGCAGAGACAAGGAGAAATTCTTTCTCGCAGAATTTTGTGAATCTCTGGAATTCTTTACTGCAGAGGGTTGTCAAGATTGGGTCATTAAATATATTCAAGGCTGAGATAGGCAGACTTCCAGTCATGAAGTGAATCAAGGAATGGGGATAAGGTAGGAAAATAGAGCTGAGGATTACCATGTCAGCTATGATCTCATTGAATAGTTGAATGGAGTTGATGGGCTGTTTGGCTATCTTTGCTTGTACATCCTATGATTTCATGATCTATCACTTTTAGCACACTGTTGGTGTCACATAGCAGATTGAATGGTGACATCAAGAGTTCTGTCATATCTGCTTCTGTGTCCCTTTGGATTTAAGGAATGGAGATGAGTGCCAATCAAAAAGGTGTTGTCAAAATAATCTTGACGAAACAAGTTCAAATTGGAATTAGTTTTTAAAGGTGGAGAAGAGCATGCGGTTGAGAAGATGGGTAGAATCTGTACTTCTGGGGTAAATGGAAGGCCAATGGCTGAACAGTTTGTAATCTGGAAGTTCAGCTGCAAGTGAACTGGGATAGAGATATTTTTGGACAGTCACAAAAGGTTGGAAGCTATAGGATGATAGAAATGGGTAGTGGTACAAGTGATTGATCAGAGACAATCTTACCTGTGACAGACATGATGAGAATAAAGAGACAACATGTGATGGCAAGATCAGGAGACCAGCTGTTAAAATGGTTTGGAGAATTTACATAGATGATGAAATTAATGGAGTTGGGAGTGTACTGAATTCAGTACAGCTATAAAATACATTTTTACAAGATTACAAACATGCTGCAATGTAACTGTAGATCAAGGAAATGTATTAAAATATATTGGAAATTATCAATTGTACATTTAAATTCCAAGTAAAATAAACAGTTAATAAACAGTATTAGTGAGCAGAGAACTGCAACTTATGTATTCACATTTTAAAGTTTTCAACTGATGCCAAGCCAAACCACTTTTAAGCAACATGACACTCAGACTGTAAATGACATTCCAAGATCTGAACTGAATAAAACAATGTGGAGTGTTACTATTTGTTTTACATACTTACTCAATTTGGATGTAATATCACTAGTCCAGATGGTATACTCAAATACTAGTTGCATTCACATTGTAAAGTCAAATGCTTTCACACCAAAGCTACAGTGCTAGGCTGTGAATATCACTTCCAGGGTTAGGAACTGAGGCAGAAAGTATGCCAGCATTCAAGATTACTAACATAACAAATTAAGAGCAGAATGAGCTCATTTGGCCCCTTAAACTCACTGTCATTTAAACAGGTCATCCCTGATCATCAATTTCTCTGGTATTTTCCCCTGATTTTTCCATAGCTGCTTGTGTCATCAGAATCCAGAAATTTATCAATTTTTGGTCCTGAACATTTTCAATGATGAAGCTTCCACAGCCCTTTGGAGTAGAGAATTCTGAAAATTCTCCACTCTCTAGTTAGCCAAGAATCCATCTAACTCTTCTTTAAACATAAGCAGTAACTGCCTCTGCTGCTCTTCGTGCAAGAAAATTCCGAATATGCAATCCTCTGAAAGAAACAATATTGTCATCTCCAATTTAAATAGGAGATCCCTTATTTTTACACTCTGTCCCCTAATTCTAGCCCCTACCAAGTGGGGAAATGTCAAGTTCTAATTGCTCCAGAGGTGTCATAACATCTTTCTGAACAGGTTGATTAGAAAAGATCTAAAATAAACAGGGAGGGCAACATAGAAACTATGAAGATGCACTGAACATTTATTTGGTCACTGAGTCTTTGGAAAATGTAAAGCACAATAGTGTGCTGAAAGAAGTGAAGAGAGCGAGTTTTGAGAAGATTTGTAGCTCAGATTGAAGTTCTGGATGTAGGTTTGCTTGCTGAGCTGGAAGGTTTATTTTCAGATGTTTCATCACCAAACTGGGTAACATCTTTAGTGAGCCTCTGAATGAACCTTCATTTGTCTGAAAACGAATCTTCCAGCTCAGCAAGCAAACCAACATCCAGAAGTGAAGAGATTTATGTTACAGTGCTGTGCCAGATTGAAAGCAGCATTTGAAAGTTGGAAAAGAATGACATTTCTAGAGTGCCTTTCATGATTACAGTGTGGCCCAACAGGCTCTAACTTCTTGGGATTGAAGGATTTGCAAAATCAGAGGAATCAAAATAAGGAAGTCTACCCCGGTAACACGTTTATATAAAACTTGTGGTAGACCAATATAGTTGCATACAGGCCCATGGCCATCACTGCAATGGTAAATCATTATTTTCTGTTCCTATATTTTTGGCACTACTCTTAAGTATGAGGTGACATTGCTACTTTTACCATTCATATATATATTGTCTGGATACCCTCAAGCATAAAATCCTGGTTTTGTACAGGCTAAAAGAGGATGTCAGCAGTATTCAGTGGAAGAGTTGAACAGCTTAAGTTGCAGATGCTAAATCTGAAAGGTATTTGGGGCTCCTGGTTGATGTTAACATTCCCCTGCACGTGGTTTTCCAGGACCATGTTGATAAAGGACAAAGACTATTTTGGTACAAATCATGTTTCTTGAAAGGAAGCCAAGTCCCATGAAGATTAAATGCAGAAAGAATGAGCTGTATGGTCCCCATCTGCACTGTTGTCATTCCTTAATTCTCTGAAATTTTAGATAGACAATTTAGTTCTCAAATGAGAAAAACTTATTTCATTGTAACTATTTATAAACAATAACAGTAATCCTATAATTTAGAAGGATGTAATTTGGTTTCTAATAACCAACCTTATGGTACTTCATCAATTGTTTTTAAATAAAGGCACACAACATCAATCAGATTACTTTCAATATTATGCTGGTCACTTTCTTGAAGGACTCAATCAATTTCATGAGATAAGACCGACATTTCCTAAAATTATTCTGCATATGGGCAGCACGGTGGCACAGTGGTTAGCACTGCTGCCTCACAGCGCCAGAGACCCGGGTTCATATCCTGCCTTAGGCAACTGTCTGTGTGGAGTTTGCACATTCTCCCTGTGTCTGTGTGGGTTTCCTCCGGGTGCTCTGGTTTCCTCCCACAGTCCAAAAATGTGCAGGTCAGGTGAATTGGCCATGCTAAATTGCCTGTAGTGTTAGGTGAAGGGGTAAATGTAGGGGAATGGGTCTGGGTGAGTTGCGCTTTGGCAGGTCGGTGTGGACTTGTTGGGCCAAAGGGCCTGTTCCCACACTGTAAGTAATCTAATCTAATATATTTCAAAACCAAAGAAACGTCCAAAAAAAAAAGCATATCACATTATCTGTTTTCCCATAGTTTTCCTCTTAATTGAGTCTGTTTAGAGTATTCTACATGAAATGACATTGGATTATTAAACACTTTTAGGTTTAAGTGAGTTTATATTATTGAAACTTACATTATTGAAACACTTAGTTTGAGTAATGGGAGAGTGGTGACATGGTGGTCTGGGTTTGGTCTACATGGAACTCTAGAGTTACAGAAATATTATGGACTCCTAATAGCCCTTTGAAATGTTCTAACAAGTAAGCAATTATTGGGAGAGAATAGCCTAGTGCTAATGTCACCTGACCAGCAATCCAGTTCTGAGAACCTGGGTTCAAATCCCACCATGGCAGAATTCGAATTCAGTAAAAATCTGGAATTTAAAGGAAATCTAATGACAACTTCTAATGACAACTATGTAACTATTATTGATAGATTTTCACAACAATCTAGTTCACTATGGTCCTTTATGGAAGGAAGTCTATGACAGACTTATAACGGCACAGAATTTATTCTGGGTGAAGGACTTCAATCTCTTTTTCCAAGTAGTACCACTGCTCACTGAGCTGGTCAAGTCCTAAAGGACACATCTGCTATATAGAACTTGCGATAAAGTGTGAAGGAAGAGGGAAAAGCTATGTGATCTCATCCTCACTAATCTATCTGTGGTGGCTTTATCTATTCGTGACAGTATCAGATGTGATCTTGAGGATACAACTTGCTAAATGGGATAGATTTCAAACAACATCTCAAAACTGGGCATTTGTAATGCACAGTAGGTCATTAGCGGTAGCAGAATTGTATTCAATCTGAATCTGTAACAATCTCTCATGGCTCAGTTCATCCCTCACCTCTATCATTAGTAGGAAATCAACCCTAGTTCAATGAATAGTGCAGGAGGGCATGGCAGAACAGCACCATGAGGTGTCAACCTAGTGAAGACTAATTGCAGTGGTACATAGTGGAAGCATGGAGGTGGAACAAGTGGAGAATGCCAAGCTCCTGGGAGTGGTCATTCACAACAAGCTTTCATGAAATCTTTATGTGGACGCACTGGTTTCAAAAGTCCAACAACATCTCTTCTTCCTCAGGCAGCTGAGGAAATTTGGCATGATGGCAACTTTTATAGGTGCGCCATCGAAAGCATTCTGCCTGGATGTATCACTACCTGGTATGGCAACTGTACCATTCAAGATCAGAGATGATTACAGAGAGTGGTGAACTTGGCCTGGACAATTACAAAGGCCAACTGCCCATCTACAGAATCCATCTACCAGGCCTGCTGTCAAGGAAAGGCTGCCAGCATTCTTAAAGATCCATCTCACCCTGGTAATGTTTTTATACAACCTCTACCAGAGAGAAAGTACAGAAGCCTGAACACATGCACCAGCTGGTTTCAAAACAGTTCCTACCCTTCTGTTGTTAGAATACTAAATGGACTCACAAACTCTTAACATTCGCCCATACCTGTGTTTTTGTTTTTGCCGCTGTTTACCTATTATTAACATATCTATGCTACTTAACTCTGTGATCTGCATGTATCACTCACAAGACAAAGCTTTTTACTGTGCCTTGGTACACATGACAATAAATTCAATTCATTTCAATTCAATTCAGATTGCATAGACAGGGCTAACTATTTGCATAGTGATTCTAAGCAACTGATCAGACCTAAGCTCTGCAGTCCTGTCAAATCCAGTCACAGATGATGGTTGATAAATAAACAACAAGAAGGAAACTCCATAAATATCCCCATCCTCAAAAATAAGTACCGAGCACACCAGTGCCATAGACAAGGCTGAAGCTTTTGCATACATCTTCAACCAGAGCTACCAAGTAATTGATCTATCTCAACTTCCCTACATTCACAGCATTATAGTCTTTGCATTCACCCTATTCTACAAACGATTTCATTCACTCCATATGATATCAAGAAATGGCTGAGGGCAGCTGACAAAGACTATAAGCTCTGACAACAGTTCTGGAAAGTTGTCACTCAGACCTAGCTGGTATACTTACCTTTGAGCTCCTAGCAAACCTGTTCCGGTGCAGCTACAACAGTGGCATCTCCCTGACAATATGTAAAATTGTCAGGTATGTCCTGTCCATGAAAAACAGGACAAATCCAACATCGTCAATGACCATCCTGCTGGCAAGTGATGGAGAGAGATGTCAACACTGCTATCAAGCAGCATTTGCAAAGCAAATCACTGACCCTCAATGTGTTTTGCCAGGGTCATTCAGCTCCTGAACTCATTGCAGCCTTAATCCAAATAAGAACAAAAGACCTGAGCTTCAGAGATATGGTGATATCAAGGCCAAGTTTAGCACAGTATGACTTCAAAGAACCCCAGCAAAACTGGCATCAGTTGGTATGGGGAAGAACGTAGTCTGCTCGTTAGATACATAAAAAGATGAAGAACATGGTTGTTGGTGTTCAATATGTTCCAGAATATCACAGCAGGAGTTCTTTGTCTCAGTAGGAGGCAAAGCTTTTCATTGTACTTGGGTACACGTGACTATAAATCAAATTACAAAAAAATCAGGGTTATGCCCTGGGCCCAGTCATTTTTAGCTGTTTCATCAAGATCAACAATGGGATGGTCACTGATAATTACACAATGTTCAGCATCATTCACAACTTTTCAGATATTCAAGCAGTTTGAGTCCACTTGCAGAAGGACCTGGACAACATACAGGCTAATATATTTGAAACAGCATTTTTATCACACAAGTGCCTAAAGAATCTAAGCAGCATCCCTTGACATTCAATGGTATTACTACCGTTGAATCCCTCATGATATCCAGCTTGGGGTTACAACTGACAAGAATGGTGTCAGGGATCAAGTACAATCAGTGTGGCTTTGTCAGAGGTGTGTGTGTGTGTGTGTGGGGGTGGGTGGGGGTGGGTGGGGGTGGGGGTGGGTGGGGGTGGGTGGGGGTGGGTGGGGGTGGGGGTGGGTGTGGTCATGCCAATCAAATCTGATGTAATTTTGAGAAGGTAGCCAAGTGTTTGGATGAGGGTCGTGGCAGTTGATGTAGTTTATATGGAATTCAGTAAGGCTTTTGCCATGTAGGAGACTGATTTAAAAAAAGGTCAAAGTGCATGGAATTCAAGATCACTTGACAAGTTGGATCCAAAATTGGCTTAGTGGTAGACAGAGGGTGGCGGTAGAAAGGCTATTTGTGTGACTGGAGACCAGTGTCAGTAGCTTATCACAGGGATCAACACTGGGTCCATTACATTAATGAAATTTATGAACAACATAAAGTAAAACATGGAGCAGCAAGAGAATGGTAAGTAAGTTTGCAGGTGACACAAATGTTGTCTGGGTGGTTAAGAGTGAGGAAGAGGTATTAGGTTATATGAGAATATAAATAGATTGGTCAGTTGGTAAATCAATGGCAGGTAGAATTTAAGTCAAAAGTATGGTGCTGGAAAAGCACAGCAGACCAGGCAGCATCCATGGAGCAGGGGAATTGTTATTTCGGGCATAAGCCCTTCATCAGGAATGAGGCTTGTGGACCTCGAGTAGTGGGGGTTGGGGGCTGGAGGGGTGGGGGAAGGTAGCTGAGAATGCAATAGGTAGATGAAGGTGGAGGAGAATGTGCTAAGTCAGAGAGGAGAGTGGAGCAGAGGGAGGGGAAAGACGATGGACAGGTCCACAGGATGGTGCCGAGTTGGAGGCTTGCAGCTGGGAGATGGTGGGGGGGAAATGAGGAAACTGGTGAAATTCACATTAATCCTGTGGGGGTTGCATGGCCTCAAGACAGATACCTGCGCCAACCAATCCCACCGCCCATGATCGAACACCTCAATTCCCCCTCCACTCCACCAAGGACACACAGGTCCTGGGCCTCCTCCATTGCCAAACACCAAGCACCTGACACCTGGAGGAAAAATACCTCATCTTCTGCCTTCCCCTAGCCCCACTCCCCTTTCATTTATCTCTCAGCCCCCCCGGCTCACAAGCCTTATTGGCTTACGCCCGAAACGTGAATTCTCCTGCTCCTCAAATGCTGTCTGGACTGCTGTGCCTTTCCAGCGCCACACTCTCGACTCTGATCTCCAGCATCTGCAGTCCTCACTTTCTCACAGGTGGAATTTATTCCTGATAAATGTGAGGACGATGGAACAAGACAAGGAAGTATTCAATGAATGGCAAGACACTGCGAAGCTCAGAGGAACAAAGGGATGTAGGGGTGCTTGTCCACAAATCCCTGAAGGGGTCAGGACAAGTTAAAAGTGTAGATACAAAGACACTTGCCTTCATTTGTTGGGGCATAGATTATAAGAGCAGAGAAGTTATTTTGGAGCTGTGTAGAACTTTGGTTAGGCCATAGCTGGAATATTATGTGCAGTTTTGCTCACCACACCATTGGTAGTGATTGTGCTGAAGAGGCTGCAAATGAGATTCACCAGGATGTTGCCTGGAATGAAGCATTTCAGCTATGTAGAGAATCTGTGTAAACTCAGATTGCTTGCAGCAGAGAAGGTTGAGGTGGATCTGATAGAGGTTGGGGGGACGACTTACCAAAGGTATGAACAGAAGGGAAGGGGTGAAAGGAGGAGAGTGTTAGTTATTGGGACTCAATAGTGAGAGGGTCAGATCAAAGGTTTGTTGGGAACGAAAGGGACTCAAGGTTGGTGTGTTGCCTCCCAGGTGTCAGGGTCCATGATGTCTCGGATTGTGTCTTTGAGATCCTGAAGGGATAGAGTGACTAGCCCTAAGTCGTGGTCCACATAGGTACCAACGACATAGGAAGAAAGAGGGACAGGGATGTAAGGCAGGATTTCAGGAAGCTAGTGTGGAAGCTGAGAGCGAGAACAAAAACAGAGTTGTTATCTCTGGATTATTACCCGTGCCACGTGATAGTGAGGTGAAGAACAGAGAGAGATATCAGCTAAACACGGGCTGCAGGGACGGTGCAGGAGGGTTTCAGGTTTATGGCTAATTGGGGCTCATTCTGGAACTTCTACAAAAAGGACAGTTTTCATTTGAACCAGAGGAGTACTAATACCCTGGGTGGGAAATTTGCTTGTGCTATTCGGGTGAGTTTAAACTTGCTCAGCCAGGGGGGATGGGAACTCATGGTATAGTTCCAGTACACAGGAGGATGAGAGTATGGAAGACATAGACATGATTTCATGGTCACAGGAGTGTGCTGGGAGACAGCAAGTTGGGTTTGAAGTATGTCTACTTCAACACCAGGAGTATCCGGAATAAGGTAGGTGAGCTTACAGCATGGATAGGCACCTGGGACTTCAATGTTGTGGCCATTTCTAAGACATGGATACAGCAAGGTCAGGAATGGATGTTGCAGGTTCCAGGGTTTAGATCTTTCATTAAGATCAGAGAAGGTGGTAAAAGAGGGGGAGGTGTGGCTTTGTTAGTCAACGGTGTATAATGGTAGCTGAAAGAACTTTTGACGAGGATTCGTCTACTGAGGTTGTATGGGCTGAGGTTGGAAACAGGAGAGGAGAGGCCACACTGCTGGGAGTTTTTTTTTATATAGGCCTCCGTGGAGTTCCAGGGAAGTGGAGGAGAGGATTGGGAAACTGATTCTGGGCAGGAGTGAAAGAAACAGGATGGGCATTATGGGGGACTTTAACTTCCACAACATTGACTAGAAATGCTATAAGCTAAAAATGTGTTGCTGGAAAGGTGCAGCAGGTCAGGCAGCATCCAAGGAGCAGGAGAATCAATGTTTCAAGCATGAACCCTCCTTCCTGAAGATGCTGCCTGACTTGCTGCGCTTTTCCAGCAACACATTTTCAGCTCTGATCTCCAGCATCTGCAGTCCTCACTTTCTCCTAGAAATGCTATAATTCTAGTACGTCAGATGGATCAGTTTTTGTTCAATGTGTGCAGAAGGTTTCCTGACACAGTATGTCAAAGGGCTGAGAAGAGGGGAAGCCTCACTGGATCTAGTACTTGGTAATGAACCAGGCCAGGTGTTTGATTTAGTGATAGTTGAGCACTTTGAAGAGAGTGACCATAATTTAGTTACGTTTAGTTTAGTGATAGAAAGGATAGGTACATGCCACAGGGCAAGAGTTATAGATGGGGGAAGGGCAATTATAATGTGATTAGGCAAGATTTAGAAGGCATAGAAGGAGACAGCAAAATGCAGGGGATGGGGACAATCAAAATGTGGAGATGGTTTAAGGAATAGATATTGCGCGTTTTTGACAGGTATGTCCCTGTCAGGCAGGGAGGAAGTGATAAGGTAAGAGAACCGTAGTTTACGAAAGAAATTGCATCTCTTGTTAAGCAGAAGAGGGAGGCTTATGTGACGTTGAGGTGAGATGGTTCAGATGAGGCAATGCAGAGTTACAGAGTAGCTAGGAAGGATTTAAAGAGAGAGTTAAGAAGAGCAAGGATGGACATGAGCAGTCTTTAGTAGGTATAATAAAGGAAAACCCTAATGGTTTCTATAGATATGTGAGGAATAAAAGGATGGCTAGTGTAGGAATAGGGCCTGTCAAAGACAGAAGTGTGAAGTTGTATGTGGACCCTGTGGAGATCGGAGATGTGCTAAATGAATATTTCTCATCTGTTTTCACTCAGGAAAAGGAGAATATAGTAGAGGAGAAGACTGAGATATGGGTTATTAGACTTAAAAGGATTAAGGTTAGTAAGGAGGAGGGGGTTATCAATTCTAGAATGTGTGAAAGTAGGTAAGTCCCCTGGGATCGGATGGGATTTTTCCAAGAATTCTCTGGGAAGCTAGAGAGGAGATGACCGAGCCTTTGGCCTTGATCTTTGAGTCATCATTGTGTACAGGTTTAGTACCAGAGGACTGGAGGATTGCAAATGTTGTGCCCTTGTTCAAGACAGGTAGTAGAGATGACCCAGGTAATTATAGACCAGTGAGCCTTACGTCAGTTGTCGGAAAAGTTTTGGAAAGGACTATAAGAGATGGGATTTATAACCATCTAGCAAGCAACAATTTGATATATCAACATGGATTTATCAAGGGCAGGTCATGTCTCACAAACCTCATTGAGGTTTTTGGGAAGGTGACCAAGCATGTGGATGAGGGAAGGGCAGTTGTTGTGGTGTACATGGACTTCACTAAAGCCTTTGATAAGGTTCCACATAGTGGACTATTGGAGAAAATGCAAAGGTATGGGATTGAAGGTGATTTAGCAATCTGGATTAAAAACTGGCTTTCTGTAAGAAGGCAACAAGTGGTGATTGATGGAAAATATTCAGCCTGGAGTCTGGTTACTAGTGGTGCGCCACATGTCATGTCGGCGGAGTGTGGAAGAATGTTGCAGGTTGCAGGAGGACTTGGATAAACTGCACAATTGGACTGAAAGGTGGCAAATGGAGTTCAGTGCAGATAAATGTGAGGTGATTCACTTTGGGAAGAATAACAGGAAGGCAGAATACTGGGTCAATGGAAAGACTTTTGGTAGTGTGGATGTGCAGAGGGATCTTGGTGTCCATGTACATGGATCTCTGAAAGTTGCCACCCAGGTTGATAGTACTGTTAAGAAGACATACAGTGTGTTAGAATTCATTAGTAGATGGATTAAATTCCGGAGCGGTGATGTCATGCTGCAACTGTACAAAATGCTAGTGCGGCCTCACTTGGAGTACTGTGTGCAGTTTTGGTTGCCCCATTACAGGAAGATTGTGGAAGCATTGGAAAAAGTGCAGACGAGATTTACCAGGATTTTGCCTGGTCTGGAGTGAATGTCTTATGAGGAAAGGCTGAGGGACTTCAGTTTATTCGCATTGTAGAGAAGAAGGCTATGAGGCGAGTTAGTAGAGACATACAAGATGATCAGAGGATTAGATAGGGTGAACAGTGAAAGTCTTTTTCCTAGGATAATGACATCTGCTTGTACGAGGAGTCATAGCTGCAAATTGACGGGTAATAGATTTAAGACAGATGTGTCAGAGGCATGTTCTTTACTCAGAGTGGTAAGGACGTGGAATGCCCTGCCTGCAAATGTAGTTAACTCAGTCACATCAGGGGCAGTTAAGCAGTCCTTGAATAAGCATATGGATGATGATGGGATATTGTAGGGTGATGGGCTTAGATTAGTTCACAGGTCGGTGCAACATCGAGGATCAAAGGGCCTGTTCCGCGCTGTATTGTTCTATGTTCTGGTGACCCAATGTTTCAATCCCATGGTAGATGGTGGAATTTGAATTAAATTAAGAAAAAATTTGGAATTAAGAGTCTACTAATGACTGAAACCAACATCGATTCATTCTAGGTGGTGTGAATTTATCATCTTTTCCAGAGAAATTAGGGATGGGAAGCTATTATTGGCCCATGCCCACATCCCATGAGCAAATTAAAAAAAAATTGATCGGCCAGCCTTGCCAGCAACACCTCATCTACGTTAAAGTTTTCTTTTTAAAAACTAGCAAACATTGATAAATAGCTTTTAAAAAAAACAAGAAAAAAGCCTAATGGAAGACAGAAAAGGAATGAAATAATACCCTGTGAACAATGTAAATGTTTCAAGTAGAATTCATGAGTCATAATTGTTAGTAGATTATTATACAATGAAAGTATCGCTTTATCTTCCTCTAGATCTGATATTGGCATGCAGGGCAAGCCAATTTATATTACAGACAGACTGGACCCTTACAGAATGAAATAAAAGCTGTATACATCCAACAGTTCAAGCAAAAATTATAAATAGTGGAACAAATTTACCTTTTTAGGTTAATGATCTTTCATCAAAGGAACAAAGAGAATGACTCAATAGAATGAACGCCTTTCCCATTCATAAATTTGTGTGCATAGGGATGGAGTCAATTGGGGAAGCTTTCATTAGTACATGATTTCTATTATTTACTGCTAATGCATCTAGGGTTCTTGCTGATCTGTAGAACTGAATACCTTTTTCTCCTTCTACTTTCATGAGGAAGGACATGAAGTTTGTCATTACAGTCATGAATAAAACATAGTCAAAAAAGCTAAATTCCAGAAGTGAGGTGTCAGTGACTGCCCTTGACATTAAGATTGAATTTGACTGAGTGAGGCTTTGAGGAGGCCCTAGCAAAATTTAAATCAATGAGAAATAAGGGGTAACTCTCCGAAGGTTGGAGACAAAAGATGGTTGTATTCATTAGGGTGATATTAAAAAAAATCTCTATTTAGAGATGTTTAATACATCTTAGGACCAGGTGGTACACTAACACTGCACCACAAGAGCCCTGTTTTTTTTTGGAGCTCAACAACCAGCTCAACCAATTTCAGCTAGGTCATCAATGAATTTCCTCTCATCATAAAAATCAGGGACATTCTCTGCTGATTGTACTTTGTTCAGCACCATTCATGACTCCTCAGAAACTGAAGCAGTCCATGTTCCATCCCCCATGTTCAAATCATAAAGACCTGGGCAATATCCAAGAGTGGGGTGTCAAGTAATATTTGCATAACACAACTGACAGGCAATGACCATCTCCAATGAGAGAATCTGACCATTGCCTCTGGACATTTAATGACATTACCATTGCTGAATTCCTCCATTATCAACATCCTGAAGATTACCATTAACTAGAAACTAACTGGACTAGCCATATAAATATTGTGGCTACAAAAAGGTGAATAATTCATCTCCTGACTCCCCAAGGCCTGTTTCCATCTACAAAGCACAAGTCAGGAGTGTGAAAGAATACTGCTCAGTTGTCCAGATATGTGCAATTCCCACAGCAGTCAAAAAGCTTGATACCAATCAAGACAAAGCAGCCCACTTGATTGAACACATCACCCACTGCGGAGGAGGGATGTTAGGTCAGAGAATCTCCTCGTGGGTCTGCTCCTGGGCCTGGTGAAAATGGCCATCGACAGGTCCAGGCAGCAAGTCGTGGAGGGGGTGGTTATTTGCTTGCCCCTCTTCCGTGGGTATGTCAGAGCCCGGATGTCCCTGGAGAAGGAGCACGCAGTGTCCACCAATATCTTCGAGATTTTCAGGGAAAAGTGGGCACCACAGGGAGTGGAGTGTATTATTTCCCCCTCCAACTCTATTTTGATTTGATCCCTGCCCTCCCCTTACTATCTGATCATGCAGCATTGCCCTCGGAGAAGGGGACTGCTTGTCACTGGCCACTCGGATGTTTCCTTTCTTCCTGGTGGTGGAAATAGAATAAAGATTGGTACACCTGTTGTTTTTCACGGTGTCTCATACCTGCACACACACAACTTGGGTGCTGGGGAAAAATAAGCACTACACAGTCAGTGTTTTAAAAAAAAGAAAGAAAAAAATATATAAAACCAGGTGGGTAATACAAAAAAACCTGGAGATTTAATGTCTCCATAACCAAAATAAAATGAACACCATAGAGTCATAGAAATGTACATCACAGAAACAGACCCTTCAGTCCAACCTGTCCATGCCGACAAGATATCCTAACCCAATCTAGTCCCACCTGCCAGCACCTAGCTCATATCCCTCCAAACCCTTCCTATTCATATACCCATCCAAATGCCTCTTAAATGTTGCAATTGTAACAGCCTCCACTACATTCTCTGGCAGCTAATTCCATACATGTACCACCCTCTGCGTGAAAGAATGCCCCTTAGGTCTCTTTTATATCTTTCCCCTCTCACCCTAAACCTATGCCCTCTAGTTCTGGACTCCCCAGCCCCAGGGAAAAGACTTTGTCTATTTATCCTATCCATGCCCCTCACAATTTTGTAAACCTCCATAAGGTCACCCCTCAGCCTTCGATGTTCCAAGGAAAACAGCCCCAGCCTGTTCAGCCTCTCCCTGTAGCTCAAATCCTCCAACCCTGGCAACATCCTTGTAAATCTATTCTGAACCCTTTCAAGTTTCACAACATCTTTCCGATAGGAAGGAGACCAGAATTGCATGCAATATTCCAACAGTGACCTAACCAATGTCCTGTACAGCCGTAAAATGACCTCCCAACTTCTGTACTCAATTATGGGACCAATAAAGGAAAGCATATCAAACACCTTCTTCACTGTCCTATCTGCCTGTGACTCCACTTTCAAGGAGCTATGAACCTGCACTCCAAGGTCTCTTTGTTCAGCAACACTCCCTAGGACCTTCCCATTAAGTGTATAAGTCCTTCTAAGATTATTCACTCTCTCCACCACTGATGCACAATAATATCAGTGTATATCATCTACAGGATGCATTGCAGTAAGCTCTTAAGACTGCATCTTCCAAGCCCAAGAGCATTAACATTTAGAAGGATAGGAGAGATCTGGGTATGCTACCGTTGCAAGTTCCACACCGAGCCACTCACCATTCTGACTTGCAACTATACCTCAGTTCCTTCACTGTCGCTGGGTAAAAACTCTGGAAGTCTGCCTAATAACACAATGAGCGTCCCTCACGAAATGTACAGTAGCGATTCAAAGAGGTATCGTTCTACCACATTCTCAAGGGCAACACCCAAGTCCCCAAAGTGAAGAAAAGAAAACGTACATTTGTTCTTTTCTTGTGACCATTTTTGGGCAGCCTAAGTTCTGAAACCTCTTTTTCATGGTAATATAGTAACCTCTGTATTGGTATGAAATACACAGTGCAGGGCTGATTGCCCAGGCTCTGGAGGGCGCTCCTACCTTCGAGTTTGCTGTGTGTGACCTGTTTGTGGCGGGTTACTGAAATCTTGCAGACGCTCCGTCTTGGTCGCTGTTCCTTCCCGGAGATGGTGCCTGACAGCTGTTCACTGCTGGCCGTGCGTGCTCAGCTGATCCCTCTGCTCCTCTGTAAGTGCCCTTCCCGCTGTAGGTAGCTGAACACGATGACCGAAACCGCAGGGAGTCAGCGCCCGGGCGCTACCAGCGTTTGTAAAACACAATGAAGATCAAATGCAGGCTGTAGTTCCAGGGGAATCAGGTGGGAAGCTACATTCTCAGGGAACCAGCGTGTTTTAACCCATTTGTCGGCCCCTGACTTGCAATGTGACGGTGGCTGGCGGGGCCTGAAATCAATGGAAGAGCTGGACTTTGGGGCTTATGCATTTCCCAAAACAGGGCCTGAGCCAAGGCGTTGTAAATCGCCGGGTGGGACTTGCCGACTGCATATTTCCAGGGTCTAGTTTGGAGGTTTCAATCACCCCTTCGGCTGTACACGATACAATACCGAGCACAGCTCTAATACACAGCATTGAAGGCACTTCCTCCCAAGATCCGGTTTCTGTTTCCAACTTTTTTAAAAATGCTCTTCAATTAAAGGAGAACAGCTCGGACCGTTGTTAAGCCGATTAAAATGTAACTTGCAAAATTTCGTATTTAGATTTCAATATCGTATTTAGTTTTTTTTGTAAAGTCACTTTTATAGCAACTCTATATTTAATGCACCTCAAAGTCTAGTATGAAGTACGTTGAGACAATTGAGTTACTTTATATTCTATATATGGATCTACGAGTTGGAGCAGAATTGGGACCTTCAGCCCCTCGAACCCATTCCACAATTCAATAATATCTGATCTTCAAAAATCGTTGATGTTGAATTCCACATTTTCAACCATCTTTCTTTATCCACCAAGAATCCGTATACCTCAACCTTACAAACATGCAAAAATCTATCTCCATTGCCCTCTGAGGCAGAGAGTTCCAATCCAACTATCTGAAAGAAAAAGTCCCCCTCAACCCCTTGATCATAGGGTGATCCCTAATTTTAAAACAGTGCCCCTTTGTTCTGGACTCACCCATAACAGGAAACATTCTTTTGTCCACCTCATTAAGTCCATTCAGGTTCTTGTACATTTTAATGAAATCACTTTTCTGTCCAACCTGACTAATCCCACAAAACAACGTGATCATCCCAAGTTTCAATCCAGCAAACTTCTGCTAAACCATCACCACCAATGTATGTACAGACTTCCTTAAAACAAGGGGACCAAAACTCTGCATAGTATTTGAGATGTGGTGTTACCAATGTACTGTATAATTAAAGTATAGCATTCTTCCTTTGATGATCTGTTCTTCTCATAATAAGGGATAACCTTTGTTGCATCATCTTATCAAATACTGTCTGGAAATCCAAAAAGAGTGTATGTTCGAAGCCCCCTCTTTATGCATAGTGCATGTAGCTGCATCAAAGTACTCAGTGAATTGTTTAAACTTGATTTCCTTCTCACAAAACCATGCTGACTCTTCTGATTAACTTGTTCTTCCAATTACCAACAGAATGATCGATTCTTGCTCCTTTCCCACTGCAGCTGTCAAGGTGACCAGTCTGTAGTTTCCTGTTCTCTGCTGCTGTCTTGTTGAATAGTGGAGCTAGACTTTTCCTTTCTCGTTTGATGGAACCTTTCCAGAATCTAGGCAATTTTAAAATTAAAATAAAATCTACTACACCATTCGAAACTTTTTTTTCGATGCTAGGATGAAATCTATCTGGACACAGAGACATGTCAGTTCACATCGCCATCATTTTGCTCAGTATCTCTGATTTCACTAAGTGCCTTTCTCCCTCCACCTCCAGATTTAGCGCTGTGACTGAATTGTTTTATGTTTCCTCAATAATGAAGATAGAAACAAAATATTTGTCAATTTAGTTTGTTATTTCTGTATTATCCACTACTGAATTACCATTCTCCCTGTCTTAGACTTTACACTCTATTTCCCTTTTTCATTCTTGTCAAAACTCTTGCTGTCCATTTTTATATTTATGGCTAGCTTCCTCTCATATTCTAATTTATTTGGTCTTAATTAATCTTTGAGTCATTCTATGCTATTTTTGATATTCTGTCCAATCATTTGACTTACCACTTATTTTTGTGCAATGATAAGCTTTTTCTTTAACATTGATGCTTTCCTTAAAGTTTTCAGTTAACAACAGATGATGGGTTCTCTTAGATTTTTTTATTATATTACTGTCTTATTTTGAGTATTCTGAAATATACCTTCAAATGTCAGTCACTGCTTCACTATTGGTTTGTCTCCTAACCTGGTATTCTCTTGTACTTCAGCTTGTGCAGCTTTCAAGCCCACTTGGTTGCCATTACTTAACTTTAAAATACCAGTCTTGGATACGTTCTTCTCCTTTAGGACGTAAACCTAAAATTCAAGTATATTAACAACACCTCTACCTTGGGCTGCTTTTAATCTGAGTTTCAAGTTGAGAATGTGGTGCTGGAAAAGCACAGCAGGTCAGGCAGCGTCCAAGGAGCAGAAAAATCGTTGTTTCATGATGAAGGGCTTTTGCTCGAAACATTGATTTTCCTGCTCCTCGGATGCTGCCTGACCTGCTGTGCTTTTCCAGCACCGCACTCATGACTCTAATCTCCAGCATCTGCAGTCCTCACTTTCGCCTATTTAATCTGAGGTTGTTAATTAATCATGTCAGAGTACACAATACTAAGCCTACGTACTGTTCAAAGAAAATCTCTCAAAAACATTTTGTAAATACATTTAAAAAAATTTCTAATCAACCTGTTGAGAGATGTTATTACACATTTTTGGAGTATCTGAACCTTTTACTTCCTGGCTCAGAGATAGGGACATTACCGCTTCACCACAAGGAGGGCCGATGCTTTTAGTTAAATAGTGTACTGTTGTTCATCTGCAGTGCTGCTCCAGGACTTACTAAATCTTGAAATTTCTGCGTTTGTGATGAAATACCCATTTACTGTTAACTGTAGCTCACAATGTAACAGGGATTTTTTGCGATCACTCTGCCTCCTATAGACTCAAAATATTAATGCAATGTGTAAATCTTGTATTCTGAAGCAGAGAATTTCAACATTTTTGCTTGTGAAGTCTCTACCCCACAGAACATAGAATTGTATAGCACAGGAATGGGCCCTTTGACCCATGATGTGCTAAACATGATGCCAAGTTAAACCTGAATGGTATCCATCTGCAAATCCTGGCAGGATTTGCACACTTAATGGTAGTGTCCTAAGGAGTGTTTACCAACACCTTCCACCCGACCTCAACTTCACCTGGACCGTCTCAGACTCCTCCCTCCCCTTCCTAGACCTTTCCATTTCTATCTCGGGCAACCAAATCAACACGGACATTTACTATAAACCGACTGACTCCCACAGCTACCTAGACTACACCTCCTCCCACACTGCCCCCTGTAAAAAGCCATCCCATATTCCCAATTCCTTCGTCTCCGCCGCATCTGCTCCCAGGAGGACCAGTTCCAATACCGTACAACCCAGATGGCCTCCTTCAAAGACCGCAATTTCCCCCCAGACGTGATCGACGATGCCCTCCACCGCATCTCCTCCACTTCCCGCTCCTCCGCCCTTCCAACCGCCACCAGGACAGAACCCCACTGGTCCTCACCTACCACTCCACCAACCTCCATATACAGCGTATCATCCGCCGTCATTTCCACCACCTCCAAACGGACCCCACCACCAGGGATATATTTCCCTCCCTTCCCCTATCAGCGTTCCAAAAAGACCACTCCCTCCATGACTCCCTCGTCAGGTCCACACCCCCAACCAACCCAACCTCCACTCCCGGCACCTTCCCCTGCAACCGCAGGAAATGCAAAACTTGCGCCCATATCTCCTCCCTTACTTCTCTCCAAGGCCCCAAGAGATCCTTCCATATCCATCACAAATTCACCTGCACCTCCACACACATCATTTATTGCATCCGCTGCACCTAATGTGGCCTCCTCTATATTGGGGAGACAGGCCTCCTACTTGCGGAACGTTTCATAGAACACCTCTGGAACACCCGGACCAACCAACCCAACCACCCTGTGGCTCAATACTTCAACTCCCCCTCCCACTCCACCAAGGACATAACAACACGACGGTTGGAGGAAGAGCGCCTCATCTTCTGCCTAGGAACCCTCCAACCACAAGGGATGAACTCAGATTTCTCCAGTTTCCTCATTTCCCCTCCCCCAACCTTGTCTCAGTCAAATCCCTCAAACTCAGCACCGCCTTCCTAACCTGCATTCTTCTTCCTGACCCCTCCGCCCCCAACCCACTCCAGCCTATCACCCTCACCTTGACCTCCTTCCACCTATCGCATCTCCATCACCCCTCCCCCAAGTCCCTCCTCCCTACCTTTTATCTTAGCCTGCTGGACACACTTTCTTCATTCCTGAAGAAGGGCTTATGCCCGAAACGTCGAATTTCCTGTTCCTTGGATGCTGCCTGACCTGCTGCGCATTTCCAGCAACACATTTTCAGCTCCTAAGGAGTGTTGCCAAACAAAGAGACCTTGGGGTGCTGGTTATAGTTTCTTGAAGGTGGAGTCACAGGTAGACAGGGTAGAGAATCGGGCATTTGGTATGGCTACCTCCCTATTCATGTACTCATCCAGATGCTTTTTAATTGTAATAGTAATTTTACTGCCTCCACTACTTCCTCTTGTAGCACAATTCATCGTGCACCATCCTCTGCGCGAGAAAGTTATCCATCAGGTCCTTTTGAAAGCAGACACCTCTCACCTTAAACCTATGCTCTCTAGTTTTGGAATCTCTCACCCTTGGAGAAATACCTTAGCTATTCATCCTATCCATGCCCCTCATGATTTTATAAACCCCTGTAAAGTCACCCCTCAGCCTCTTACACTCAAGGGAGAAAAGCCACAGCCTACTCAGCCTCTCCCTATAACTCAAACGCTGCAATCCCGGCAATACCCTTGTAAATCTTTATTGCACCTTCTCAAATTTAACAACATTTTTCCTTTAGGAGGGTGGCCAGAATAATATGCAGTATTCTAAAACTGGCCTCACCAATGTCTTCTACATCCTCAACATGACATTATATCTCTTATTGTCAATGTTCTGACCAGTGATCCTTCCAACATCTTTCTTGCTATTTACAGGTTTTCTCTAACAGAAGTTTACACACTGCCCGCTTACTGATCTTCCAAATTGTTTATTCTTCCTGTGACATAGGGCACCTTGCTGCTTGGCATCAGATTTTTTTTCTCTTTTCCACTTTCTATTTTCTAAAACATCAAACTATTCACCTGAAGATTATTTTTCAAAATGTCTCATTTCAATATATGTAAATGTACATCCAAACAACCCTACACCGCTCTCAGAGCTTAAGTGAAACTAAACTATATTTCTTGACTTATAAATACAAAGCAAACTTAAAGCTATACATAACTGGATCTATATTAGATCCCAAGTTTCCAGATAATAATAAACCATTAATCAAATGTAAGTTACCTTCTGCAGGATAAAAATGGGTAAGATTGGATCTTTTAAATAAAATGACAAATACAGTACAAAGCATTGAATTAGCTTTGTAAGTGAAGTGCTTACTGTTTTTTGATGTGCATGAGGAATAGTGTCACGTTTCCTTTTAAAACCATTGCTTTAAAGTGATCCTCTCAACAATACATTTAGTGGACACCTTTGTCGGCTTATAATGTAACAACTAGTCAGGAATGCTTAATAGTCAATAATCAGCCTTCAGCCAATCTGGGATCACTGGCATAACAAATTCATTTCTAATTTTTTTGGGCTGGTTACTGTAACTCCTTTCTTAAGGCAAATAAACTATTACAATTCATTTGAGCTAGGCCTGTCATAATGTTGTTCAATTAAATTAAATCTCCCCATAATCTTCTCTATTTTAAAATAAACATTTCTCGTCTTTCTAAATTTCATCCTGGCTAAAATCCTCAATTTCTAGCAAATTCCTTGTAAATTATCTCTGTGCCCACTTTTGGGAGGTTACATTGTTCCCTGAAGGTGGCAATGCAGGTCAGTAGAGTGGTTAAGAAGGCATACGGTATGTTTTCCTTCGTTGGACACGGTATTGAATACAAGAGTTGGCAAGTCATGTTACAGTTGTATAAAATTTTGGTTTGGTCACATTTGGAATACTGCATATAGTTCTGGTTGCCACATTACCAAAAGGATGTGAATGCTTGAGAGAGGGTGCAGAGTAGGTTCACCGATATATTGCCTGGCATGGAGGGTGCTAGCTATGAGGAGAAGTTGAGTAGGTGAGAATTATTTTCATTGGAAAGAAGGAGGTTGAGGGGGGGGACTAGATTGAGGCCTACAAAATTATGAGTGGTGTAGACAAGGTGGATAGCAAGAAACTTTTTCCCAGAGTGGAGGACTCAGTTAGTAGGGTCACGAGGTCAAAGTGAGAGGGGAAAGTTTAGGGGAGATATGTGTGGAAACTTCTTCACGCAGAGGGTGGTGGATACCTGGAACGTGTTGCCAGCGGAGGTGGTGGGGGTGGAACAATAGCATCATTTAAGATGTATCTAGACGGATACATGAATAGGCAAGGAGTAAAGGGATACAGATCCTTAGAAAATAACAGGCAGGTTTAGATAGAGGATCTGGATCAGCGCAGTCTTGGAGAGTCAAAGGGCCTGTTCCTGTGCTGTAATGTTCTTTGTTCTTTGTTCTACATTCTTCCTCAATGCGCTGGCTGAAAGTGTATGATTATTTTTAGCAGTCTCACAAATTTAAAGTCCTAACACAAGTGTGAAATAAATTGAAGAGCAGAGAAGGGGATGGATGTGGAAGTTAAATCATACAGATTGCAAGGATAAGTCAAGAATCTAATAAAATGAATGGTGAATTTTGCGTGGTAATTTTCGTCACCTTCATGCTGCTAGTGAAAGAAGCAAAACTTTAAGTGATCATCTTTCTGCCTGGTTTCTTTGCTTTAGTATTGTTCTCAGTGCTATTTGGTGGGTAGCACCTTAGCACCTTATTAACTTGTTTTCCCTCATGCACTGTGTCCAAACAACAGCCCCAGCTACCGTCTCGCTCATGGACTTTTTGCTTTATTTCCCTCCCTCTTTTTCACAACATTTTAATCAAAGTCTGAGATTACAAAGTGACCTCATTCTATTTCATTGTTATTGGATGGTTTCCATTGATTGACAAGGCATCTCAATTCCAATTCTCATTGATTTATTAATATCTTTTTCTTCATATTTTTGACATCTCCTTTAAAGCTTCGGCCATGAGAACCCTGAATCTAGTGTTTGATTGTGTTTTGTAGAACAGACCAATGAGAGTGAATTTGCATGATTCATTTTTTATGGCTGAGCATGAGAGCTCAATCTCTTCAACCTTGTTAGACAGGATGACAGTTTTATGTCTGATTGAAATGTTAGTGTGCAGCATTTTCAAAGTCAGTTTGCAAAAGTCTAAATCTCATAACGTAGGAGACTAAGGTTCGTGCTGAAATGCATTGAAGTATCATTCTAAGATTGAATTGTGTTACAATAGCTATCCTTGATTCAACACTGTACAGTCTATTCTGCTATAACACGGTGCGTAGTTGCGTTCTTGTGCAACCTCATGTTATAGAAGATTGTGCAATAGAAATAATGGGGCCTATGGGAAAAACAGGGTTAGGGACGGATCACCAAAATTATCTATGAAAAGTGAAACAAAAATGGTAGATAGCCTAACACAAGTGATAGCACAGTCTAAGTAAATGTTAAAATCATATATTTTTATGAAATAATACACTAGATTTAATAGTTTAAGGGGTTTCTGAGTTTGCTGAGTTTCAGTACCATATGAAGACAGGGGCAGAGGATCATTATCAGCATCATCATTACTTTCAGGTGCAGTTCTGGGTGCAGGGTTATGACGAGCAGACAATTGATGTCCCAAAAACAAGGTTCCTATTCTTGGATTGCCCTGGAGGGCCTTGTCGAACACTCCAGGAAAAATGTGAAGAGCTGCCTGATCTCCAGCATCTGTAGACCTCACTTTTTACTCAGCTGCCTGATCAACTCAAACATGATCCGTTTTGCTTTCCTTGCTGGTTTTTTTAAAAATGAAAGCTGTCTTCCTTTTATTCTAATGCTTCTAAGAACTACTCAATGTTTTTATTTAAGTGGATAATGTTTTATGACCAAAACCAGTTTTCTTATATATTTTATAGTGTTTTGTATTTTTGTGTAAGCACAGCAAAATGTATTTTCTATCCTAATAGCCCTGTCTTTTTGCTCTAGTATTGGTTTTCAGCTTTGCTTCAAGAGCTGCAAAGGAACAAGACACATCATCACAGGTATGCCATTCCATGTCTAGAATGGTAATAAAGAAACATGACTACATTTAGGGCAGCATTTATTAGCCATCCCTAATTTCCCAGAGGGCAGTTAGGAGTTAGCCACATTGCTGTGGGTCTGGAGTCACATGTAGTCCAGACTAGGTAAGGTTGGCATCCCTAAAAGGGATTAGTGGCCCATGTGGGGTTTTTTTTGACAACAGATTCATAGCCATCCTTTGACTCTTAATTCCAGATCTTCATTGAACTCAAAACTCCATCACCTGCTGTAACAGGATTTGAACCTAACTCCCCAGAGCATTTTTTGCAACTTTGGGTTAACTGCCCACTGATATTACCACTAGGCCATTGGATCTCCAGTTGTATATTTGAGTAGCCCTAATTCCTAATTCTTGTTTTGATGTTGAGAAAGGGGATTAAAGCTTTTGAGAAGATTCTTCTCAGAGCAGTGTGCACATTATGATTGTAAAAGTGAATTTGTGCTTTCAGCATATATTTGTACAATATTATGATAAATGTCTCAAAATGCTCACTTGAAAGATTGTAGTTGCCAGTAGCCATTATTTTCTAATTAAACCATTCTGTATCAAATTGCTTGATTTTCAGAAAGATTTTTTTTCAGTGACATAACCCTTTTACTAATTGTCATGGTGAATGCTGAATTTTTAGCCATTATTCTCTGTTGGGCCAACAACAGTGGGTTGGCTGATTATAAAAGTACATCTAGTTCTGGAGGCATGTCACAATGAATAACCAGAATCTTAATTGCTGCAATTTAGTTTGATTTGTTCTTGATTTGTTAATCTTGTCTTTATTACAATCAGCATTTTGATGACATTTTTGTTTTAACTTGATAATCGTTATCTACAGTCAAGTTGAATAAAACAGAATAATCGTTATTCTTGAAAGCTATTTTTGCATTCTGCCTGTTAGGTGTACTGTGCCACAGTTGCTGTTTTAGTTTTATTTCTAAAGGTGAACAACAGATAGTCTTAAAACAGTTTTCCTACTTCAAAAAGTAATATAGGTCAAAAAATTGACATTGTGTATTTCTAAGGATTATTTTAATTTTATATTATATTTATATTATAGAAAGTTCTTTTTCTGAGTTAACTTGAAATCAGACAAATGGGAAGGCTAGCCATCTTGTCTTTTAGCAGTTATTGGAGATCATAATTGACATAACCTCATTATTAGTATTCCAGAAAACTATAGAAGATGGTAATAAAACAGCTCCAACATTCTTCACATATATTGTCATTCATCCTCTGAGAAGTTGTAAAGATGAATATCAGAACTAGTCCGTAGGATGCTACCTTAAAATTTTGCAGCTAGAGTCTTTGTTGGGAATCAATTGCAAAAGTAATTTTGGGGAAAATTTAACAATTTCCTCCACCTTTAATATTATTTATGCATTTACTTCTTGCAACATTAATTGAACTGAGAAAGTATGTGTTGTTGTGTAAAATACCTGTGCAGCATATGCGCAGTTGTGTTCACTTTCAGAATCTCTCTTTGCAGATATCAAGAGATAGCAGTGAACCACAGAACGCATCTTTAGGTAAGTTACTGAGCAATGATTTTGGGGACTTTCCTTTTCTCAGAATCAGTTTTTGTGATAATTAATTTCAATTCCCTGAACCTTCGATGTGAAAAAGTAAAACAAAATTTCTTCTCCTCAAAGTTTTCTCTCCTCTTGTTCAGAATGTGTCCATGATACCTAAAGTTTGACAAATGTGAGCTACCTTGCTTCAGTGGCTAATGATAAGAGACAAAAAAAACTGCAAATGATGGAATCCAAAGTAAAGGCTGGAAAAGGACAGCAAGGCAGGCCGCATCAGGAGGTGGAGAAATCAACAGTTTGGAAATAACTCTTCTTCAGAAATGGAGGTGGAGGTAGGGGAAGCTGCAGATAAAGAGAGTGGGAGAGGGTTTTGGGTAGTGTGGAATGGTGAGGTAGTGATAGGAGAATACAGGAGGTGGGTTCTACTTTGTCATTGGGAAGAATGAATCCAGATGGTAGCTGGAAGGAAGGGTCGGTAGGTAGAATGAAAGGGTGGAGGCAGAGCTGGAAAAGATATTGGGGGTTGGGGAGAGAGGTTATTTGAAATTGGAGAACTCAGTGTTGAGTCCTTCAGGCTGCAGGCTGCCCAAGCAGAAGATGGGGTGTTGTTCCTCCAATTTATGGTCTGATTCACTGTGGCAATGGAGAAGGTTTGAGGATGGTCTTGTTGGAGAGGGAATAGAAAGGGAAATTGAAATGGACGGTGGCTGGGAGTCAAGTGTGCCCTTACGGGCCTGGCTAAGATGCTTGGTGGAACGTTCCCTAAGCTTATGTTTGGTCTCATTGATATAGAGAAGACCACGTTGTGAGCACATAATACAGTAAACTAGGTTGGAGGAGATTCTGGATTAGTGATGCTGGCAGAGCACAGCAGATCGGGCAGCATCCAAGGAGCAGCGAAATCGACGTTTCGGGCAAAAGCCCTTCATCAGGAATAACCAGGCTGTAGGAGAGGCAGGTGAACCTGTTTCCCCGGAAGGACTGTTTGGGGTCCAGGTTGGAGGTGAGGGGGGTGGTGAACTGGTAGGTTTTGCATCTTTTACAGTTGTAGGGGAAGGTACCGAGGGGATTGGGGAGGGTGGTGTGAGCGAAGGAGTCACGAAGGGAACAGTCTTTGCAGAAGGCTGAGAGGAGTGGGGAGGGGGAAGATATTTTGGGTGGTCGGGTCTAGTTGGAGTTAGCAGATGTGTTTGAGGATGATAAGTGGATACAGAAACTAGTGGGGTGAAAAGTGAGGTCAAGGGGAACGCTGTCTTTATTACATTTAGAGGGTGGGGTTTTGAACAGTGGAGCAGGGAATGGAGGAGGTGCAGTGGAAGACTCTCTGAATGGCAGAGGGTGGAAAAGCATGTTGCTTAAAATAGGTGGACATCTGGCATGTTTGGGAATGGAACGTCTCCTCGTCAGAGCAGATGGAACAGAGACAGAGAAATTGAGAAAACGACATGGAGTTCTTGCAGGATAGTGAGTGGGATGAGGTGTATCCAGGTAGTTATGGGGGTTCGTGGATTTATAGTAAATGTCAGTCCGTAAAATGTTACCGGAGTTGGAAATGGAGAGGTCAAAGAAAGGGAGGGAGCTCTCCAAATTAGACCAAGTGATTTTGAGGGCAGGTTGAAAGTTGTTGGCAAAGTGGCTAATGGTGACATTGTAACATTGAGGCTGATTCTATTCTGTATCAAGAGCAATGCTGCAGCAAGTTTTGCTTGAGACCAGCAGGTGGAGCCTTGGCTGTTATTCCTCACTAACCCCTTGAGATGGTGAAGTTTAGTGTGCGACTGCATTATATTGTTATTCCAAACATTTCCACCCTTTTTGCCTTTTGTTCCACAACATCTTTAGTGTTACTTAAAAAAAACAAATTTTGTCAAAGTTTATTGTCTTCTGTTGCTTTGTACTGCAAAGCAGTAGTGTGTAACAGAAACAAAATTAGAAATTGCTGAAAAAGCTCAGAAGGTCTGGCAGTATCTGTGGAGAGAAATCAGAGTTAACGTTTCAGCTGAATGACCCTTCCTTAGTGTGTAACAGCTCATTTTAGATTTTGCTCGAAGTTTTAAGATACTTTACCTTTCTAGGACGTTCTGAGATAGACTGGAATTTTTAGGATTATGAATGACGCCCTTAGGACTTTGCATTAAGCTTTGAATGATTGTTTTGTCTTTGATTTGGTATTCTTGTAAATTATCTTAATGAGTGCACAATGATACACTAAAATTTGTCCAAAATACTGAAGTTCTGTACCACCAAATATCTTTGGTATTTAAATTCCCCTGTCCTGATTGACTCTTTTGTTTCACCTGATGTTTTTCTCAACAGCATTAAGTGCATAAAATTTTTACCTTTCTTCAGCTCTAAAGATGAATCATATTGAACTCAGTTTCTCTCTCCTTGGATACTGCCAAATCTGCTGAGTTTTTCTACCACTTCCTGTTTGATTTCAGATCTCTAACATCTGCAGAATTTAGCTTTTGTTATGTTGGAAATATATCAACACTCTTTCAGAGAAGTTATACCAAAATTCTGGAACTCCTCAAGTAACAACACTGTAGCTATATCAACACTACGAAAACCACAGCAGTTCAAGAAGGTGGTTCATCATGAGCTTCTCATTGTCATTAGGGATGGGCAGTAAATGCATAAGCTATACATACATCCCACAAAATAATCAAACAAACACCAAAGGCCCTGTGTCAACTGCTCTAAGTTTTATTTTTACAGTGTGGAAACAGGCCCTTCGGACCACTTGTTGTGGACTCAACAAGTCCACACCGACCCGCCGAAGTGCACCCACCCAGATCCATTCCCCTGCACCTAACACTACGGGCAATTTAGCATGGCCAATTCACCTAACTTGCACATTTTTGGACTGTGGGAGGAAACCCACGCAGTCAGGGGAGAATGTGCAAACTCCACACAGTCAGTCGTCTGAGGCAGGAATTGAACCCAGGTCTCTGGCACTGTGAGGCAGTAGTGCTAACTTATAGTTTGATTTTTAGTTATCATTAAAAAGACCAAGGGTTATTCTCTTCTCATTTCTATCTTATACCTCTTGAGCTGTGCAAGAAGCTATAATGGGTGACAGAAATGTATTCATTTTTGCCGAATTTGTGCATTAGTATAGTTGTACTTTTTGCCTTTTTGGCATGTATTTTTAAGTCCATCTTCCCGGATTCTTCCAATGTTCAATGCATCCTTTCAAATGTTTGTTGGGGGTAGGTTGTTCAGCTCTCTCCTCTGATCCTTTTGCAACTGGCTAGCACTCTTACTGTGAAGATGCCAATGCTCAAATTCTTCTCTCTATACCCCAAGCATGAAATTTCAAGTTGACAATAAAATCATGTGAATTGCTAGAGTTAATTTCCCTGCACATCTTGAAATTTCTGGCCTAATATGTGTGAAATTTGTTTTTCCTCCAAAGGACACAACGTCTGAGTTTAATCCAATGTACCCTGGCATTATGAACCTTCTCATTGTCAGAAGATTCTGACCAGTTGCTCATAATATCAAGAGTGAATGCTCAGTTAGTTAGTCCTTCATTGGTTGTCTGTTAGCTCAATTGCTGAAAATGTGTTGCTGGTTAAAGCGCAGCAGGTCAGGCAGCATCCAAGGAACAGGAAATTCGACGTTTCGGGTTAAAGCCCTTCATCAGGAATTGGCCAGATGGCTGGTTTGCAATGCAGAGTGATACTAACAGTATAGGTTCAATTCTTGCACTGACTGAGGCTAACATGAAGGATTTTGTTTCTCAACATGTCCCCTTGCCTGAGGTGTTAAACCACCACCAGTTATCTTTCTCGAATGAGAGAGTAGCTCAATGGTCCAGTTGGACTATGACTACTTAACTTTTACTTTGGATTTTGAGACAGCGTAATATTTGGGATTAATTTCAATTGGTATATGGTCAGTAATGGAAAGGAGGATTTGGTAAATTTTGAAAAGTTGGATACCGACCCTGAGTTACAGAGCATTTGGGAGCAACATCAGCCAGCAGGATTGAACCTTGCTATCATCAATGAAAACACATCTGTGGGAAAGAGTTAACATTGCAGATTGATGACTTTCAAAACAAACTGAGAATATTTAGAAATGGAACAACTTTTAAGTAAGCAAAATTTAGGAGGATGGGAAAAGAACAAAAGGAAAGGTGTGTGAAAGAGTATCAAACGAGAAAATAAATGACACAGGAGTTAGTAGTGTAAAGCCAAAGAGAGCTGTAATGATACACGCAAAACAAAGATGTATCTTGAGGAGGGTGAATGGTGAACCACTGGCATTCAAAAGCAAAAACAAGAGAGAAAAGAGAGAACAGAGAGACTAAAACCTATAAAGAAAAAGAAAACATGATGAGGGCTAGAATTACAGTCTGCAATTGTTGAACTCAATGCTGAGTCCAGAAAGCTGTGAAGGGCCCAAGTGGAAGATACTGTTTCTTGAGCTTGCATTGATCTTCACTGGAACACATCAGAAGGCCAAGGTAAGGGGACATAAAATTAAAACTCAGGTCTGCAACTTCAGTCTTCATTTAGTATTCCCATTGCAGAGAAGGCCACAGGGTTAGTAGTATACTAAAATACAGTATACAATATCGTATACTAAATTAAATCATTGTCTCTCTGAAAGGCATGTTCAGGTCCTTGGACCAAGAGGCTGGAGGACTTTAAAAGCGTGGGTGTTTTGTTGCTGCTACAGAATGAAAAAGGGAAGGTTATTGAGTATCACTGAGAAATTAATAAGGATGTCAATGAGGTAACAGTCCCATTGTAATGCTGAAAGGGGAGTGGAAGAAAATGTATATTTGGTATTGTGTTGGGGGAGGAAGAAATGGTGGTTTATCATCTGTTGAAAATATAGGCTAGTGGAGTGATAGGTGAGTAAAAAGGACACGGGGGTGAGGGAGAGTAAAGGGTGAGAGCAGAAGGGTAGGGAGTGGATTAAACTGGGTCAGTGACCCTGTAAATCATGGGTGGGGAGAAACCTTAATTGTGTAAGAAGTAAGACACATAGGATAGGGTAGGATGGAAAATGCATCATTTAGTAAGATACAACAGAGAGGTTGGGAGAATAGAATAGGGACATTACAGGAAACAGGGTGAAAGGAAGTGTAGTTGCCTTAATTGTGTAAAGCTGCCTGTGGGAGTAGTAGATTCATGACAAATATTTATTGATAACTATAGCCTGAAATGAATACAGAAAAGTCATGGAATGAAAGGCAAGAGTTGGAGTATGGCTAATCTGATAAACCTCAACCCTTGATTTTCCGACTGATTTAAAAATCTGTCTATCTCAGCCCTGAAAATACTTAACCACCCAGCCTAATTTCCACAAATGCGTTATGCTCTGAGAGAAGAAACTCCTTTTCATCTCTGTTTTAAATGGGCGACTGCTTACGCTATGTTTCTGCTGCCAGACACACTCTGAGAAGAAAGCTAAAGTCTCCTAAGAATCTTATATGTTTCAGTAAAGTCACTTATCTTCTAAATTGCAATGAATATTGTTCCAACTTGCTCTATCTCTCCTCGTAAGAAATATCCTCTATGATTAACCCCGTGAAGCTTCTCTGGACTGTTTTCAATGCTAGTGTGTATTTCCTTTGATAAGGGGACCAAATCTATTTACATTATTGTAGGTGCAGTCCACACAACACTGTTTGACTATCAAGATCCATGGTGAGTATTGGACAATGTTGTTAATTGTCATGTTTTGGAAGCCTCCTTTCAGCGAGGGCAGACATTATTAATGAAATTCAATTATATCACAAGTGCACCAGTGCAGCCCTTGGCCATCTAAGGAACAAGCTGTTTTATGACAGAGGCATTGATCCTGGTCCCAAGCTACAATGCAGTAGTGCTTTCTGTATGCATTGAAGACATGGACAGTGTACAAAAGACGCTCATCTCTTTGAGGAATATTACCAGCAATGCCCACAAAATCCTGCAAATCTAATGGTAGGATAGGTGCTCCAGTATTTATGTATTGTCTCAGGCTAATGACCCCAACATTGAGGAATTGGCTACAGTCAATTACATTATCTACATATTTGACACAAAACCTCCAAAAAAGCCACATCCAGCTCTGTTACGACAAGGGGTTATTTGGACGACAGAGAAAACACTTTAAAAATGTCCTCAAATTGTCTCTGAGAATATAACACATCCCCGCCAACTCAAGAGAAACTCTTGCCTAAAACAGCTCAAACTGGAAAAGAGGCCTCCGTGAAGGTGCATCCATTTCGGGTATCTCCAACAGGCCCAGGTGTAAGCCAAGTGCAAGCAGCAGAATGAACTTGTGAAAACCTAAGAATCCCACACACCCGTCTCCTCAAGGACCACCTTTCACAGCTAGGGGCAATGCTTGAAGATGCAATATTGGACTGTTTAGTCATCGCATGATCCACAACTCCAAAGTGGAAGAAAGCCATCCGCAATTTGGAGGAACTGGCTAAAAGAAGAAATCCTACAGCTATCCCAAGCCGAATTTAAATAATGAAATTACGGAGAGTAGCATTGTTCCTGATTACTGCATTCTCCAAATAGTTGATTCTGTCAAAGGCTCAGAGATAAATGGGTGTTTTTTTTTATCCTTCGTAGAATAACGTTTTGAAAATCTTGTCTTGGTATTTTTGATTTTTTAAAAAAAAATCTGCCAAAGGTACAACAGCTGTATTAGAATTTTGGGAGGGCTAATATCAAAGTTTATAACATCAGGAACTACTTGGGTATATTTTTAACTATACCTGAATGCTTTTATCCTGCTTCTAGGTTAATTTGATCTAAAGTATAATGATGGACACTCATTCTCCCACATAATAATCAAACATGATCAGACAGCACTTTAGAGTAATTGAAGGTAAAATTGAATGGAAGGGGGATTAGTAATTGCAACAATCATTTGCATCTAAAGATCAATTAAATTCTACTATCTACTAGAACAACTCATTTCAACATTCACAATTTAATTAGGTTTTGAGTAAAATACAAAGAGAGTTAGATAAGTGTCATTCTAGTGGTGAAGGATTAGGTTTATGCACATAATTATTCACAAAAATACTGATCGAGGAGAATTTTTAATTTCTATCATCATGCAGATGTGATTAAGAATAGTGATTGTAGATGTTATACAAATCAGTTTGACCATGATAAATTTAAAACAGAATTTTAAATTAGAATTTTACATGTTCAATTAGTCAGTTGTCAAATGTGATATATACATAATTCATAAAATGTAACAAACAGTCTTTCCAGGTATTTATCCAGCACTTTGCATTTGCAAGTGATTACTCTCCGGCTTTGCTTTCATACGTTTTGAAATTGATGATTAATGAATTGCCGAAGGAAGTACATTCATAATCTAGTAATTGTGGTGAAATCCAGTTTTTAATGGTTTGTACCAATTATTTTAATAATAAAAACTAAGTTGTGATCATGTGGCTGCACATCCCGATGAAAAGAGGATCCTGGCCCTCACTGGCAAGTACTGGGACCAATCCTGCAAAGATGCATTTTCTCTCTCACCTCCTGCAAAAACAAGCAGCATTAGCATGGTTTCCACAGCCAAGATACTCACTGCAAGACATTCCCTCCTCCATCTCTGGGAACATGCGCACAGATGTACAGGCAACCTCCTGCATCCCACAGCAGCTCAGATTCTGACATCTCGGGGGTTATTTTATCTGGATTAGGTTTGGGAGCATGTGCTATGACAGCATATCACTGCCATGTCTCCATAGCTGCCTGGGGAGGAAACTCCCAGGTTACTAGTACTAAGAGAGCTGCCACAGACAAGTCTCCTGCTCATCACCAGGCAGGATAGGCCCCCACAATGTCAGCTGGTCAGGTCTTCATTGAAATGCACAAGTGCAGGCAGTTTTTTTCTGGACACTGAGTGTGATACAAACATTACAGTCACACAATTGAGATCCTGCTACTTCAGGCGGGCAAGTGCCTGGCTTCCTTCATGGAGAGCTTGGTCCACACAAATTTGCTGGAAATACAAATAGAGCTGCACCCCATTGCTTTAGCATTAGTGCTCAGATTATAGAGTCAAAAAGCACAGAAACAGACCCTTCGGCTCAACTTATTTGTGCCAACCAGGTTTTCTAAACTGAGCTAGTCCAATATGCCTGCATTTGGCTCATTTCCCTCTAAACCTTTCTATTTATGTACCTGTCCAAATGACTTTTAAACATTGCAATGGTACTTGCCCTACCCCTTCCTTTGGTAAATTGTTCCATATAAGTAGCACAACCTGTGTGAAATAGTTGTCCTTCAGGTCCCTTTTAAATCTTTCCCCTCTCACCTTAAACCTATGTCTTCTAGTTTTGGATTCCCTTACCCTGGGGAAAAGACTTTGGCTATTCATCTTATTTATGCCACTCATTTCATGAACCTCTGTAAGGTCACTTCTTAATTTCTTACGCTCGAGGGGAAAATAAATCTCCGTCTTGACTTATAACTCAAACTTCAAGTCTTGGTAATATCCTTGCAAATCGTTTTTGCATTCTTTCCAGTTTAGTGACATCCTTTCTATAGATGTGTGACCAGAACTGTAGGCAGTATTCCAAAAGTGCCTCATAGCTGTAACATGACATCCAGGTCTCCCTCCTCATGAGGAGATAATGTAGTATCAGTAGCCATTCTGCCAGAGGAAGAAACATACAGGCCTCCTCAGGAATTCCATCTCAGGATACTTCTAAGGTGGTTGGCCTTTCACTTCCCCTCACTGCCTTCCACTTTCAGTCCTGTTGGACTTCAAGGCAAGGAAGGTGCGATTGCCTCTGGACAGAACACACTCTGCATGTCTGAGCCCTCTAAGTACAAATGCCCTAACCAAGTCCTAAGACTACTGATACTGCACCTCGATATTGTAGAAGGAGAAAAACAAAGAAGACTTCCTGAGGGCTCATGTGGTACAGGTGACATTTTATTGTAAATTCAGTCTCTTGTTTCTTCAGAGAAGTGAAATTTTCATCATCTGCTGCATGAGTGAATGTCTATCCAACTGTACTTGAAAATGCAGACCTAGCCATCCTTAGCACTCTTTGAGTTTTGATTGCCCAAGATGTGAAGTGAGTAGCTCCTGCACCATGTACAGGTTATGAGAAACTGGAAGGTGCTTTTCACTTTGGCAATCGAAGTGAATCTTTCTAGGCCCCCTCCCACCCCACACCCCATATATTGCTTGTGTATTGTAATCGTCACTTGTATTGATTCCTGGTATTGCACGATGTGGTCAAATGTGCTTGAGTCATAATTTCATTCCCTACAGTAGGTTAATGCCTAAGGTTCACTTCAGCATGTAGTCCTTACAGGTGTTTTCAGCTTTATTGTGTGCATGTCTGTATAATGCTGTTGCCCTTTAAAGGGTCTTACATTGCTGGAAGGTGAATCCTCCTTCCTCACAGAACTAAACATTGAAACTAGGAGCAGGCATGGGCCATTCGGTCCCATGAACTCTGCACCACTATTCAGTGTGTTCATGATTGTTCCTCTCGTTCAATGCCAAATTCCTGTTTTCTTGTTAAACCCTTTAATAAAATTAATCTCTTACCTGAATTTATTCAGTGATTTGGCCTCCACAGCCTTTCACAGATGCGAATTCCACAAGTTGACCACTTTCTGAGTGAAGAAATGTTTCCTTATCTCATCCAAAATGGCTTACTCCATATCCTGCGACTACGACCCCAGATTCTAGATTTCTAAGCATTGGACACATCCTCCCTGGAGAAAGTGAGGACTGCAGTTTAGAGTCAAGGTGTGGTGGTGGAAATGCCAGATGCTGCCTGACCTGCTGTGCTTTTCCAGCACCACACTCACGACACATCCTCCCAGCCTAGTCTGTCCAGCCCTGTTAAGGGAGGTGCAGTGGTAGTTTGGCGCATTGATCTTTACATTGCTGAGGCTAAACGCCAGCTCGCGGACACCTCCTCCTACTGCCCCCTTGACCATGACCCCATCGCCCACCACCAAACCATCATCTCCTAGACCATCCATAACCTCATCACCTCAGGGGATCTCCCATCCACCGCTTCCAACCTCATAGTCCCACAATCCCGCACTGCCCGTTTCTACCTCCTGCCCAAAATCCACAAACCTGACTGCCCCGGCCGACCCATTGTCTCAGCCTGCTCCTGCCCCACCGAACTCACCTCTGCATACCTCGACACAGTCCTGTCCCCCTTAGTCCAAGAACTCCCCACCTACGTTCGGGACACCACCCACACCCTCCACCTCCTCCATGATTTTCGCTTCCCTGGCCCCCAACGCCTAATCTTCATCATGGACGTCCAGTCCCTATACACCTCCATCCCCCATCACGAAGGACTCAAAGCCCTCCGCTTCTTCCTTTCCCACCGAACCAACCAGTACCCTTCCACTGACACCCTCCTTCGACTGACTGAACTGGTCCTCACTCTGAATAACTTCTCTTTCCAATCCTCCCACTTCCTCCAAACCAAAGGAGTAGCCATGGGCACCAGCATGGGCCCAAACTATGCCTGCCTCTTCGTCGGATATGTGGAACAGTCCATCTTCCGCAGCTACACTGGCACCACCCCCCACCTTTTCCTCCTCTACATTGATGACTATATCGGCGCTACCTCGTGCTCCCACGAGGACGTTGAACAGTTCATCCACTATACTAACACCTTCTAACCTGACCTCAAATTTACCTGGACCATCTCGGACTCTTTCCTCCCCTTCCTAGACCTCTCCATTTCTATTTCGGGCGACCGACTCAACACGGACATTCACTATAAACCGACTGACTCCCACAGCTACCTAGATTACACCTCCTCCCACCCTGCCCCCTGTAAAAACACCATCCCATATTCCCAATTCCTTCACATCCACCGCATTTGCTCCCAGGAGGACCAATTCCAGTACTGAACAACCCAGATGGCCTCCTTCTTCAAAGACCGCAATTTCCCCTTGGAAGTGGTTGACGATGCCCTCCACTGCATCTCCTCCACTTCCCACTCCTCCGCCCTTGAACCCCGCCTCTCCAATCGCCACCGGGACAGAACCCCACTGGGCCTCACCTACCACCCCATCAACCTCCAGATACATCGTATCATCCTTCGTCATTTCCGCCACCTCCAAACGGACCCCACCACCAGGGATATATTTCCCTCCCCTCCCCTATCAGCGGAAGACCACTCCCTCCGCGAATCCCTCGTCAGGTCCACCCCTCACCAACCCAACTTCCACTCCCGGCACTTTCCCCTGCAACCGCAAGAAATGCAAAACTTGCGCCCACACCTCCCCCCTCACTTCCCTCCAAGGCCCCAAGGGATCCTTCCATATCTGTCACAAATTCACCTGCATCTCCACATACATCATTTACTGCATCCGCTGCTCCCGATGTGGCCTCCTCTATATTGGGGAGACAGGCCGCCTACTTGCGGAACGTTTCAGAGAACACTTCTGGGACACCCGCACCAACCAACCCAACTGCCCTGTGGCTGAACACTTTAACTCCCCCTCCCACTCCACCAAGGACATGCAGGTCCTTGGCCTCCTCCATCGCCAGATCATGGCAACACGACGCCTGGAGAAAGAGCGCCTCATCTTCCACCTAGGAACTCCCCAACCACAAGGGATAAATGCAGATTTCTCCAGCCTCCTCATTTCCCCATCCCCCACCTTGTCTCAGTCCCAATCCTCGGACTCAGCACCGCCTTCTTGACCTGCAATCTTCTTCCTGACCTCTCCGCCCCTCACCACCTCTCCAGCCTATCACCCTCACCTTAACCTCTTTCCACCTATCGTATTCCCAATGCCGGTCCCCCAAGTCCCTCCTCCCTACCTTTTATCTTAGCCTGCTTGGCACACCCTCCTCATTCCTGAAGAAGGGCCTATGCCCGGAACGTCAATTCTCCTGCTCCTTTGATGCTGCCTGACCTGTTAAGCTTTTCCAGCAACACATTTTTCAACCCTGTTAGAATGTCATACATTTGCATCAGAATCCCTCTCGTTATTCTAAACTCTATGAATACAGGCCCATTTGAACCAATCTCTCCTCCTATAAAATACGAAAGACTAACCCTGTCCACTCCAGGTTTGATGGCAGCCATTTTCAGCTCCATTGCACACCTGTTATTTTACAGCATGTTGAAAGGAAACAAGGGTCGCTCTTCACACACCGAGTGTCAGCCTCGTACCCGTGATATTCCTCATCATCACCCCCATTAACTTTGAATTTCTCCACATTTCCACCCTACCTTTCAATCTAACTCCGTACTCCACCCCACCTCCCTGGACCACCGGCATATCAAGTTAACATGCGTGATAAACTAATGTACCATTCCGTACCCCAGCTACCCCTATTGAAACCAGGGTATTGCTGACTGTTGCTTGCCCCCCTCCCTGCCTCCAACACTTGCCACTCTCCATCCAGTGCTCTGTCACCCACTTGTATATTGAGTTCCTCCACCTCTTCAAAATTAGCTTGATATTCCAACATGCTACTTCCAGTCACCACATTTGAGTTTCCCAGCTTTTCTTCCAGAGTAGCACCACCTGATTACAAACCCTTTGACGTTTAGTGAGTAGACATCAAGGACTGATTGTGGCCCACCACACTGGAGCAGCCTAATGGCCTGCCCTGAACAACGAGTGACTGGACCCCTGACTGATATCTGTACAGCTTCCCAACTGATTTCCTGTGACACTCTGGACTGGTTGCACTGGACTTGCAGGGCAGTGGTCCATTCCCCAGACAGTAGAGATCCAGATCCCCTGAACCTGACCACTCTTGTCTGACTGAACACATTAAAGCCCTTGAACTGACAACAGTAGCTGTCCTTGACTTGTTGCCAGGATCTCCTGACCGAAGGGTATCTCCCTGATTTGATTAAGGAGGTTTGCGCTGAAACTTTAAGATATGGCCACTTAGTTGAATTACATGCAGTGTGTTTGCTGCACACACTGCTGGCTCATTTATAGACTGACATAACATCATTCCTGATGAAGGGCTTATGCTCGAAACGTCGAATTCTCTATTCCTGAGATGCTGCCTGGCCTGCTGTGCTTTGACCAGCAACACATTTTCAGCCATAACATCCTGATATCCAGCCCATTGGACTGACAGACTTGCTGGCTTTGTGACTTCTCTAAAAAAAAGGTCAAGATAGAATTACTGAGTACTTAAGCCCCAACAGAGGGGGAAAAATGCAAAAAAAAAGTAGAGATGCTTTAAGCATCAAAATAGACACAGAATGAGTGAACACAAGGCGAGAAAGTGAGGATCACTGAGATGCAGCCTGGTATATGAGATAGCTGCATGTCTTTGCATTCAAAGTGTCCTTGCAGCAGTATTGCAATGAAAGCTCTTACTGTGCTTCACAGTGCAGTAATGTACTATAAGTGGACCAGAGGTGTGCCATGGTGATGCAGTGAGGCCAATATGTGTCGGATGCCAATCTGTGGACAGGGGTGCATGTGATCCCTGCCCATGAAGTGTACCTAGAGATGTTGGTGCCAGGGACCCATAATGGAGCTCCAGAGGAGCAAGTGGCAAGCTGGAATTGCTAGATAACAACTCTGACCTTCATGTTGGGAATTACCATTGTTTACTTTCTATCAGGCAGGTAGAAGAATGGGAAACTGTGTTTTAATGAGGCAAGATTAACTAATACTGAGGTGTTAATGCATGCTAATATATCTACCGAGACCTCTCACTGTCCACTAGTGAGAATTTCATCTTGATTATCAATGCTTGATTGGAAAATGGAACTTTTTGCTCTTGATGTTGAGAAGCTCCTCACTGGCTGTCTCACTCCATTTTCCCAACTCTCTTGCCATAACCCACAAAATTCAAGGACTGGGAAGATTCTGCCATATATTTTTATTCTTTTCAAAATGAACAGCCACTGCTGCACGGTGAAGCACAGTAAGAGCTTTCATTGCAATGCTGCTGCAAGGACACTTCGAATGCAAAGACATGCAGCCATCTCATATACCAGGCTACATCTCAGTGATCCTCACTTTCTCTCCTTGTGCTCACTCATTCTGTGTTTATTTTGATGCCTAAAGCATCTCTACTTTTTTTTTGCATTTTTCCTCTCTGTTGGAGCTTACACGCCATCAGTCAAATTCTTACTAATTCACTTAACCTGCCTTTGCAGATCTTTTGTATCATCATCACAACTTTCCCAACTATCTTTAAAGATATTTTTATTATTCTGCCTATTCAGCAAAGCTATTACACACCTCTGGGGCAGCTGGCACTACGTTAGGCCTTCTAGTTTAGAGGTAGAGACTAGACTATGGCAACACAAGAGCCCAACCATCTATCCTTTTGGACTTAATTGTTCTCCATTGACTGTTTTCATATCTCTGCTAAAATAAATCCACAGAATCCATTAATGGTGGATTACAGATTTTGCTTATATTTTTAAAAAATTATGATATTGATATGTTCAAAAACACAACACTTTCTCACTGTTCAGAAATTGAAAGGAACTTGTGTGCTTGTTTTATTTGGAAACTTAATTTGCTCCACCTTTTAAAATAACAGTCAACAAGTAGCTATAAATTATTTAGTGGAATCTGATAGACGGTGGTTAACAATTTAAATGGTCATTATTAAACTCCAGAGCATTCAATTTAAACGTTCAGATAATTTCTGTCATCAGGTAAAATAGGATTTATTTTTGTGCTCAGTGGATCATGTTTCTCACCGTCTCTGTCTTTTTCTCATTGCTGAGTGCTGTAGGTTGTTGCTACGATTAGTCAATAATGCTACATCAGATTAGAATGTGAACTTCATGCCTCCTATATTTATGTTCCAGTTCTAAGTTGCTGAATGCTCAGATATGAATGTTAGATATATTTCTGTTCATTTAATGTTCGGAATTCTAGAGCATATATTACCTTCACATTTTTACATTTTAGTTTATTTGCAAATATTTCAGAACTATTGAAATATATAAATGGAACTGAACTAGCTTTTTACACCAACAAACAATGGGTTGAATTGCTTCAGAAATTGGCTAAGGGTCAGCTTTGGCAGTTGCATGGAGGCTTTCTCACTGTGCGAGTTTTCTTATGCAACTCTCTGCAGCTTGCCTCATAGCATATGCACCACACATGTATGGTGCCCCGCCCACACTCTCATGCACTCAGCAATGGCAGATATATTTGCCTGGTGTCAGTGCCACATTTGGAGTCAAGCTGTGCACCAAGTCAAACACCGCTAGCCAGCAGCTACTGTCACACTGCACCAAGTGGGAGTGGAAGGAAAATGAAATGCTTCTGACGTCACATAGGTGGTACAGGTGACACTTCATTGCAAAGAGGCTCGCATATTTAAATGGACTAAACACAGAAATGTATTCAAAACAGGATGTGCTCTAGAAGTTCAGCAGATCTGGCAGCATCTGAGGTAAAGAAACAAATTTTGTGTTTTGACTCGAATGACTGGACTTTTCTTCAGTTCTGGAGAGGAGTCATTCAACTCAAAATGTTGAATCTGTTTCTCTCTTCAGATGCTGCCAGACCTGACTGAGTCTCTCCAGTACTTTGTTTTTAATTCAAATATCTGCTATCCACAGAAATTTGCTTTTATTTTCAAAAACATACTGCTTTTTAAAATCATCATCTGTCTGATCACCTGTCTTTTTAACTACAACTACAAGAATCAAGCAGCAAGCCATCCTTTCTGCCATGCTATGTTAGAACACTTGTTGTGGGAGCTATACTCTTTCTATAATGCTCTGTGTAGCTTACCATTGTTCAATGTGGGAGCATCACATAACCAAAAAGCCTTCAAAGGATTGAAAAGATTCACTTGTGTTCAGCAACAGCAAAAGCAGAGAAAGAAAATAAGAATTTCAGTTGTTATTGACAACCAACTGGGTTTATTTGTATTTCTGGATGCGAAATATTTACAATCAATGAATGATCATTACAACAAGCTCACATCTACTGGAATTGGGTGTCAACTAAGTCCTGCCTGGCTTATTGTGCCTTGCGCTGCAGTGCAATATCTATGCTGAAGGTAATATTTCTCCTGTCCAATGTCCTCATCCTCCTCCTCAGAAGACTGCAGTAAGCTCTTCAGAGTCCACTATATTCCCTCCCTGCTCCTACTATGCAGGGATTGTGCAACACACTCTGATGGGACTGTACTGTAAAGCCCTTGGACTGATCCAGGCATCATAAACTCATTGTCAGCCTATCTAGCCCACCATGGCCCTGGTGAAAGAAAGGGCAGCAATGTATCTACGTTCGAATTCGGTCGGGGTGTGTGTAATGGAGTCGTTACCCATGGTGGCTGTGAGGGTAGCCCTTGTGTCCCAGTGACCATCCTTGCAAAGCAACCAGCCCTTGAAATGAAGTAGCAATATGAAAGTTCTCAAGGATATAGGCATCAGCAGCTCCCAGGCTACGTTGTCCAGATGTCTAAGAAGCGGTGCCAGTGGTCAAAGGTGATTTGAATATAGATAGAATGAAACACTTTTCTTTTGAAGTTAGACATGTTATGATACGTTGCTGAAAATGTGTTGCTGGAAAAGCGCAGCAGGTCAGGCAGCATCCAAGGAGCAGGAGAATCGACGTTTCGGGCATGAGTCCTTCTTCAGGAATCCCTGAAGAAGGGCTCATGCCTGAAATGTCGATTCTCCTGCTCCTTGGATGCTGCCTGACCTGCTGCGCTTTTCCAGCAACACACTTTCAGCTCTGATCTCCAGCATCTGCAGTCCTCACTTTCTCCTATGGTACGTTGCTGTCAACAGAACGTGTATAATTAGTGATGCCTTGCATCGGAGAGGGCAGCTATATCAGCAATGGCCTCCTGCTTGGGTTGCTGTACCGACCTCGTCAACTGGCGACCGAAAGGAATAGCCAACAGCCCTGATGTATTTGTGGGTAAAGGGTTATGAGATCCCACACAGGTTCTCCGTGGCTTCTCTCAGAAGCGAAGTTACATAAAAGTTTATCTACATATAATTTCACCTTGACAGCCACTGGGATAGGATGGCCGCCCACTTCTTCACATCCTAGTTCTGCTGCAGTGTTGCCATAGCTCTGTGATAGCGTCCGACGTCAGTGTCTGTCTGTTATCAGACAGCACCACATTTGTCTGGAGGAAACTGCATCGAGGATGATAGACTCTGGCACCCTGTACCTCCTCCACATCCTGAGGAGATCTTTATAACCCCATAAGATATAGGAGCAGAATTAGGCCATTTGGCCCATCAAGTCTGCTCCACCACTCGATCATGGTTGGTATGTTTCTAAACTCGAATCTCCTGCTTTCTCCCAGTAACCATTGATCCCCCTACCAATCAAGAACCTAGGTATCTCATTCTTAAATACACACCACAGTACTCTGTGGCAATGAGTTTCACAGATCAACCACTCTCTGGCTGAAGAAATTCCACCTCATTTCAGTTCCTTCACTCTGAGGCTGCTCCCTTGACTCCTAGTCTCTCCTACTGGGGGAAACTTCATGTCCACTCTATCCAGATCACAGTATTCAGTAAACTTCAGCCAGATGCCCCCCCCCACCTTATATAGCAAGCCCTTCATCCCTGGGGCCATTCTTGTGAACCTCCTGTTGATCCCCTCCATGGCCGGCACATTCTTCCTTAGATACAGAGCTCAATATTCCAGCCTCAGCATTAATCTCTGCTCTTGTATTTTAATCCTCTTGAAATGAATGCTAAAATTGCATTTGCCTTCCTAATTGTCAACTGAACCTTAAGAGAATCCTGAACTAGGATTCCCAATATATTTGTCCTTCAGATTTCTGAAGCATTTCCCATTTAGAAAATAGTCTACACCTCTCTCCATCCTACTAAAGTGCATAACGTCATACTTTCCCACATTGTATTCCACCTGCCACTTCTTTACCAAGTTTCTGTTGCCAAGTCCTTCTGCAGCCTCCCCATTCCTCAGCGCTATGTCAATGTATCTTTGTATCATTTGCAAACTTAGCAACAGTGCCCTCAGTTCCTTCATCCAGATCATTAATCTATAATGTCAGTAGTTGTGTTCCCAACACTGAACCCTGCTGAACTCCTCTAGACATTGGCTGCTATACTGAAATAGAGCCCCTTATCCCTACCCTCTGCCTTCTGCTAGTCAATCAAACTTCTATCCATGACAGTACCTTGCTCATAACACCATGGGCTGTTATTTAGGAGCCTTCTGTGCAGCACCTTTTCAAAGGAATTTTGAAAATCCAAATAGATTATGTCCACTGGCTGTTCTTTGTCTATCCTGTTCATTAATTCTTCAAAAAATTTGAACAGATTTGTAGGCATGACCTCCCCTTCATGAAGCTGTGCTGACTCAGCCCTATTTTACCACACACTTCAAAGTACGCTACAATCTCAACCTTAATAATGGACTCTAAAATCTAACCAATGACCAAAGTCAGGCTAATTGGCCTCTAGTTTCCTGTTTTATGCCTGTTTCCCTTCTTAAATAGTGTTATTACATTAGCCATTTACAGTCCACTGGGACCCTCCCTGACTCCAGTGATTCCTGAAAGGTCACCACCTCAGCTATCTCTCTCAGAATCCAGGGTGAGATGCTGGAAAGCACAACCGGTCAGAAAGCATCCGAGAAGCAGGAAAATCGATGTTTCGGCCAAAAGCCCTTCAGCAGGAATGAGGTTGGGAGTCTTCGGTGTGGAAAGATAAATGGAAGGGGGTTGGGGCTGGGGTAGAAAGTAGGTGAGAAAGCAATAGGTGGATGGAGGTGGGGGTAAAGGTGATAGGTCAGAGGGAATGGTGAAGCGGATAGGTGGGAAGGAAGATGGACAGATGGCACAGGCCATGATGGCGGTGCTGAGCTGGAAGGTTGGAACTGGGATAGGGTGGGGGGAAGGGAAATGAGGAAACTGGTGAAATCCACATTGATGCCCTGGGGTTGGAGTGTCTGGAGGCGGAAGATGAGGCATTCTTCCTCTGGGCATCGGGTGATAAGGGAGTGGCGATGGAGGAAACCCAGGACCTGCATGTCCCTGGCCAAGGAAAGTTATTAATGAATCTCATTATCCTTTCTATTAGTATATCCCAGTTTATAACAATTACATTAAAAAGTTGTGTTTTCCTTCAAACCTTTCTCTTGTCTGTCCCCATAAGAGAAGTCCTTCATCCCTGTTTTTCACCCATTGTGAGGCCTGAGCATTCTTAGAATGTAGTTCTCAGAATTGGGCCAGCTGAGGTCAAACTGTTAACTTATAAACATGAGTCCAAGATCCTTGCACGTTTATACTCTGTGCCTCTACAAAGCAATATTTTCCTTTTTAACAGCTTTCTCAGTTGTGTACAAGTTCGTTTATGTCATCAAGCAAACAGAATGTTGGGAAAATTGAACATTTGCCTGACATTCTTATTTCCATGCAAGTGATTATATCATTCATTTTCTGAATGTTTTAGTCTTCGCAGAGTCTGTTCAGTCCAGTGACTTCAGGTCATAAAATGTTCCTGTAGCATTATTCCTAGAGCAGTGGAACCTTCATGAATGCTTCACAATCATCCGTCACTGCAATGTTTAATAGGTTGTTTCCACTGTTACTATTTTTGACATTATGTTGTAAGTTGATTGACTACCCATTTCCCTTAACTTCAACATTGACAGCACCTCAAAAATATGTAGTTGGCTTTGAGACACTTGGTTTTGCTAGTCCTGAGATTGTTAAGGTGCTTTATGTCAGCATGTTCTTTCATTCTTACATTATCTATGCTAACACAACTCCAGCATTATGATTGTCATGTGGGATTCATCAAGCTTGACAAATTGTTCAGCAGAGTGTCAAAATGGAATTAACTGTCAAATTAAACTTTCTTCTCTGCAAAGACATCTACTTGTTTCCTGAAACAGCTTTTAGTTTTTGCATATGAATAATTCTATCCAGATTCTCAGAGACAATGAGCAATTGTTAATTTCTGGTAGAGTAGTGCAGATAATAATGCTGAATGAATTTAGGAGACAGTGGATTGACCTGTCACCTTTATCCCCACTCCCATTCACTAAGGTAGCAAAGAGGGTGCCAGGAAGGGAGGGTGGGTTGTTGGGGGGCTTGAACCTGACCAGGTAGTCATGGAGGGAATGGTCTTTGTGGAAAGTGGAAATGGGTGGGGAGGGAAATATATCCCTGGTGGTGGTGGGGTCTCTTTAGAGGTGAGGCAAATGTCTTCGGATGATGTGGTTTATGCAAAGGTTGGTAGGGTGCAAGGTGAGCACTGGGGGGTTCTGTCCTTGTTACGGTTGGAGGGGTTGGGTTTGAGGGCAGAGTGGCGGGACATGGATGAGGTGCATTGGAAGGCATCTTCAACATGTGAGAAGGAAAATTGCGGTCTCTAAAGAAGGAGGCCATCTGGTGTGTTCTGTGACTGGTCCTCCTGGGAGCAGATACGGCGGAGGCAAAGGAATTGGGAATACGGGGATGGCATTTTTGCAGGAGGTATGGTGGGAAGAGTTGTAATCCAGGTAGCCGTCCACTAATGACGACCGACTGGACACTGACATTTTTTACAAACCCACCGCTACCTGGATTACAACTCTTCCCACCTTTCCTCCTGCAAAAATCCATCCCGTATTCCCAATTCCCATCATGGTGTTTCAAACCCAAGCCATCTCCCTTCTAAATCTCCCTTGCTAAGTGCCTTCTCAGTTGGTACCTGCTGAGACCCTATGCAATTACCCAGTTTTCACTCCACTATTCTGATTGGCTGGCAGCTCTCTAAGGCGGATTCCTGTCCTTATTGCCACTTATGAATGGCCAATGGCTGTGGGGAAGCCAATTTTCCCTTAGTGGGCTTCATACATGACTGTAGCTGGAGGAAGAGAAGAAGGAACCTGATCCCTTATGTAATTCAACCTACTGTTTCCTATAACTTGCACGGTCAAAGTTACACGCTGGAAGGTACCATGCAGGCAGCTCACAAATTGGCTCCTGTGAGTTATTGTTCATGTGTGTATGTTGTCACACACACAACAAAATGTTTTGTGCATTCAAGTGAACTGCACAAGCTCAATGAAAGCATCTGGCCAGGAACAAAAATAGAGATTACTGGAGAAACTTCAGCAGGTCTGGCAGCACCTATGTAGAGAAAGCAGAATTAACCATTTCAGGTCCAGTAACCCTTCTTCAGAACTGATCTAGGAAAAAGGTATTTATGCTGAAGACAGAAGGTGGGTCGGGAATAAAGAAGAATGGAGTTGGAGCCCAGAGAGGGAAAATAATAGTTAGGCAGACAAAGAGATGGATGATATTATGCCAGGGAGAAAGAAAAGCTGATAATGGGAATCCCAAATATGTGAAAATGGATTAGCTGTGCTGAAAGCAGCCTATGTCATGACAGGGCCTGAGGTCTAGGAGTGGGTAACGGACATGAAAAAAGATGTTCAGGTTGTAAAATGATTGAAGTTGATTGTGACTCCTGAAGGCTGCAGGATTCCCAAACAGAAAAAGAACTGCTGTTTTTCTGGTATGTGCTGAGCTTCAATGGAGCATTGCAGCAAACTTCAGGTAGAGATATTAACCAGGGAACATAGTAGGGTGTTGAAACGGCAAGCAACTGGAAGTCAAGTCCTGAAGAAGGGTTACACCTGAAATGTCAACTTCTCCACCTTCTGACGTTGCCTGACTTGCTGTGTTCTTCCAGTCTTCTGCTTGTCTACCTTAGATTCCAGCATCTGCAGTTTTTTTTGTCTCTAACTAGAAGTCAAGGTGTTTTTTGCAGACAGAATGTAGTATTCTGCAAAGCGGTCGTCCTGTCTACGCTTCATCTCCAAAATGGAGAAGACCACATTGTGAGCAGTGAATATAGTAAACTAGATTGAGTGAAGTACAGGTAAATTGCTGGTGTTGTGCCTGGAGCTCTGGATAGGGAAGAGGGTGGAGGTAAAAAGGCAGGCATTGCTGCTTCAGTGATTGTATGGGAAGGTACCATGTGGCTGTGGGAGGGTGTTGGGAGTGGAGGAGGAGTGAACTGGAGGAGATGGTCTCTGTGAGATGCTGACAAGGAAGGAGTGGGGGATGTGTGGGATCATCCTGCTGAGGGTGGTGGAAATGACGGCCAATGATCCTCTGGATGTAGATGCTGATGGGTTGAAAGTGAGGACCAGGGAGCCTGTATCAGTGTTGTATGAGGGAGTGAAGAAGAAGGATGAAAGCCAAAGTGTGGGAAATGAGTCGAAACAGCTTAGGGGTCTGTCAGCCATGCTAGTGAGGAATTCTCAGTTTGGAGAAAAGGTGGATATTTGTGAGGTCCCTTGTGGATTGAGTCATCATCAGAACAGATACAGCAGAGAAAGAGAAACTATGAGAGTGAAATGGAGTTTTTACAGGAAGCAGGTTGTGAGAATTTATAGTCCAGTAAAAGGTGGGTACCAATGAGTTTGTAGTGGATGTTGGTGGCCAGCTGTCCTCAGAAATGGAAACAGAGAGGAAGGAAAGGGCGGAGTCTGAGATGGACTAGGTGAAGGTGAGAGCAGGGTGGAAATTGGAAGTCCAATTGATAACTTTTTCCAAGTCTGAATGAAGAGAGGGAAGCAGCACCAATGTTGTCATCAGTGTAGCAGAGAGAGAGAGTAATGGGAAGGGCCAGAGTAGGATTGGAACCCCACAAAGGGAGAGGTATATCTGGGGGCCCATGTGGGTACCCAGGCCATGCCTTTATCTTAAGAATGTGAGAGGAGTTAAGGGAGAAGTTGTTCAGGGTGAGGATGAGCTAGGCCAGGTGGAGGAGGGGAGTGTGGAAGGGGGCTTCTCAGGCATTTTCTCCTGGAAGAAATGGAGAGCCTTGAGACCGTGTGATGGGGACGGACATATAAAGGGATTTCATGCTGAAAAGGAAGCAGCTGGTGACCGTAACTTCTGAAACTGATGTAAAGCATTGGAAAAATGATGAATGTAGGTGGGAAGGGGAGAAAAAAAATCAAATAAACATAGAAATAAGTAAGTTCTGTGGGGCCGGGCAAACTCAAAAACAGTATGTCTACCTGGGGTAGTCCTGTTTGTGGTGTTTGGGAAGAAGGTAGCAGCAGGCTGTATGGAGTTGGGGGATTGACAGTTTGGAGGCAATGGGTTGTGCTGGGAGTTTGGGGTGGGGGCAAGAGATTCCCAGACAAGATGAGATAAGCAATCATCATGGATCTAGAGAGGCTATTGGTTATACGGGGAGAAACGTTTTAGCCGCTACAATCCTATTCGGCATGAATCCAGGAGACAAAACCATTCAGTAGCTGTTGGTATTGGAGTGACAGTTCCGTTCAGATAGGCCATGCAATATTGGGCTGGAAGATGCCACAGAAGTGCAATGTTGGGACTTAGTGGAAGGAATTTTGCTGTGCTTCCACTTGTCCTGCAAATACCTTAGGAGTATTGTAGTTTTACGGAAGTAATACCTAATCTTTTGAGTGAGCGCATTTGCAAAACAAACAATATTGGAAACTGAATCATTTTGAACAGTCCTTATTGCTAAAATTACATCAAAACAGATTTATATATGTTAACACAATTGTGCATTATTCTTCCATGTTACTTTGTCTTACAGAGATCGATGAAATTGTTTTTGTTATTCAGAGTCAAAAGCAATCCTTCCATGTGACTCAAGCAAGAAAGCTCAGACAGGATATCTTACAGCAGGCGGAAGCTTTAACTCAGGCAAGTATCTGAAGAGGATATGCATAGTCGTGCTAATCCATGCTGTAGAAATTAAATTATTTTGCATCTTTATGCAATAAAGGATAAAATAGCTTGGCTTTGAAATTAATATTTAGACAGTTTCAATACTGTAGTCTTACCACTATAAAGAACTGGTGTCTTTCCTTTTACTAATCTAGAAATGCCATGCTATTTTAGATTCTGTGCAATGCTACACTGATGTTATTTTCTTCTTTCTTTTGTTGTGTAAAGTGCCAAAAGGTCCTGAACTTAAGGTGACTTTGTAAAGCCAGGAAAAAGCATTGATTTGTTTTTTTAATGCCCATTGAAGCCTAAGACATGTGAACACAATGAGAGTGAAGTCACTCAAAATGGGACACCAGGGAATTGGCCAACTGTTTTACACTGGGCCCGATTTCCTTCTTTCTTAAACTCAGAGGAAAATCCAGTGTAGTGTAAAATGGACTGACAATTGATCATTAGGACATTTAAAGCTACTGATGCTAATCCATCTCAAATCAGTAGCATTCAATTTTGCCATTATTACTGGATTTGTAAGCATACTTCCCAATGTATCACAAATCCCAAAATGCAATTGTATAGACTTGCCCTACATATTTAATATATTAGAAAAAAACATAATCGGTTAGAATGTTTGTACTTTATATTTAAACTACAGTAAAGGGAGCAGAGGCAGAAACCAGTGAAATGATGACAAGGAGTGATAGAGTCATAGAACCTACAGCACTGAGATAGGCCCTTTGGCCAAAACTGGTCCATGCCAGCCAAAATGGCAGTCCACGCTAATCCCATTTCCCTGCACTTGGCCCATATCCTTCTAATCTTTCACTATCCATGTATTTGTCCAAATGGCCTTTAAATGTTGTTGATGTACCCGCCTCAACCACTTCCACTGGCAGCTCATTCCATATGTGTACCACCCTCTGTCCCTCAGGTTCCCTTTTATCCTTTCCTCTCTAACTTTAAATTCATGACCTCTGGTCCTCGATTCCCAAATCTGAGAAAAAGACTGAGTTCCTCTCATGATCTTACAGAACTTAGAACAGTACAGAACAGTGCAGGCCCTTCGACACTTGATGTTGTGCTGACTTTCTGTCCTGCTTTAAGATTCCTGATGAAGGGCTCTGGCCCGAAATGTCGAATTTCCTGTTCTTTGGATGCTGCCTGACCTGCTGTGCTTTAACCAGCAACACATTTTCAGCTCTGCTTTAAGATCAGACTAACATACATACCCTTCATTATACCAACTTCCATGTGCCTATCCAAGAGTTGCTTAAATGTTCCTAATGTATCTGACTCTACTATCACAGCTGGCAGTGCATTCCACGCACCCACCACTTTCCGCGTAAAGAACTTTCCTCTGACATCTCCCCTGAACCTTCCTCCAATTACCTTAAATTTTGTCCCCCTCATGATAGACATTTCTGCCATGGAGAAAGGTCTCTGGCTATCCACTCTATGTCTCTCAACATCTTGTATACCTCTGTCAAGTCACCTCTCATCCTTCTTCACTTCAATGAGAAAAGTCCTAGCTCCCTCAACATTTCTTCATAAGGTATACCCTCTAGTCCAGGCAGCATCCTGGTAAATCTCCTCTGCATCCTCTGTCTGGCTTGCACATCCTGCCTATAAAGAGGCGACCAGAACTGAACACAATGTTCCAAGTGTGATCTAACCAAGACTCCATAGAGCTGCAGCATAAATTTGTGGCTCTTAAACTCAATCCCCCTGCTAATGAAAGCTAATATACCGTATACGTTATTAACAACCCTATCAATCTGGATGGCAACTTTAAGGGATCTATGGATGTGGACCCCAAGATCCCTCTATTCCTCCACACAACTAAAGATCCTGTCTTTAACCCTGTATTCTGCATTCAAATTCGACCTTCCAAAGTGAATGACTTTACACTTTTCTAAGTTGAACTCCATCTGCCACTTATCAGCCTAGTTCTGCATCCTGTCAATGTTCTTTGCAACCTACAACAACCCTCCACACTAATCACACCTCCACCAACCTTCGTGTTAGTGGCAAACTAACCCACCCTTCCACTTCCTTATCTATGTCATTTATAAAAATCACAAAGAGCTGATATCCCAGAACCAATCCCTGTGGAACACAACTGGTCACTAAGCCCCAGGCTGAATACTTTCCATCTACTACCACCCTCTGTCTTCTATGGGCCAGCACCAATTCTATATCCAGACAGACAGGTTTCCCTGTATCCCATACATCCTTACTTTCTGAATGAGCCTACCATAGGGAATGTTATCAAATGCCTTGCTAAAATTAATGTACACCACATCCACTGCTCTACCTTCATTAATGCATTTTGTTACATCCTCAAAGAATTCAATATGGTTGTGAGGCATGATCTACCCCTCACAAAGCCATGCTGACTATTTCTAACAAACTATGATTTTCCAAGTCATTGTAAGTCCAGTCTCTCAGAATCCTCTCCAATGCTTTGTACACCACAGATGTAAGACTGTCTGGTCTGTAATTCCCACAAGTGAATAACATTTGCGACCCTCCAATCATTTGGCACTGCACCAATGGACAGTAAGGACGCAAAGATCATTGCCAAAGGCACGGCAGTCTCTTCCCTCGCTTCCTCTAGTACCCTTGGGCATATCCTGTCAGGCCCAGGGGATTTATCTATATTTACGTTTTTCAAAATTTTCAGCACATCCTCCTTCCTAACATCAACCTGTTCTAGCATATTAGTCTGTTTCACGCTGTCCTCAGAAACATCAAGGTCCCTCTCAGCAGTGAATACTGACGCAAAGTATTCATTTAGGACCTCCCCTACTTTCTCCAACTCCAGGCGCAAGTTCCCTCCATTATCCCTGATCGGCCCTACCCTCATTCTGGCCATCCTGATGTTCCTCACATATGTGTAGAATGCCTTAGGGCTTTTCTTAATTCTATCCATTAAAAGCTTTTTCATGCCCCTTCTAGCTCATTGAAGTCCTTTCTTCAGTTCCTTCCTGGCTACCTTTAACCTTTTATCGCCCTGTCTGATCCTTGCCACCACAACCTGAAGTAAGCTTCCTTCTTCCTTTTGACTAGATGTTCCACATCCCTTGTCACCCAAAGTTTGTCAACCTACCATCCCTTCCTTGCCTCAGTGGGACAAACCCTTCCAGCACGATCAGCAGGTGCTTCCTAAACAACTTTCACACTTCTGTAGTGCATTTGTCTCTCTATATGCCTCTATAAGGTCCCCCCCTCAGTCTCCTACAGGTCTGAAGAAAAAAGACCTAGTTTGTCCAACCTCTCCCTATAACTCAGACCATTGAGTCCGGCCACCATGCTTGTAAGTTTCTTCTGTACTCCTTCCAGTTTAACTTCATGCTTCCTATTACAAGGTGACCAAAACTGAACACAATACTCCGACTGCAGTTTCACCCAAAGTCCTGTATAACTGTAACATTACTTCCCAACCTCTATATTCAGTACTCTGACTGATGAAGACCAGTGCGCCAAAAGCCGCCTTCACTGTCCTGTTTACCCATGACTCCACTTTCAGAAAACTGTGAACCTGAATTCCAAGATCCCTCTGCTCCACTACATTCCTTAAGGCTGTACCATTCAACATGAAACTCCTGCCATGATTTGACTTTCCAAGATGCAGCACCTCACATTTATCTATGTTAGACTCCATTTGATTTTTCGGCCCACCTCCCCAGCTGATCAAGGTCTTGCTGCAAGTTCTGATAACCTTCCTCACTGTCCATGATACTGCCTATTGTAGTGTCATCAGGACTCTTAATAATCATGCCTTGTATATTCTAATCCAAATCATTGATATAGAAAGAAAACAGCAACACGCCCAGCACTGACCCCTAAGGCACTCCACTCGTCACAGGCCTCCAGTCCATCAAACATCCTTCCACTATTCCCCTCTGCTTCCTACCATCAAGCCAATTTTGCATTCAGTTCGCCAGCTTGCACTGAATTCCATGTGATCTAACCTTACAGAGCAAAGGTGTTATCAAAGGCCTTACTGAAATCTATACAGAGTACGTCTACCATCCTATCCTTGTCAACCTTCCTGGTCACTTCATCAAAGAACTCTAACAAATTTGTGAGGCATGATCTCCCACTCACAAAACTGTGCTGACTGTCCTAATCAAATCCTACCTTTCCAAATGCTTGTATAGCTTATCCCTCAGAATCTTCTCAAGTAACGCACCCACCATAGCTGTTAAGCTTATTGGTCTATAGTTCACAGGCTTTTCTTTTCACTTCTTGAATAATGGCACAACCTTCTCTATCCTCCAGTCTTCTGGGACCCCACCCGAGGATACAAATGATGCAAAATTGTGAAGAGCTTATGCTCTTCAGTTTGTGTTCGATTCTCCTGCTCCTCGGATGCTGCCTGACCTGCTGTGCTTTTCCAACATCACACTTTTTGACTGCGAAAATATCAGCCAGGGCTCTGCAATTTCTTCTCTGACCTCTTGCAGTGTTCTTGGATATGTCTGGTCAGGACCAGGAGACTTATCCACCTTCGTACATTCTAATATTTCAAAACCTCCTCTACTGTGATATGGAGTGTCCCCATGATACCACCACTAACTTCCCCAAGTTCCCAAGTCTTCTTGTCTTTATCCAGGGTAAATGCAGAGGATAAATACTCACATGAGAATCTTGTCCATCTCCTGCGGTTTTACACATACATGTCCTCTTTGGTTCCTGAAGGGCTCTATTCTCTTTCTGTTATTTTTTACTTTAATAAACTTAAAGTACCTCTTTGGATTCACCCTAATCTTCTCAGCCAAGGCTATCTCATGCTCCCTATTCACCCTCCTGATTTCCTTCTTCAGTAAACTCCTGTATCCCTTATATACCTCTAGGATTCCCTTGAGCCCAGCTGCCTGTGCCTGAGCCACACCTTTTTTCTGGCCAAAACCTCAATATCTCAAAAGGTTCCCTATTCCTGTCAACCTTGCCCTTCACCCTTACAGGAACATATAGATCTTGAACTCTAGCTATCTCACTCTTAAAGGCCTCCAACTTGCCAGAGATCCCTTCACCTGCAAACAAAGTACTCCAAACAGCCCCTGCAAGCTCCTGTCTAAATCCATCAAAATTCTCCTTGCCCCAATTTAGAACTTGAACCTCTGGGCCAGTTTTATCCCTCTCCATAACTATTTTAAAATTAATAGAACTGTGGTCACTGGTCCCAAAGTGCTCCCCCACTGTCACCTCAGTTACTTCTCCTGCCCTATTTCCCAAAGTGGGTTGAGTTTTGCCCCTTCCGGAGTAGAACCTCTATATACTGATTGAGGAAACGTTCCTGAATGCACTAAACAAATTCCATCCCATCAAAGCCTTTAACTCCCTAGCAGTCCCAGTCTGTGTTAGGAAAATTAAAATCCCCATACAATGTGTTCCAGCCTGACCTGCCTCTTCACTTTACTATTTCTGATTACTGTACCTCATTCCAGCCTTGCAAATGCCTCCCTGCTGCTGAGGATCTCAACCCCCTGCCAATCAGGTTTAAACACTCCCTTGTAGCACTAGCAAACCTGGTCACCAAGATATTGGACTCGCTCCAGTTCAGATGAATCCCGTCCCTCTTGAACAGGTTAATATATTCTTTTTCAAGATGTGTCACTTTAATTTTTAATGTATTGCAGGACTGATACAGACTGATAGTTTGGTATCATGTACTGATAGTTCGCATCTAGGACCTGAGTTTCAACTTAGCCCAGATTGAAGAGGTGAAAACCTCCTGGCAAAATTACTACAACAGTAATACATTAATAATTAATATATGACATAGAACAAAATCTCTCACTTAGTTTTGGAACCTCTCTTTCTAATGCTGAACAGGCAAAATCTATCCATTTATCTTCCTCTGATATTTGTGGCGAAATTCCCAATGGATGATTCTACAAAGCTCCTTCAGCAAGTGAAACCATGGTGACATTGTCAGTTGTATATTACCAACTGACAATCTCCCTGACCTCTCTAATGCCATTCTGCCCATCTACCACCCAGTCCCCAGCAATGTATAGCCCTCACCCTTGCTGCCTTAGCCATTTACCTCATCACTATATATGAACACATTCACCCATTCACTGTGCCACTAAAGAATCCTTGAGACCTTTAAACTCTTATTTACAAGAATACAGTGACTAATGCTTTAAAAATGGAGCATGGTTTCTGCGCAGATTTCCTTTGGTCATGTCACCATGGTTTCACTTGCTGAAGGAGCTTTGTAGAATTATCCATTGGGAATTTCACCAGAAATATCAGAGGAAGATTAGGATTTTCTGTATAGCATTTTCTGTTTAACAGCTTAAGTCCCTGACTTGGATTCTGGAGTCAGACATACAACTCTTAGATATTTTGTAGGTATCAAATATATACAGCATTGAACCAAAAACTGTATGCTAATTTATACATCAATTTAGTTTTGTTACTCATGAATTAAATTACTTGGCAAAAGTAAGTTACAAAATAAAGGTACACCTAACCAGAATAAAATAGGAAATTACTTCTTGTTAGATTGAATGGAAATAATACTAACTCTCCATATTTGAGGGGTGAGGGCAGAAGCAACTGACACTAGATAGCATAAAACATGTGAAGAACTTAGTTTAAAAAGGGCAATAAATTTAATATCCTTTGCAATAAAAGAAAATTAGAAGGAACATTGCCAAAACCCGGTTTATTTTCATGACCCTCAGATCTCTGATCTGAGCTTCAGCTAGCATAGTACTTCAAGTAGTTGAAAAGTTTTATATAAATATTGGAAGTGACATTCATTCTAGATTAGAGACTGGAAATTTCTGGATTGCAACTATACAGAAATGATACTACTTGAAACTTATACCCTAATTTTCTCCAGTGCCAGTGAGATGTGGTGGAAGATGAAGAGATTATCTGAGATAACAGCAGATTGAGTCTCTGCTTTGCACCTTATACTCAGAGCCCCTTGCCTCTTTTGTTCCCTCTCCTGTTCCATAAAAGCCTGCCCATAAGGAATGCCATTCTAGCTGCATGTTCCCTCTGAATGTGAGAGGGAGAGGGTGAATATTTGAAATAGTTTTGGAGCATTTAGACTAACACCGTTACTATTGATTACGGTGCAGATCCCGAGAAGAATTTTTAATTAATAAAAGGAAATCCCTATCAACCTGTCAAAATCTCAGTTGCACTGATATGGTGAGCTTGAACCATATTTCATTTATAATTTTACTTGTAAATCTATTCCACCATTTCTTTTATGTATATATAGGAATCCCATTCAAGTTGATCTTCTGCATGTTGATGCTGCAGAGGATTATGATCAGAACGGTATAAATAAGCAATAACATGGTTTCAGCAGAAGAAGTGGCTCAAAAGAATGAGAAAATTCACATCCCATCAAGTTTCAGCAGAAACTCAGCACAATTCCTTTACAGGGAAATCTAGACAGAGGTGTAGATAGATATTTTATATTCATAAATTATGCAGCTTCCCATTTTTCAGAGTTAAATTGTTAATTAGAGTGCATTCTGAGTGTTAATGAAATATTCTACATGTATCACAGAAAGAATATTTAGCTATATTTGGAAGATGAAATAATAAGAACACCATCTGTGAATAATAGATTGAGGTTGTAAGTTTGCTGGCTGAGCTGGTAAATTTGTTCTCGGACGTTTCGTCGCCATGCTAGGTAACAACATAAGTGAGCCCCAGTTGAAGCGCTGGTGTTCTGTCCCGCTTGCTATTTATATGTCTTGGTCTATTGTGGTGGGTGATATTACTACCAGTTCTTTTTCTGAGAAGTTGGTAAATGGGATTCAAATTGATGTGTTTATAAACGGACTTCTGGTTTGACTGCCAGGCCTCTAGGAATTCCCATGCGTGTCTTTGTTTAGCCTGTCTCCAACTATCACTGGCCCGTATTGTCCCAGTCGAACTGTTGCCCCTCTTCACCTGTGTGTATGAATGTCAGTGATAGTTGGTCATATCGTTTGGTGACGAATTGGTGCTCATGTATCCTGGTGGCTAGTTTCCTGCCCGTCCGTCCAATGTAATGTTTGTTGCAATCCTTGTAGGATATTTTGTATATGATGTTCATTCTGCTGGTTGCTGGTACAGGGTCCTTTAAATTCATCAAGAGCTGTTTCAATATGGTGGTAGTTTTGTGGGCTACCATAATGCCTAGGGGCCAGAGTAGTCTGGTCATAATCTCCGAGTTGTCTTTAATGTGTGGCAGGGTGGCTAGAGTCTCTGGGTAAATTGTGTCTTCTTGTGCAGGAATCGGCGGACTGCGTGTATTGGGTACCTGTTGCTCCTCAATACATCGTATAGGTGTTTTTCCTTGGCTTCTCATAGTTCCTGGATGCTGCAGTGTGTTGTGACTCATTTAAATAATGTCCTGATGCAGCTCCGTTTGTCAGTGTTGGGATGATTGCTCCTGTAGTTGTGTATCTGGTCCGTGTGTGTGGCTTTTCTGTAGATGTTGGTCTGTAGCTCTCCTTTGGCCAATCTAGTCCTACTGTGTCATTTAGGAAGGGAAGTCAGTTATTGTTCTCTTCGTATTTGATGAACTTTATACCAGTAAGGATGTTATTTGTGGGTTTCTTCTAATTTGTTGCGTCTTGTGATGACAAAGGTGTCATCCGCATAGTGAACCCAAAGCTTGGGCTGGATCATAGGAAGGGCTATTTGTTCTAACCTCTGAATAAGTGCTTCTGCTTAAAGTTGGCAGAACAGTGCTGCTGTGTCTAACTGATTTGTACACAAGTGTGTGCTTGTTTCTAACAAGTGCCTATTGGTGGAGAAGGTGAAAGCTGTTGGATAAAACTAATTTGCACTTTGAGCACTATTTCCATTATGCACAATGGAATATATTCTATGTAATTTTAGCTCTAAAATTCGATCTTGATGCATGTACAACACAGAAGGAGAGCATTTGGCCTGTGCTGGATCTATCATACTTGTGCTGGATCTTTCAGCTAGCAGTTGGGTTTCGTCCCATATGTTGCTTTTTGCCTATAACTCAGCAAATTCTCCGGCCATAGATGTCTGTTTAACTTCCTTTTAAAATTATTTATAGAGTTATTCCACCACCATTCCAGGTAAAATTGGCCAGATCATGACAACTCATGGCAGATATAGAAATTTAAATGTAATAAAATATAGCATTAGGATCCTTTGTAACAGCAACCATGATGAAGCCATTGTCGATTGCAGTAAAAATCCATCTGGATCAATTATATCCTTTAGGAAATGAAATCTGCCATCATTGCCAGGTTTAGCTTACATGTGACTCCAGACCCTCCGCAATGTAGTTGATTCTTAACTGCCACCTCAAAATGTCTTTGAGTCAATCAGTTCAAGAGCAACTAGGGTTTGGCAAAAAATGTTGGCCTTGCCAGCCATGTCCACATCCCATACAAGAGTGAAGGGATCCTCAGTGTGAAATATCTGCTTATATAAGCTTTCAATGGCTGACCCCTTACCTGTGATTGTGCCACTTCCTTTTGACTCTACAGCCAGAGGAATCAGCCTGAACATCTAACTCGGCAAGTTCTGTTAGGATCCTGTAGCTTTCTGTCAATCAGCACTCATTCTTCTGAACTTAGGAGTATAGTTTCATTTGGCTCAATATCTCACCATTTACAATCTGAGTATGAGTTGTTTAGTGAACCTTCATTGTACTTCTCTCTAATCAATACTGAGGGGCCTGGATAGAATGGAGATGGCGAAGATGTTTTCCAATTGTAGGAGATACCAGGACCTGAGGGCACAGCCTCAGACCGAAGGGATTGTTTAGAACTGAGATGAGCAATTTCTTAAGCCAGAGGGTGGTTAATCTGTGGAATTTATTGCCAGCAAAAAGCTGTGGAGGCTAAGCCAATGAATGCATTTAGGATGGAGATAGGTTCTTGATTGGTAAGGGGATCAAGAGTTAATGAGAGAAGGCAGGGAATGGGGTTGAGAAACACATCAGCCATGATTGAATGGCGGAATAGGCTGGTTGGCTGAATGGTTTTATTCTTCTCCTAAAGTTAATGGTCTTTATGGTTATAATGCAAATATATCCTTTCTTAGGTTCACTGGCCAAAATAGTTACCAGTCCTCCAGTTGTAGTCTCATTAAAGCCTATACAAAGTACAAGATTGCCTTACTCATTTGCTCATTGCAATAAAGGCCAAAATGCCATTTGCCTTCCTAATTACTTGCTGTATTTACATTTTAACCTTCTGTCAAAATAAGCCAGCAAAGGTCTAACCAGTGATTTATAAATTTCTGGCATTATCTCCTTTGTTTTTATATCCTTTTCCTGTATGTGAACCAAAGTAACTATAGTTTTATAACCTACTAGCTCTGTCTTGATTATTTGTGTCTTTGTACATCGTTTCCATGCCTAGCCCCAAAATCAATATGAAGGTAATATGCTGAAGGTTAAGGTAGTTATCTGGAGTGTTCCTTTAACACTTAAACAAATTACTTTTGATTTTTTTTTCCTTTTCAAGGCTTTTGGATTGAATGAGCTGCTACTAATACCCTATGTATCCAGAGTTGTAATGTACCAAATGTACCATATCAAATGTTAAGATTGATGTTTGTTCGTTTCAAGAATTAAAATCATCACTAGATGGCAGTGATGTTGTGAAGTTCTATGCAGTTCATGTACTTGGTGGTGATCTGTCTTATGATGATGTTGGAAAGTCTTCCATCTTTTAATTTCTGTTATCAATCCCTTTATTTCAGTGTGAGTGAAAGAGTTTTATTTAAACATCAATTTTGTGCTCCATGTTTTCATTTTTTCTCCTTTCTGTGCTGAAGTCAGTAACTTCCTGGATTATGAGTTGATGTAAAATGATCCTCTGGCATCCTTTCTAAATGGCCAATTTTCACATGTGAACTAAAAACTAGAAGTTGATGAATTGTTGAACTGTGAGCAGAATTACAGATCAATAGGAAGAGTCATCAGACAAAAATTGACACAGACCTAAATTAAGGATAAGATGGCATAGGTTGATTAAAGAGAGGACTTCAGGTGATGACTGAAAGCAGGGAAAAGAAGTGGAATGGGTTTAGGGAGAGGATTGCAGAGCTTTGGACGTGGACACTGTAAGGGATAGCTGAAGTGAACGTAATTCATGGTGCCCAATGTTTTGACTGGTTGTAATGCTGGAGGGGTTATTGATCGATGGATTAGTGAGACTGTGAAGAGTTACAAACATGAGAGTGAGAATTTTGAAATCACAGTTTCAGTGGATTGGGAACTTTTGTAGTTCCGTAAGTATGGTGTTATTGGGTAACTGACCTGATGTGAATTAGGATGCAGAGATTTGGAATGAAAACAGAAGTGCTAGCAATACCCAGTAGGACAGGTTGCAGCTTTGAGACAGAAACAGAGTTAACTTGTGACTTTTCATTAGAACGTAGTTTTGTTGGTGTTCAAGTTCATGGAGGATAGAAAATGGAAGGAATGCATTGAAATTGTTGAGTCCAGGGGCAATAAAAAATATAGAGCAGGTTATAACCCAACACCGAGTGTTCAAATGGCACAAAAAGATTACAAATATAATTAAATAAAACATTGGTCAGGAACAGGGATGGAACCAGTGGCAAGAGTGCAGAATTTGTGGCTTAATGTGTATTTTAATTTTCAGTTGATGTTTGCGCAAAAATAGTGCTAAATTTGATATTCCTTAAAAATGATTGAGGGACATGATACACATGATTAACTATGATTGCATTGCAGGCTACATGCCAACTCCATGCTGCCTGCCCATCTCAATAATTTCAGCAATAATCTCAGCTGTAGATAACAATGTCGCTGATTGATTAGTCAACTGAACAGGGACCAACACTGTGAGTGGCTAGCCCTATTTAAAACTATTTTACACTATTTGAGGTTATCCTGCATCTCTTAAAGGCAAGGTAAATGGCAGTCTTGCAGGAAGTGACTCTGACCTTGTGAGACGTTGAAGCTTGGCACAAAATGGTAGGGGAGCTGTTCAGATGTGGCTTCTTGAAGGAGGAGAGAAACCTTATTTTTGCAGGGGGACAGCAGGGCCTCTAGACACACCGAAAAGGCAGCAGGAGCAGATAAGCTGTGGGTCGAAGGTCCTGGATGGTGTGTTGCAAGATGTTGTGTAATCTCATATGATCAACATGGCTCCTGTCCCACTTGAGGTCCGAACATCCTTGACCATTGCTATACAACCATCTGCTTAGAAGCAGAAATTAAAGTGTGAGGACCCAGTACATAAAATAGTGCAGTGTTGGCCTGATGCACAGAAGGGCTTAGAGTCAGTGGACTGGTCCATATTCAGGAACACAGCGGCCAACCTAAATGAGTATGCCACTACTGTTACAAACTTCGTTGTGTAGTAAACAAGTTGATCTGAATGTCCCCCAACCAGAAACTATGGATGAACTGGGAATTCCACTCCCTATTGAAGGACAGGTCTGAGGCATATAGATCAGGCAACACTGACCTATACAGGAAATCCAGGTAAAACCTTCATAAGGCCATCAGAGATGCCAAGAGACAACACCAAATCTTCTCATAGCAACAAATAAATCATCTGTGACTCTACTGAATGGAAGAGGTGCTGAATGGCCTACTTCTCTTTCTAATCAATAAGTTCATTGTACAGTCCAGTCTTTCTTTAGAGTAATGGTCTGGGTCTCTCATCCACTGCCCAACTGGCAGCCATGATTGTCTCTCTCCTCATAAAATTCTGCCCACAGTATTTCCTTGGATTGCAAATTTGATGTCAAAATGATGATTTATAGACCTCAGTATCTCAATTATCAGCATGAATTTTGTGTACTTCGCCATGTCAAAATTCAGTTTTAAAAGTCTGACTACATGGTAATTCTTTACATTGGACAAAATGTAAACTCAATCTGAAAAGACAAAATATGTGAAATCAGTGTCTATTTGTACAAGATGGATTTCATACTATATATGAAAATAGAAAACTGTGAGTCAGAATGTCCACAAGTTCCATACAGTCAATGATTTCTTTGAAGTGAAGCCACTTTTGTAATGTTTGTATAAATGATAGCTAATTAGTGCACAGTAAAGCCGCCCCATAAAGTTTTGAAGTGAAGCTATCCTAAAACATTTAGTAAGGACAGGGTATTTTCCCTGAAGTTCGAGATCCCGAGTCCACCAAATTTGGGGCCAGCTGGAGTTCCTGAGGATGCCCAAAGCCACGGTGAGACTACTTCCTGGAAGCAACCTCCTAATTGGCTGGTTACACCCTTGGCAATCTCTAAATGCTGCTGATCCAATTACAGGGCTGGCAGCTCAAGAACCTCAGCAGCCTCACATGATGTTATTAGCACTGCTTGGGCAGTTTGGAAAATCTTCGAGATAGCAGTGTATTATATTTTGGATAGAGGAAAACAATGGGTTGATTAGAGAGGAAGAAGCAATGATAGGAGTATTGAGCCTTGGGGAGGCCTCCCCTATCATTACCCGATCAATGGGGTATGGTGCCTTTGGGTCCTCTGCCTCTCATGTGGAGGACATCTCTATTGTGCTGGCAGCTAACCTTTGCAATGCGAAGCCACCGTGAGTCTGACATTGGTGGTGGGTACATTGTTGGAGAGGATTCTGAGTGATAGGACTGATGTGCATTATGAGAGGAATGGACTAAATAGGGATAGTCAGCATGGTTTAGTGCATGGGAAATCATGTCTCTCAAACTTGATTGAGTTTTATTTTAACCAGAAAGATTGATGAGAGCAGAACAGTCAACGTTGTCTACAGGGACATTAGTAAAGCCTTTGACAAGGTTCCACGTGGTAGACCAATTAGTAAAGTTAGATCACATGGGATTCAGGGAAAGCTTACCAATTGGATACAAAATTGGCATTTTGGTAGGAGACACTGGCTTGTGGTGGAGGGTTGTTTTTCAGTCTGGAGGCCTGTGACCAGTGATGTTCAACAGAGATTGGAGCTGGGTCCACTTTTGTTTGTAATTTATGTGAACAATTTGTATGAAAATTTAGAAGGCATGGTTATTAAGTTTGCAGATGATAAAAAAAAGTTGGTACAGTTGTTAGTGAAGAAAGTTACCTAAGATTATAAAGGGATCTTAATCAATTGGGCCAGTGGGCTGAAGGAGTTTAATGTTGAGAAATGCAAGGTATTGTATGTTGGTAAAACAAACAAGAGCAGGACTTACACAATTAATGTTCCAGCACAGGTTGACAGGATGGTGAATAAGGCATTAGCATGCTTGCCTTCATTGCTCAGACCGTTGTTGTTTAAAGAATATTCATACATTTCCCGACTTCAAGTTGCTGTCTTATCACTATCGTTATTGTGACTTAAGATGGTCTGTTCAGAAAGTGGGGTGTTACCTTGCTCTTTTCCCTCTTTGAGTTCGGTAAAACCCATCCGAGATCAATGTGGTGAAGCTCTTATCAATCACTGCTGGAATTAAGAATACTATATGTTACATGTCAACCTAATTTCTGTGTGCAAACTCCAACCAAACAAAACTGCGCTTAATGTTTAGGAATGGCTGATATACAAAATGGGAAGAATTTTTATTCATACGGTTAGGTTGCTGATGAAAAAAAATCACTCGGTTTGCAATCTGCAAAAGCACGTCTGCAAATCATTGATTCTTAAATTGCTCACTTTGATACACATGTACCATTCTACAGTCAGAACGAAAGGAAATGTGAAATTCAATTTGGATAGGCAAAATTGCCAACTGTGAATCAGTAACAATTTTCTCTAACACTGACTTCACATTAAATTTTCTCTTCCTCCTCTACCATAGCCTAAAGCTTAATAGTGTGAAATACTGTAAATCAGAACTACTGTTACCAGCATTGCACTGCACTTATATAAATTTATTTTAAAGTCTCATCAAAACACATCCAGATTAACTTGTGAAATGGTCCGTTTCTAATATGGACTCTCAAATTCTAATTCTCAGGATTTTGTCACATTTATAATTTCCTTCATCATAAAAGCAAGGACAGAAATCACTCATGTGATCCCATCAGATCAGCCTTGCAAATGCTGCAATGAATACAAGTACTTAATTTACACTGCATAAACCTTTTCTGTTGAGACCTGTAATCTTTACACATGCCTGATCCCAGGTCATGATAACTTCAGCAGGGACTAGCTGCTGTTACTCATCATCATAAGAACAATGCTTCATTTTAATGTGCAAAAAGAAAATGGTCCATTATGATAGTTAATATTCATTATGGATAACAAAACAACCTAATTGAAGCCAGAAATTTATGTGCCTTTGTTCAGAAATGGAATCTTACAATCACATTGACAGATTAAGGAAGACAGATTAGTTCATACCCATATAGGATTTCTGTGCCAAACCACGAACAAGCTCACAGCATGCTTGGCATATAATATAATGCTCTCAGTGGGGAACTGTGGAGTACAGAACTTATTTCAGGTTATTAATATTATCTCAGGAGTATTATAAATGAAGCTTACAATCCATCATTTGCTGCTAGGTGTTGTCTTCACACAATAAAGTGTCAAAATTTAGTTATATTTTTCATGAAATTTTAGCCCATCTAAGTCTTGGGAGATAAAGTCTGTATGGATATAATTATAAAATAGACAGAAATATGATAAATCCTTGATGTGTGTAACAGGCCTCCAAACAGTCTAGTTAAGATATAGATGGAGATCTGCAGGAAACTATAGAAGAACATATCAGACATTCATTTCAGTCAATCTTCCATAAGCCATAATAGACTAGAATAAAGACACTGAATTGGATTTAATATTTGCAGCAGTGAGTCAGTACTATTAGCTAAAGATCCACAGGCAGCCCTACCATAGCCATTCCTGGGTTCCCAACATGACCAAAAGCTAATCGGGCATCTATCTGGTCAGTGTTGGGATTCCTGGTCCAGTGTCCCATCTTGGAAAGCTGCTGGTCATTCAGGAACAGGATTCACTGTAGGCACAGTTATAGGCCTGGGTTCAGGAGCAGCATTGGTGGCTCAGAGGAGAGGTAAGTGGACTGGGCTCATAGGATGTGCCTGACTGACTTATCCTGAAGAAAGGATGGAATGGGGTCAGTTTAAAGGGCAGGAATGATCTTCTCATGGTGCAGACCTGGCTGCTGGTGTGAACACTCCATTTGGCATAGTGTGCTTGAGCAGGAGCTGCGCTCCCATCACTGACCATGGAAAGTATACCTGAGTATACCTTGAGGCTTGCTGCTGTTCAGCAATGGGCTGAGGCTCATAAATGACCTTTAATTGGGTCACTTCAGACTTAATTGGGGAGAGTTAGGAAGGTGTCTGCTTCTGGGTTACATTATATTTCACCCAAAGCATATGGAGAAGGTGGGAAAATTTTCAGAATACATCTAAGGTTGCTTCCTTAATCATTTGATCAGTTTGATTCTAGTCCATTGAGGAAAAATGTGTCATTTGATTTAGTTCTGTGCACGATGTGAAGCAAATGACTGGCATGAGATCAGGAGAAAAATCATGGAATATTGATCACGATATGGTTAAGTTTAGAGCAAGAACAATCAAAGAAAAGATTGATGGACTGGTAAAAGGTAAAATTCAATTGAATGGAACAGGACAAAATTGTGATTGCTAGTTTACAAGCTTAAAATCATAGGTTATGAAAATAACCCATTTGCTTGATGAGAGAATATGGAGTTCTTTAGGAACAAAGCATATAGGGCAGAGTCATCTCGGGGTCTGTGCGACATGGGCTATGGCAAGACTTGTGTTAGATTCGGACAAGAAGCCTGACGAGGAATGTCTCGCTGCATCTTTTATGGTTTTCTGAGCAGCGAGGCGAGCTTTTCGCGAGGATTTTGAGTCAAAGGTGAGTTGTAGTGGGAACCACATGTGGTGAGATAGGGCTAGAATTGGATGTGAGAGATTCCATGGCATGGGAATAGATAGTTAATGCGACACATTTGGTAAAATATGACAAGTAATGTCACTGGGCTGTGTGGTGAGAATCCTTCTAAGAAATGCAGTGCAACTCAGCTTTAATCAAAAAGTAGTAAGATTCAGCTCATAGTTATGACAAAATAATGATAATTGTACAAAACAAAATTGTGTGAAAAGATAGATCAGAACGTCTGGAAGAACGTATGAATAAAAATATAGAAGGGGTGAGTGTTTTTAAAGGCATATAAAAGGTTTTAAAATAGAGTCATAGAGATGTACAGCATGGAAACAGACCCTTCGCTCCAACCTGTCCATGCCGACCAGATATCCCAATCCAATCTAGTCCCACCTGCCAGCACCCGGCCCATATCCCTCCAAACCCTTCCGATTCATATACCCATCCAAATGCCTTTTAAATGTTACAATTGTACCTGCCTCCAGCACTTCCTCTGGCAACTCATTCCATACACGTACCACCCTCTGCGTGAAAAAAGTTGCCCCTTAGGTCTCTTTTCTATCTTTCCCCTCTCACCCTACATTCTTGTAGTTCTTTTCTGAACCCTTTCAAGTTTCACAACGTCTTTCTGATAGAAAGGAGACGAAAATTGCATGCAGTATTCCAACAGTGGCCTAACCAATGTCCTATACAGCCGCAACATGACCTCCCAATTCCTGTACTCAATACCCTGACCAATAAAGGAAAGCATACCTATTGCCTTCATCACGATCCTATCTACCTGCGACTCTACTTTCGAGGAGCTATGAACCTGCACTCCACAAGGTCACTTTGTTCAGCAACACTCCCTAGGACCTTACCATTAAGCGTATAAGTCCTGCTAAGATTTGCTTTCCCAAAATGCAGCACCTCTCATTTATCTGAATTAAACTCCATCTGCCACTACTCAGCCCATTGGCCCATGTGGTCAAGATCCCATTGTAATCTGAGGTAACCCTCTTCGCTGTCCACTACACCTCCAATGGATCAAATTGTGGAGAGTGTCGGCATGGCAGTGATATTCAATGTGTTACACTAATAAAATTCCTGCTGAATATGGGTGAGAAATTAGGCTCAATAACATTTTGCAAACACCGTCAGGGATCCAAAGTGTCTGTGTAGTTTGTGCCAGTTGGCATCTTGATGAAGTATTTATATGTTGTTATCTACAGTCGGAAATATGTAGAGCAGCCAGATTGTGATATCGTTGCTAGTGTTAACATCTAGCATTTGAACAGTCCATCTAATGCCCCCTTTTAAACTCATCCAGCTCAACAGGGGTTAAAGCAGCAGCACGGACTACTGCTACCAACTTTATTTAAAGGGATCATAAGCCACTCACAGGTTAGTTGTTGGTTGACTTTTTCCAAGTGTTACTAACTTTATAAACTGTTTTGCTGCTTTGCATGGTTGTTTACAATTTCAGAAGTTTACAAAGAGTGTGCAACAAGCACTGAAAAACTTATTGCTGACTTCAAGACACAAACCAGCTGCCCCTAGCTGCATGTGCATCAATAGGGATTCCTTAAATAAAACATCATGCCGAGGACACATAAGGCAATGCAAACTTCAGCAAATAGAGAGGAGATGCATAAGGAGTACCATATTTAGGACTCTCAGTGAAGAAACATAAACCTGTACTTTACAGAGGAGATTCTCAGCTGAAATCTATCTGCTGCTGTAGTCACAACTGCACTGTCACAAAGAGGCAAAGTCCATACCAGCAGTGGCTGTAAAGGTGACTATAACAATGAATTTTTATATGCCTGGTACTTTCTAAGCAACATTCTAATTTTCCTATCCATTGATGAATAGAAGCTCTCTGTTCAACGAATGCAATGTTACCACGTTAGTCTTGCATCACCAGTTTGCAGAGACGCTGTGTGATCTTACTAGAGGTGACTGATGAACTGACCACCTCCAGGAACGCTATCCTGTCAGGAATGGTGCAAGCTGCAATGCTCAAGGTTATCATTGACCAGCAGCTCCAGTGAGAAAGGTGGACACTGTCATTATGATGGGGGACTAATAGGGTGCAATAAGATGAAATGAAAAAAACATCTCTTTGAAGGCCTGTTCTATCAGCCACTGTTCAGAGGGAGAGGGTAATAACTGAGACCTCACCACCTCCCCTGATCAGCTAGCGAGAGATATTCACAGCTAAACTGGGAGTGGTCTGAGTTTCCATGACAGCAAGCTGGTCTTGTGTGAATTCAGTCTGAGTTTCTGCCGTGACAACCAGACATGTTCTGGAAGCTGGACTTTCTGTAATGCAAGCTGAGACATTGTACATGAAATGCTGAATCAAGGCTGGATTCACAAGTATGTTAAGGAAGTTGGCCACCACTTCCATGTTGGCAAGGATGGACTCCAAGCTCTGCACGTAGCTCTGTGCCAAGCAAGTGCCAGCATACTCCAAGTCTTTGGCATTGAGCCTCAGCTCTCTAGAGGCTTCCAACTTCAGTCAACATTTTATTGTGTATATCCATCAAGCTTCTTAGATTCATACAGCATAGAATCAGATTGTTTAGCCCATCTTGTCCACTGACCACTAAACATCAAACTAATTTTATTTATCTGCACTTGGTCCATAACCTACCATGCCCTGGTATTTTAAGTACTCATCCAGATGCTTCTTAAAAGTTACAAGGGTATTTGCCTCCAACACTCTCTGAGGCAGCATTCCCATATTTCTACCACCCTCTAGGTGAAAAAATCCTTTTCAGATTACTATCTCAGTCACTTGCTCCTCTCCGTAACCTTCTGCTCTCTGGTCTTAAACATGTCTGCCATGGGGAAGAGATTCTTATGATCTCCCGTGTCTGTACCTCTCAAAATGTTGTATGTCTCAATCAGATCCACTCTCAGCCTCCTCTGCTTCAGGGAAAACAAACCCAGCCTATCCAGTTTCTTCTCATAACTGAAAATTTTAATCCTGGTGAATCTCCTCTGTACCCTCTCCAGTGAAAACATGTCCTCAGAATAGTATGGCAACCGGAACTGCACAAAGTTCTTCTGTAGACTGCGCCATTGCATTTTCATGTTGACTCTTCAGCAGAATGCATTTGTGACATCCTCCAGTGATTTGGCACCTCTGATGTCACTGCCTGTAGCCCACAAATGCCAGTTTTGCACCACACAGAATTCATCTCTATTGGATCATCTGAGATACTTGCATTGTCGGTATCTGAGCTAGTGACTGAGGGTATGAAGTTAAGTAATGGTATTTCTTGACCACTGTTTGCTGGGTCTTCTTCCACTGCTTAGCCAGCTTGTACAGTTCTTGAGTATTTATGAGAAGAATGTTGTGGTGATCAGTGAGGAGAAAGTAAAAGGTGCAAGCTTCCACCGCCTGCAATTGTAAGTCAGAGAGGTATTATGGGTGAGGAGGAGGTTTATGTCAGGGCATTTTTGGCTGAAACTTAGTTTTGTTTGGAGTAACTGCAAATTGTATTTTTTTTAGGAATCGTTACCTCTTGAGGCGTAGTGAGTTTTCTCACCATATCTTTCCAAACTTGCCTCATTTATCAAGTAACTACCCCATCCCAGTGGTGTCCCTTGTGTCTGATTCTGGCCCCATCTCACCACACACCAGTCCCAGAGCAATTTGCCACAGTGTGGATATCCCAGAATTAATTGGTATCCCTTGCACCCATACCGTATTTAAAAGCACGTTGTGTACCCAGACAAGTCAGTTCAAAGCTGCCCTGCATTGTTCCTGACACTTGCCTCGGACATAGCTAACAGTGGATAATTGTAGCCTGTCTGTGTGGGCAGGGACCTAGAAATCCTGCTGGATAAGGTGGTGCAAGGGAGGGTCTTCCTCTTTTCCCTGGACCGGCAGTAGAATCCATGGCAGCAGACCATGCCTAGTGTGAGGCAGCCAGCTGGGTTATAGCATTGACAGCTGTCTGGAGGAATGTCTAGCATTGCAGGAAGAAGGCCAATGTCCTTCTCCATTCTCCACTAGCAGCTGTGTTCATGTTATTTAATAGTTGCCTCTGTCTCGTTCCAGGTGGAACACAGCCCACAATAGACCAGAAAGAGTCCAGACAGGTGCTGGACTGCCCAACATTTGGCAGTCATCCCTTATGCTGAGCTTGCTGACTGACTACCATAAATGGCTGACTGACTATACTTAAGGCCCTGGATTAGTATTGTAGGCTGCCCTTCACTGATTGTGCCAGGATCCACTCAGCAAAATGTATCCCTCTTGGTAAGACTGAGGCCTGCTAACAAGCATGAAGAGCTTCCTACCTTTGTGTCTGCTCTAAATGGCAAGGCAAGACAAGTGTTGTCAGCCTGGTGGCTCTGGCTGAGGTGGCAAAGTGAACAAAGGCAAGGCAATATAATGAAAGGATGCTGTGAACATCCAGGTAGAAATCTCAGAGTAAGTGAGCACTATGACAGCAAATGAAGAGCCTAGAGATACAGCCTGGCCCAATCCATGAGCTTGGTGCACACCCCTGAGTGTACAGTATCCTTGCTGTAGCATTGTAATGATAGTTTCACACTTGGTCAATAAGTAAAGAGTAAATATACTCTCCAGTAGCAGTTAAAATAGTTGAAACTATTTATTTTCTCTTTTGTATTGAATTATTTTTAAGGTTACAACAAAATACCACGTATCTTCATTTTCACTGTGTAATTTAAGTGGAAAAGTGGCATTTCATTCATTATTACAATATTTGCTTATGTAAATTTAATAGCACCTGTTGGTCATGATCAGATTGGCTCAATTACAACCTTTCATGTATTATTCAGAATATTCTGATGAAGGGCTTGTGCCCAAAACGTCGATTTTCCTGCTCCTCGGATGCTGCCCGACCTGCTGAGCTTTTCCAGCACCACTCTAATCTTGACTCTAATCCCCAGCATCTGCAGTAACCGCTTTTGCCTTCAGAATATCTCTGACAACTGAGGAGACTTTTATAAAACATAGTATCTATCTGTTTCACAATGCTCACAGTTTCGGATGACACTTGTACAGTTTTAAATGTACAAATGAGTTTTAAAAATATTAATGATGCATTTGAGTGTCAGTATATTGCTTGCACATGTATTTTATGGGGTAATGAAGCAGTAGTAATGCACTTCTGTAGGACAAGGAGAGGTTTATATGTGCTGATGACTCGTATTTTATATCTCTCAGCATTCCTTCCCTTCGTATTGCGGTCACTGCATCTATGAAATTTCTTTTGGAGTCTTTCCTGTTCAATTAATTGATATATTTCAGTTCCTTGCAATTTGATTGCATTCCACTTTAATTATACTTGAGATGGTGTAAATCTTGGATATTTATCCATGACTAAAGCGTGCTGAAAATGAACAATTGCCCCTTTTGTTCTCTAATTTTGATTTCCAAAAACATAGCACCTCAAAGAAGAATTTTGGCTGAATTGCTTTGAAGGTGTTGGTTTAATCATACAAGTGGATTTTAATTCAGTGTATTATGAATGGGAACTAAAGAAACATTGTAATATTTTAAACCTAGTGTGTTAAATTTAATTCTGAATGTTCAGAAGGCAGTATACTTCAGGATACAATTACCTACTCCCAGAGGTGGTGAGAAGAATAGTAGGTATGCAAACCTAATAAGGTGGAAATTCAAAATTTAGATATCCATTATCAGTTATCAACTTCAGCAATTAAAGCTGAGTGAAGCTTCTTGCCATCTAGTGTCAGGAACCAAATTTGCATCTCATTACTTGCATAACTTTCTGGAATTAACCATAAAATATAGGTGCACAATAAGGCTATTTGACCCATCAAGTCAGATCTGCTATTCAATCATGCCTGTTATTTTTCTCAACCCCATTCTTCTGCCTTCTTCCTGTAACCCTTGATTTCCTTACCAATCAAGAACTTTGTTTTGTTTTAAATATACTGAATGACATGCCTTCTCCAGCCCTCTGTGGAAATGAGTTCCACAGATTAACCACTGAAATTCCTCCCCGTCTCATCTCTAAAAGGTTGACCCTTCATGCTGAGATTTGCTAATGTCATTGGCACCTGATCTGTCTACATCCATGAGGTATTCTGACCAGGCATGTTCATTGACTATAACAAAAAAGTGAATAGTCACAGAAGCAGGAAACATGTAGAAATATGGTGCTAAGTACATTTTACTATAACATTGTAAAAGCACATTTGTGCCTGGAAATGGGTGCTAACATTGCCTATATTGTCTTTGCAGAGCTTTTCAGTTCTACCATTGTTAGAGCTAAGCCCAATTTAATGCAATCAAGGATGAATTTTGTTACCTAGTCTTGACATAACATCAGTATCAGCCACATTTTGGGATAGGAGTCCTCTCTATTTAAGATACTATGACCTTCCTCCGCAATTTTTGCAGGTCATTGTGACTTTTTTGTATTATTTTTCCGTGTCTAGACACAAGTTCCAATTCTTACCATGCATCATTTTGATCAGTATGATAGAACCCATTGTTCAATCCCTTTGAACTGCTGGATTCCAACAGCTACAAAGGCTAATAATTACTGAGTCAGCTGAACAATCATTTTCTTAGTTTCTGTCTGTCTTCCTGCACTCTCTGCTGATGTCTGGTAAAGGATTTTCCAGTTCAGTGACTGAGATGTTTATTTATTATTGATGCGCCTAATTAATTGTTTACCGTTTAGAATCTTTGGAGAGTTAAGTGATGCCATAACGCAATGGATCACCTCAACATTCTACAGTCCTGCCGCATGCCAGTCATGTATGTTGGCAGACAGCAAAACAACTAACCAAAGCAGAAAGATTCCCAAATATCCCAAACTCTGCTAAAATGAAAATGTGGAAGCTGGAAATCTGAAATAAAACCAAAAATGCTGGAAATTCAAAGTTTGGGAGAAGATTTGTAGCTCAGGTGCTCGTTGTTGTGGTTCTGTTCGCCGAGCTGGGAATTTATGTTGCAGATGTTTCGTCCCCTGTCTAGGCGACATCCTCAGTGCTTGGAAACCTCCTGTGAAGCGCTTCTGTGATGTTTCCTCCAGCATTTATTGTGATTTGTATCTGCCGTTTCTGGTTGTCAGTTCCAGCTGTCCACTGCAGTTGCCGGTATATTGGGTCCAGGTCGATGTGCTTATTGATTGAATCTGTGGATGAGTGCCATGCCTCTAGGAATTCCCTGGCTGTTCTCTGTTTGGCTTGTTCTATAATATTCCTGATGAAGGGCTTATGCTCGAAACGTCGAATTCTCTATTCCTGAGATGCTGCCTAACCTGCTGTGCTTTGACCAGCAACACATTTGCAGCTGTGATCTCCAGCATCTGCAGACCTCATTTTTTACTCGAAGACTTGTTCTATAATAGTAGTGTTATCCCAGTCAAACTCATGTTGCTTGTCATCTGAGTGTGTGGCTACTAAGGATAGCTGGTCGTGTCATTTCGTGGCTAATTGGTGTTCATGGATGCAGATCGTTAGCTGTCTTCCTGTTTGTCCTATGTAATGTTTTGTGCAGTCCTTGCATGGGATTTTGTGCACTACATTGGTTTTGCTCAATGTGTACCGTGTCCTTCGTCCTGGTGAGTTGTTGTCTGAGAGTGGTTTGTGTGCTGTTATGAGTCCTAGTGGTCACAGTAGTCTGGCTGTCAGTTCAGAAATGTTTTTGATGTATGGTAGTGTGGAGTCCTTTGGGCTGTGGCATGTCCTCATTCCATTGTCTTTCCCTTTGGCATCTGTTGATGAAATTGCGGAGGTATCCGTTTTTGGCGAATACATTGTATCGGTGTTCTTCTTCCTCTTTTTGCAGTTCTGGTGTACTGCAATGTGTTGTGGCCCTTTTGAACAGTGTCTTCATGCAACTTCTTTTGTGTGTGTTGGTGTGGTTGCTTTCGTAGTTCAGGACTTGGTCTGTATGTGTGGCTTTCCTGTATACCTTTGCGGTGAAATCTCCATTCGGTGTTCTCTGTACCATCACATCTAGGAATGGGAGTTGGTTGTCCTTTTCTTCCTCTCTAGTGAATCGGATTCCTGTGAGTGTGGCGTTGATGATCCGGCGTGTGTTCTCTATTTCTGTGTTTTTAATGATTACAAAGGTATCATCTGCATATCTCAACATGTTCACCATGTTGAGTATCATCTGTGGAGAGAAATGGTTCAAGTGTTTTTGCAAGAACTGAAGACTATCAACCTGATGGTCTCTTTCTCTTCCCAGATACCTTAATGATGAGGAGCTCAGCACATCAGTGCAAAAAGCAAGGCTTGAGCGTTTGCAAAATCTTCAGACAGAGTTGTCAAATGGATGATCCATCTCTGGCAAAGTTAAAATAAATAGTAATCACAGTGAAAACTCTCAGCAAGTGGGAGTCATGCACATCACAAAGTTTGTACTGGTTGAAGGCCAACCATCTAAACACCAGGACACCAGTGCAGAAGTTCTTTAAGGTAATGTCATGGGTCTAATCACCTTTGGTTGCTGCATCAATAGCCTTCCCTCCGTCTCTGGACAATTTCCTTAAGCATCTGCCAGTACAACAAGAAAAGATGCACTTCATTAAAATTATATTAAGCCAGTATTTTGAAGTCACTATTGAAGTTAAGTGTGGAATAGTGACTGATAAAATAGCTATGCTGTACTGCACTAATAGCATGTTTGAAATGGTGTCACTTAGAACAGAAGAGGCTGAATAGCGAGTTATTTGAGTTATACAGAATAATGAGGGACTTGGATACATCTCTTTTGGACAAGACAGACCTGTATCCCTGAGCAGAGAGGTCACTCATCGGATGTACAGACTTTGAGATGATGACTGGAAAAATCAAAGACAGCATGAGGAACAACCTCTTCATCCAGAGGGTGGTGTGTGTCTGGACTTTGCTACCCACTTTGGTGGTTGAGGTGGAAACCGTCAACTCAATTAAAAGGAATCCAGATCTGCACCTGAAGCAGTGTAACCTACAAGTTTAAGGGCCATGTTCTGGAAATGGAATTAGAAAGAGCAGCCGGAATGTTCAGCTGGCACAGACATAATGGGCTGAATGGTGTCTTTCTATGTTGTAGGTGTTATGCATATCGTATTGTTTGTGATGATTGCTCAATGCTCAGCACTATTCGTGACTCCTCAGATACTGAACATAGATATAGACCCTTTAGCCTCTTGCACTGATATGCTGAGCTCCTCATCATTAAGGATCTGGGAAGAGAAAGACTATCAGGTTGATAATCTTCAATTCTTGCGAAAACACTTGAACCATTTCTCTCCACAGATGATACTCAACATACTGAACATTTCCAGCATTTTTGTTTCTATTTACAACTGAATTTAAAAAGCAAAATATTCTGATTTTACCAAACTTTTACATTTTGTTGCTTTGTGACTGAGATTAAGGAAATTATTCCACCTTTTCAAATAACCACTTAAACCTGATCTGGACAATTTCCTTAAGAATCTGCCAGTACAACAAGAAAAGATGCACTTCATTAAAATTATATTAAGCCAGTATTTTGAAGTCACTATTGAAGTTAAGTGTGGAATAGTGACTGATAAAATAGCTATGCTGTACTGCACTAATAGCACATTTGAATCCTACGTTATAACAATAATGATGGTACCTCGACGAAAATCAGTTTAATTGCTATTAGACAACAAATTTATCAAACACACAGACAACAAAATTTGCATTTATAAAGTGTTTTTATAATATAAAAGAGTGTTTATTGCAAAAACAGCCTTCTAAATAGCAGCTGCTGAGAAAAGAGAAGTTGAGAAACAGGAGAACATGGGAAAGCTGACCCAGAGCTTGACTGAAGAAGTAATTTTGAAGAATTTTTTTTCTAAAGAGAGAAAGAAAGAGAGAGAAGTTTAAGGATTGAATTTCAGAAACTAGTCTTCAGATACCATTTGTCTAGGTTCTGCTACAAATGGTGTGAAATACATTAGGCTACTAGGGGTTGTTGGTTGGAGTCCAACAGAAAAGAGAGGCAAATGGCTTTCGAAATTTAAAATATATGATGTGCAACAAGACCTTGGTTGGATTTGAAGACTAGTTACGAACGATTATTAGAAGCATGATCTTCCCAGGTGCTAAGTAACATGGGCAGTGAGGAACTTCCCACTGCTGAGTGCAAAATGTCCAATTTTTCAGCTAAGTGTTAAACAGCAAGTGGAGATTCTCATGCGTGAGCAGAGAGAGGCCTATTTGAATATATCAGCATGCATTAACTTCTTTATTAATCTGTCATCTTTCCTCATGGATATGCAATTTCCCATTCTCCCACCCACTGCGTATAAACTAGACAGTGGCAATTCCTCACATAAAAGCCAGACTGGGCAAGTCATAACTCTAGTTTGTTGCTTGATCTTCTGGACCCTCTATCAGTTGCTAACATCTTGGGCATGCGCTATGGGCAGGAACCTTGAGTACAGCCCTTCCCCTACCATTGAGCTGGACCTCCAGGTCTCTGTCGGAAGGACAAAACAGAATTCCAGTTACCCTCTGTTCAACATGAATGTGGCAACTAGAACTGTGCAGGGCAGACTGACAGCATTTGACCACGTGTACAGCTGGCTTTTTAAGATGATACTGACAACGGGAATCCTGGCAGGTCCAGATTGTACTTCCATCTATAGCGAGTGGGATAATACAATGAATGGAACGCTGTAGAGATGTGATATGTAGGTTGTGATGAGCTTGGGAGGATGTGTGGGAAAACCTGCCAAGGCTATCAATGAAACTCACCAAAATTGGCAGTCAGTTTCTGGAAAGATTCAGCCTTAGGTTTATTTTGAAATATGCAACTGCTAAATTGTATTTAGTTTTGCGGGAGTTAGGCCATAATTATGTGTATCAGTGCTGATGGCCATGCTGACACACACATGGATCAAACCATTCCACTGATGACACAATGAGAATTCCCATAGAAATGATGATGAGAGAAAAATAATATTTTAATCCTATTCATGTTTTTCCCCTCTCAGCATCTACCCACAGTGCTGTTTATCCATGAACTGGGTAAACAAGAAGGAACTTGGACAATCATTCCCATTATACCACAGTAAGTATTCCATCTAATGCAGACAAAATTTATGGGAAATTAAATTGTTTCCGGCCACCTTAATATCCATATGGTCAGAAAGATAGTGATCCTCACGGCTGATGTCGGGTGTTTATGTACCTATTAACATTGTTTGTTTTCAAATAATATATTGTAAATATTTAATAATCAATTATTTACTGTATGTGCCAAGTATATTTGTTTTGTAACTTTTTGAAATGTAGAACAATATTCTATCAACACATGTTTCTCCATGCAGCAGAAATAAATACTTCACAAATACGATTTTTATATCGAAGGAAGTATTCCCAATGTATAGGATTATGGTAGAGAATGGATTTTTCAACAGTCATAATGTGCAGCCCTAACATAGGTGGCATGATAGCTCAGTGGTTAGCACCTCTGCCTCACAGCGCCAGGGACCCGGGTTCGAATACAGCCTCAGCCAGCTGTCTGCGTGGAGCTTGCACATGAATGTTGCTCATGTCTATGTGGGTTTCCTCCGGGTGCTCCAGTTTCCTTCCACAGTCCAAAGATGTGAGGGTTAGATGGATTGCCCATGCTCAATTGCCCACAGCATCCAAGGATGTGCAGGCTAGGTGGATTAGTCATGGAAAATGTAGGGATGGTTGAGGTAGGTCTGGATAGGGTGCTTTTCAGAGGGTCATTGTGGGCTGAATGGCCTGCTTCCACACTGTGGGGTTTCTACAATTAGATGTTTGTTGCATTGGGCTATGCTTGTAATATCCAATTTTAATGTCTTTATCTGTGAAACAGTTAATAGGGCTGCAACTTGTGAAAAGCCCAGTCTATTCTATTTAATGGACAGTAATTTGTGTTTTGAAAAAGGCAATTAAAATTTAATTAAAACTCTCACTGGGACATTAGCTGTGGCTTTCATTGTTGATATTTATTATAAAAATGTAAGCCCCTTTTAATTTGTCAGTAGCAATGAACTGAAGCAGGTTGCAAAAATTAAGTTGAACTAATCACATTTCAAATTTGGACTTCAATATCTGTAGTCTTCAAGAGATAGTAGTTCAGAGTTTATTCAAGATTGTCCACTGACATTTACATGGAACTATATAAAGCCAAGAATCAGACCCTTTTTATAGAATTTATGGACTCCCTACAGTGTGGAAGCAGACCATTCGGCCCATCGGGTCCTCACCAATCCTCCAAAAGCATCCCATCCAGACTCACTCTCCGATCCTAACCATATAACTCTGCACTTCCCATGGCTAATCCACCTAGCCTGCACATCTCTGGACACTATGGGCAATTTAGCATGGCTGATCCACCTAACATGCACCTCTTTGGACTGTGGAAGGAAACTGTAGCAGACATAATTATTTTTGTCAAAACAATTAAATCCCTGATGGGATTATATGGTTTTGAAATATGTAAATGTGATTTTGTAAATGTTAGTGAAAGATAGCAATGAATTGTGAGACTGACTTAACCAGGTTATATCATTATAGAGACCCTACAGTGTGGAAACAGGCCATTTGACCCAACAAGCCCACACCGACCCTTTGAAGATTATCCCACCCAGATCCATTTCCCCTAATTAATGTACCGAGCCTATACATCCGCAAGTGCTATGGGCAATTTGTCATGGCCAATCCACCCAACCTGCACATCTTTGGACAGTTTAGGGAAACTGGGGCACCCAGAGGAAACCCACACAGACAGCGGAAGAATGTGCAAACTCCAGACAGACAGTCACCCGATGCTGTAATCGAACCCACCTGGGTCCCTGACGCTGTGAGGCAGCAGTGCTAGCTACTGAGCTGCTGGACTGCCCTATGCGACTAAAGGCTCAATATTGCAAGAGAAAGTTCTGCTTTACTTGTGAGGCACTGTATGCCTTCTGTCAGTAATAGCAGTCCTGATGATTATTTTCAAGGATAATTTGAACAATTTTTGGTTGTATAAATATGGTAATCAAGGAAAGCTTCCCACTATATTAAAAGAGTTGCCTTTATAGTGTATATGTCAATAGATTGAGAGTAGGTGTGACATAGGGGTAATGTCACAGGACAAGTGATCCATAGCCAGCATAAAGCTCTGGGTCACAGATTAAAAGCCCACAGCACATAGTGAAATTTAAATTCAACAAAAATATGCATTTAATTATGTAAACATTTGTTGATCATCGGAAATAACTATTTGGTTTGTTAATATCTTTTAGTGGAGGAAGTTTGCTGTTCTAACCTTCTCTATTACATATCACTCCACAATTAAAAATTTGTGGTTGTCTCTTAACCACTTTCTGAAAGGGCTTAGCAAGCTGCTCACATGTATCAAAACTGCTACAAATCTAAAGGAGGCCTGAAACTGAATTGACCACACAGTATCAACTAAGACATTGGAAATAACAATGACAAACCCAGCCCTGTTAATCCTGCGAAAGACTCCTGACTAATGTCTTAGGATTGTGCTAAATTTAGGAGAACAGACCCAAAGATATTCATGGTCACGGCATTGTAGATGTGGAATCATTTGAGCTAATGACCTAGACATCATCATTGCTATCCCTGAGGATGCTGTGTCCCACTGGCAGATAAACCTACCAGAGGTAACAGCACTGTGGTATACAGTTGGGAGGGAAGAAGGGTTTATGCCCGAAACGTTGATTCTCCTGCTCCTTTGATGCTGCCTGACCTGCTGCACTTTTCCAGCAACACATTTTTCAGCTCTGATCTCCAGCATTTGCAGTCCTCACTTTCTCCTAGTTGGGAGGGATTGCCTTGGAAGCCTACACCGTTGAATTCGTGTTTCATGAAGTTTGATGTTATCAGATCAAATAATGACAAGGAAATCACCTGCTGATTACCATCAATGATCTGTTCTGAATCAATGTTCTTCCATTTTAAGCTCCACTTGAAAGAAGCACTGAGGATTGCCAGAACACAGAATGTAACCTTGGTGAGGGATTTCAATGTAACACTAAAGTGATCAAGCTGACTGAATCCTAAAGGACAAGTCTGCAAGAGTAGATCTGCAACGAGTGCTAAGGGAACCAACAAGATGGAAAACTTATTTGATCTCATCCTCATCAATTTACCTGTCGCAAATGTATCTATTTACGACCATATTGGTAGTAGTGATGACCATACAGTCCTTATGGGATGCAGTCCCATCTTCATATTGAAGGTAACCTCCATCCTGTTGTGTGATATTAACACTCTGCTAAATAGAATGGACTTTGAACAGATCTAGCAACTTAAAACTGGGCATCCTGAAGGCTCTGTGGACCATCAAAGATATATACAGTACAGAAAGAGGTCATTCATCCCATTGTGCTCTTTGTGGTCAACAGAGATCTGACTACCCTAATCCAATTTTCCAACTTCTGGCTCACAAGTTTGGCAGCCACAGCAACCGAAGTAAATTTATAAACTGCTTTGATGTTTTGAGAGTTTTTGACTCAACCACACTTTTAGGCAATGAGTTCCAGACTCCCAACACCATCTGAGTGAGCTTCTCAACTCTTAAGTTAGCCTTTTACATCTTAGCTTTAGTCTATACCCCCTGGTTATAGACCTTCCACTAATTTAAAAAGTGCTTTCCTATCCAAAGTATCTATGTCTGTCATGATCCTATACATTTCTATCAAGTCCCCACTCAATCTTGACTGTTCCAAAGAAAACAATACTGACCAATGTAGTCTTTATCATAGCTATAATCTGCAGAAAAAATTGGATTCAACCATAATCTGTAACCTGGTGGCCTAACAAATGTCCACTCGATTGTTTATCATCCAGCTGTGAGATTAACACTCTGCTAAATGGAATGGACTTTGAACAGATCTAGCAACTTAAAACTGGGCATCCTGAAGGCTCTGTGGACCATCAAAGATATATACAGTACAGAAAGAGGTCATTCATCCCATTGTGCTCTTTGTGGTCAACAGAGATCTGACTACCCTAATCCAATTTTCCAACTTCTGGCTCACAAGTTTGGCAGCCACAGCAGGATGGACAGATTAGTGGGCGGCATGGTGGCACAGTGGTTAGCACTGCTGCCTCGCAGCGCCTGTAGACCCAGGTTCAATTCCCGACTCAGGCGACTGACTGTGTGGAGTTTGCACGTTCTCCCGTGTCTGCGTGGGTTTCCTCCGGGTGCTCCGGTTTCCTCCCACAGTCCAAAGATGTGTGGGTCAGGTGAATTGGCCATGCTAAATTGCCCATAGTGTTAGGTAAGGGGTAATGTAAGGGTATGGGTGGGTTGCGCTTCGGCGGGTCGGTGTGGACTTGTTGGGCCGAAGGGCCTGTTTCCACACTGTAAGTAATCTAATCTAATCCTGGTTCAGTGAGGAGTGCTGGAGGGCAGTGAAGAGGGCTGAAGTACCAAGTAACTAAAGCAGCATGCAAAGACAGGACTAAGCAATTCCATAATCATACATCCGATATCAGCTTTGTAGCCCTGCCACATACAGTCATGAAAGTAGTGGACAATTAAACAATTCACTGGAGGGCAAAGCTCCACAAATTTTGTCATCCTCAATGATGGGGAAGCCCAGCACATCGATGCAAGAGTCAAGGCTGAAGCATTTAAATTCATCTTCAGTCAGAATCCATAGAATTATTAGGGTGCACAAGAAGGCCATTTGACCTATCATGACTGCACCAGCTCTATTATTTATGCAAAATGCCTTTCTTATTCTCAAAAGGACTGATTGAACAATCCACCCAGCCTCTTCTAAAGTTCCAGCATCACAGGTACCAGTTTTAACCAATTTGATCCACTCCATGTCACATCAAGAAATGGATCCAACAACACTGAAACAGCTTGACACCATCCAGAAAACCATCTCCAAGATGCGCTGCAGCTCATCACCCAGGTTTCTCTGACAGCACCTTCCAAATCCATGTCTACCACTGAAAAGGAAAAGAGCGGCAGATACACAAGAACCCTACTACATGCAGGCTCCCCTCCAGATCTCATAATGGTCCTGACTTGGAGCCCAATCACCTTACTGTTGTACTGTTGTTAGGTCAAAATCTTACAACTCACAAGCTCCCAGCATTGTTAGTGAACTCTTACAGCTTAACTGAGAAAGTGTATTAATAATAGAGCACAACTATTCCACAAGCAATGTAAGTAACAATGGAGCCACCAAGATGATCAATTTGCCTGAATGACTGCTGGTCAGAATGGAAGCAATTTCCACCAAATATTGTCATTAACAAAAAATAACTACTGTAAACACACTTATTATTGAAGAAATGGCAGTGAATGAAAATAGGATTAGTGGTCCACCATTCTGCCTCTTAACCTATACCTAAAATGTGCACAGACAATCGTGTGTGAATGCGTCAGATGAAGGACAAACAGCTTAATGCAAATATTATGGTTGGGAAAATGCAGACAGTGAAAACAAAATTTGGTATAAATCACAAGAGTGGGTCATGTTGTTTCTTACAGTCCTTTTGATTTTAGCAATGATGACATGCTGTTACCTGCAGAGCAGTGGTTGTTCATTGACTCAGTGGTTGTTCATTGACTCAGTGGTTGATCAGGTGGATCCAGGTCTTGTATAAGAATTCCTTTTTTAAAAGTTTCTTAGTTTTAATGTATTTTCATTCACAAAGAGGACCAAGAGATGTTTTCTGCTTACTGGCTCTGGGTGGTCCTGATTGCACTGCTCCCATGAGTCTTTAGATTAGATTAGATTCCCTACACTGTGTAAACAGGTCATTCGGCCCAACAAGTCCACACCAACCCTCCAAACAGTAACCCACCCAGACCCATTCCTCCAGTTTACCCCTGACTATTGCATCTAACACTATGGGCAATTTAGCACAGCCAACTCACCTGACCTGCACATCTTTGGATAGTGGGAGAAAACCGGAGCACCCGGAGGAAACACATACAGGCACGAGGAGAATGTGCAACCTCCACACAGACAGTCATAGAGTCATAGAGATGTACAGCATGGAAACAGACCCTTCGGTCCAACCCGTCCATGCCGTCCAGATATCCCAACCCAATCTAGTCCTACCTGCCAGTATCCGGCCCATATCCCTCCAAACCCTTCCTATTCATATACACATCCAAATGCCTTTTAAATGTTACAATTGTACTAGCCTCACCACTTCCTCTGGCAGCTCATTCCACACATGTACCACCCTCTGTGTGAAAAAGTTGCCCCTGAGGTATCTTTTATATCTTTTCCCTCTCACCCTAAACTTAGGATTTCAACAGCTTCCTCATTTCCCCTTCCCCGACCTCACCAGTTTCCTTATTTCCCCTTCCCCCACCTCACTCTAGTTCCAAACTTCCAGCTCAGCACTGTCCCCATGACTTGTCCAGACTTGTCCTACCTGCCTAGCTCCTTTTCCACCTATCCACTCCACCCTCTCCTCCCTGACCTATCACCTTCATCCCCTCCCCCACTCACTCATTGTACTCTATGCTACTTTATCCCCACCCCCACCCTCCTCTAGCTTATCTCTCCAAGCTTCAGGCTCATTGCCTTTAATCCTGATGAAGGGCTTTTGCCCGAAACGTCGATTTTGCTCCACTCCCAGAACTTTACTCGATCGCTGGATTAGTGGTCTAGCAATAATACCACTAAGCCGTTGCCTTTAGCAAATGATCTCAACCAATCCAAAAGATATTGTCAGTTTTTACCTTAACTCAGAAACTCCTGATACTGCTCTGACTTAATAATATAGCAATCTCATTGATTCAAAAGCATTGTTGTCTAGTCCATTTCAAAATGTGCACCACTTGATTTTCCAACTTGCAAAACTCTCCTGGTACCACAGCTATGTAGCAGCATCTGACTTCCATATCAGCATATAGTTCAAAAAGGAAAAAGATGTAACACAGAAAATGCTAGAGAAACACATTAGATCTGGCAGCAGTTGTGGACAGAGAAACAGACATAATGTTTCAAGTTCAGTGTTACTGTTCTGCAGAACTGATCATTGCATTAATACCTACATTTTATTTTGTAAACATTAGCAACAGCATTTTAGTTGTTTTTGGAAATAATAATTCCACAAAATATAAATGTGCTATTCTCTGTCTAGTAATCTAGTCTTTTTTCCCTTATTATTTCTCTTTGTCTACCTCATCTGACAGCAAATTGTGGCCTTTTTTTTCCCATGAATTTAACAGGATTTCTTTTATTGGGCCTTGCCATGTCTCCTCCAGACAAAACACACTCAATACTTAGATGGTAAATACGATTGAAACCTTGTGTGCAGTTAAATCTCATAAAAGATTATGAAATATTTGGCTAGTTAATCTGTTTTTGGTATTAATTGGGAAAGTATTGTTGGCAGAACCAACAGAAGAACTTATCGTTCATTGAAGTTCACCTGAAAAAAAGTCTCAGTCTAATTTAAAAGAAGCTTCCAACAGAACAGTGCCAGATGTTAATTACAATTGTTTGTCAGCTGAGATTTTAGCTTCATGGCCTGGTATGATGTTTGAGAAGAAGGAATTGGTTTGTGAGAAAGCTTGTTTACTATAACCTACATTTCAATTTGCATTTCGATTGTTACAAAAGCTGGAATGGTATAAGAGCAAGTTGAAGTTGGAAAAAAACTAAGATAGATGCAATGTGGAAAACACTCAGTGCATTAAGTGCATAAACATATACACTGCGTGGTTTTTTTTTCAGTTTCTGACAATAGAATAAAAAATCTAAGCTAAAAATGCAAACCATCTACTGTCTTTTACTGCAGAGGACAAGCAGTTCTGCTTGATTGTTGATTGCAATAATATAGTCTGCAAACGGACAAATACCTTGACAATATACAAGATACTGCTCAACACTCTGAAAGCACGTACAGGTTAATGTGTCTGATTAGTCCTGAGTTTCTTGTTTTTCTTTTGGAGGTTAACAGCTTTCCTGTGCACTTTCATTGTTTTCTGTCGCTTCCTCATAGATTTATAACATTCCTGTTTCTTCATTTTATTTACAATGATGCTTTAAAATCTATTAAATTGAAAATTGTACTGAATTCCAGTAATCTATAATTTAAATCTGTTCCATAATACAGAAGAATTCCTTGTTTCTCTTTTTAAGTGTGGTTTGTTCTGACCATTTTCCCTTTTATAAACAAAGCCATTTTTGTGATTCTAATTACTGCTACATCTTTATTATGTTGGACTTTTCATGTACAGTATAGGCTTGGATTTTGAAGTAAGTGGCAAATGAATCCATTCATTTTGCCAATGTCTTCGCTTCTTTTTGTGAACTTTTGAAGGGTGTCTTATAGTTTTTTGGATCTGATATAATGCAGTGTCCTCTATAGGAGATTTCTGAGACCAGTGAGAACATGTCAAGCTACGAAATATTACTTCAACAAATCAGATTGAAGAACCCTCACTGAAACACAGAATTGTAAGCTAGAATATCATATTCACCATTAAATCAAAGACAGGGATAGAAAACAACAAATAGAGGGAATGAAAAATAGGATTGAGTGAGACAGAGATAAAAGAGACGAAGTAAAATCACCATCACTGGATTCCCTATTATCGGTATCCTGGGGAGTTAACATTCACCAGAAACTGAATTGTGCCAGCCATATGATTTTGGACCAGCTTTTCCAATGGCCAGATAGTCATATCTGAAGCATAGATGGGAGTTGCAGTCAGGACCCTGTGCAATCCTCATCTTAACAGACTCTGGGAAGATTGCCCAGAAATTGTAGATTTTGCTTGGCAATTTCTCTCAGCTTCGAAACTCAGAAAAAGTCCATTTAAATTGGGACAGTCATATAGTGGGCACAAAATTGGCTAAGTAATAGGAAACAGAGAGTAGTGGCCAATGAATAATTTTCAGCTTGGAGGGAGGTCTGCCAAGGAGCTCCTGAGTTGATTTTGGAAAGCTTATTTTTCCCAGTGTATAATGGCGATTTAAATCTTGGTGTGCAAGGGACAGTTTTAAAATTTGTGAATGACGCAAAACTTGGAACTATTGTAGCTTTGAACAGGACAGAATTGAACTCTGAAAGGACATAGATAAGTTGATGGAGTGGACAGGTATATGGCAGATGAAGATCGGTGTGGAAAAGTGTGAGATGATGCATTTTGGTATAAAATAAAATAAAGGGTACAGGAGAGGTCCCTGGGTATATATGTGCACAAATCACAGAAGATGGCAGAACAGATAGAGAAGCAGTTAATAAAATATACAATAACTTAGGCTTTATTGATAAAGGCATAAAGTACAAGAACAAGGAGGTCATGGTGAACTTTATTAGACACTTGTTAGATCTCAGCTGGAGTATTGCATACAGTTCTGAGTGCAGACTATAGGAAGAATGTAAATACGTTGGAACGAGTGCAGAAGAGGTTTGTTAAAATTGTTCCAAACTTGACAAATTTTAGATATAGAGGATAGTTTGAAGAATTTGGGACTGTTCTCCTTGGAAGGAAGAAGACAAAGAGGTATTCTGTTGGAGGTTTTCAAAATCATAAGGGATAGAGATAGATTATTAGGGAGAATTCAGAATAAAAGGGCAAAGATTTAAACTAACTTATAAAAGTAGTAAATGTGATGTGCAAAAGAGCTTTTATACATAAGTAGTTAAGGTCTGGAAAACAATGCCTAAATGTGATGGAGGGCAAGTCCATCGTGGCATTCAGGAGGATGCCTGTTTGAATTGAAACAATATGCAAGGGTATAGTGCAAGGATAGGCGAATGGCAACAAGACCCAATGTTTGTTGGAGAGCCAGTGCAGACATGATGAATGGAGTGGCCTCTTTTGAACAGTTTGGTGATTCTGGCTCATCTGTTCTGAGGAGAAACCCAAGCCTATTCAATCTTCTCTCAGAGCTGCAATTTTCAGTCCCTGGCACCATGTTTATAAATCTCTTGGAGGAATTATGTCCAGATGTTGACCAGAATTGTACACGAAACTCCAGTGTTCCTAGCCAGTAACTGATATAGTTCTAACATAACATCCCTTCTTATGTGTTGAATTTCTTGTCTAATGAAGGAAAACATTCTTTGTGCCTCTTTTTTAACCAAACTTCAACCTGTCCTGTCGTCTGCACATACCTGTGGACGTGCACTCAAACGTCTCTCACTTATTCTCCCTCTTCCAATATTCTCCCATTTGGTGTGTTTTCCCCTATTTGTTTGACGTCCCCAATTCGTAATCTCACACTTCTCCAGATTGAACTCCATTTGCCACTTTTCCCCCAGTGAATCAGACCATTATTTCAAACTGCTGCAGTTAAGTTGAACACCAACACCTTGTGGATTGGAATAGTTTTGGGAGGCTCACCACCTTCTCAAATAGCAATCAACAATAAATGCTGGCCTTTACATTCTAAGGTTGAATAAGATAAATCAGTAGAGGGCAATCCATGTCTACTGCATATGGGAGAAGTGACATTAGAGGCAGCTTGAGTGGTTGACCATATCAGAGGCAGCAGAGGAGTGGAGTAAGAATAATGCATCTTGTTCACCATCAGAGTGGATGCCATTCGTGACTTTGAGTTCTTTCAGTTGTTTGGCTGTTTAGATGTTTTTTTCCACCAATTTCCATATCCTTTCTAATGACTTCATTCAAACAGAAATAGAAATTTCTGTAGAAACTCAGCAGGTCTGACAGCATAAGGAGAGAAATCCTTGTTGCCTGGAACATTTATCCCCCAGCTATACTCAGCCTCAACCAGTTTTCGTGGCCATTAATTAGAGTCATGTTTTTCTTCCATTTTACTTGTTTTTCTCCTTGTGCTACTTGCATTTGTGTGGAACTCTCAATGCGCCCATTCTATCTTTTTGTTCTTATGTAGTTGAACACAGTTTCTAATTTATCACACATACTGGAGGTATTCCTTTCTTTCCACCTCCTCACAATACAATAACAATTAAAACCAGAAAGGCACAAGCATCTTGCAAACCACACAGAAACATTTTCATTTTAATTAAATTTTTGCATTTTCCTTACTATTTTGGAATTGAGCAGACAGCTAGTTATATGGGATCTTTCATAAAAATTTTAAAAGCAGGAACTCAGTGTTCCTTGGGCGGGACCTCTGCTAAACATGGTTATCTACAGAATCTGCTTGAACAAAAACTGCCACTACCAATAAATGGCAAAGTGTCTTGTTATTGTACTTTTAATAGCTTTTTAATGGAGTGGATTCAAGATAATTGTATAGATTCATTTGGTAGTTTAGATTTCTTATGATTAAAAACAAATTATATCATGATGGGAGTTATGCTGTAAGTGCAAATTCTATAGCATGGATCTATAGTTTGAGCTAAGAGGTTTGTTTTTGTAGCAATTCCTGCAGTTCTCAATTTGTCATCTTTAGATCTGTGTTCACTCTGGCACTGTTCTGCTTTCCCCAAATTCATACTGACAAGCTTCAGCTGCAAGATTTCAATTCAACCTGACACATCCATTCTGTTCTCTTCAACTTTACTGCAAGTATCCTTCCCTCCTACAGGTTCCTGACATTCCAGAGAATTAAAATGCCTGTGTATGCCATGAATGAGAATATTTTGCGCCTTAAGTAGCTTTGGCTCAGAAAACATATAGAATAGTGCAGTATGGAAAAGTTTGGGATCAAAGGTTTTCACATACTGCACTGGAGGTTTTAAAGGAGGTGGAGAGCAGACAGGATGTCTTTTATTCACAGGCAGTGCTTTGGACACATATATGCAATCATGACAGCCACTTCACCGAACTGATTGGATGGCACATTCCGACAAGCATCACTCTCTCGTGCAAGACAAGGTGGCATACAATCAAGGCAGTGAAACAAGGCAGAGGAGGTTAAGTGTCTTTACATCTCTTAATGGCCATGCTTTGATCTGTAACACTGTGGCTGGGTGAAAGTGCTGAAACTCCCTCCCTAACAGCAAGGTGGATGTACCTACCACTACCCCTCACCCCCATTATAAACACACAGATGAAAAAGAACTGCAGTGGTTCAAGAAGGCTGCTAACCATTATCTTTTCAAGGAGAAAGTGAGGACTGCAGATGCTGGAGATCAGAGCTGAAAATGTGTTGCTGGAAAAGTGCAGCAGGTCAGGCAGCATCCAAGGAACAGGAGAATCGACGTTTCGGGCATGAGCCCTTCTTCAGGAAGAAAGGCTCATGCCCAAAACGTCGATTCTCCCAATATCTTTTCAAGGGCAATTAGGGCTGGGCAATAAACTCTGGTCCTGTAGACCAGAGTTTATTGCCTGTAAGTTCTTATTGGAATCCCATTGCTAAGTCTGTGTGAAGCCACAGAAAATGACAATATCTTCACAGTGAATTCTCTTTCAAACATTCTGTCTTCCCTTCATTCCCTACTGCATTCCAATAAAACTGTAGACTTATGGTCCCAACTGCAAGGCAGCATTTGATGGCTGAGAAATGTCTTTGTCCTGTAGTTGATGCATATTCTGAAGTAACTATGGTGATATCTTTTGTTTGAAAGCTCAGGCTCTTACTGTGAAGGCTGTGACTCCAAGACTGACTTTCACTGGGCCCAAAAAAACAGAGTAGGAGTTGGAGGGATGTGCAAAACATTGGCCTGGAGAAGAGGGCCTCACATGCACAGAACCCTAACATCAACATAGACATCTTATGAATTTGAGAGCTCCACTTCCCTATCTTTCCTCCATAACGCTCAGTACTCTTACTGATTAAACATCTGTTTATCTCAGCCTTAAATATCCTTAATGACCCAGCCTTGACAGCTCTGTGTGGTAAAGAATTCCATTGATTCATTACCCTCAGAGAAGAAGTTCCTCCTCATCTCAGTCTTAAATGTGCAACCCTTTATTTTGTACATATGTACGTACGTCCTTTGGTCGTAGATTCTCCCACAAGGAGAAACAACCTTTCAATCTAACATGTCAAGTCCCCCAAAAATCTTGTATGTTTGAATAAGGTTGCCTCTCACACTTCTATATTCTAATGAGTGCCACTGTCCTGGTGAAGGGTTTCAGCCTGAAACGTTGCTTTTCCTGCTGCATGGATGCTATCAAACCTGCTGTGCTATTTCAGCTTCACATCTATTAACTATGACTTTTAGCATCTGCAGAACTTACTGTTTCCAAGTACAGGCCCAATCTACTCAACCTCTCCTCAGAAGACAGTCCTCCATACCCTATCAGCCTGGTGAACCATGTGTGGATTGCCTCCAATACCAGTATTTCTTTCTTTGGATAAGGGACCAAGAAGTGTTCACATTGGTGCAACCATGGTCTAACTAGTGCCTTGTATAAGTTTAGCAAAGTCCCCTTACTTCCATACTCTGTTCCCTTTGAAATATAGGCCGACATTACGTTAAAAATTATTTGATTTAGGAAACTATCCAAAAGAGCTCGAACAGGAATATCCTGGCAGAAGTGATCCATTCAGCAACCAGAACCATCCTCCTTTGAGCTCAGAATAAATTGGCCTAGTGGAGACTTACCCCTCTGATTACCATTGTCGGTAGTTGTGTCAGAGCTTGTTGATTCTGCATTCACTCAGATGCTGGCTTGTTGTCAAAGGCAGTAATTATCATCTAACCTCTAGATTTCAAGTCTTTTGTCAGAAGATTGTCCAGACGACATATTTTCTTAAATGTGCTGATCATAGCATCATTGGCTAAAAGGGAGAAGTAATTAGGATTGAATCATAACCAAACAATTGAAGTTTCCAACATTTAATTATCTATACTATGTAGTTAATGACATATGTTTGCCCTGAATGTGTAGAGTTATACAATATATTTCTTTTGAAATGTATAATATGAGAGTCTAGGACCATAGGACTTCAGAAGGGGAGTAGACCATTTGGCCCTTCAAGCATACCTACCCATTCAACAAGGTTATGGCCGATCTGGTTTACTCAGCTCGATTTGCTGCCTGCCTCCTTGACACTTGATGTTCTTATCTGTCAAAAATCTAACGACTTTGAACAGATTTAAGGACTGAGCCTTTGCTACCTTCTGAAGGAGTAAAAGTTTATGACTCTTTAGGGGAAAGAAATTTTCATAATTCCTGTCCCTAATTTTAGATCTTCCCCCACCCCCAATACGAGGAAACATCCTCCCGGCACAGTGGTTAGCACTGCTGCCTCACAGCGCCTGAAGACCCGGGTTCAATTCCCGACTCAGGCGACTGACTGTGTGGAGTTTGCACGTTCTCCCCGTGTCTGCGTGGGTTTCCTCCGGGTGCTCCGGTTTCCTCCCACAGTCCAAAGATGTGCGGGTCAGGTGAATTGGCCATGCTAAATTGCCCGTAGTGTTAGGTAAGGGGTAATGTAGGGGTATGGGTGGGTTTCGCTTCGGCGGGTCGGTGTGGACTTGTTGGGCCGAAGGGCCTGTTTCCACACTGTAAGTCTAAAAAAAAGATGATATGCTTTAAAATCCCCTGTCATTTTTCTAAATTTAAATGGTTCGAGGCCTAACCTTTTCAATGTCTCTTCAAAGCAAAAGGTCTTTATCACAGCAATGAAATGGACCTTCTCTGAGTTGCACTAATATACTTTCACAAATAAGGAGAGTGAAACTGTACATAGTACTCCAGATGTAATCTCAATGACATTCTACACAGCTGCAAACAACATTCCTACTTTTATATTTAATTCTCCTCGCGATTGACAACAACATTCCACTTGCTTTACCTGCGTACTAACTTTATAACAGAATTTTCTCATCTTTATTTTAAGAGGGGAAGGGGAATGAATGTGAAATAACTGCACAGAGGCCCTGTCACCGAGCCACCCATTATTTAACGTACACAGTATATAGTCTCTGGTGAGTGGGCCAGCTCAGGACCACTGTCTAGCATAAGGACACTTTCTGAATCCCCTGTTTATATGTCAGGCAGGGCACCATGATTGGCCTAGATGAGCAACCCCAACCAAGGATCTCATATGAGAACCACCAGGCCCTCATTCTAATCACTGTGGAATGTGTGAATGGAAAATAGCATTATTACCATTTCCATTGCTAGAAAACCTGTCCTTCACCCACTAAGCAGTTCATTAAAAGCTGACAGAGGAGAGTAGGTGAGTTTTTGGCAAAATCACAGACCTCGAAATTGGGATCTGAATCGCTAGAATCTGCTGGCCAGTGAGAAGCCCTGGTTTCTGGGTTCTAACATTCACCTTCAAGGGCTTATCTTTGGGGGAACCATGAGGTGAGAAGTTAAGTATTTTTTATATTCTTTTTCTCAGAGTGAGGGAGGGTCGAGGTTATTGGATATAAGGGCATCCCCACATAAGGGGGTAGCATTCAGAGGCCATACTCTTATCTACCATTTGCCCTCAGTCAAGAAACTTAATTAGTGAAGTTGCAAAGAGGGCATGAGTCTCTCTCAAGGGCCATTATGGCCAGCTATTTCCTCTTCTCATCAACTCACTTGCCATCACCAGGGTGGGGGATATTACTTCCTGGTGATTCATGTACCAGGGCATCTAGATCCTTCTGTATCACTATGCTCGATAGTCTCCCTCTCTCCAAGCCAGGAGTATACTACTTTTCTATTCTTTGTGCCAAAATAAACTGAAGAGTTGTTTGTCTTGAATAGCTGGATTTTCATCGTCCTCTTGAGATGGGAAAAGGGAAACCTCATAAAACGGTGGAAGGGTTTGGGAAGAGAGATAACTATTTCCTGCTGGTGTTTGGTGTTACCAGTGACAATAATGTCAGTGTTGGGGGTGTCCACCAACCTGAGATAGTAAACTAATTCCAGATATAAGAGCAAATTACTGCACGTGCTGCAATCTGTACTGAAAACAAAAATGCTGGAATTTGGCACTGTGGCTCAGTGGTTAGCACTATTGCCTCACAGCATCAGGGACCCGGGTTCGATTCTAATCTCAGGTGACTATCTGTGTGGAGTTTGCACATGCTCCCCATGTCTGCGTGGGTTTCCTCTGGGTGCTGTGGTTTCCTCCCACAATCCAAAGATGTGCAGGTTAGGTGAATTGGTCATGCTGAATTGCCCATAGTGTTCAGGGATGTGTAGGTTAGATGCATTAGTCAGGGGTAAATGTAGAGGAATGGGTTTGGCTGGAATACTGTTCGGAGGGTTGGTGTGGACTTGTTGAGCTGAAGGGCCTGTTTCCGCACTGTAAGGATTCTAAGATCACAGCGAGTCAGATAGTATCCAATGAAAAATGCAAGCTAATGTTTTGAATCTAGATGATTCTTTATCAGAGCTCTGACAAAGAGTCATCTAGACCGTGAAATGTTAGTTTGCTCTTCCTCCATGAATGCAGCCTGAACAGCTGTGATTTCCAGCATTCTTCATTTTCAGTTCAAGAGGCAATTACCTGTTTCATCATCTCTGTGAATGTGAGTCTGCTTTTGTGATACAAAATTAGTTATTCATCTAGTTGTGTGATGAGCAGGAAATGAGTGTAGTGTTTGATATTATCTGTGGATCTTCTGTTGTAAAATGTGTGGTAATTCAAATAATATGCTGGTTTGTTTAAAGGTTAAGACCATGCAATGCATATCAATAACTGTTACAGTGATGCATTGTTGTTGTTTAAGGTGACCTATCCTTTTGAGGACAAAATGGATAGTTGCTTTGACTATGCAAAGCACAAGGTCACCTCAAGTTTAATTATTATCTACTTAGATAACTTTAAAGTTAAATAAATTGATTCATGAAGAAATTAATAGGATATTCTGGATTGGCAGACTGTTGCTATTGTAGAGCTACAAGGACCAGTGCTCACATAAGTTATTTAAAATCTATATTAATGACTAAGATGAGGGGACGGTCTAATGCACCCAGGTTGCTAATGATACAAAATTATGTGGGAAAGTAAATATTCAGCAGAATGCAAAGAAATGTTGGCAAGTTAGTTGAGTTGGCAAGAACATGGTGATGAAATACAATGTGTTGTAGTGTGAGATTTTTCATTCTGTTTGGAAAAATACAAAACAATTTTTTTTTGAATGAGGGGAAATAGTTACATTCAGAAAAACCGAAGTGTCTCAGTTTGTAAGTCACAGAAAGTTAACATGTAGATTCAGCTAGCAGTTCAAAAGACAAAGGGTGTGTTAGCTTTTATTAAAAGGGAGGGGAGTATAAAGGTAAATTAATCTTACTATAAATATATAGGACATTGTTGAGATCAGACCTGGAGTTTTGTGTGCCATTTTGTATCTACACTCGAAAATGCAATGAAGGTTTACTAGATTGGATAATAATAGGATGAGCGAATTGAGGACAGGTGGATTAAACCTATATTCCTTGGCTTTAGAAGATGGAGGGATCTAACTGAAATATGTAAAATTTCTTCAGAGGCTTTACAGGGCAGATGCTAAGAAACTGTTTGCACTGGCTGGGAACTTAAACATGAGTTCACAGTCACCGAATCAGGGGTCAACCATTTGGGACTGAAATAAGGAGAAATATCTTCACACAGGTGATTATGTATCTTTGAAATTCTATACCCCATACAAGCTAGGGCTGTGTAGTCATTGAAATTATTCAGAACAGAAGTCAATATGTTTTTGGCAAGAAGGGAATTACATCTATCAGGAGGGTGCAGGAAAGTTGAACTGATATAGCCATGATCTTGACTGGCAGATTAGGCTTTGACTAGATTACTTACACTATAGAAACAAGCCCTTCGGCCCAACAAGTCCACACTGACCCTCCAAAGAGTAATCCAACCAGACCCATTCCCCTACCCTATATTTACCCCTGACTTGGCAATTTAGTATAGCCAATTCACCTGACCTGCACATCTTTAGATTGTGGGAGGAAACTCACGCAGACACTGGGAGAACATGCAAACTCCACACAAACAGTTGCCCCAGGCAGGAATCGAATCCAGGTCTCTGGTGCTGCAAGGCATCAGTGCTAACCGTTGAGCCACCATGCCGTTCATTATCTCTTGATTAGCTAAATGGCCTAATCTAGTTCCTGTTTATCATTTTCTTACGGCCTCATTAGAATGAGCCATGATCTGAACGAGCTTTTCAGTTGAGAACCAGTGCCTTCTCCATGTGCAGCTCTACTGTCTGTACAGTTCAGGAATTTTAAATTGTGGTACAAAATGCCAAATGCTTCTTCAATCTCAGCAGCAGTCAGTAGAAATCTATCAGAAACTGTCCTCATAGCACTTGTGTCTTTTTGTTTGTGTGTTTAAAATAACACTGGTATCCTTCCTGTTGTTGAAAGTGTGTTCAGCTACATTAAGTGACAAAGAGACATTAGCTGCTGCATTAGGATTGAAAATGGCATCACTAGAGTCAATTCAGTGTTACAGACTGACTGATGTCACATGTTGCATACTTCCAGTGCATGCTTCCAGTACCCACATGAATGACTTGCCACAACCTCTTTATGCACAAGCTGCACCAGAATCTTGCATCAGCATCATTTTGGACTCAAAATGGCAGCTGGGCTACAAATTTTGCAATCTGCCCATCTCCATGAGGATTCTCAGGAAGTAGGTCATTTAGCCAGCCTTGTCGTTCAGTTAAATCATGGCTGATCATCTACCTCAATCCACTTTCCTGAACTGTCTCTACCTATTTTGGTATCATCAGCAAATTTGAATATATCGCAATTTGTCACCACGTTCAAACCCTTTATTAACATCATATGGGGAACCTTACTAATCAGCTTCTGAAAATCTAAATACAGTACATCCACTGAGTCTCGCATATCTATTCTACAAGTAATGTCCGCCAAAGACTCAAACATGTTTGTCAAACGTAATTTCTCTTTCATAACTTCAAGTCCATTCTGCCTCATTTTATCATTCTTTTCTCAATCTCCAGTTACCGTATCCTTTATTAATGATTCTATAATTTCCCTCTTATTGTCATCTTATTGTCTGTGTTAGTTAATACCAAATTAGAAAATCCTAATTTTGTTTTTTCTTCCATTCTTAAATTCCATTCTTTGCTATTTTCCAATCTGCAGCAACCTTCCCAGAATAAAAAAAATCAGCAATACATCTTCCTAGCCACCTCCTTCTAAACTCTAGGATGTAGCTCATCTGATCCACAGGATTAATTACCTTTAAAAAGTTAACCTTTGAGGTACCCTCTCTTTATTAATATTACCTTCAGTCTGATTGGTTGAGGGTGTTACTGTTGTTTGCCCTGTTCACACAGGTGCCTCTTCGATGGCAATGCAAAAGTCTACATAAAATCTGTAAGCAAGTGCAAGTTCATTGAATAGCGAGCACTATTTGCTCATTAAGGTGGTAAAAACAATGACTGCAGATGCTGGAAACCAGATTCTGGATTATCCGTCGTCATTTCCGCCACCTCCAAAAAGACCCCACCACCAGGGATATATTTCCCTTCCCGCCTTCCGCAAAGACCGTTCCCTCCGTGACTACCTGGTCAGGTCCACACCCCCCTACAACCCACCCTCCCATCCTGGCACTTTCCCCTGCCACCGCAGGAACTGTAAAACCTGTGCCCACACCTCCTCCCTCACCTCCAACGAAGGCCCTAAAGGAGCCTTCCACATCCATCAAAATTTTACCTGCACATCCACCAAAATCATTTATTGTATCCGTTGCTCCCGATGCGATCTCCTCTTCATTGGGGAGACTGGGCGCCTCCTAGCAGAGCGCTTTAGGGAACATCTCTGGGACACCCGCACCAATCAACCACACCCCCCGTGGCCCAACATTTCAACTCCCCCTCCCACTCTGCTGAGGACATGAAGGTCCTGAGTCTCCTTCACCGCCGCTCCCTCACCACCAGACGCCTGGAGGAAGAACGCCTCATCTTCCGCCTCGGAACACTTCAACCCCAGGGCATCAATGTGGATTTCAACAGTTTCCATATTTCCCCTTCTTCCACCTCATCCTAATTCCTAACTTCCAGCTCAGCACTGTCCCCATGACTTGTCCGGACTTGCCCTTCCTGCCTGTCTCCTTTTCCACCCATCCACTCCACCCTCTCCTCCCTGACCTATCACCTTCATCCCCTCCCCCACTCACTCATTGTACTCTATGCTACTTTCTCCCCACCCCCACCCTCCTCTAGCTTATCTCTCCACGCTTCAGGCTCACTGCCTTTATTCCTGATGAAGGGCTTTTGCCCAAAATGTCGATTTCACTGCACTTTGGATGCTGCCTGAACTGCTGTGCTCTTCCAGCACCACTAATCCAGAAACTATTTGCTCATTGCTAACTGAAAAAAATAACTTGGTCATTTTGTTTTCTCTGGGAAGCATCTAAGTGGTCAGTTGATTCTTGGAAATAAATAAAATAGCATGTTAACAGCTGGATGAAATGATTTGCATTCGAATGGAATGAGTGATGAATCCGATGATATCTATAATTAGGTTTTAATAGGAGTGAATTATTCTGATATTAATTTTGCCTTTTTTCTTCATTAGCCTTTCAGCTAATTATGGCAAGAAATCCTGGATTTTCTTTTGTGAAGAACAAACCAGGATTCATGTTCCAAAGTTGTTGGAGGTCATTAGTAGATATGACAAAACAAAGGTATTCCAGTGAATGAAACTTGGCCAGGGAGCTTTATGATTAATGTTGCCCTTTAATGCTGTATTTTTTTCTGAATTAACAATTCACACTTGATGGAGAAACTGACACACTCTTAATTAAATAACTGTCATCACACCTTTCCCTGGCCTGCTTTGTTTGCTTTGAGAAAATCGCAAATGATGTGTGTACTCTTAAACACACCAGAGTGCAATTTTTATAATTATAATTTCAGAAAATATATAATGTTTATCTGATATAGTATAGACTTAATTGCTTGCTAATGTTTTTTACTCTCAAATTTGTCTGATAAATGAATCTAAATACAATTTTCAAACCTCTGCAATTTATACATGTTTATAAAATAGTGCATTACTGATTTTTTTTATGTCACTTTCATGTGTAAAGTCTTCACTGGAATGATAAGCTCATTGTTTTAAACTTTATGTGTGTTATATATTTGCTATAGGAATGGTTCTTAGGAAGGGCTCTGTATGATGAACAATCTACAATTATTCACCATTATGCTTTTGCTGAAGATCCAGTGACTTTTAAATATCCAGATTTTGCAGCTGGCTGGGCCTTGAGTATTCCACTTGTCAACAGGTATGTGACTGATTAGCATATAATTAACTAACAGTGTGGATAATACCTTTCCATTTGCAATAAATCCTGGCTTATCCTAATTAGATTAGATTACTAGATTACTTACAGTGTGGAAACAGGCCCTTCAGCCCAACAAGTCCACACCGACCCGCCGAAGCGTAACCCACCCATACCCCTACATTTACCCCCTACCTAACACTACGGACAATTTAGCATGGCCAATTCACCTGACCCGCACATCTTTGGAATGTGGGAGGAAACTAGAGCACCCGGAGGAAACCCACGCTGGCACGGGGAGAACGTGCAAACTCCACACAGTCAGTCGCCTGAGGCGGGAATTGAACCCGGATCTCTGGCGCTGTGAGGCAGCAGTGCTAACCACTGTGCCACCGTTATTGGAAATGTATTATTGGTATTATAGAGTCACACAGCACGGAAATAAGCCCATTGGACCAACCCATGCAGAACAGGTTTCCTAAAATGAATCAGTCCCATTTGCCTATGTTTGGCCCATATCCCTCTAAACCTTTCCTGTCCATGTACCTGTCCAAAAGTCTTTTAAATGTTGTAATTGCACTCATCTCCATCACTTCCTCTAGCAGCTTGTTTCATACATGCTCCACCCTCTGTGTGAAAAAGCTGCCCGTTAGGTCCCTTTTAAATCTTTTCCCTCTCACCTTAAATCTATGCCCTGTACTTTTGGATTCCCCCATCCTGGGAAATAAACCTTGCTGCTAAGTGAGATAATTGGAGTAAAGTTACCATCAAACTCCAGGAAGCCTTCTAACATTTGAGAAACAATGAGCTCCCACTTCTGATGAATGAAAGGAGGCCATTGCAAAATGGAGATGTCACTCTTCAACGTGTAAATTTTTAAATAAGAAAAGTCATCAGTTGCACGGCCATTATCATAGAGGGGAAGCAGAGGCTCAGTAGAAAATTTTAGTTAGGCTTGTTAATTGGCATCATACTGATTACCAACATTTGTCAGCAGGTAGCTTCATTCTCTTCCATCTCCCCCGCCATCCCAGAAAGTATAGATTAGATACCATGGTAACAGTCATCATGGCCATAAGAGTGTAAGAACTATCATTGGGATCGGCTAGAAATGAAAGTGAATTACCAGCTTTCTTTTACTTGCAGTTTAAAATAGTGCCTGGTCAACCTTTTGATAGCATTTCCATTCAGATAGTTATAGTGAGATATGATTCAGGTTCACCATTTCATAGATTTTGCACAATGTCCTTAATGGTGTGAACATTTCTATGGGATAAAACTAAAGGTCAGTTTACAAAACTTCGCTTTAAAAATGGGAAATCCAGCACTGTTCTCACTCAAGTTCTGACTCCCTAACTTCCACTATCATTGTTAGATTTTTGAAGAACTAAATAAAATTCTTGCCTGTTTGTTTTAATGACTTTGTATTTTATTATGGTGACTGGTATTGTGGAAGTACATGTTGGGTATAATGCAGTTTGTCAATCACCTTCCAAACATATATGAACATATTGTTAATAATATTACAACCTTTAGCAGAATTAATGAGAGATTATAACAACCTTTCTCACCAACAGATGATCACTGTGCTGATGAAATTGAAATTGAAATGATTTTAGATTTCACCAGCATCATGCATCAGCACAGTGTGGATTCACATTAAGTTCAGTAGCCATAGTATCTTACTGGAGGGTTTACTGGGTATTTGAGCCACATTCATGAAAGTTTAGAAAGTTAATGACAGATTTGGCAACAGTGTGTTAAATTAATTAACTTTTAACTGATTCCAGACAAGCTCAGTGTATAGTTTTATGTGACCATCTTGTAAATGTCATTAAACTATTTCCATCAAAGCTGCTGTTCCATGACTGTAACATAAATTATCTTCTTAACTGTGCAATAAAAGTTTTTGATGATTCATTGTGGGAATATTGCCCAGGTGTTGGGTGGAGTTTGGTGCCAACTTTGAAAATGGTCACACAATCTAGTATTATAAATTGGGTCCTAAATGCATGAATCATTGAATACATCTGTCCTAATAGCCTGGCTTGTAATGATTTAGGGCACTTGATGTGATCTTTACAGATTATGAATGACAATCAGTAATTTGGATGTGTATGTTAGTTAACCTAATTTCACTTCCTCATAATTGGACATCCATTTATTTTAATTGATGGCAAGGCAAGTGGACTCAGAGTCAGGGATGTATGCATGAACTCCATATCTGGCAATGTGACCCAAGAAAACAAATGATTTTTGTTTTCAGTGCTACAATTTCTGGTGTTACATGTCAAAAGGAGAAAATATAGCTGTAAGCTTCACCAGATGTCAAACGATTACAAAGTATACATTGTGTTTGAAACAGTTTTGTGTCTGTAATTCTGGCTACAGCATCTTCACCTAATCCTTTTGTGTTATCTCTGAGGCTCTGTCAGATTTGTAACTGATTGCAAGAAAATTATTTAGTCAAGTGCACTTCTCAGGGATGACATCATACAGTGAAATTAGCTACATCTCAAAAATAGATTACATCAGTTTTATCTGAAATTAACTTTTCCTCACTTCTGTTACATTAACAGGCTTTCAAACCAATTGAAGATAGAAAAACCTTTTGCAGACTTTACTATAGACTTGAAACATGAGGTATGTGATAGTTAATAATGTTTAGTAAAATAGCCACAAATTATTGACAATCTTTAAAAACTTTTCCATATGCTAAGTAATTAATAGTAAGCTTTAGTTATTTTTAACTTCTTTCTTACCTGCTGCTTATTTGAATGCTGTAATTTTCTTTTTAAATGCATTTATTGTAAAATAAGCCAAAACACTATTTCATACGATATAAATCAAACAGTCCCACCATTATGTATTTAACTCAAGTTGTTAATATAAAACCTGGATTTGAATACAGTCAGATCAAGGTGGTAAAAATCCTCCTCATCTGCAAATAGCAAGGTCCTATTGAATATACAAAATCTCAACCCATCCCATTGAATTACTTTCTGGGATCTTTTAGTGAAGCTGTCACATGTTTATGAACTGAAAGAGATGGCTGAATATTGTTGCCCATTGCAAATGCTATACCTCCAAATGAACTGAATATTGCACTCATTATGTCTGCCATGTTTGAAGAGTCCTGTAACTGTCCAACAATTGGAAAAATAATTAATGGCTAAGAGAAAATGTCACTATTTATGATAAATGTGATACACTTTTGATGAATAAATCAGTAACATTTTGGACCAAGGGACTGATTGAATCGTGTAGATATTCTTGTTGATGATTTTGGCATGCGTCGCACTCTCCCATTCCCTTCCATGTCAATACTGATCCCTGGCTATGACATACTAGGTGGTCTTGTTTGCGCACTGCCCATGTGTTCTCAATGTAATTCCGACAGCCTGTCCTGAGGAAGAGCTTTGGGTAAAAACACTTGTTCCCCTTTAAAACGTATTTCACTTTGATACCTAGTTCATCCCTCTTTGGCCAAAAGCATTTGAGAATGCCTGACACCTTTTGTATTGTGCCAGCCCGTTCATTTATGATAACTTACCAAACTGCCTTCAGTCTGAGATCATGAGCTGCTTCTTCCTGAAGTTGATTGTATTGGTGCTGAACAAACTTTATCAGATTGATCTTAATCACATCTTCCACCTCGATGGCAACATGGATTACTTGTAAATCTAACAGAATGTTTGCAGTCTTACTTGGATTTGTAATCTGTCCAGTGTGTCTGAGGTTATCATTTGGTACTGGATGGGTAGCAGAAGTTGAAGTTGAAGTCCCTTACTTTTGGTAGACGTTATTATTGTCTTGTCAGTAGTTTAAGTCAGATTATCTCCACTGCTTTGTGATCAGTTTCTGCAATGAATTACTCACTGAACAAGTAGGAATGGAAGCTTCTGCTATTGAATATTATATAGCAAGTGTTTTCCACTGTACAGACCTTGAGATCCAAATGCAACTAGTTTGCCATCTTGCATGTTGCAAGGTCCTAGCCCTTCCTGAGATTTATTGACTTCCAGGACTGTCTTCTTCCTTTAGCCATAGTATTATGGTATAAAACTTTGGTTAGACTACATTTGGAATACTGCATCCAATTCTGGTCGCCCTATTATAGGAAAGATGTCGATGCTTTGGAGAGGGTTCAGAGGAGGTTTACCAGGATGCTGCCTGGACTGGAGGGCTTATCTTATGAAGAGAGGTTGACTGAGCACGGACTTTTTTCATTGGAGAAAAGGAGGAGGAGAGGGGACCTAATTGAGGTATACAAGATAATGAGAGGCATAGATAGAGTCGATAGCCAGAGACTATTACCCAGGGCAGAAATGACCAACATGAGGGGTCATAGTTTTAAGCTGGTTGGAGGAAAGTATAGAGGCGATGTCAGAGGTGGGTTCTTTACACAGAGAGTTGTGAGAGCATGGAATGCGTTGCCAGCAGCAGTTGTGGAAGCAAGGTCTTTGGGGACATTTAAGAGACTACTGGACATGCATATGGTCACAGAAATTTGAGGGTGTATACATGAGGATCAGTGGTCGGCACAACATCGTGGGATGAAGGGTCTATTCTGTGCTGTACTGTTCCATGTTATCTATGGATGCACATTTCTGATGACAGTATTTGTTTAAGTTATTTGATCATGTGTTAATGGTCCTCTTGCCATACATGGCTCCTTAAGAGCTCTCATAATTTTTTGGAGATTAGATTACTTACAGTGTGTAAACAGGCCCTTCGGCCCAACAAGTCCACACTGACCCTCTGAAGAGCAACCCACCCAGACCCATTCCCCTACATTTACACCTTCACCTAACACTACGGGCAATTTAGCATGGCCAATTCACCTAACCTGCACGTTTTTAGACTGTGGGAGGAAACCAGAGCACCCAGAGGAAACCGACGCAGGCACAGGGAGAATGTGCAAACTCCACACAGACAGTTGCCTGAAGCAGGAATTGAACCTGGGTCTCTGGCGCTGCGAGGCAGCAGTGCTAACCACTGTGCCAATGCTTTGTCAGAAAAGTTTGATGTTTCAAATTTGAAAGAACCAGACATCTCTGCAGATTTTCTTTCACATGATGAGTTAGCACATGGCATGCATCTTTCACATTGCCCTGGGTTGGACAAATCCTGTTGTCAGAACCTTTCTAGATTGCCTGGGGAAGGTACACAGGGAGGAAAATAGCAGTTTCCAGAGGAAACAGACACATTTGGTCTTAAGCCCTCAGAAACCCAAATAGGTCAGTTATTCCTGTTTTGCATTTATTAGTATATCATGAATCTTCATTAAAAACGTAATTACATTCTTAAGCATAATATTCTTACCTGAAAACCAGGAAAAATAATGTTATAATATCCAGCTAAATATTCTAAACATGTAACTGGGTGGAATGCATCTTCGCAGATCTGGTGAATGTCATAAACCATAAGATGTAGGAACATAAGGAGGCCGTTCAGCCTATCAAGTCTTCTTTGTCATTATCTGAGGACCTGGCTGATCTGTAATCTTAAACTCCACTTTCCTGCCTTTTCCTCATAACCCTTGATTCATTTAATTATTAAAGATTATGTCTATCTCAGCCTTGAATATTCTTAATGACCCAACCTTGACAGTTCTCTGCGGTAAGGAATTCCACAGATTTACAATTGAGTGCGAGAAATAATTCCTCTTCATCCCTGTCTTATTCTGAGATTATACCTTTTGGCCACAGACCCTCCCGCAAGGGAAACAACCTTTTCACATCTATTTACCAAGTCTACGAAGAACCTTATATGTTTCAATGAGGACATCGCTCATTCTTTTGTTTTCAAATGAGTATAGGTCCAACCTACACAACCTCTCCTCATAAAACAGTCCCTCCATATTTGATATCACCCTAGTGAACCTTCTCTGGTCTGCCTTCAAGTATATCTTTCCATAGATAGGCATCCCAAAACTTTTCGCAGTATTCCAACCATGTTCTGACTAGTGTTTTGTGCAGTTTCAGCAAAAGCTCCTGACTTTCATACTCCATTCCCATGGAGAAAAAAGCCAACATTCCCTGTGCCTTCTGTATTAACTGCTGAGTTGATAGCTTTTTTTCATAGCTGAGGACTCCAAATCCCTCTGCTCCATGGCTGTTTGTGGTCCTTCTCTATTTAAATAAAGTTCAGCTCCTTCATTCTTCCTGCGAAAGTGCTTAATGTTCGACCTTCCCTATTACAGTCCACTTGTCAAGTTTTAATCTGTCTGCATCCCTTTCTATTTTTTTGTAATCCGTAAACTTAGTGATAGTCAAGTATAACATTCACTTTCCTCATCCAATTCATCAATATCTATCGTAAGTAATTGTGGTGCCAGGATTGATCCCTGTGGGATACCACTAGTTACAGGTTGCAGTCCTGAAAATGCCCTCCTTATCCAATTCTCTGACTTCTTTTAATTTGTCAGACCAGTATCCATGCTAATATCCTACGTCCAACAGCATAAGCTCTTATCTTATTAAGTATCTTAATGTATACATCTTACCAAGTGCCTTCTGAAAATCCAAAAGTATTACGTCCACTGATTTCCCTTTATCTCTCCTGCTTGTCACCTCTTCAAAGAACTCTGGAAACCTTTGTCAGGCATGACTTTGCCTTCCTGAAGCCATACTGACTCTGCTTGATCATTTTATGAATTTCCAAATGGTGTGCTATTATATCCTTTGAAGTAGACTCTAACATTTTCCCAATAACGGATGTTTAGCCAACTGGCCTATAGTTACCTGTTTCTTGACTCCTTCCTTTTCTAAATAAAGGCGTTACGCTGGCAGCTTTCCAATCCCTTGGTGCTTCTTCTGAATTGAAGGATTCCTGGAAGATTAATACCAGTGTATTTGTTGTCTCTCGTTATTTCTCTGTCATTTTCATTTCTTCTCTTTTCGTCCCTCCTTTCTTGTCCCCACTAATCACTTGGACTTACCTGGAGGGCAGTGGAAGAGCTGGCAAGCTCTGGAGGCAGAGCAGAGGCTAGAGTGGAGGCTGACGATGGGATTCGAGTACCGGAGAGAAGCCTGGAGCGGGGAAGCAGTCCTGGAGTGTGGAAGCAGTCCTGGAGCGGAGCCTAGAGTGAGGAAGCAGTCCCGGAGTGGAGACCAGAGTGGGGAAACAGTCCCGGAGCGGAGACCAGAGTCCGGAGTGGGGAAACAGTCCCGGAGTGGGGAAGCAGTCCCAGAGTGGGGACCCGAGCGGGCAAGCAGTCCCGGGGCGGAGACCCGAGCGGGGAAGTAGTCCCAGAGCGGAGACTGGGATGGGGAAGCAGTCCCGGAGGGGAGACCAGAGTGAGGAAGCAGTCCCGGAGTGGAGACCCAAGCGGGGAGGCAGTCCCAGAGCGGAGACTGGGATGGGGAAGCAGTCCCGGAGGGGAGACTGGAGTGAGGAAGCAGTCCTAGAGCGGAGACCGGAGTGGGGAAGCAATCCCGGAGCGGAGACCAGAGTGAGGAAGCAGTCCCGGAGTGGAGACCCAAGCAGGGAAGCAGTCCCAGAGTGGAGACCGAAGTGGGAAAACAGTCCCGGAGCGGAGACCAGAGTGAGGAAGCATTCCCGAAGTGGAGACCGGAGTGGGGAAGCAGTCCCGGAGTGGAGACCCGAGTGGGGAAGCAGTCCCGGAGTGGGGACCCGAGCGGGCAAGCAGTCACGGAGTGGTGCCTGGAGTGAGGAAGCAATCCCTGAGCAGAGACCGGAGTGGGGAAGCAGTCACGGAGCGGAGCTTGGAGTGAGGAAGCAGTCCCGGAGTGGAGACCCGAGCGGGGAAGCAGGCCTGGAGCGGAGCCTGGAGTAAGGAAGCATTCCCGGAGTGGAGACCTGAGTTGGGAAGCAATCCCGGAGTGGAGACCGGAGAGGGGAAGCAGTCCCGGAGCGGAGACCAGAGTCCGGAGTGGGGAAACAGTCCCGGAGCGAAGACCGGAGTGCGGAAGGAATCCCCGGAGTGGAGCTTGGAGTGAGGAAGCAGTCCCGGAGTGGAGACCCGAGCGGGGAAGTAGTCCCGGAGGGGAGACCGGAGCGGAGACCAGAATCCGGAGTGGGAAAACAGTCCCGGAGCGGAGCTTGGAGTGAGGAAGCAGTCCCAGAGCATAGACCCGAGCGGGGAAGCAGTTCTGGAGAGGAGGACAGAGCAGGAGCACAGAGAACAGAGACCGGTATACAAGGCAAGAGCCAGGCGGAGGCTGGTGAAGGGAAGCAGTCTCAGGTGGGGGCTGCTAAGGAAAAGTAGTCTCAAATAAAACTTAACTTGGAGCAGCTGAGAGCGAGTGTGGAGTGGACTGGAGGCTTGGAGCAGAGCAGGACTAGTTGTTGGACTGGGGTCTAACGCAGGCAGTCAGACCATGTGTGGAAGACCCTGCACTGAGCTACTGCAATTTAATGTTTATTTGACTGTAACGTCTATCCTTTTAACTCTATCTTATTTCTAACTCATATTATGAATAAAAAATAATGCAACTACTATTTTTTTATTCCTCTTTGTTGTATTTAAGATTTGTACCTAGGAACTTGTACCTAAGATGGAGCCATAAGAGGCAACATTGTAAAACTTTTCACTGTACCCCTGTACTTCTGTACTTGAGTACACATGGCAATAAATGATATTCTAAAGTATATTCTAATTTCCTTTAAAATCCTGAGATATGTCCCACCATATCGGACATATCAGTCTTCAGCCCATTAGTTTCCCTAGCACATTTCCCCTACTTCTAGTGATATCCCATTGTAGAGAAGGAACATTTGAAATCTTAGATTTCTTTTCATTGGTTATTTTGATAAAGGCATGCAGTAAAATTTTAATTCTTAAATTAATTCTTCAACTTCACTATCATGCCCCGATTTATTTATACATTCTGGTGGGGTTTGTGCATGGTAAGTTGAAGACTGTAACTGCACTTGGAACTTTTGTAAGGAATTATTAATGATGCATGCAACTCTGCGAAATTAGTAAACTCCTCAGGACTGTGTAACTTAATTAGTGTGGTTTTGAGGACTGAATGTCCTGTGTAACTACATAACGCAGTTTTGATCTTGTGATGTGATTTCTTTTAAGTGAAACTGAACGTATTGAAAATATCTGCATTTTCAGATTGCACTCTTTATATCCCAAAAATCTAATGGTCCTCAGCTGACTTCGGTAAAGGAATTTTGTACAGAAGGAGTAACCGCACCTGAAGCAACCAACTGTGCAACTACATTTCATACCTCTCTTCCATTTTGTGTGAGTCACCTTTTTCAATCTATCCCTAACATTGCAAAGTGACTGATGTAAATGATTTAACCGTTCAAAACTTGACAGACTTTATGGATTCTATTCAAACATCCCCTTCTCTCCCAGATACATATAACTGACTTTGATACAATGGAGACAAGTCTTAAGTGGGTTTTCACAATGCTGTCAATGTTCTGCCATTAAGCTCGTTCTGTAGACTGCTGGATATATCTGTTACTTGACATCAAGAAGCAAATGCATTGCTCGCTGTTCTTAAATACAGTTCCCTCAGGATTTTTGAACACTTTGTTCCCAGTTTTGAAATATGAGTTTGAATTACGTAATTTTTGGGATTTTGTTTTAGCTGGTACATACATCTATTATGCAGGTGCTGGGCCTCCTCCATTGCTAAACCCTAACCACCTGATACCTGTAGGAAGAATGCCTCATATTCTGCCTTGGGACCCTCCAACCACGTAGGATTCATGTGGATTTCACCAGTTTCCTCATTTCCTCTCCCCCCCACTTTATCCCAGATTCAACCTTCTAACTCGGCACCGCCCTCATGACCTGTCTTCCTGTCCATCTTCCTTCCCACCTATCTGCTCCACCCTCCTCTCCGACCTATCACCTTTACCCCCACCTTCATCTAGTTATCCCATTCTCAGCTACCTTCCCCCACAGCCCCACCCCTTCCCATTTATCTCTCCAACCCTTTGACTCACAAGCCTCATTCCTAATGAAGGGCTCATGCCCGAAACATTGATTTTCCCGCTCCTCGATGCTGCCTGACCTGCTGTGCTTTTCCAGCAACACGCTCTCGACTCTGATCTCCAGCATCCTGCAGTCCTCGCTTTCTCCACGTACATCTATTAGCCATACTGACAGTACCATTCTGAATAAATTTTCATGGAATAAATTCAGAAATAACCCGCTTTATCTGTAATACATTAGTTCTTGATGAGTTTTGAATTGGCAGCTACTTCTATGCCATTCTTTTTTCAGTATCTTCAGTCATAACCATAGGGGTCTACAGTTTGGAAACAGGCCCTCGGCCTAACTTGCCCATGCCACCCAGTTTTCACAATTAACCTCGTCCTATTGCCTGGATTTGGTCCATATCCCTCCGCACCTATCCCATTCATGTACCTGTGTAAATGTTCCTTAATTTGACAGAATTTGCAGGAATGATTCTGAATAGATTACTCACTGAGCCCTAGTTTGGAAGCATTAATAGCTTTTCATTCCCAGGGTGATTCTAATAGTTAGGTCAAGTCCCAACAAGTTCAACAGGTTTATATCAGAATAATAGGGAGGCAGGGGGGCCTAGTTGTGACTATAAATCCAGAAACTCAGTTAATGTAATGGGAACCCAGGCTCGAATCCCAACATAACAGATTATGGAATTTGAATTCACTGAAAACTATGTGGAATTAAGAATCAGGCATAACTAAAAATGAGGTGTCAACCTGGTGAAGCTATCAAACAGGACGATTTGTGTGCTAAATAGTATAAGCATCAAGTGATAGACAGATCTAAATGATCTCACAACCAATGGATCAAATCTAAGCTCGGCAGGACTATTTCACTCTGTGGTGAACAGTTAAACAACTCATTGGAGGAGAAAACTCAACATACATCCCCATCTTCAAAGATGGAAAAGCCCACCACATGAGGGGAAAAAGATAATTTGCAACAATCTTGAGCCAGACATGCCAAGCGCAGGATCCCTGTTGGCCTCCTCAAGTGGTCCCCAGCATTCCAGATCCCAATCTTCAGCCAATTCAATTCACTTCACGTGATGTCAAGAAACATTTAGAGCACTGGATACTATAAAATCTCTAGGCTCTGACAAATTCCAGCAATATTACTGAAGACTTGTGCTGCAGAACTTGCCACTCCCCTAGCCACGCTGATTCAGTACGCTTAGAATATACTAGCATCTACCCAACAGTGTGGATAATTGCCCAGGTATGTCATGTACTCAAAAAGCAGAACAAATCCAACCCAGCTAATTACACCCCCATCGGTCTATACTCGATCACCAGTAAAGTGCTGCAAAGCATTATTAACCAAGTAGCAAACAGTAGTTGCTCAGTGATGCCCAGTTTAGGTTCCACCAGGATCATTCGGCTCCTGACCTCATCACAGTTTTGGTTCAAAAGAGCTGAATTCCTGAGATCAGTTGAGAGTAGCAGTCCTTGACATCGAGGCCGCATTTGACTTGAGTGTGACATCAAGAAGCCCTAGCAAAACTAGAATTAGTGGCATCAGGGGGCAAACTCTGGTGGTTGGTTGTCTTTATTGAAGGTCAGTCATCCCAGCTCCTGGATATCTCTGCACGAGTTCCTCAGGATAGTGTCCTCGGCCCAACTGTCTTCAGCTGCTTCATCATTAACCTTCCCTCCATCATAAGCTCAGAAGTGGAATGCTTGTCAATGATTGCATAATGTTCAACACCATACATCATCCTTCAGATATTGAAGCAGCCCACATTGAAATGCAACAAGATCTGAACAATCCAAACTTGGGCAGACAAGTGACGAGTAACATTCGGGCCACACAAATGCCAGGCAATGACAATCTCCAGTAAAAGACAATCTCATCACTGCTCTTTGATATTAAATATGTTACCATCACTAAATTCCCATTATTAACATCCATTGATCAGAAACTCGACTGGACTCCCCATAAGAATTCAGTGGCTACCAGATCAGGCCAGGGACCAGAAATACTACAACAAGTAACTCCCCTCCTGACGGGACCATCCCCCCTCCCCCCTGCAGCAAAGCCTGTCCACCATCAAGAAGGCCTTCTTGCCTGGATGAGTGTAACTCCAACAATACTCGAGAAGCTTGACACCATCCAGGACAGAGCAGACCACTTGATTGACATCACATCCACAAGCATCCACTCCCTCTACTACCGATGCTCACTAGCAGCTGTGTGTAGTACCTACAAAATGCACTGCAAAAATTCACCAAAAATCCTGAGATAGATTCAAACCCATAACCACTTCCATCTAGAAGGACAAAGGCAGCAGATATTTGTGAACACCACAAAGTGCAAGTTTCCTTCCAAGCCACTCACCATCCCAACTTGGGAATGTGCAGCAACCCTTTTATTGACCAGCACCTAACGAACCAAGAGTGTGCTGATTGTTCAAATATTCTAGACAATCAAGAGGTCCATAAAAATACACACTAAGTAATAGAATCATAATGCAGGTGGTATACACAGCACTGCTATACTTTACTTAAAGCGTAAATCAATTCAGTAATAATGCAACTGTGTCTTAAATAAAACTTAGCAGCATGGAGCTTCTCACGTGCAGCCTCAACTGACTACTCAGACATATGGTAATTGAGGAGAAATTGACTCGAAATTGAATATATTGTTAATATTTTGTGTGCCCATTTGATTGAACCACAAGTATATTTACATTGAGATAAATAAATTAAAAAGCTGTAATCATTGAACAGAATAATACAGTAAACCTTGCAGCATTTGAGGTATATAACGTTTGCCAGGTTATCGAGTGTGCTGGTTAAAACAAAGTTTTCTGCACCATCGTTCCTTCACTGGAAAATCATGGAAATCCCTCCCTCAGGACATTGTTGATTTACCTACATTACGTGGACTGCAGCAGTTTGAGTAGGCAGCTCACCGTCCCCTTCTCAAAGGCAACTAGGGACAGGCAATGTCCTATGAGTGAATAAAATGAAACTGCCATCTGATCTCCCGTCTGAAAAAGGACCAGTGGAGATGTTCCAATTGGACTCTTTATCCAAACCATATTGGTGTGCCCAGGATTTTATACTCTCAGTCTTTCTTTATCTTCTAATGATAATCAAGAATCTCTGCTGCCTCATCAATTTGACAGCTAATGGAAGCTATTTTTCATCATTTACCCCCTCAAATAATTTTCAATAATTATGGAACTTTTCCTGGGTTCTAATGACAGTGGAAGAATATGGAGAAAATAATGTTACTGGCTGAATATAATTAAAAAGAGAAGATTGACTAAATTAAAATCTGTATGCTGGGCACTAGCTATGTTTCTCAAGTGTATAAGACTCTGTCCTTATGGTTTACATGTGTGAGCAGATTGCTTCATCCTTCTCTGGAAAAATGGTATTTGTTTTTTAATTGTCAGAGTGATGAGCCTCCATCTTCAAAATGTTACCCAATCCTCTTCCAATTATAAGAATTGGAAGCAAAAGTAGTCCATAAGGCGCCTCAAGCCTGCTGCATCATTCAGTAGGATTGTGGCTAATTTCCTCCTCAACTCCACTTTATTTTCCTGTTCAATTTCCTGAATTCACTTGTATTCCAAAGATTATCAATCTCACGTTTTGAATATCCTGAACAACCCTCTATAATAAGAATTCCTCTGAGAAGAAATTTTTCCTCATCTCTGTCACAAGTGGCTGATCCTATCTTGAGACAGTGACCTCTAGTTCTAGGTTCTCCACAAGATCATAAAACATAGAAACAGAGGGTCAGTACAATTAGTGAGATTGTGCCTGATTTAAAAATCTCAACTCCAGTTTTCCTGCCCTTTCAATATAACCCTTGTTTCCCTGTTTTTCTTCACCTTAAATACACTTATTGACTCAGCCTCGACAGTCCTGTGTGATAAAGAATTTCACTGACTCACTATCCTCTCAGAGAAGAAATTCCTCTTCATCTCAGCCTTAAGCGTGTAGCCCACTATTCTGAGATTACACCCTCTGATCCTAGAGTCTCCACAAGGAGAAACGTCCACCATGTCAAGTTTCCTAATATTCTTACACACGTCACTTTCAAATTCCAATGAGTACAAGCCCAACCTTTTCAATCTCTCTTCATGCAAAAATCCATTCTTGTTCAGGATCAACTTATTGAACCTTTTCTGAACTGCCTTCAGTGCTAATATATCTTCCTTCAGTTAAGGAGACAAAAGCATTACAAATATGGTCTAACTAGTACCTTGAATAGTTTTAGCAAGATCTCCCTATTTTGCTTCCAATCCTTTTGAACCAAAGACCAACATTCCGTTTGTTTTCCATGCTACCCACTGACCTTGTATGCTAGCTGCTTCTTATTCCTGCGCCAAAAACACCCGAATCCCTCTGTGCTATAGCTTTCTGTTGTCTTTCCATATTTAAATAATATTCAGCTCTTCTATTCTTCCTGCCTAAGCACATAATGCCACCTCTTCCTACATTATATTTACTTGCTAAGCTTTCTTCCACTCACTTAGCCTGTGTGTGTGTATGTATGTGATATATATATATATATACATACACACATATATCCCTGTGTAGATTCCTTTTGTCATCCTCACGACTTGCCTTCCCAAATATTTTTGTGTAATCCACAAACCCGGTGATAGTACATTTATTTCTATAGTACATATCCAGGTCATTAATATAAATTAAAAGTATAATTTATACTTTTGAATATGGTCTGGTTTGTCAGGATATGATCACGAGCAGGGATGTAATGACAACATTGGGACGGTCTCTCTGTACATATTAGCTCATCAAGAACCCTGATAGTTAATAATCAGGGTTATTAATCTGTGATGTGTCTCCATCACAGATTCCTTTGGCACACTACTAGTTACAGGTTGAAATCTTGAAAATGCCCCTATTATCTCTCCAGCTGAGAATAACAACCTGGAGGTTGTACTTTGATCAATCTGATTAAAATGTTATGACACAACTCAGGCCAGTTGAGAATTGAACCTGGATCACTGGCTCAGAACTAGGGACACTACTACTCTACCACAAGAGCCCTTTCATTTGGAATCTATGAACCTACAATGGGACTGGTGGATTCAGGTAAGTGGGATTCATGGAGGCCAACAACATTCAATATTTGTGTTCTTTGATTCTTTGACAAGATTTGTGAGAAGATTTGTAGCTCGGGTGCTCGTTGTTGTGGTTTTGTTCACCGAGCTGGGAATTTGTGTTGCAGATGTTTTGTCTCCTGTCTAGGTGACATCCTCAGTGCTTGGGAGCCTCCTGTGAAGCGCTTCTGTGATGTTTCCTCCAACGTTTATAGTGATTTGTATCTGCCGCTTCCGCTTGTCAGTTCCAGCTGTCCATTGCAGTGGCCGGTATATTGGGTATACAGGAAAGCTGAAAATGTGTTGCTGGTTAAAGCACAGCAGGTCAGGCAGCATCCAAGGAGCAAGAGATTCGACGTTTCGGGCTCAAGCCCTTCATCAGGAGTCAGGAATCAGGAATCACAGGAAAGCCACTCACACAGACCAAGTCCTGAACTATGAAAGCAACCACCCCAACACACACAAAAGAAGTTGCATCAAGACACTATTCAAAAGGGCCACAACACGCTGCAGTACACCAGAACTGCAAAAAGAGGAAGAAGAACACCTCTACAATGTATTCGCCAAAAACGGATACCCGCACAATTTCATCAACAGATGCCTAAGGGAAAGACAACAGAATGAGGACATGCCACAACCCAAAGGACTAACCACACTACCATACATCTGAACTGACAGCCAGACTACTGTGACCACTAGGACTCATAACAGCACACAAACCAACAGCCACTCTCAGACAACAACTCACCAGAACGAAGGACCCGATACCCAGCATGAGCAAAACCAGTGTAGTGTACAAAATCCCATGCAAGGACTGCACAAAACACTACATAGGACAAACAGGAAGACAGCTAACGATCTGCATCCATGAACACCAACTAGCCACGAAACGACACAACCAGCAGATGACAAGCAACATGAGTTCGACTGGGCCAACATGCTATTATAGGACAAGCCAAACAGAGAACAGCCAGGGAATTCCTAGAGGCATGGCACTCATCCTCAGATTCAATCAATAAGCACATCGACCTGGACTCAATATACCGACCACTGCAGTGGACAGCTGGAACTGACAAGCGGAAACGGCAGAGACAAACCACTAAAAATGCCAGAATAAACATCACAGAAGCGCTTCACAGGAGGCTCCCAAGCACTGAGGATGTCACCTAGACAGGGGACGAAACATCTGCAACACAAATTCCCAGCTCGGCACAGAACCACAACCTTTGACAAGACTTTACACTTCACTCTAGATTCCTGTCCCAAATGATAGTTTCCAAAAGAGAATTTTGATTAACATGTTAGCTACTTTCATACTTTTTAGACAAGTGGGTCATTTTTTGGCATTTGGTCATCTCATTGATATTATTAACTATCAGGGTTCTTGATGAGCTAATATGCACAGAGAGACCATCCCAATGTTGTCACTACTTCCCTGCTCGTGATCATATCCTGAGAAACCAGACCACATTCAAAAATGGGGTGAGAAATTTCAAGTGTATTTTAAGTAGAGAAGTTCACTGTCAATAGAAATGCAATAACAGTGACAATTAAAAAGGAGTTGAGTGTAATTATTGGGTTCTTCATGGGAAGTTCATATTCAGTGTGGCACATAATCAATAGAGCAAATCAAAGGTTAAATAATGTTCAAAAATAGTACAAAGTAGTGAACACTATTAAGGGACATCCAATATGTCCTTCCTTTTTTGAAATATTCTGTATACATCAACGGAAAGTTAAAGAAGAGATTCACGGATGATTACAGCACATCAGGCTCTAAATTGTAAAGGGAGACCTTTGGAAGTGATCCTATTTTCATCGAAGCAAAGAAGATTGTGAAAGGAAACATAAAGGAAAGGCTTCAAACCATGAATGCAACTTTGTTATCTTGGAATTGCAAGTGCAGAAGCAGAGTTCAAATAAGAATAAAGGTTACATGTTTTGCAAAATTGCATATTGCCTCAAAATATCTCTAAACAAATAGTGAAATATAGATAGATTCCCACAAAAAGCAGTGCATGCTGTGTTGAGAGTTTTCATATCAGTCTGGAATCTCAATAGTAATAGTCATAAAACAGTATGCACTCACATAGACTCATAGAGATGTACTGCACGGAAACAGACCCTTTGGTCCAACTCATCCATGCCAACCAGATATCCCAATCTAATGTAGTCACACCTGCCAGCACCTGGCCCATATCCCTCCAAACCCTTCCTATTCATATACCCATCCAGATGCCTTTTAAATGTCGCAATTGTACCAGCCTCTACCACTTCTTCTGGCAGCTCATTCCATACACGTACCACCCACTGAGTGGAAAAGTTGCCCTTTGGTCTCTTTTATATCTTTCTGCTCTCACCCTAACCTATGCCCTCTACTTCTGGACTCCCCCATCCCAGGGAAAAGACTTTGTCTATTTATCCTATCCATGCCCCTCTTGATTTTATAAACCTCTATAAGGTCACCCCTCAGCCTCCGACGCTCCAGGGAAAACAGCCCCCGCCTATTCAGCCTCTCCCTATAGCTCAAATCCTCCAACGCTGGCAACATCCTTGTAAATCTTTTCTGAACCCTTTCAAGTTTCACAACATCTTTCCGATAGAAAGGAGACCAAAATTGCATGCAATGTTCCAACAGCGGCCTAACCAATGTCCTGTACATCCGCAACATGACCTCCCAACTCCTATACTCAATACTCTGACCATTAAAGGAAAGCATACCAAACGCTTCCTTCACTATTCTATCTACCTGCGACTCCACTTTCAAGGAGCTATGAACCTACAGTCCAAGGTATCTTTGTTCAGCAACACTCCCTGGGACCTTACCATTAATGTATAAGTCCTGCTAAGATTTGCTTTCCCAAAATGCAGCCCCTCACATTTATCTAAAATACACTCCATCTGCCCATTGGCCCATCTGATCAAGATCCTGTTGTAATCTGAGGTAACCTTCTTCGCTGTCCACTACACCTCCAATTTTGGTGTCATCAGCAAAGTTACTAACTATAGCTCTTATGCTCACATCCAAATCATATATATAAATGATGAAAAGTACTGGACCCAGCACCAATCCTTGTGGCACTCCATTGGTCACAGGCCTCCGGTCTGAAAAACAACCCATCATCATCACCCTCTTTCTTGCACCTTTGAGCCAGTTCTGTATCCAAGTGATGAGATCTCCCTATATTCCATGAGATCTAATCTTGCTCACCAGTCTCTGATGGGGAACCTTGTCAAATAGATAAGTCCATATAGATCACATCTACTGCTCTGCCCTCATCAATCATCTTTGTTACATCTTAAACAAAGTTTGCGAGGCATGATTTCCCACACACAAAGCCAGGTTGACTATCCCTAATCAGTCCTTGCCTTTCCAAATATATGTACATCCTGTCCCTCAAGATTCCCTCCAACAACTTGCCCACCGCCAACGTCAGGCTCACTGGTCTATAGTTCCCTGGCTTGTCCTTACCACCCTTCTTAAACAGTGGCACCATGTTAGCCAACCTCCAATCTTCCGGCACCTCACCTGTGACTATTGATGATGCAGATATCTCGATAAGAGGCCCAGCAATTACTTCCCTAGCTTCCCACATAGTTCTAGGGTACTCCTGATCATATCCTGGGGATTTATCCACCTTTATGCATTTCAAGACATCCAGCACTTCCTCCTCTGTAATATGGACATTTTTCAAGATGTCACCATCTATTTCCCTACATTCTATATCTTCCATGTCCTTTTCCACAATAAATACTGATGCAAAATATTCATTTAGTATCTGCCCCATCTCCTGCGGCTCCACACAAAGGGCGATATTTGCTGATCTTTGAGACGCCCTATTCTCTCCCTAGTTACCCTTTTGTCCTTAATGTACTTGCAGAAACCATTTGGATTCTCCTTAATTCTATTTGCCAAAGCTATCTCATGTCCCCTTTTTGCCCTCCTGATTTCCCTCTTAAGTATACTCCTGCTGCCTTTATACTCTTCTAAGGATTCACTCGATCTATCCTGTCTATACCTGACATATGCTTCCTCCTTTTTCTTAATCAAACTCTCAATTTCTTTAGTCATCCAGCATTCCCTATACCTACCAGCCTTTCCTTTCACCCTAACAGGAATATACTTTCTCTGGACTCTCGTTATCTCATTTCTGAAGGCTTCCCATTTATTTTCCAGCTGTCCCTTTACCTGCAAACATCTGCGCCCAATCAGCTTTTGTAAGTTCTTGCCTAATACTGTCAAAACTATCCTTCCTCCAATTTAGATCTTCAACCTTTAGATCTGGTCTATCCTTTTCCATCACCATTTCAAAACTAATAGAATTATGGTCACTGGCCCCAAAGTGCTCCCCCATTGACACCTCAGTCACCTGCCTTGCCTTATTTCCCAAGAGTAGGTCAAGTTTTGCACCTTCTCTAGTAGGTACATCCACATACTGAATCAGAAAATTGTCTTGTACAGACTTAACAAATTCCTCTCCATCTGAACCCTTAACACTATGGCAGTCCCAGTCGATGTTTGGAAAGTTAAAATCCTCTACCATAACCACCCCATTATTCTTACAGATAACTGAAATCTCCTTACAAGTTTGTTTTTCAATTTCCCTCTGACTATTAGGGGGTCTATAATACAATCCCACTAAGGTGATGATTCCTTTCTTATTTCTCAGTTCCACCCAAATAACTTCTCTGGATGTGTTTCAAGATTAGATTAGATTAGATCACTTACAGTGTGGAAACAGGCCCTTCGGCCCAACAAGTCCACACCGACCCGCCGAAGCGCAACCCACCCATACCCCTACATTTATCCCTTACCTAACACTACGGGCAATTTAGCATGGCCAATTCACCTGACCCGCCCATCTTTGGACTGTGGGAGGAAACTGGAGCACCTGGAGGAAACCCACGCTGGCACGGGGAGAACGTGCAAACTCCACACAGTCAGTCGCCTGAGGCGAGAAATGAACCCGGGTCTCTGGTGCTGTGAGGCAGCAGTGCTAACCACTGTGCCACCGTGCCGTCGACTGTGCCACCGTTTCCGGGAATATCCTCGCTCAGTACAGCTGTAATGCTATCCCTTACCAAAAGCGCCGCTTCCCCTCCTCTCTTGCCTCCCTTTCTGTCCTACCTGTAGCATTTGTATCCTGGAACATTCAGCTGCCAGTCCTGTCCATCCCTGAGCCACGTTTCTGTAATTGCTATGACATCCCAGTCCCATGTTCCTAACCGTGCCCTGAGTACATCTGCCTTCCCTGTTAGGCCCCTTGTATTGAATATTTTAGAACGTTCAAATACATCTGGTAATAATAAATTCACATATTTAAAACAACAATTTACCTGATGTAACATAAATGTCTTATAATATCATTTGGTTGCAATCCATTCATTGTTTACCGAGGAGAAAATCCAGTTTTGATGGTGGAGTTTTGAAGTGCCATTTTTGGCTTTTTCTCAGGAATGAAAAATTCTCAAAAGGGCAACCAAACAGGAACATTCTGGATTCAGCAAAACAATTATTTTATTTGTTTATTGGGCCACCTTATAGTGAACTATCCAGCAATATCAAGTTTAATATAGTGATAGTGCACAGGTTCTCTTAAAGTAACCAGAAGTAATTAATTCAATTGATTTTCTGTATAAGCTTAATTATCTTATCAAACCTGCTACTCAGTTTGCAATGGCATGACTAATTAAGAATGCCGTGTTAAGACTGGATCAGCGTTTCTCATTTATGTTGTTTAAAGGATAAGTATTGGTTAGGGGAATTTCCCTGCTGTTCCTTGTGTAGTTCAAATGCATCATTTATTTCCATACAAGCATGCAGATGAGATCTCAGTTTAACATCTGCACTAAAAGGATCCATTCAGTAGTGCTGCATTTTCTAAGTGCTTCATTGATGTGTTAGCCTAGAGTATGGGCTTAATTCTTGGAAGCAGGGTTAAAGCCACAACCTTTTACAATGGAATCAAGAGCCCTCACTAAGTCAAACAAGTATTTACTTTTGATTTAATTTAGATTTTGCAGAATGCTGAAGTCAAAAGTTTAAAAATGAGTTACGATTTGTTTAGAAACTTCAAACAATTTTATGTATCATTTTACAGGGAAAACTAGTAGAGAAGGGAAACATCTTTTTTGCTGTAAAAACCTGCAAAAAGTTCCATCAGGAAAGAAGTAAGTATCTGCTAATATACAGTGTATTTGAGAGATAACATTTTCAAATTCTGTGGTAGCAAAAACTAGCACTACATCTGGTAGGTTTTTATATTGACCTTGCACAATAGTCTTCTTACGTACGTTGGGGAGCTATAATCGACGATTTAAGTCAGAATTATTCTGGTCTTCTTAGAATACTATGGAAAAGAGTTCATTCCTTTCATCAGTTCTGAGCCACACCTTGAAAGAGCCAACCACTTAGTTCCAGATCTGCTCTGGTTCCCCACCCTGCAGTGTTTTCCTTTCACAATTATGTATTCTTGAAAATTTCCATTGAATTTGCTCACTACACACTTTGAAGTAGCCACTGAATAGTCGAACAATACATAGTATGATTGGGTCTGTTAAAGACTTAAGTTACAAGAAATTACAAGTTTTAATGATTCATATTCTGAAGAAAACGTGATTTCAGTTTCTGGAAAACGTTATTCTTTGGCATTATAATTCTTTGAATAGATTACCTATCCTTGTTGTTTCACCACATTTCAAGTCATCCTTTGGGAAAACATTTTGAAGGGCTAAAAATGTCTCTATAACATTGAAAAATTAATAAGATTAATTAATTCAATCCAGTGCAGAGTTTGTTTTTAAATTTGTGATTTCCCTTCAAATTATTGATGTCTACTGAGATTCCTTTAATTCCTCATTTTTTAAAATATTGCTGGCTATTTTACATAATCGGTTAGATTTGAACTTTGACCTCCAGTTAAAAGAATCTAAGGTTTTTAATTAGTTTAGAGCCTGCATCATAATTGTAAAATATCCCAAAGTATTTTACAGCCAATGAAATGGTTTCAAAGTGTCGTCACTGTTGTAATATGGGAAACCTGGTAAACGCACCTATTCTTTCAAAATGCTCCCTGTTGCCTCAAAGGAATTGAGGGAGGTTGCTCTGGCCATGTGATTTTGAGGTGTACGGTGGTAGCTGTCAGCATACTGGAATCTGTAGCTGTTGCAGTGGAAATAAAGAAATCAGGAGAATGGAGTGCAGAACTTACAGGAGGTAGGGTGAGTACCAGTATGGTAAAAGAAAGTGTGGGAGTTCATGGATCTGTAGAGAAATTGAAGTAAGATTAGAGGTGGATGCATCTTGAATAAGTGTCTTCTACCACTATTGGTCCTAATTTCCTACAAACCAGAAGTCTTCCCACCAGCATTGTACCTCAACTCGTACATTGATCCTTCCCCATCACCCTATTTCAACACTCACTAACATGTGGCACTGAGAATGATCAATATGTGGCAATTGGAGTAATCCTCATATTACTATCTTCGTGGTCCTACTATCAATTTCCTCCCTAGCTCCAGGTAGCCTAACTATAGGCTCTCAATGCATGTTGTCTCCATACTTTTTGTATTAATGTGTGCTCCAGAAGATGGCTCCCTTTCTTAGAGTCATGGAGATGTACAGCATGGAAACAGACCCTTCGGTCCAAGCCATCCATGCTGACCAGATATCCCAACCCAATCTAGTCCCACCTGCCAGCACCTGGCCCATATCTCTCCAAACCCTTCCTATTCATATACCCATCCAAATGCCTCTTAAATGTTGCAATTGTATCAGCCTCCACTACTTCCTCTGGCAGCTCATTCCATACATGTACCACCCTCTGTGTGAAAAAGTTGCCCTTTGGTCTCTCTTATATCTTTCCCCTCTCAGCCTAACCTATGCCCTCTAGTTCTGGATTCCCCGACCCCAGGGAAAATACTTTGCCTATTTACCCTATTCATGCCCCTCATAATTTTGTAAACCTCTATAAGATCACTCCTTAACCTCCGACGCTCCGGGGAAAACAGCCCCAGCCTGTTCAGCCTCTCCCTGTAGCTCAAATCCTCCAACCCTGGCAGCATCCTTGTGAATCTTTTCTGAACCCGTTCAAGTTTCACAACATCTTTCCGATAGAAAGGAGAACAGAATTGCATGCAATATTCCAACAGTGGCCTAACCAGTGTCCTGTACAGCCGCAACATGACCTCCCAACTCCTGTACTCAATACTCTGACCATTAAAGGAAAGCATACCAAATGCCTTCTTCACTATCCTATCTACCTGCGACTCCACTTTCAAGGAGCTATGTACCTGCACTCCAAGGTGTCTTTGTTCAGCAACACTCCCTAGGATCTTACCATTAAGTGTATAAGTCCTGCTAAGATTTGCTTTCCCAAAATGCAGCCCCTCGCATTTATCTGAATTAAACTCCATCTGCCATTTCTCAGTCCATTGGCCCATCTGGTCAAGATCCTGATGTAATCTGAGGTAATCCTCTTCGCTGTCCACTACAACTCCAATTTTGGTGTCATCTGCAAACTTACTAACTGTACCTCTTATGCTCGCATCCAAATCATTTATGTAAATAACAAAAAGTAGCGGGCCCAGCACCGATCCTTGTGGCACTCCACTGGTCACGGGCCACCAACAGCCCACCTGGTCCCAGTTCCAGACACCCATTTCCCTCCGAAATGTGAGAAACAGCATCCACAGCAATTGTGTTCAGTTAGTGTCAGACTGTGGCTAGCTTTCATTTGCACCCCATCTTTAATTGGACAGCAGACTTGTCTCTAGAGTTATTGAAGCAACAACCTTCTGAAAAACCCAACAGCTCAACAACCAGGGTGAGTTGGCAACCTGAAATTAATACGCTTAGCTATTTCTGCTTCACACAAATGAACACCCTGGCACAGATTCTATGTTGTTCTTTCTAGGCTTACGCACTCTGAGAAAACAGTGTGACACAGGGGTGAGAAAACAGCAAAGATGGAAGAGATGGAGGGGAAAACAAATGGTTGATTAACCACTTAAGAGAGGAGGAAGTTAAAGACATGGACTGGTGTTAATTGAATATAAGGGTTGCAAAGTTATGTTGAAGTTGTACAGCACATTGGTGAGGCCTCTTCTGGAATACTGTGTCCAATTCTTGGGCGAAATGTTATAGGAAGAATATTATTAAGCTGGAGAGGATTCAGAACAGATTTACCTGGATGTTGCCAGGTATGAAAGCTATGAGTATAAAGAAAGGTTGTATAGGCTGGGACTTCTTTCACAGGAGCAAAGGAGCTTGAGAGGCGACTTGTTGGGCATTTATAAAATAATGAGGTGTTTAGACTTACTGGTAGATGTCTGTTCCTAGGATGGGGGGATGTCAAGACTATGGGACACATTTTTAAATTGAGAGGAGAGAGATTTAAAAAAGACATGAGGGACAAATGTTTTACATCGAAACTGGTTCATCTGTGGAATGAACTTCCTGAGGAAGTGGTGGACGTGGGTACTATTACAACATTTAAAAGACATTTGGATAAGTACATGAATAGGAAAGGTTTGGCAGGATGTCAGCCAGGTGGGACTAGGTTTAGTTTGGGATTATGTTTGGACTAAAGGGTCTGTTTCTGTGCTGTATGACTTGATGAAGATTGCAAAAGCATAAAACAGTTCAGAGTTCGATGTACCTAACTATAATTACACTTGATTCCACAACAACCTACTTACATGACCCATGGATCAGGCTCATTGTTTGAGAAAGGTTTGATCAATTAGATGCCAAAAAAGAGAAAATGCTGGAAAATCTCAGCAGGTCTGGTAGCATCTGTAAGGAGAGAAAAGAGCTGACGTTTCGAGTCTAACTGACCCTTTGTCAAAGCTCAACGCAAACTGGAGGAACAGCATCTCATCTTCCGACTAGGCACGTTGCAGCCTGCCAGTCTCAACATTGAATTCAACAACTTCAGTTGATTATCCCATCTCGACCCCTCTGTTTTCATTCTGCTCCGTGATTCGCTCCCCACTCTCTCATCACCTTTTTCTTCTCCTCTTCCCTCTTTGCTACCCTTCTCCCTTGTTTTCCATTTTGCCTCTGCTTCACCCATCCCCCCACATCCCTCCACATATTTTGACACGTAGCACTGGCTTCAGCCTTGGTCATTAACAGCTCTTAATCTCCCTGTAATCTCTTTATGCACTGTCATTATCACCTCTTTATTGCTACTTTTGCTTCTGGAGCCATGACTCACCTTCTCTCAGCCTAGTATAAATACTATTTCTCCCTTTTTTTTAGCTTTGACAAAAGGTCAGTTACACTTGAAACGTCAGCTCTTTTCTCTCCTTACAGATGCTGCCAGACTTGCTGAGATTTTCCAGCATTTTCTTTTTTTTTGGTTTCAGATTCCAGCATTCGCAGTAATTTGCTTTTATCTAATACACTGTATGCTTTCTTAACAACCCAATCAACCTGGGTGGCAACTTTCAGGGATCTATCATGGACACCGAGATCTCTGCTCATCTACACTACCAAGAATCTTACCTTTAGCCCAGTACTCTTTATTCTTGTTGCTTCTTCCAAAGTGAATCACCTCACACTTTTCTGCATTAAATTCCATTTGTCACCTCTCAGCCCAGCTCTGTAGCTTATCTATGTCCCTCTATAACCTGCAAACAGCAGTGGCCCCAAAACAAACCCTTTGTGCAATAGCCAACCGTGGGAAAGCTTATGAAATGCCTTACTGAAATCCATATACACCATATCAATGGCTTTACCCTCATCCACTTATTTGGTCATCTTCTCAAAGGACTCAATAAGGTTTGTGAGGCATGGCCTATCCTTCACAAAACCATGTTGATTATCCCTAATCGAATTATTCCTATCAAGATGATAATAAATCCTATCTCTTATAACCTTGTCCAACACTTTACCCACAACTGAAGTAAGGCTCACTGGTCTATAATTACCAGGGTTGCCTCTACTCCCCTTCTTGAACAAGGGGACAACATTTGCTATCTTCCAGTCTTCTAGCACTATTCCTGTAGACAATGACAACATAAAGATCAAAGCCAAAGGCTCTGCAATCTCCCCAAAGGCTTCTGGAGAATCCTAGGATAAATCCCACCCAGCCCAGGGGTCTTTTCTATTTTTACACTTTCCAAAATTGCTGACACCTCCTCGTGAACCTCAGTCTTGTTTAGTCTAGTATCCTGTACCTCAGTATTCTTCTCGACAACATTGTCTTTTCTCAGTGTGAATATTGATGAAAAAATATTCATTTAGCGCTTCTCCTATTTCCTCGGATGTTACACATAGCTTCCCACTACTGTCCTCGATTGGTCCTAATCTTACTAAAGCTACCTATTGAAAGCTTTAGGGTTTTCCTTGATCCTACCTGCCAATGACTTCTCACGTCTCCTCCTAGATCTTCTTAGCCAGGGAAGACCTAAAGAAAGAGCTAACTAGTAACACTTAAGCACCCGAACTGAGCCTTCACATCTCATCCTAAAGTAAGCCACCTTCTTCCACTTGAAAAGAGATTCAGGTTCTTTAGTAAACCACGTCAGCTTTGACAAAGGGTCAGTTAGACTCGAAATGTCAGCTCTTTTCTCTCCTTACAGATGCTGCCAGACTTGCTGAGATTTTCCAGCATTTTCTCTTTTTTGGTTTCAGGTTCCAGCATCCGCAGTAATTTGCTTTTATTTGAGATCAATTAGATTGTGTCTTATCAGTTTAGCTAGTAATGGTTAGAGTTTTGTAAAAATTGTTTCATGTTTGTCCTGAGCTTGTATATTTTTATTAACCCTGGGTACAATTTTATGTTTGCTTTCTGCATTCAATTTCAGTAGACATGCAGACTGTCTCAAAATATCAAAATTGAGACAACGTTTTGAATGCTTTTATGTGAAAAGTGACTGTATAGGATAATCTTATTGATGCTCATTTGATACTTGACCTACTTGATACCTTTGAACTGATCGCAAAGAGGGTTGTTGAAAGCTTTATAGAGTTTACAGTGGCAAGTGAACCAGATTGTTTCTCAGTTATTTTTTGGGATCTTGTCACAGTATAGAAGCAGGGTTTAGATTAGGAGCTGGACTATAAAATTACCAAAACATTGTTGCTTTCAGAAGCTATAACCAGATGATAGTGTAGATTATTTTGTTTTTAGGTATATATTCAACTTTTTCTTACAGCATTTCTCAACATTCAATTCTATTATCTTGCAGTACCAATTGTAAAGAAAACTTGGGAAAAACAAGCAGCTCTGATTGAATACTATAGTGATTATGCAGATAGTTCCATTCCAACCCACTACTTAGGAATACCAAATACTGAAAGAGGTGAGTTTTTGAACAAATAATTATGTTGCTAGTAAACAGCAGACCTTTTGAAGTTTTCAAATCAGTATTTAAAGTACATGGCAAATGTTTTCACCTTTTGCTTCTTTTCCATTTGTTGGCAAGCTTTAAATGCTATGTGACGACACCAATTTTTCCACAATGCTGTGAAAGTACTTTTATTTATCAGACTACCTCATTACCTATAATTGCTAGATAGTGCAAATTTCAGTTATAAATAATTTAATGAGTTTTGTAGAGAAACTCTTTTTGATATATTATATCCACGTCGAACATTTAAGAACATGTTTGATAAAGCAGATTGAAAACAAATTTTATTTTGCCAGAGGCTAGCATATGTACGTTACTGCAAAATCAAAACATTAATATGCTAACCCAAGCTGCACCATCCAAGATGGTTGAGTTTTACATTGTAGCACCAAATTCTTATCTTTCTATTCCAAATACACCCTGGGGGTCATGCTATCTTTCACTATAAAAACCATTTTGCCAGACAACACTATATAGATCTTTTATAAACATATTCGGTTAGAGATGAAGGGTTCAGTCCCTTCTCAGGCTCACCAATGTGGGCTATGGTGAGAATTTTGGGAATGTCACGTGAGATGGCAAGCAATGCCTTTTTTGATGTCAATACTAACAAGTCACATGTTCCAACAAATCTCAGATGGTGAGACAGGATTTTCACTACTGAGCAGTGAAACTCCTGTTTTTGGCATCATTGCTCATTACCATACTCATTACTATGAAATCTCACTACATTAGGTGCAGGTTCCCATTCTTGGATTGCTGGATCGAAACTGGATGCCAAGATTTCCCAGTATGAAATTCTGGTGACTCCAGCTTTCTGTATTTGCTTCTGACCCTCTTCTTGGGCACCAGGTACCAACCTTTGAGTGCACGCTCCATGGACATTGGCTGCACACACCTCATGTCTACCTTCTCAGGCATCCGACAAGTAACTTCCTGTCTGCACCATTAAGGGACACCTCCAATCCACTTACAGTACACTTCTGCTCTTTGCTGCTGCACTTAAGATTGCAAAACATCTTTTATTAAAAGGCTGCTACAAGAACAGTTTGCACACAGGGACACACCCAGTCATGTACTGAACCAACAAGCATCTCAAGGTTGCTGTCTTAGCACCCAATCACTTTCCGCTCAGTTGGATGCCCAGAGACCCTTATCTTGCCTTGCCTTCTTGTGCCTTCTTGCTTCAGCCAGCTCTTAAAGACTCACAGTATTTCTGTTCTGCCCTGCTGTTCATTGCATACAGGAAACTAGGCAGCTTGACATGTTTGTCATCAGTTAAAGGGTAAACATGTTACTGTGTGGCACATTCCTAAGTCAATCTTACACCTAAAGCATGTACAGACCTATAAACCAAATATCCATCAGTCCTGATGAAGGGCTTTTGCCCGAAATGTCGATTTTCTTGCTCTTCGGATGCTGCCTGATCTGCTGTGCTTTTCCAGCACCACTCTAATCTAGATACTGCATATATATCAACTGAGTAGCCATGTCTCGAGGTCTAAGTGGAGTAGTCCTCAGTCAAGCAGAGAGAAACAGCTTGGTCAAGGGCAGATCCCAATATCAGTTTAAGGACTTGGGTGCAGTTAAATGGCTGGTCATGGGGTCCTTACCTCTGCAATACAGGGAGTGGATCAAGGTCAGCACTGTGGGTCTAGCGCAAACAATATGAGAAGCTGTACAGATATCATTCAGGTATCGGTTCACTAAAAGTCAAAGGTGGGAAGGGGGTTTGAGAGTCTTTGGGGTCATGGCGATGGGAGGGAAGCTGGGGCATTCAATTCGAGGAATTAAATGAGCCGGTTCACCTGGAGTATAAAAATAGAACCATGTGAAAGTATTAATAACTCTGGTTCAACATTTTAAAATTTATTGTAGAAATTAAAGCAGGATTAAAGGGAGAGTGTCTGTGTGACTTCAAAATGAAAAAGAAGATGGCAAGAAAAAGTTTTTCATAGCAGAGGCAGTAACCATACAGTGGTATTCTTCAGACTCCCAGACTGCAGACTCTGTTTGTTTTATCTATTCATATTTACTTGGGTAAGCAGGGAATAATTTTAAAGTTTGCATATGTTACAAAATTCAGATGTGTCCATACAAACAAGGAAATGGCAGAGTAGTCACAGGATGAAAGTTCCCAATGACCAGGGAGACCGTGACAAGAGCTCGTAGTGGAAGGATATGGGGTAAATCATTTTGGACTGAGATGAGAAATTTCTTCACCCAGAGATTGGTAAGCTAATGGAATTTGCTACCACAGAAAGCAGTTGAGGCCAAACCTTGTATGATTTCAAGAAGGTGTCAGATTATAGCACTTGGGAATATAGAAATCAAAGGATATAGAGGAAAAGTGGGAACAGGCTATTAAGTTGGATTATCAGTCATGAGCAAAATGAATGACAGAAAGTTCAAGTGCTGAATAGCCAACTTTTGCTCTGATTTTCTATGTTTCTCTGAATCAGTGTTTATCATGGTAAGTGTGAATGTAGAATTCAAAATACAAAAGTATTAATTATGATCTTATTGAATTGCAAAACAGGCTCAAGGGGCTGAATGATCTCTTTCCGCTGCTAATTCCAGTTCATATGGTGAACTGGGAAGATACATGACAAATTAAACTTAAAATGAATTGATGGGAAAATGAGGAAAGATGACATAAACTTTGTAGTAGAAGTTTAAAGGGGAAGTAGAGATAGACGGATCCATATCTCTCAAATTTTTGAATACAGCACAATAAGTTGAAAAAGCTGTATAAAATCATGTAGGTTTTTTTACTTTATGAATAGAAACTTTGAAGAAAAATGCAAAAAAATTACAGTATGCTAAACCTTTATAAAATGGTAGTTGGATCTCATTTGGAGTATTGTGGTTAATTCAGATTACAATGCTTTATGAAAACATTAAAGCCTTAGACAGGGTACAGAAGAGACTTTCAAGAATTGTAATCTGGTGAAATTGAAGAAGCTCAGTTTTTTTCTACCTAGAACACTGAAGATGATGAGGATCAACAAAATCACGCGTTAGTTAGTAGGTACACAGTGAGAAACTGATTACAGTACCAAAACGGTCAATAAGTAGAGAGCACATATTAAGGTGATTAACAAATGAACCAGAAGAGAGATAAGGACATTCTGTTCTACACAACAAACTTTGTGATCTGGAATATACCCTGCAAAGGTGTTGGAAACAGATCCATAGTAAATTTCATAAGGAAGTTTAGTAAATGCTTGAAGGGAGAGTGGGGAAAGATCAGGGAAGTAGCACTAGCTGAATAACACTTTGAAAGAGTTTGAAAGACTTTGGCATGATGGATTGAATAGTCTCATTCTGTGACCTATTATTCTTCGAATCTATTCAGATTGTCTTGCAATATTCTTGCCCTCATCTCAAACCTATTTGCATTGAAGCTCATCTGCCACACATCTGCTCACTCCTCCAACTTCTCAGTGATCATTTGGAGTTCCACATTGTCCTCTTCACAGTTCACAATTCTTACTACGTTTAGTGTCATTTACAAACTTTGAAATTGTCCCGTCCACACCAAACTCCAGATCATTAATAGAGATCAGAAAAACCAAAGGCCCAGGACTGGCATCTGGAGTACGACAAACCTTCCTCTCGCCCGATAAATATCCATTGACCATTAATCTCTGACATGGCAGAGGAGTTGTATAAATGCTTTGCACCAATCTTCACGGTGGAAGAGGATGAGAAAACTGTCCATGTAACACCCTTATTTAAAAAGAGGAGACAAAAAGCAAGTAACTATATAGGCCATCTGACATTGGGAAAATTTTCATGTCTATTATAAAGAATGTAACAGCAGAATGTTTAGAAATAGAAAATTCTGGTCTCCTTCCTATTGGAAGGATGTTGTGAAACTTGAAAGGGTTCAGAAAAGATCTACAAAGATGTCAGGGTTAGAGGCTTTGAGTTATAGCGAGAGGCTGAATAGGCTGGGGCTGTTTTCCCTGGAGCGTCGGAGGCTGAGGGGTGACCTTACGGAGTTTTATAAAATCATGAGGGGCATGAATAGGATAAATAGACAAGGTCTTTTCCCTGGGGTGGGGAAGTCCAGAACTAGAGGGCATAAGTTTAGGGTGAGAGGGGAAAGATGTAAAAGGATACAAGGAAGCAATTTTTTGACACAGAAGGTGGTACATGTATGGAGTGAGCTGCCAGAGAAAGTGGTGGAGGTTAGTACAATTACAGCATTTAAAAGGCATCTGGATGGGTATATGAATAGGAAGGGTTTAGAGAGATTATGGGCCAAGTGCTGCCAAATGGGACTAGATTAGGTTACGATATCTGGTCGGTGTGGGCGAGTTGGACCGAAGGGTGTCTTTCTGTGTTGTACATCTCTGTGATTCTATGACTCTAAAATGTAATCAGCATGGAGACAACAATGGCTCTAATACACCACAATATTGTGATAAAGGGAACACTTTCACGTGACAATCTTAAGTGCAATGTCACATATCAGTTCTGAGTCCACAATTATTACAATATTATTAATGACTTGGATGAGGAAAGTAAATGTCCTGTTGACAAATTTGCCAGATGACACAAAAAATAGAAAGGGTTGCAAGTAGTCAGGTTGATGCTAAAGTGCATTCAGGGATATATACAGGTTAAGTGATTGGACACAAATCTGGCAATTGGAATATAATTTGGGAGAAGAAGGAGCTAAGCATTTTTGCCAGAAGAGTAGAAGAGCTGGCTATTGTTTCAATGGAGGGAGATTGCAGAAAGCTGCAGGATGTAGGGATTTGGGTCCTCATTCATGACTCTCAGTAAGCATACAAGTTCAGCAGCCAGTGGGGAAGGCATATGGAATGCTGGCCTTGGGAATGGAGTAAATAAACAGGAAAATCTTGCTCAAATTGGATGAGGCACTAGTCGGATCACACCTGGAATGCTGTGGATAGTTTTGGACCCTTTATCCAGGAAACTTAAACTAGCATTGGAAGCAGTCCAGAGAAGGTTCACTATAAGACCATAAGACATAGGAGTGGAAGTAGGGCCATTCGGCCCATTGAGTCCACTCTGCCATTCAATCATGGCTGATGGGCATTTCAACTCCACTTACCCGCATTCTCCCCGTAGCCCTTAATTCCTTGTGGCACCAAGAATTTATCAATCTCTGCCTTGAAGACATTTAGCGTCCTGGCCTCCACTGCACTCTGCGGCAATGAATTCCACAGGCCCACCATTCTCTGGCTGAAGAAATGTCTCCGCATTTCTGTTCTGAATTTACCCCCTCTAATTCTAAGGCTGTGTCCACGGGTCCTAGTCTCCTCGCCTAACGGAAACAATTTCCTAGCGTCCACCCTTTCCAAGCCATGTATTATCTTGTAAGTTTCTATTAAATCTCTCCTTAATCTTCTAAACTCCAATGAACACAATCCCAGGATCCTCAGCCGTTCCTCGTATGTTAGACCAACCATTCCAGAGATCATCCCTGTGAATCTCCACTGGACACGCTCCAGTGCCAGTATGTCCTTCCTGAGGTGTGGGGACCAAAACTGGACACAGTACTCCAAATGGGGCCTAACCAGAGCTTTATAAAGTCTCAGTATCACAACGGTGCTTTTATATTCCAACCCTCTTGAGGTAAATGACAACATTACATTCGCTTTCTTGAACTAGACTGATCACAGGCATGGAAGGATTTTCTTATGAGAAGAGATTGTACAGGTCAGGCTTGAACTCATTGGAATTTAGAAGAATGTGAGGAGACCTTATTCAATCACATGAAGTTCTTGTCACTCTTGACAAGGTAGATACAGAGAAATTGTTTCTCCTCTTGGGAGTGTCTAGGGCTAATCTCAGAGTGTTGATGTGTCCATTAAAGCAGTTGAGGAGAATTTTCTCTTTTCAGGGTTGAGTTATTCACTGCAGGACACTGTAAAGGCAGAATCCTTCAAGGCCGAGATATTTTTAGAATTAAATCAGTAAGGGAATTAAGGGCTGTGGGGAATGGGAAAAAAGGCAGGATTTTCAAATCAACCATGGTGTCATTGAATGCTACACCGCACCTGATTTCTAAATCTTCTACTATTGCTCCAATGTCTTAGACACTTGATATCTCATCCAAAAATGGTACTTCTGAAAATCCAGATCTCCCACAGTACTTTGCTGCAGTATCAGCCTTGATGATGTCTTAGAATAAGACATGAATCTGTCACCACTCTATAAGAAGTGTGTGTGTTCCCAGTAGAGCCAAGCTTTACAGACATTTGTGGGATGCTGTATGCTTGCTCTGATATCTTGAGTTGGCACTGTCATATTGGATTACTTAGTGTGGAAACAAGCCCTTCGGCCTAACAAGTCTACACCGACCCACCGAAGCGCAACCCATCCAGACCCATTCCCCTACATTTACCCCTGCACCTAACACTATGGGCAATTTAGCATGGCCAATTCACCTAAGCTGCACATCTTTGGACTTCTCTTCTTTTGGTTGTCCAGATCAGCTTCTATTCTTACTAACATTGCACTTGCTATGCATTCGCCAGCCATGGATTCGAGGATGGTGATGTATTTGCTGCGGCTTGTTAGGAAGTTCATGGAGAAGGGTTAGAGTTTTTGTCACATGATTAGACACTGGAGAGAATGTTAGTTTGATGGTGGTGGTAGAGATAATGTAGGTTGAGGTGAAATTTATGAATCAACCGTTGAAACTAACATTTGCTCGCGTTGTGAAGGTGTCCTGAGCTCTTTCCCTATGCCCTGTTTAAGATCCACATGATTAATTGTACCCAGGAGTTCATTACTTGAGATTGAGAATTGTGCCTGTAGATTCAGATAGACATTGGTCTCTTTCCAATTTCATGCTGTTTCTGCCCTGTCTCTTTGGGAGATACCTTAGAAAGCAAACGTTATGGAAACTTAAAAATATGTCCACTGCTGGTTTCTGTGAACAAATAGCATTATTATGCCCTTCTTATGTCCACATTATAGAATAAATGAGCTAAATATAGACATTAAATGACAAAACATTTCTGCAATGAATCAGCCAATGCTTTTAACTAATTGATACTATAATAACAGTACTTCATTTTGTCTGAAAAATTATTTTGCAGACTTTCTTGCTTCATTACGAGGGTTTTTATTGGATATTGCAGGCAATGTATCCATATCCAATTTACAGATATGTGACTGTACAGTGCCTTGAACAATTTGCCAAGCTGAAAGAACACTCATTAATTAAACTAAATAGGGATTTTCATTGATCCATTTCACAAGTAAACTAGTACACTTTGTTCTAGACAGTGCAACTTAAAAGGATGGGAATTTGCTGAAATTTATGCACATTTTGCCATTGGCAACTTATGGTGTAAATTGCAGAGGATCTTATTTTCCTAAGTCAGAATGTACAAATGCAAAACCAAGCAAGCAGAACTTCAGCCCAAGCCATCTTTAACTCCTTCCTTATTGTATTGAGATTATGGAAGTTAGTTCAGTTAAATTAAATAATCTGTAATTATGCATTCGGAAATTTAAAAAGTAGTTTTTTCTAAGTTATGACTCTTCTTATTCAGTTAAGGGGATGTGGGTATCACTGATTGGGCCATCATTTATTGTCTGTCCCTAATAGCCCTTGAGAAACTGGTGGTGAGCTGCCTTGCTGAACTGCTGCAGTCCATTTGCTATAGATAGATTACCAATGTCATTAAAGAGGCAGTTTCAAGATTTTGAACCAGTGATATTGTAGGAAAAGTAATATATAAAAGTAATATTAGTCCAGGAACCCTTATGTACTTTTCACTACTTTCTCAATTTATGCTGACACTTGACTTGTGCTCACATACTTAAGTACTGTCTCTGCCCCTGTGCTCATTTACCTCAGGTACTGCCAGTACCTCTGTAATCATATACCCCACTTACTGCCTCTGCCTCTGCCTCTGTGCTCATATACCCCAGGTACTGACTCTGTCTCTGTGCACATATACCTCGGGTACTGACTCTGTCTCTGTGCTCATATACCCCAGGTACTGTCTCTGCCCCTGTGCTCATATACCCCAGGTACTGTCTTTGCCTCTGTGCTCATGTACCTCAGGTACTGACTCTGTCTCTGTGCTCATATACCTCAGGTACTGTCTCTGCCCCTGTGCTCATATACCCCACGTACTGTCTCTGCCCCTGTGCTCATATATCCCAGGTACTGTCTCTGCCTCTGTGTTCATATACCCCAGGTACTGTCTCTGTGCTCATATACCTCAGGTACTGCCTCTGCCTCTTTGCTTGTATACCCCAGGTACTGTCTCTGCCTCTGTGCTCATATACCCCAGGTACTGCCTCTGGACTCATTTATTCCAGTGCACTCCAAGCTGGCCTCCCACATTTTACCCCTCCATGAAATTGAACCCGTCCAAAACTCTGCTGCCCAGTACTGACTGATACCAAGCCATGGTCCCTTGCCAGTGATGTTCTGATCTCACAATTTCCATTCTTACTTTAAGTTCTCATTATGGCTTTTTCCCCTCCCAATCTCATTTATCTCATCTAGCCCCATAACCCTGACGATGTCTGTGCTCATCCAATCCTTGACCTTAAGCTCTAAAATTGCCTCCCTAAACATGTTCTGCTCTCTACTCCTCTTTCTTCCTTTAAGACAATTCTTAAAATCTCCCACTTTGACAACATTTTGGGTCACCTTACTTAATGGATGAAGGTGAGTCAGTGGGAAAATAGGGTACGATAGGCAGAAATGAGGTTCCTGATGGCCAGAAAACAAGGTCCAATTCTCCAATCAAGTTTTGAACAGTAAATCAAAAGTCTTGCTCATAAGTTGCAAGAGACTTATTTGCTTGCATTTCAATGCTATTTTTGCCTAATCTTGCCTCACTGATGTGCAGTTTCTCACTGTCTCACCCACTGAATAGAAACTGTACCATGACCATTCACATTATGAAAGTGAGGGTTTTTACCTGGCAACTCCAGCTTGCTAATGATCCTCCAGGCCTCCAGTTGGACAGCGTGCCCTAAAATCTCATGGCATACTCCAATGGCTCCAACCATCCGTAACGGGCAGACATGGGCTGCACCATGCAAACCTCATCGTTACCATCATGTGATACTTCCAACCCATTTATAATAGTCTTGCACTTCAGTGCTGTACATTGTAGTGCATCAACACCTCTCCCAGGACACTTTGCATGCAGGGACAAGCACCTACCTCATGGGTTGGACCATGGCAGCATTTCAATGTTCCTTGCTTGCTCTCTTAGCACTCACTTTGATCCTACTTGGATGCTGACAATATCAGTACCTTTTTTGATCCTTGATCCTCAGCCAAAGGATCTGTCTTGCTTTGCAGTTTAGCTCAGACACAACCTGAGGCAGCTTGTCATGGTTGGCAGCAGTGATCAGTCAAGGAAGTGGACATGTTGGTGTAAGGCACCACACTTCATTAATCTTTCCTCTGCAACATGTTCCAGTAGCATATAGCATGTGCTGCAACCAAACAAACATGTCTCCAAAGTCCAAGGGGAGTAGTTCTCAGTTAGGTTGGGATTGTAGCCTCAGTTAAGGGGTCCTAGCACAATGTCAAGGACAGCATCTGCTATTAGTCCAGGGGCTTGGACTTGGTCAGCCAGCCACTTAGGGTGGTCAAGTTCAGAAGTCTGCACCTTAAAGACTTGGGAGTGCACCATGGTCCATCCTAGAGATCCAATGGAACCAGTCCAAGTGAAATAACTCCACAGAGGTTGGTGTCTTGTCACCAAATCACCCTTAATTTATGTGTGGGAAGTCCATGATGCTAAAGTAGCTTCCTTAGAATCAGCTCTGAGTGAACAGAGCCTATGATACTCATATTTTTATCTGTCAGTCATTGCTCCCTGATTGGACCAGATTGACTACCTGCCTCTTGCACCTGGAGGGTATTGGAAGAAATTCATCCTCTTAGGCGGTAAAGGTGTTGAGGCTGCAACATCTGAATATCCATCTGGATCTGACCTCGTGTCAACCATGCCTCTTATTCACACAGGGTCATTCCCATGGTTCCTACACCAAACATAGTCACCTGAAGTAAACTTTCTGTCTTGCTTAACATTCTAGCATTAGCATTCCTGACGCCACTTCAGCATCTCATTAAGGGTTAGACGAAAGTCACATGTATCTAGTAGTCATCTTAACCAATTCAAAAATCCAGATGTAGATTCCCCAGTTCTCGAACTGCAGTGTAAAAGCAATAGCGACTCAGTATTAGAAGAAGCTTGGTGCCATAACATTCCTTAACTAAATCTGTCAACTCTTGAAAGGTTTAGTGTCTGGTCTCAAAGAGAAAGTTAGGCTCCTATAAACTGATAAAGCTATAGGTTCACAAGTTGTCAGAATTACTCGTTGCTGTTCATTTGCCCGGAAAACTAACACATTCTTTACACATACTGGGTCCAATCTTCAATGGGCATGATTGAATGAGTTATTTGCACGTTCGATTGGCAGGATGCCAGAAATGCTTACCCCCAACTCAAAGACAACTGTTGTGAGCGAATTTCTTCAGGAGAGTGCTTTGCTCTCGTCGCTACTGAAATACCTCCCCAGAGGCTTGTATCCCATCACTAAGTCATCCTTCATTTACACATGGAAATTCCTGAACACTGATCCAGGCCCCTCAAAGTCTGACATTCCTGTTCTTTTTTTTCTTTTCCACAGGAAGAAAGGCAACATCTCTTGGTTTTTTTTAACCACCACACTACCACCTAACTGCAGTAGTCTTATTTTTTCCCCAGCACCCATGTTGTGTGTGCGCAGGTGTGAGACACAGTGAGAGACACAAGGTGCATGAATCTTTATTCAGTTTCCACCACCAGGAAGAAAGGAAACACGTGAGTGGCCAGTGACAAGCAGTGCCCTTCACATCAAAGGGCAATGCTGTGTGATCAAAACAGTGAAGGGGAGGGCAGGGATTAAATCAAAATAGAATTGGAGGGGAAATAATGCACTCCCCTCCCTGAAGCGCCCACATCTCTCTGAACAACTCCTGGGTGTTGGTGGACACAGCGTGCTCCTTCTCCAAGGACACCTGGGCTCTAACGTAATCGCTGAAGAGGGGCAGGCAGTCGGCCCCAACGACCCCCTCCACGGCCCGCTGCCTGGACCTGTTTATGGCAAGTTTTGCCAGGTCCAAGTGCAGACCCACGAGGAGGTCACATTCCTGTTCTTTTTTTCCTTTTTTTTGAGTCCTTGCACGTGCGCAGACACACACTGATGCAGCTCTCAGAGTGAACAGTACCTCTGACCCAGTGTTGAATTTTTTTTTAACCCCCACACTACCGCCTAACTGTGGTAGTGCTTATTTTTCCCCAGCATCCATGGTGTGTGCGTGCAGGTGTGAGACACAGTGAGAGACACAAAATGTACAAATCTTTATTCAATTTCCACCACCAGGAAGGTAGGAAAATACCCGGGTGGCCAGTGATGAGCAGTGCCCTTCACATCAAAGGGCAATGCTGTGTGACCAAAACAGTGAAGGGGAGGGCAGGGATTAAATCAAAATAGAGTTGGAGGGGGAAATGATGTACTCCACTCCCTGCGGCACCCATCTCTCCCTGAACAACTCCAGGGTGTTGGTGGACACCGCATGCTCCTTCTCCAAGGACACCCGGGCTCTAACATAACCGCGGAAGAGGGGCAGGCAGTCGGCCCTCACGAACCCCTCCACGGCCCGCTGGCTGGACCTGTTTATGGCCAGTTTTGCCAGGCACAAGAGCAAACCCACGAGGAGGTCACATTTCTGTTCTTTTTTTTTCTTTTCTTTTTTATCAAACGGCAATGCTGTGTGATCAAACAGACATTCCTATTTATTTTTTTCTTTTTTCTTTCTTAACACCCGAGTGGTCCAATGACAAGCAGTGCCCTTCACATCAAACGGCAATGCTGTGTGATCAAACAGACACTCCTATTTAATTTTTTTTTCCTTTTTTTGCTTAATTTTTTATTAACCCCCACACTACCGCCTAACTGCAGTAGTGCTTATTTTTTCCCCAGCACCCATGGTGTGTGTGTGTGCAGGTGTGAGACACAGTGAGAGACACAAAGTGCATGAATCTTTATTCAATTTCCACCACCAGGAAAATAGGAAAACACCCGAGTGGCCTGTGACAAGCAGTGTCTTTCACATCAAAAAGGGCGATGCTGTGTGATCAAACAGTGAAGGGGAGGGCAGGGACTAAATCAAAATAGAGTTGAAGGGGGAAATGATGCACTCCGGCGCCCACCTCTCCCTGAACAACTCCAGAGTTTTGGTGGACACCGCGTGCTCCTTCTCCAAGGACACCCGGGCTCTAACGTAACCAAGAAGAGGGGCAGGCAGTCGGCCCTAACGACCCCCTCCACGGCCTGCTGCCTGGACCTGTTTATGGCCAGTTTGGCCAGGCCCAGGAGCAGACCCACGAGGAGGTCACATTCCTGTTCTTTTTTTTTAAATTTCCACCACCGGGAAAAGTAGGAAAACACCCGAGTGGCCTGTGACAAGCAATGCCCTTCACATCAAAAAGGGCAATGCTGTGCGAACAAACAGTGAAGGGGAGGGCAGGGACTAAATCAAAATAGAGTTGGAGGGGGAAATGATGCACTCCACTCCCTGCGGCGCCCACCTCTCCCTGAACAACTCCAGGGTGTTGGTGGACACCGCGTGCTCCTTCTCCGAGGACACCCAGTTTGGCCAGGGAAGCTTTTTATATTTTTTTTTCTTTTTTTATTATTTCCCCCACACTACCGCCTAACTGCGGTAGTGCTTATTTTTTTTATCCCCAGCACCCATGGTATGTGTGTGCAGGTGTGAGACACAGTGAGAGACACAAGGTGTACATATCTTTATTCAATTTCCACCACCAGGAAAAGTAGGAAAACACCCGAGTGGCCAGTGACAAGCAGTGCCCTTCACATCAAAAAGGGCGATGCTGTGTGATCAAACAGTGAAGGGGAGGGCAGGGACTAAATCAAAATAGAGTTGAAGGGGGAAATGATGTACTCCACTCCCTGCGGCGCCCACCTCTCCCTGAACAACTCCAGGGTGTTGGTGGACACCGCGTGCTCCTTCTCCAAGGACACCCGGGCTCTAACGTAACCGAGAAGAGGGGCAGGCAGTCAGCCCTAACGACCCCCTCCAAGGCCCGCTGGCTGGACCTGTTTATGGCCAGTTTGGCCAGGCCCAGGAGCAGACCCACGAGGAGGTCACATTCCTGTTCTTATCTGTCAGCCAGGGTTCCCTGATTGGACCAGGTTAACAGCCCCAATCAGAGAACTCATAGTCTGTGAGGTCCATTTGGCTGATCTTGTCACAGTCACTACGTAGAGATTTGTGGTAATTCAATAGGAGAGCTGTACAGAGATCAAAACAGTCACCAGTCAAAGTCTTTGTTCAAGTCAATCAGAGAATTGACTGTGATTAATCCTTGGGATCTGCTCAATTAAATTGTGTCATTCAGAGCCACTGAGAAGGGAAATCGCTTTTGGGAATCGGAGTCAGCATGCTGGACTGCAGAGGAGAAATAATTGTGAAAAGGGAAAACAGAACATGCAAGATTATCAGATCAGCCATAAATCATGGATTGATGGAGTGACTCAATGGACCACATGGTCTTTATAAACGGTGAGAAAATTCGTAAAGCCAAAGTACAAAAGGATCTGGGAGTGCTAGTCGAGGATTCTCTAAAGGTAAACATGCAGGTTGAGTCCATGATTAAGAAAGCGAATGCAATGTTGTCACTTACCTCTAGAGGGTTGGAATATAAAAGCACCGTTGTACTACTGAGACTTTATAAAGCTCTGGTTAGTACTGTGTCCAGTTTTGGTCCCCACACCTCAGGAAGGACATACTGGCACTGGAACGTGTCCAGCGGAGATTCACATGGATGATCCCTGGAATGGTTGGTCTAACATACAAGGAACGGCTGAGGATCCTGGGATTGTGTTCATTGGAGTTTAGAAGATTAAGGAGAGACTTAATAGAAACTTACAAGATAATACATGGCTTGGAAAGGGTGGACGCTAGGAAATTGTTTCCGTTAGGCGGGGAGACTAGGACCCGTGGACACAGCCTTAAAATTAGAGGAGGTCAATTCAGAACAGAAATGCGGAGACATTTCTTCAGCCAGAGAGTGGTGGGCCTGTGGAATTCATTGCCGCAGATTGCAGTGGAGGTCAGGACACTAAATGTCTTCAAGGCAGAGATTGATAGATTCTTGATGTCTTGAGGAATTAAGGGCAATAGGGAGAATGCGGGTAAGTGGAGTTGAAATGCCCATCAGCCATGATTGAATGGCGGAGTGGACTCGATGGGCCGAATGGCCTTACTTCCACTCCTATGTCTTATGGTCTACCTCTGCTCCAAGATGTTCCGGTTTTACAGTAGCATTGACCTAGTGGGTAGCTGGGCATTAAAAATGGCACCCTACTGGGAATCCTGTGGGTTCCAGCCTTGATGAGTACTTCCACTTTTGACAAGAGGGAAGCTCATACATGGAGGCTTGGTGCACAGGTAATGATGCAAGTTTCAAAGAAATAACACAAGAAACCTCACTAGAGAGACACCGTTGATGAAACTCACCAAAATTAACACTTTAGTCAATTTCTGTGAAAATTTAGTAAGTCTCCATGTATGATTTGATGTTGGATTTTGTGTTGCATTGTTTCTGTTCAGATTTAGGACATTTTCTGATGTTAAAGATAACATTTAAAATGTTTTTATTGACCTTTTCCATAACTGTTCTAAATCTCATGATACTGCGAGTGAGCATTATTCACTGGATGTTCCCCGACAGACACTTGATCCATTTGACCCTTTTTGCTCCCCATAACCGGGTACAACATTCCTTCTATTGATTTGATTTGATTTCTTACTGTTACGTGTACCAAGGTACAATGAAAAATGTTTTGTGCTTTGTGAGCAGGTTGTACTTTACAAGTGCATCAGGGTAACAGAATAGTTTGCAGGATGCAGTGTTAGAGCTGCTGAGAAGTTGCAGAGAGAGATCAACATTAGCATTATCCTCATTAGGCTAGAAATATACTAATGGAGAAAATCCTCCTAAATGCATTTTAGCAAGTCACTTCCTCTCTCTCAGCTCTTTACACTCTGACTCTTCCAGTTTCTCTTGAGGCAAGTGAAGTCCATTATCAGTGCTCAAATGTTCTTGCACCTTTCTGTAGTAAACCTGTTTAAGTACTCCTCTATATTGTATCCACTCAGAAGTGACTCAAAAGATTCACCTTGTACCGTAGGAGTATCACTTCTTTTACTTAACTTTGACCAAATAAAATTTGTCTTTGACTGCTCCAGGATATCCCATTCTGCACCATGGTAACATTCTCTTCAATTAATATCTCCACTCCCCCTCCTTTCTATTTATTCATCAGGGCAAATGCAAGAATACCACATTTCAAACTATTTGTACAGGGATTCCCAATTGCTTTGTCTGTGGCATTGCCTCATCCAGTCAGAGTCAATTTGCCAACCATTCAGCAACCTTTTGATCCTCTTGTATAGCTTGTTGTGCTCATTCGAAATATGGCATTCTTCCATTTGCTCTGATGTGTGAAAGAGAGATAATTTCAGCAACACTACTCTTTCTTCAGCATTATTCAATTCTGTACTACCAATCGATTGTTTAGTCATAGCAGGTTTTACACTTTTGAGTTGAAAATTACGGAAATAATGAGATCTCACTAAAAAGATCAGTTATCCATAAATAATGTTAACTACTCTTTGACAGTACAGGGGAAACTCGATTACCCGAACGAGATGGGCAGGCACTATTTTGTTCAGATAATCGATGATTCGGTTAATCGATTCAATGCCTTTCCTCTGGGGCTCGGAGTTTTCTATTACATCTGTTCCCCATTCAGACTAGGCAGCAGTACACCGCGTGTGAGACCCACGCCCCCCCGCCCACCCCAACCTCTGTCAAACACCGCCCCCGCCCGCCATCAACACCACACCCCGCCCACCCCCCAAACCATGTCCAACACCGGCCCCCGCCCACCCCAACCTCTATCCAACATCGCCCCTGCCCGCCATTAACACCGCACCCCGCCCACCCCCCAAACTATGTCCAACACCGGCCCCCACCTGCCCGTGCCCGCCCCAACTCCTGTCCAACACCTCCCCTGGCTGCCCCCAACCCCATTCAACATCGCCCCCCACCTGCCCCAATCCCGTTCAACACCGTCCCCCCAACCCCCATCCAACACCGCGCCTTGCCCACCCCCAACACGGCGCTGCACCGGCCCCCCAACCCCATCCAACATCGTCACCAGCCCGCCCTCCAAACCCTGTCCAACACAGCCCTCCACCCATCTCCAATCCCATCCAACACTGCCCCCGCCCGTCCCCAACACCACACTTTTAATCACTGTAAACAAAAGACACTATCAGTGTTGGACACACGTCTTTGATGTAATGTTTCTGGTGGGACCTCGAGATCTCTTTCGGAGAATCCAATTTTTGCTTACTGGTATTCGGATAAGCAAGGTGCCTCTGTATACTATAAATCCATCAATTCTTAATCAAGCGATAAAATTCAAATTTAAATTTTAGATCTGAAATTTGTTTTGTTAAGCAAAGGTATTGAGAGATATTGGCCAAAGGCAGATTTTTGGAGTTAGGCCACAGATCATCCATGATCTCATTGAATGATAGAAGAGGCTGAGGGAGCACAGCAGTTCAGGCAGCATCCAACGAGCAGCGAAATCGACGTTTCGGGCAAAAGCCCTTCATCAGGAAGGGCTTCCTGATGAAGGGCTTTTGCCCAAAATGTCAATTTCGCTGCTCATGGGATGCTGCCTGAACTGCTGTGCTCTTCCAGCACCACTAATCCAGAATCCGGTTTCCAGCATCTGCAGTCATTGTTTTTACCTAGAAGAGGCTGAGGGGCTGAATGGCCTCCTCCTGTTCCTATGAATTTAGTCTTCAGTGATTCACCACATTAGCCTCTCTGTCTCTGATGACTGAAATTCAGAAGTTACTTACTCTTGTACAGTTAAAGTTTCCATCAGCAAGTTGGGTGCAGATCCTAACCTTCTAACCTTCATCAGCTAAGCTTGGTTTAGACTGACTGAGTGGGCAATGTTTCAGTTAGTAAGCCTTAGTTCTTTGTTGGCTAGTAATTAATTGTGCTTACCAAGTCACAAGGACACTGACTGATACTCATTTGCTTTTTGAGATCCTCAAGGTCTATTAAGAGGCTTTTAAAATAACATTTTGTTTCCCCTAGTGAGATTATCTCGGTTCAATCTGCAAGAGCCTAAAATATAACTAGCAGTTTTAAAAATAACAAGCTGTTTGCCCATCAGTCCTGCTCTCAATGTCTCAAAATATGATGGGCTGGTTTTTAGTCTTGTTTAAGCATTTTATATTTGTGTACATAGTATATCAGTGTTGGATAGCATATACATGTCTCAACCATAAACTCCAACTTATATGTACAATCTTGGCAATGCCATGTCTTTGGGCATGGACAGTGCTATTAAAACTGAGTACAGCTGTGTGATTTGCTGAGTTCGTAAGTTCACTAAATATGTATTCACACAATGATGGTGGGTCTAGATTGCCATAATATGTGCTACAGTGCAAATGTTTATGTTTCCTTGAATGATGCATCAGTAGCTAGGCTCATAATGCCAAATTAATACATGGATACGAGCCACTCAGTCAGCACTCTCCTTCCATACAGTATAAATGTTGTTTTTTCTCCTTTATTTAGTACTCCTGCAAATTGTCTTGATGAAAAGCTTTGGTACGTGTCAAGTTAGAAATTCTTTTTCAGTAATACTCAAGTTTTGTGCCACCTTATGATTATTTCAAAATCAAATTTTTAAAAGCATCCCACTTGGTGTTTAACATAAAACAGTAGCTTCTTCTCAGCTACAGCAACCCTTTCTTAGTGTGAGATATTGTGAAAGGTGTTAAGTTGCTACTTGACAGTGTGTTTCTGTTTGTGTTTCTCTCCACATGATAACTGAATCGCACCAAATTGAAGTGCTTATCAGGAAATCAAATTCCATAATTCTGTTTTCTTTTGAAGGAACATTTAAAAATATATTTTCTTACAAAATTCAGCATTCATAACATTGAAACCTGTGTGTATGAATTTTGAAGAATTATTTTATACAATTGGCAAGGTTTCCTTTTTGATATAATGCTTAGCAAGACAAAAGTAGAATGTTGTGGTGTGAAAGTATTTGCTTTGAATATAATTGGTATGCCACATTGATTGCTACAGGCAAATAGCAGATGCTGTGCATTTTAATTTATGTTAGCTTTGTTTCAAAACATTTGTGAAATTGCTACAGGTGGCACACTGATTATCGCAGAGTCTCAGGAAAGCTGATAGATCACTTGGGAACGTTTGGCGATCATTGGGGCAGAGGACGATTATCAAGATTAAAGGTTTTTTACATGTTTAACTTGTTTGACATGGAGAAGGCCCCCAACTGCCCTCTGGAACTTTGTAGTTCTGCAAAGGCACTTATTATGGTGCATTCATTCTTCACTCTTACAGCCTACCTCCTTTTAAAACAAGATGTCATCAGATTGAGTTCATATATAAAATTTGTAACATTATGACATCCTACTTAAGCCAAACAGGAACATTGAAATTATATTCAATACGTGTTAGTCTGACTTGAGCAAGAAAGCAAACTCAAGGATAGTGTTCTCGAGTTCCTGCCCCAGCGAATCCAGAAACAAAGTTGGTTTTGGAAAATAATTAATGTTATGTAACGAGTTGGACATGTTTTAACAAACAGTGTGTAAAATTGCTGTATTTATTTTGGGTGTACTAAAATCAAAGGCATTTAATGAGACAAATTAATGAAATGTTTTCCGATTTTCTGTACTTTTCAGGGCACTGTGGCAAAACGTTTGCCATTCTGGAACGATTCCTAAGTAATGCTGTTCCTGAGGTTCCCTGGCTCATGATTGTGGATGATGACACATTAATAAGGTACTGTAAATAAAATTAAAACAAATTTCTAAATCTGCACATGATAGTACTAAAGATTGAAAAATTGCAATTCTTAAGCATTATTGTTTCACTCTTGGAGTCACAATCGTAGAGTCATACAGCATGGTAACGGACCCTTCAGACCAACCAGTCCATGCCAACCATGTTTCCAAACTAATCTAGTCCCATTTGCCTGTGTTTGGCTCAGTTTTGTAACATAACTGACTCTCAAGAAATATTTATCAGTAAAAGTATGTTTTTCCAATTCATGAGAAAACTGAGATGTGAGTAGATGGAAGTAAAAATCAAATATCATAAAATATGGTGAAAAGTATATCATTACAAACTGGGACTGGATATTAAAGAATATTTTGAATTGTCAGGTAATCCAACTGATACGCTTTCAATGTTTCCTATCTGCTTCCATTTCTTTCCTTTCTTTAGTTCTCTTTTATTGTCCATCCTAATTTCCATTGAAAAGTTGGTAGTCTTCTTGAACCATTGCAATTCATCGTTGTAGATAGATGTACAGTGTCATTAAGAAGGGATCTTAACCCAGGAACACTGAAGGAATGACAATATATTTCCAGGTCATGATGGTGAGTGGAGGAAAACATACAGATTGTGGTGTTCCCAGGTGACTGCTGCCCTTGCCCTTCTAGATGCAAGTAGTCATGGAAGTTTCTGTAGATAGAAGTGTTCATATGTTTGAAAGCTGCTGTGTAAGGAGCCTTGGTGAATTTCTGCAGTGCATCCTGCAGATGGTACATACTGCTGTTACTGTGCTTTGGTGATGGAGGGACGAAATGTTAGTGTAAGTGGTGCCAGTCAAGCAGACTCTGTCCTGGACGGTGTCAAGCTTCTTGAGTGTTTCTGGAACTGTACTCATCCTGACATTTGACTTGCAGGTAATAGGCAGGCTTTGGGGAGACAGGAGATGAGTTACTTGGTGCAGAATTCATAGCCTGCTCTTTTAGCCACACTATTTATATGGCTGTCTAGTTCAGTTTCTGTTCAATGTTAACCCCTAGGGTGTGGATAATGGCAGTAATGCCATTGATTGTCAAGGGGTGGTGGTTAGATTCTCTCTTCTTGGAGATGAACACTGCCTGGCATTTATGTGCAGCGAATGCTGTTTGCCACTATTCAGCCCAAACCTGGGATTCTGCAGTTCTTGCTGCACTTGGACATGGATTCCTTCAGTATCTGATGAGTTGCAATGGAGGTTGAACATTGATCAATCGTCAGTGAAAATTCCCACTTGTGTCCTTATGATGAAGGAAAGTCATTAATAAAGAAACTGATGATGATTGGGCTGAGGACACTAACCTGAGGAACTCCTGCAGAGATGTCCTCGAGCTGAGCTGACTGACCTCCGAAAACCATCTTCCTATGTGCCAGGTATGTCAGCAACTCGAAGAGAGTTCTTCGCCGAATTCCCACTAACTGTAGTTTTGCTAGGACTCCTTGATGCAGTACTTGGCCAAATACAGCCTCGATGTCAAGGGCACTCACTCTCACCTCATCTCTTGAATTCAACTCTTTTGTGCATGTTTGAACCAATGAGATCAAGTGCTAGGTAGCCCTAGCGGAACCCAAACATCGAGTCAAGATATTGCAAAGCGAATATCACTTGATAACACTGTTGAAGATACCATCCATCACTAATGATGACTACAAGTAAGCCAGTGGTGCGTAGCCATGTTCAAATTGTCCTGTTTTTCATGTACGGGATATATTTGGGCAATTTTCTACATGCATGTGTTGTCCCCACATTGTAGCTATATCAGAACACCTTGGCTAGGAATGTGGCAAATTGTTGGACGGTGTTGGTGAGTTGCTACATTGCATCTTGTGTATAGAACTTTGTGCTTCTGTGGTGGAGGAAGAGAAGTTGGTGGATGAGTGTCCAGGACTGTCTTGTCCAGGATGACGTTAAGCTTCATGACTGTTGGTTAAGCTGGGCTCATCCAGATAGGAGTGGATCAAGCAGAGAAAGGGGTTTCATAGAGTTTTTTTTTCTCAACAAACAATATGGAGAGCTGGTCGAAATCTACATGAGGATATAAAATAATTTCATTTTGACAAAATCCTATAAAATTGTAGATTTTCATAATTATACGATTTGTTACATGAGATATGTAAGTATTAATATGCTGAACTCTAATATATTCATGAACAACGTTAGTGAGTATATTAATATTTAATATAACATTAATATTCTCTGTGTGTTACTTTGCTGCTTTGTTGCTGTTTTGTTTTTGTATATTCATTCATGGATGTGGGCATTGTTGGAAAGACCAGAATTTATTGCTTATCCCTAATTTCCCTTAAAGATGATGATGATTAAAATTAAATCACATTCGAAAATTGTGTACTGTAGTCTGTGGGGTGGTACAGTGGCTCAGTGTTTAGCACTGCTGTCTCACAGCACCAGGAACCTGGGTTCAATTCCAGCCTCGGCTAACTGTCTGTGTGGATTTGGAGGTGCCGGTGTTGGACTGGGGTGTACAAAGTTAAAAGTCACACAACATCAAGTTATAGTCCAACCACTTGATGAAGGAGCGGTGCTCTGAAAGCTAGTGTGCTTCCAATTAAACCTGTTGGACTATAACCTGGTGTTGTGCGACTTTTAACTTTGTCTGTGTGAAGTTTGCATATTTCTTCCTGTGTCTGCATGGGTTTTCTCCAGGTGCTCCAGTTTTCTTCCACATTCCATTCATGTGCAGGTTAGGTAGAATGGCCGTGCTAAATTTCCCATAGTGTCCAGGCATAGGTATAGAACATTGAACAGCACAGCGCAGAACAGGCCTTTCAGCCCTTGATGTTGCGCCGACCTGTGAACTAATCTAAGCCCATCATGCTAGACTATCCCATCATCATCCACATGCTTATTCAACGACTGCTTAAATGCCTCTAATGTGGGTGAGTTAACTACATTGGCAGGCAGGCCATTCCATTCCCTTACCACTCTCCAAGTGAAGAACCTGCCTCTAACATCTGTCTTAAATCTAACACCCCTCAATTTGCAGGTGTGCAAGCAAATGTCATCATCCTAGGAAAAAAACTCTCACTGTCCACTCTATCTAATCCTCTGATCATCTTGTATGTCTCTATTAAATCGCCTCTTAGCCTTCTTCTCTCCAGTGCGAACAGACCCGAAACCCTCAGCCTTTCCTCATAAGAACTTTGCTTTAGACCAGGCAACATCCTGGTAAATCTCTTCTGCACCTTTTCCATTGCTTCCACATCCTTCCTCTAATGGGGTGACCACTGCACACAATACTCCAAGTGAGGCCACACTAGCGTTTTGTACACTTGCAGCATGACATCACAGCTCCGGAACTCAATCCCTCTACCAATAAAACCTAACACACCGTATGCCTTCTTAACGCACTACCAACCTGGGTGGCAACTTTCAGGGATCTATGTCCAAGGACACCAAGATCCCTCTGCACATCCACACGACCAAGAATCTTTCCATTGACCTTGTATCCTTCCTTCCTGTTATTCTTCCCAAGGTGAATCACCTCACATTTCCACCTTTCAGCCTAATTCTGCAGTTTACCAAAGTCTCCCTGCAACATTCTTCCACACTGTCCACTACTCCACTGACTTTAGTATCATCTCCAAACCCATCCACCTATGCTTGCATCCAAATTGTTTATAGAAATGACAAACAGCAATGGTCCCAAAACAGTTCCGTGTGGCACATGACTCCAAGCTGAATATTTCCATCAACCACCACTCGCTGCCTTCTTACAGAAAGCCAGTTTCTAATCTAAACTGCTAAATCACTTTCAATCCCATGCTTCCGCATTTTCTCCAGTAGCCTACTATGGGAGGCTAGTCGTGGGAGGTGCACGGTTGCAGGTATAGGGTGGGATGCTCTGAGGGTCAGTGTGGACTTGTTGGGCCGAATGGCCTGTTTCCACACTGTAGGGATTCTATGATTCTATAGTTCCTTCTTTCGCTTCACACATACATAATCCAGCAAGAACATGGTCTGTTAGTACAGATGCCGTTCTGTAATGAAGAAGCATCAACTGTGGTGAATATTGAAACACTGAGATCATTTTGATGATTTGGTACAAATTCACATTCCATTTTCTTGATTAATAAAAGTCAAGCCCACATTTGTTCTACCTATTTGAGTGTAATAACTTCACTTATTTGAAATGGCCTAGAAGTAGTTAGTCTGTATTTCGATACAGATTATGAAATGTGCTACAATTAGGTGCAATTCCTTGTTGCAAAAACATTTTCAGACCCTGCCTTCACCACTCTTCCTTTGGCCAGTCTTCTCCCTGACAATCTTGTTGTACTATCTCAAGAAGGGCATGAAAGTTAACTCTGGTGTCCTTTGCAATTTTTGCAATAATCACCATCTCAAAAAAGTTGGTCTGGTTAATGGCTGTTTCTGGTATCTTTCTTTTCACAAATTGATTGTTTACTTTGTACATAACACCAAGGACTACACTTCGTTAGCTTCAGATCACTTTGGGACATCCTGCGGTTGTGAGACAGTTACTGTAAAAGTTAAGCTTTCTTTTTTTCTTTAACACGCTTTCTTTAACAAATATATTAGTTATTTCTATAATTTGAATGAAGTGGTGTCAGAAGGTCGCCCTGTCCAGGAACAGTTTTCCATTTTAATAGCAGTGCATCATTAATATTAGTCCAATCAAATGCCCAACCAAAGCGTCAAGCATTTAGCTAGATTTTGTCCAGTGAAGATCAGGCTAGCTTGAAACCACCAGATCAGTCACAGTCAGGATTTAGGAAGGTTTCATGTCTAGAAATGTAATAGATTCTATTAAAAATTTACAATATAGAAGGAGACGAAGATTGGTGGAGTTGTGGACAGTGAGGAGGGCTGTTGTCGGCTGCAAAGGGACTTAGATATGGTGCAGAGCTGGGCTGAGGAGTGGCAGATGGAGTTCAACCCTGCCAAGTGTGAGGTTGTCCATTTTGGAAGAACAAATAAGAATGCGGAATACAGGGTTAACGGTAGGGTTCTCAGTCAGGTGGAGGAACAGAGGGATCTCGGGGTCTATGTACATAGATCTTTGAAAGTTGCCACTCAGGTGGCTAGAGCTTGTAAGAAGGTCTATGGTGTATTAGCGTTCATTTGCAGAGGGATTGAATTCAAGAGTCGTGAAGTGATGTTGCAGCTGTACAGGACTTTGGTTAGGCCACATTTGGAGTACTGTGTGCAGTTCTGGTTGCCTCACTTTAGGAAAGATGTGGAAGCTTTGGAGAGGGTGCAGAGAAGATTTACCAGGATGTTGCCTGGAATGGAGAATAGGTAGTACGAGGATAGGTTGAGAGTTCTCGGCCTTTTCTCGTTGGAACGGCGAAGGATGAGGGGTGACTTGATAGGGGTTTATAAGATGACCAGAGGAATAGATAGACAGTCAGAAACTTTTTCCCCGGGTACAACAGAGTGTTACAAGGGGACAAATTTAAGGTGAAGTGTGGAAGGTATAGGGGAGATGTCAGGGGTGGGTTCTTTACCTAGAGAGTGGTGGGGGCATGGAATGCGCTGCCTGTGGGAGTGGTAGAGTCAGAATCATTGGCGACCTTTAAGCGGTAATTGGATAGGTACATGGATGGGTGCTTAATCTAGGATAGATGTTCGGCACAACATCGTGGGCCGAAGGACCTGTTCTGTGCTGTATTGTTCTATGTTCTATGTTCTATGAGACCATTGGGCATATCATATCCATGGTTCTGAGACCCGAGACCAACATCATGTTAAACTTGCAGCACTTCTTCTCATCGAACCTCAAAGAAAACTTGACTGCTTCCCATACAAGACCTCCAGGTTGACTAAATGGGTTCTGCCACCTTACCTCCAGGAGAGCAATCGCCCTTTAAATTTCAGATATAGATAAATGCCTGGCGGTATGCGGACAGGACAGTGACCGATGCATTGCTTATACATTAGCTGCACTGTATCTGTTTTCCATTAGCCAGAGGGAGTTAAGCCTCCTGCTAAAGTGTTTTGAACTTTTCTCTAGAGTGACTGACTGTAATGGTTATGGCAGTCACAAACAATCAAGTTCATCTTGTCTCATTGCTTTTCCCACAAAATGACTTAATAAGCTAGAGACCTCTTTGACCTGTGATGTGGTTTTGCTTGTAAGACAATAACTAATGAAGATATTCCCATGAGCTAACAATTGGACTTAGCTAATATTGTGTATTGCTTAAACTTTGACCCCAAGACAACATAGCAACAATTTGCAAAACTCTGCTTTAAACGTGCATGAATTAACCCAGCTATATATTTTTAAATAATGATATTACATAGAAACACTTTATAATAGAGAATATCACAGTGATTATTTTCCCATCTCCACTTCTCTGCTGGAAGGTCCAAATTCTGTGCCTCTTCACATCTATTTTCCCAAATTTTTGTTAGACTTTCATAGAATCTTAGCATGGCAATAGGCCTTTCAATCCATCTATTCCATGCTGATCTTTATCTTCCAGAAGAGAATTTGTCCTAACCTCATAACCTTCTCTGATTTCAGATTTTAAATGACCTTTTCTTCCAACCATCATTTAAGTCAATATTAAAATTAATGTGGGCCCTGCTTCGCTGATGAATGCTGGTAGTATATTTCACATCCTCAGAAAACGCTTCTTGTGTTGTCTTTCTAAAATTTCTTATATTTAATCATTTATCAGCATCCCCTTGTTCAGTACACCTCAGCAACTGGAAACAATCTGTCCATTCTGTCCAAAGTAATCTAATCTGATATATCTTTATCAAATCATTTCACAATTTACTGTAAACCCACTGTTTCCTATAGATACCCTGATTGTACATCCTTGCTTCCTGTAAGGACTCTGCCTTTTGCCCAGTTCCTCCAACAAAATCTATTTAGACAAATCAGTACTTCCTTTATGCCTTGTTCTTTCCTTAACCAAGAATTTCCCCTTCCTCTATTTGATACACGACGCTCCTTCCGCCGCCTCCGAGCTTACTTTCACAATCAGGACTCCTGCCCACCTTCCGAGGACCACTTCGCTCACCTCCAACACACTGCATCCACCTGGACACCCCGTGCTGGCCTATTACTTGTCCTCGACCTCTTCATTTCCAACTGCCGCCAGGACATTAACTGCCTCAACCTGTCTACCCCCTCTCACCCTCACAACGCGCAGCCCTCCAATCCTGACCTCACCATCAAGCCAGCAGACAAACGGGACACAGTGGTAGTCTGGCGCACTGACACCTACACTGCTGAAGCCAAACGCCAACTCAAGGACACCTCTTCCTACCACCCCCTCGACCATGACTCCACCCCCATCACCAAACCATCATCTCCCACACCATACAGAACCTCATTACCTCAGGAGATCTCCCACCCACAGCTTCCAACCTTATAGTCCAGGAACCCCGCACTGCCCGGTTCTACCTCCTTCCCAAGATCCACAGGCCTGACCACCCCGGCCGATCCATTGTCTCAGCATGCTCCTGCCCCACTGAACCCATTTCTACCTACCTCGACACTGTCCTATCCCCCCTAGTCCAGGAACTCCCCACATACTTTCGAGACACCACCCATGCCCTCCACCTCCTCCAAGACTTCCGTTTCCCCGGCCCCCAACGCCTCATCTTCACCATGGATATCCAGTCCCTCTACACGTCCATCCGCAATGACCAGGCCCTCCCAGCCCTCCGTTTCTTCCTCTCCCGATGTCCCCAACAGTACCCTTCCACCGACACTCTCATTCGCCTGGCCGAACTGGTCCTCACCCTTAACAATTTCTCCTTCGAATCCCTCTACTTTCTCCAGACCAAAGGGCTAGCAATGGGCCCCCATATGGGCCCCAGCTATGCCTGTCTCTTTTTGTTGACTATGTAGAACAGTCCATCGTCCATAATTACACTGGCACCACACCCCACCTTTTCCTCCACTACATTGATGACTGCATTGGCGCCACCTCGTGCTCCCGCGAGGAGGTTGAGCAATTCATCAACTTCACCAACACATTCCACCCTGACCTTAAATTTACCTGGACCATCTCTGACACCTCCCTCCCCTTCCTGGACCTCTTCATCTCCATTAATGACAACCGACTTGACACCAACAGTTTTTACAAACCCACGACCCCCACAGCTACCTGGATTACACCTCTTCCCACCCTACCTCCTGCAAAAATGCCATCCCGTATTCCCAATTCCTCCGCCTCCCCCGTATCTGCTCCCAGGAGGACCAGTTCCACCACACAACACACCAGATGGCCTCCTTCTTTAGAAACCGCAATTTCCCTTCCCACGTGGTTAAAGATGCCCTCCAACGCATCTCGTCCACATCCTGCACCTCCGCCCTCAGACCCCACCCCTCCAACCATAACAAGGACAGAACGCCCCTGGTGCTCACTTTCCACCCTACCAACCTTTGCATAAACCAAGTCATCCGCCGACATTTCCGCCACCTCCAAACGGACCCGACCACCAGGCATATATTTCCCTCTCCACCCATTTCTGCTTTCCGCACAGACCGTTCCCTCCGTGACTACCTGGTCAGGTTCACACCCCCCCTACAACCCACCCTCCCATCCTGGCACCTTCCCCTGCCACTGCAGGAATTGCAAAACCTGCACCCACATCTCCTCCCTCACCTCCAACGAAGGCCCTAAAGGAGCCTTCCGCATCCATTAAAATTTTACCTGCACATCCACCAATATCATTTATTGTATCCGTTGCTCCCAATGCGGTCTCCTCTACATTGGGGAGACTGGACATCTCCTAGCAGAGTGCTTTAGGGAACATCTCTGGGACACCCGCACCAATCAACCACACCGCCCTGAGGTCCAACATTTCAACTTAAGGGCGGCACGGTGGCACAGTGGTTAGCACTGCTGCCTCACAGCACCAGAGACCTGGGTTCAATTCCCGACTCAGGCGACTGACTGTGTGGAGTTTGCACGTTCTCCCCGTGTCTGCGTGGGTTTCCTCCGGGTGCTCCGGTTTCCTCCCACAGTCACAAAGATGTGCGGATCAGGTGAATTGACCATGCTAAATTGCCCGTAGTGTTAGGTAAGGGGTAAATGTAAGGGTATGGGTGGGTTGCGCTTCGGCGGGAGGGTGTGGACTTGTTGGGCCGAAGGGCCTGTTTCCACACTGTAAGTCTAATCTAAACTTCCCCTCCCACTCTGCCGAGGAAATGGAGGTCTTGGGCCTCCTTCACCGCTGCTCCCTCACCACCAGACGCCTGGAGGAAGAACGCCTCATCTTCCGTCTCGGAACACTTCAACCCCAGGGCATCAATGTAGACTTCACCAGTTTCCTCATTTCCCCTTCCCCCACCTCACCCAAATTCCAAACTTCCAGCTTAGCACTGTCCCCATGACTTGTCCTACCTGCCTACCTCTTTTCCACCTATCCACTCCACCCTCCCCCACCCCAATCTATCACCTTTATCCCCCTCCCCCACTCACCTATTGTGCTCTATGCTACTTTCTCCCCACCACCACCCTCCTCTCACTTATCTCGCCACCCTTCAAGCTCTCTGCCTGTATTCCTGATGAAGGGCTTTTGCCCGAAACGTCGATTTTACTGCTCCTCGGATGCTGCCTGAACTGCTATGCTTTTCCAGCATACTGTAATCTAGACTCTGGTTTCCAGCATCTGCAGTCATTGTTTTTACCTTTGATGGAGCCTTCAACTTTGTCCTGTTTTCTGCATTTGTACACTCCCAAATCTTCTACTCCCATACTTTGCGAGGACTTTTGCAGCATTCTCTTTGTCCTTAATTGACGCCTGACTAGCCTCCACATTCAACTGATTGGTTTCGGCCATTTCTGCCCCCTCCAGGATTATACTGTCACCATCTTCCTTTCCCTTCCCTCTTCAGTACTCTCAAAGATATCATATCTACTCTTCAGTCGCCCCCATCTTTCCCTCACCTTTCCACAAAACATGCCCATTTAAGTACAGGAAGCGCCATATCACCCTTTTAGGTCCTCAATTCCCAAGAGCCAGAGTCCCAAACACGTTTTCTCGATGAAGCATTCAGTAATTTGTATTCTCCTGTAGTTGGGATACACACAATGCTGCTAATGTAACCCACTTTCTGTCTCTGAGCATGACCCTCAACTTCCGGTTGCTTGATGTTTGAATTCCCCATGCCCATCCACTCTGTCCTTGGTGTCCTAACCTGGTTTAATGAACATAGAACATAGAAAAATACAGCGCAGTACAGGCCCTTTGGCCCTCGATGTTGCGCTGATCCAAGCCCACCTAACCTACATTAGCGCACTATCCTCCATATGCCTATCCAATGCCCGTTTAAATGCCCATAAAGAGGGAGAGTCCACCACTGCTACTGGCAGGGCATTCTATGAACTCATGACTCGCTGAGTAAAGAATCTACCCCTGACATCTGTCCTATACCTTAATTTAAAGCTATGCCCCCTCGTAATAGCTGATTCCATACGTGGAAAAAGGTTCTCATTTTCAACCCTATCTAAACCCCTAATCATCTTGTACACCTCTATCAAGTCACCCCTAAACCTTCTTTTCTCCAATGAAAACAGCCCCGAGTGTCTCAGCCTTTCCTCATATGATCTTCCTGCCATACCAGGCAACATCCTGGTAAACCTCTTCTGCACCCGTTCCAGTGCCTCCACATCCTTCCTATAGAATGGCGACCAAAACTGCACACAATACTCCAGATAAGGCCGCACCACAGTCTTGTACAACTGCAACATGACCTCAGGACTCCGGAACTCAATTCCTCTACCAATAAAAGCCAGTACGCCATATGCCTTCTTCACAGCACTATTTACCTGGGTGGCAACTTTCAGAGATCTGTGTACATGGACACCAAGATCCCTCTGCTCATCCACACTACCAAGTATCCGACCATTAGCCCAGTACTCCATCTTCTTGTTACTCTTACCAAAGTGAATCACTTCACACTTAGCTACATTGAACTCCATTTGCCACCTTTCTGCCCAGCTCTGCAGCTTATCTATATCCCGCTGAAACCTGTCACATCCTTCATCACTGTCAACAACTCCACCGACTTTCGTATCATCCGCAAACTTGCTCACCCAACCTTCTAGCCCCTCCTCCAGGTCATTTATAAATATGACAAACAGCAATGGTCCCAAAACAGATCCTTGCGGAACACCACTAGTAACTGCATTCCAAGATGAACCTTCACCATCAACTACTACCCTCTGTCTTCTTCCAGCCAGCCAATTCCTAATCCAAACCTCTAACGCACCCTCAATGCCATACCTCCGTATTTCTTGCATAGCCTACCATGGGGAACCTTATCAAATGCCTTACTAAAATCCATATACACCACATCTACTGCTTTACCCTCGTCCACCTCCTTAGTCACCTTCTCAAAGAATTCAATAAGATTTTTGAGGCACGACCTGCCCTTCACAAAACCATGCTGACTATCCTTGATCACATTATTCCTATCCAGATGTTCATAAATCCTATCCCTTACAATTCTCTCTAAGACTTTTGCCCACAACAGAAGTGAGACTCACAGACCTATAGTTACTAGGGTTATCCCTACTTCCCTTCTTGAACAAGGGAACCACATTTGCCATTCTCCAGTCTTCTGGCACTAATCCTGTAGACAACAAGGACATAAAAATCAAGGCCAATGGCTCTGCAATCTCCCATAGAATTCTAGGATAAATGCCATCAGGCCCAGGGGACTTATCTATTTTCACCCTTTCCAGAATTTCCAACACCTCTTCCCTACATACCTCAAAGCCATCCATTCTAATTAATTGTGACTCAATATTCACATCGGCAACAATGTCCTGTTCCTGAGTGAATACTGACGAAAAGTATTCATTCAGTGTCTCCCCAGTCTCTTCAGCCTCCACATGCAACTTCCCACTACTATCCTTGACTGGATCTATTCCTACCCTAGTCATTCTTTTATTCCTGACATACCTATAGAAAGCCTTTGGGTTTTCCCTAATCCTACCAACCAAGGACTTTTCATGTCCCCTCCTTGCTGCTCTTAGCTCTCTCTTTAGATCCTTCCTGGCTACCTTATAACTCTCAATCACCCCAATTGAACCTTCACGCCTCATCTTTACATGTGTCCCCAATGGAGAGCATCAATAAGTAATAGTAGAAAATAATACAATGTCGACAAAACTATGCTCATAACAAAATCAGAATGTGCTGGTAATTGTGTGGTATCATCAGTGGTGAGAGAAACAGAGTTAATATCTCAAAGTAATTAGACTTAGTTAACAACCCAGTGCAGACATAATGAGTCAAATAGCCTCTTTCTGCATGTAACACATCTGTGCTTAGGAGAATTGGAATGACAGACAGGAAGGAATCAGCTTCCAAAATACAACCAGTCTCCATCGCAAAGTGTTTATATTATTTTATTCATTCTCGGGATATGGGAATGGCTAGTTGGGCCAGCACTTATTGTCCATCTCTAGTTGACCTTGAAAGGTGATGTTGAGATGTCGTGTTGAACCTCTGCTCCATTTGGGTCAGCACCCTCATAGCGTTGGAAAGAGATCTCCAGAATTTTGACCATGTGATAGTGAAAGAATAACAATATATTTCCAAATCGGAATGTTGAGTGTCTTTGAGGTAAGCTTACAGGTGGTGCTGTTCCCATGTACCTGCTGTCTTTGGCCTTACCGATTGTTGTTATCATGGGTTTGGAAGGTGCTGTCTAAGGAGCCTTGGTGAATCCTGGAGATGGCTACTGAGAATCCACAGTGACAAATGTGTCCTTGATGTTAACAACAGTCATTCGCACATCACCCCTGAAATTCAGTACTATTGCCCATGATTAAACCAAGGCCAAAATGAAGTCAGGAGCTGAGTGGCAGGTTAATGTTAAGGAAGGACTGCTTGATAGCACTATTGATGACACCTTCCATCACTTTACTGATGTTCGAGAGTAGACTGTGATGGGGCGGTAATTAGAGTCATAGAGATGTACAGCATGGAAACAGACCCTTCGGTTCAACTTGTCCATGCAGACCAGATATCCCAACACAATCTAGTCCAACTGCCAGCACCTGGCCCATATCCCTGCAAACCCTGCCGATTCATACACCCATCCAAATGCCTCTTAAATGTTGCAGTTGTACCAGCCTCCACCACATCCTCTGGCAGCTCATTCCATACACAAACCACTCTCAGCGTGAAAAAGTTGCCCCTTAGGTCTCTTTTATATCTTTCCCCTCTCACCCTAAACCTATGCCCTCTAGTTCTGGACTCCCCGACCCCAGGGAAAAGACTTTGTCTATTTATCCTATCCATGTCCCTCATGATTTTGTAAACCTCTATAAGGTCACCCCTCAGCCTCCAACACTCCTGGGAAAACAGCCCCAGCCTGTTCAGCCTCTCCCCGTAACTCAGATCGTGCAGCCCTGGCAACATCCTTGTAAATCTTTTCTGAATCCTTTCAAGTTTCACAACATCTCTCCGATAGGAAGGAGACCAGAATTGCACACAATATCCCAACAGTGGCCTAACCAATGTCCTGTACAGCCGCAACACGACCTCCCAACTCCTGTACTCAATACTCTGACCAATAAAGGAAAGCATACCAAATGCCTTCTTCACTATCCTATCTACCTGTGACTCCACTTTCAAGGAGCTATGAGTCTGCACTCCAAGATCTCTTTGCTCAGCAACACTCCCTCGGACCTTACCATTAAGTGTATAAGTCCTGCTAAGATTTGCTTTCCCAAAATGCAGCACCTTACATTTATCTGAATTAAACTCCATCTGCCACCTCTCAGTCCATTGGCCCATAATAGACAATAGACAATAGACAATAGGTGCAGGAGTAGGCCATTCTGCCCTTCAAACCTGCACTACCATTCATTATGATCATGGCTGATCATCCTCAATCAGTATCCTGTTCCTGCCTTATCTCCATACCCCTTGATTCCACTATTTTTGAGAGCTCTATCCAACTCTTTCTTAAACGAATCCAGAGACTGGGCCTCCACTGCATCCTGGGTCAGAGCATTCCTCCTCATCTCTGTCCTAAATGGCCTACCCCTTATTTTTAAGCTGTGTCCTCTGGTTTGGGACTCATCCAAAGCGGAAAAATGTTTTCTGCCTCCAGAGTGTCCAATCCTTTAATAATCTTCTATGTCTCAAACAGATCCCCTCCCAGTCTTCTAAGCTTAAGGGTATACAAGCCCAGTCGCTCCAATCTTTCAACATAAGATAGTCCCACCATTCCAGGAATTGACCTCGTGAACCTACTCTGCACTCCCTCAATAGCCAGAATGTCTTTCCTCAAATTTGGAGACTAGAACTGCACACAATATTCCAGGTGCGGTCTCACCAGGGCCCTGTACAGCTGCAGGCGGACCTCTTTGCTGCTATACTCAATCCCTCTTGTTATGAAGGCCAGCATGCTATTAGCCTTCTTCACTAACTGCTGTTTGCTTGCCTTCATTGACTGGTGTACAAGAACACCCAGATCTCTTTGTACTGCCCTTTTACATAACTTGACTCCATTTAGGTAATAATCTGCCTTCTTGTTCTTGCCACCAAAGAGGATAACCATACATTTATCCACATTAAACTGCATCTGTCATACACCTGTCCACTCACCTAACCCGTCCAAGTTATCCTGTAATCTCCTAACATCCTCCTCACATTTCACCCTGCCACCCAGCTTTGTATCATCAGCAAATTTGCTAATGTTACTATTAATACCATCTTCTATATCATTAATATACATTGTAAAAAGCTGCAGTTCCAGCACAGATCCCTCTGGTATCCCGCTGGTCACCATTTCTTTCCCTTTCACATACCTAAAAAAGCTTTTACAATCCTCCTTTATATTTTTGGCCAGTTTACCTTCTTACCTCATTTTTTTTCTGCGTATTTCCTTCTTAGTAATCCTCTGTTGTTCTTTAAAATCTTCCCAGTCGCCCGTTTTCCCACTTATCTTTGATTGATCAGGTTGTGTTCGTCCTGCGTTTTGTGTACAAGTACCTGGGCAATTTTTCACATTGTCAGATAAATGCCATCGTTGTTGCTAAATTGGAACAGCTTGATTGTACCAAAGCACATTCTGGAGCAGACATCTTCAGTCCCACTGCTGAAATGTCCGTGCTCACAGCCTTTCTTGTTTCCAGTGTCTTCAATTACATCTTGGTGTCATGTGGAGTGAATTTAATTGTTTGGAGATGGCACCTATAATGCTGGGGACTGCTGGAGATATATCATTCAAATGGGAGTTCAGGCTAAAGATTGTTCTTGATAAAGGGAAAACAGAATTCCCTCTCTAAAGGATATTAGTAAACCTGACGGGAATGTATGAAAATCAATTGTGGCTTCATGATTATCATTAGATTTTTAATTCCAGATATTTTATTGAACTTAAATTCCACAGTCTCTTGTGGTGAGGATTAAATGGGTCTTCAGAATATCTCTTGGCTCTTTGGTTTACTCATCCAGCATAAATACTACAATACCATCACTATATCCTCAGCATCAAGCCATTTCTGGTTTTATAGAAATGACCCATCACTGGAAATTGAGTTAGGGCAGTTCACAGCTTCACTGCCTCAATGTTCATTCTACATTTATTTTTAGCTTTTGTAATAATATGCATCATGATGATATTATACAGTGAATGGCGCACTTGTTGAAGAAACAACATTTCGAAAGAAAACTGAAAATATTTATTACCTCAGCTCTGCAAAGTAGTTGTATGTTATGATTCACTAACTGGTCGGAGTCATTTATCTATTCTAAAGATGATTGCAGATATCCTGAAGGATCGAGACCTTCATAAATATTGAGATATTTTTCTCATTGCAGTACCCTCACAACATTACTTGTAGCATAATATGCTACATAAGGTTAACAAAAACAAAGTTACTTCAGGCAGAGTCAGATTTGCTGTTAGTCTAATAGTTAATTTGCTGATAATAACCATTTCCCTCATAGCTTTCAAATCTTTGTCACAACATATTGCTGAGCACTGTAGAATTCTAGTGAAAAGCCCTTGAAGCGTTAACTTCTGATTGTCTTTCATATTCTGGTTAGCACTGTAACGGTTACTTCAACATTTGAATACTCATGTTTTGCTTTGTTATAAATGCACTGAATACTGTCTGCGGTTTAGACAATTATTAAATACATACAATTTCTACTTAGTATTTCTACTGTACACTATTCTAAAAATTCAGGAGTATTACATTTTGTTGATCTGTGATCAGGCAGCAAATCACAGTACAACAATAATCACTAAATAAAATGATCATATTAGTTTTCTTAAGAAAATTAACTTTGTAGAATAATAAGCACTGAAATGGAAATAAAGTCACTGCAGAAAAAGGGGAGAGATTTGGAAATAGCTGGGTTGGTCTTTCAGAGAGCCTGCATAGATTTAACAGGCCAAATAGCCTCCTTCTGCACCATTACAATCCTCTGAGCCTATCATGCTTTACAGTCTAATTTAACATGCACAATATCCTAGTGATGGTTTGAATTGACAGCTCCAACGCAATGCACAATATCATTTGTGGCAATCCAATGGAATATTTGAAATCTGAACCATTTGGTTGCCATTCTCTCAGTTTCCATTCTATACAAACAAGGGAGAAATAAATTTACATTAAAGATTACTTTAAATACTCAACATTCTGAATTGACTTTTAGAACATTTCCAATCTAGTGGCTACTTGAAAGTTGTGAAGCTGCTTTGTAATTTCCCTAAACTGTATTTCACACAATAGTGAGGTGGGGCAATGGTTCAGTCCACTCCTGCTCACCCTGCTGACACGTGACTGTGCAGCGGTGCAAAGGTCAAATCACATCATCAAGTTCATTGATGATATGACTGTAGTGGGTCTCATGAACAGGAAAGATGAGCCAGCATACAGAGAGGAGGTGCTGCGGCTAATGGACTGGTGCAGAGCCAAGAACCTGTCTCTGAACGTGGACAAGATGAAGGGATTATTGTTAACTTCAGGAGGGCACAGAGCAGCACTCTCCACTGGATGTCGGCGCTCCCCCATGGAGATCATGCAGAGCACTACACTTCTTGGTGTACACCTGATGGAGAATCTCAACACCAGCTCCATAACATCTCTATTTACTGGGGTCAAAAATGAGGTCTGCAGATGCTGGAGATCACAGTTGAAAATGTGTTGCTGGTTAAAGTACAGCAGGTCAGGCAGCATCCAAGGAATAGGAAATTCCTTGGATGCTGCCTGACCTGCTGTACTTTAACCAGCAACACATTTTCATCTCTACTTACTGTGCAGCCTGAGGAAAGCCCACCTCCCACCCTCCATCCTCACCACATTCCAAAGAGGGTTCATTGAGAGTACCCTGAACTGCTGCACTACTGCCTGGTTCAGGAATTGCACCATCTCAAATCGTAAGACCCTACAACAGATAGTGAGGACAGCTGAGAAGATCATCGGGGTCTCTCTTCCCTCCATTATAGACATTTACACCATGCTGGACTCGACATGCTAAGAGCATTGTTGAATACCACACACACCTCTCACCCAACTCTTCACCATCCTGCCATCTGGCAGAAGATATTAGAGCATTCGGTCTCTCACAGCCAGACTGTGCAACAGTTTCTTCCCCCAAGTCATCAGGCTCCTTAACAGAGTGTAATCGGACTCTTTCTGATCTGAAATTCTTTTGTATTATTGCACTGTAACTTGAGTGTTTTGCACTTCTTCTGCACTTTATGCTGTGTATGAGCATGTAGTTTGTGCTGTCCATGTAGCACCCTCAGTACTGGAGGAACGCTGTCTCATTTTTACTGTATCAATTGTATATGGTAGAAATGACAAGTAAAAGCGACTCTACTCTAGAAGTCTGACCTATTGTACTTGAATAAAGAACATTATATTGTGAAACTATGTAGCTATCCATTGTGCACGTTTTTGTGGGGAGTCATGGAAGATGGGTGAATGATTGTGGTTGTTGTGGTTTTGAGTATTGTAGTGAGGTGCATCTTTTCTCCACTCTCACTGCTATATAATTTCCAGCAACTGGCAAAGTGAGACCTTTAGATGAGCATCAACTTCCATTTAATGACCTCAGTTGGCCCACAAGTAGACGGTTTGCTTGACACCAGCTCTGCCATTGGTGTAATTGCACTGGGGACTGTAATACAGTGGGGCAGGCAGGAGATGGGCCTTAGCTGGATTTAATATGAGCACCTCCCCTACCAACGTCATTCTAGCTTGAGATCTGTGAAGCCTTTAACTTTCTCCAATTCTGAAACCATTAATTCTCTCTGCACAAATATTGCCCTACCTGGTGAATATTTCCAGTACTTGTCTAATGTTTTTATTTAACCCTTAATTTTCCCTGTTCTAATACAACAGTTTTAAAGTATCAAGTTTGTCTTCATTATATTTGTTCAAACCAGGCAGCATCCTACTGTATCGCAGTGGTGTGTCAATTTCTATCAAAAATGCTGGTGTGATGTTTCCTAAGTTGGTTGGCTCCAGCGCCACCTTAGAATACAATAGAGAGAATTAAAAACAAGAGCAGAAATTAAAGAAACAGAAACAAAAGGAAAAGAAAATGTCCAGATCACTGCCACTGCCAAGAGAATTGAGCCTGGTTCACCAATATCACCTACACTGGACCCACCAATGCTACAGTGCTGCCACCATTGCCCCGAGCCCTGTGCCTTGCCACCGCCTGCGCTGGCCCCATCAATGGCAGAGTTGCTCATCTCCAGCGCCATTGCTCTCTGTTTGGTCTACCTCACCGACACTGCTGCCATCTAGGAATCTAGAGTCCACAATCTTCCTGAATGAATGCACCAGTGTGACCCTTTGAACCAGCATTGACATCAGAGCCGCAATCGATGCCAATGCCACCACCTCGAGTCATGCGTTTGGCCCACCAACACTGAAGTCCCCACACTCTGGTGCCATCTCTCACTGCTGGGTCCAAGCTCACTGCTGTCGTTGATATCAACAATTCCATTGCAGCTGAGGTCCCCAAAAGCAAAAGATAAGAAAGAACTGTAGAGAAAAAAAAGAAGAAAAAAGGATGAAAAAAGCAGTGAATGAGCAGGATCCTGAATGCTGCTACTTTGGGGCCACCATCTTGTCCCTGTGTTAAGGAAGTGATTTTAGACAGACTGCACAACAAAGGTCATTCCTCGGACCTCAGCGGTTTTTAAATATAGATTAATGTCTTTGACACATTACTCTGTGTCGCTTCATCTCAGATTACTAATGTTACAAAGCTAAGTGGAGAGGTAAGCTGTGAAGAGGACACAGGCTACAAAGTGATGAAGATGTGTTAAGTGAGTGAGCAAAACGTTGGAAATGGAGGATAAGTAGGGAAGTATAATAATTCACTTTGGTTATAAGAATAGAAATGCAGAATGTTTTTTAAAAGGATTGAAACTTGTAAGTTTTTAAGTTCAAACTGACTCCTGCACAAGGTACGCAGAATGTAGGTACAGCAACAGTTAGGATTCCTGATGAAGGGTTTCTGCCCGAAACGTCGAATTTCCTGCTCCTTGGATGCTGCCTGACCCGCTGCGCTTTTCCAGCAACACATTTTCAGCTCTGATCTCCAGCATCTGCAGACCTCACTTTCTCCACAGCAAACAATTAGGAAGCCAAATGGCTTATTGGCCTTTATTGCAATGTGATTAAAGTACAAAAACAAAGCCTTTCTTGTTAGAATTGTACAGGATTTTGGTGAGGCTGTATCTGGATGACTGTGTGCTGTTTGGTCTCCACATTTAGGAAAAGGTATGCTGACATTAGAGGAAGTAACACAAAACTTCAATAAAATAGTCACGAGAATGATGGGGTTGTTCAGTGAGGACACACTGAGCAAGGCTGAGTCTTCCAGTCTTCTAAGCTTAAGAGAATAGAGGTGATCTCAATGAAGTCTACAAGGTTCTGAAGAGGCTTGATAGGATAGTTGCTAGTCACAGATTCTAAAACATTGGGGCACAGTCTCAAAATAATGAGCCAGTTATTTAGGACCAAAGTTTAGAGGAATTACTTCATTCAAAAGACTCAGAATCCTTTACCTCTGAAGGTTGCGGAGTTTCTATTATTGAATATATGTAAGGCTGAGAGAGACAGAGGTTTGGTCTCTAAGGGAGTCAAAGGATATAGGGAGGGTAGTTCTGCTGAACCCAAACTTTGGAGTACAGGACAGAATTAAAACAGTTACAGAAACAAATTTGGAAGTAATGTGAACTGAGGCAGAATAACGTGAAGCCTCAAAAGAAAATCAAATGGTTGGTGGAATGGGCAGACAGATACTAGATGAAGTGTGAAGTACTGCATTTTGGTGGCAAGAATGGGGACAGTCAAAATAATGCAAAGGCTGCAAGTCTAAAGGTAGGTAAAGTAAACACACCTGAGGTGTATGTGCACAAATCATTGAAGGGGACCACGCACAGTGAGAGAACAGTTATAAAAAATATTTGGAGTCTTGGGCTGTATAAATAGAGACAATGGGTAAATAGAATCCGGGAAGTTATCATAAACTTGTATAAAACATTAACTTGAACAATTGTGTTCAGTTCTGGGGACCACATTTTTCTTTATTAAGGTGTGAAAAAAGGTGAAAGCATGTTCCAAAATAATTCATGAGAATGGTTTCTAGAATGAGATACTTAGCTGCATAGATTAGAGAAGCTACAACACTAGATCCTACCTGAAATTGCAGAATATTGCCTAGGTATATCCTGTGTACAAAAAATGGACAAATCAAACCTGGTCAATTATGTTTACTCTTGATCATCAGTAAAGTGATGGAAAGGGTCGTGGACAATGTTATAAAGTGGCAACTGAATAGGAACACCCTACTTACTGATGCTTTGGGTTCTGTCAGGGCCACCCAGCTCAAGGCCTCATTTCAATCTTGATCCAAATATGAATGAAAGAACTAAACTCGTGAGGTGAGGTGAAAAAGATTGCCTTTGATATCAAGGTAGCATTTGACAAAGTATGTGGATAAATTGTCCATTGATTGCCGTAATATCTGGCGCAATGGAAGACAGTTGGGTTTGTTGGAGGTCAATTAGTTCTGCTCCAGGACATCTCTGCAGGAGTTCCTCAGGATGTTCGTAGTAATGTCTCAATTCAACCATCTTCAGCTGCTTTCCCTCCATCCGAAGGTCAAAAGAGGGGATATTTGCTGATGATTGCAAAGTTTCAGCACCTTTCGTGACTCCTCAGATATTGAAGCCGTTAGTATTCATATGCAACAAAATCTGAATAATGTCTAGGATGGAACTGATAAACGGCAAGTAACATATATGCTTAACAAGTGCCTGGCAATAATCATCTCCAACAAGAGAGATCTAACTACTGACTTTTGATATTCGATTTGTTTTACCATAGCTTAATCCCCTACTATCAACATTCTGAGAGGTTGCTATTGACCAGAAACTGAACTGGACTAGCCATATACATATTGTGGCTGCAAGAGCAGGCAAGACACTGGGGAGTTCTATGGTAGATAATTCACTTCCTGTCACCCCAAAGCCTATCCATTGTCCATAAGGTACATGAGTAGGATGTTACCATCGGAGCTCTCCTGTTCGACAGCTCCTTTTCCTCTTCCTTTTTTTCTCCTCTTTGTAGCATCTTTTTTCTTCTCCCAATGTTTGACTGCCCTACCTGGAGTCAAGGGAGACGGGTTGTGGATGGAGCCCGGGCAGGAGCAGAATGCACGGGTTGAGTCCCACGGCAGTAGTAGAGCAAGCACGGGCTGGGACCCCCAGCAAAGCAAGTCCTGGATGAAGGCCAGCAAATGGAGGCAACATAGCCTCATATTCGGAGGCCAGAGGGCATGGGCTCGTATTGGAGATGGAATGGAATTGAAGTACTATATAGTCACTTTTTATTGTCATTCTGGACTTTTTAAACTTTGTTCCATGCTAACCTGTATTTTTAATTAATCCATGCCAACACTTAAAATACCTGTACCTAGATAATGTCTACCTAAGATGGCGCTGAGAGGCGACATTACAAACTTTTCACTGCACTCATTCAAGTGCACGTGACAATAAAGGCTACTCGATGTGAGATTCATTTCCACTTGCCCAGATGAGTGCTGCTCCAGCACCACTCAGGACCAAGAACACCATCCAGGACAAACCTTGATTAATCGGCACCTGATATACTCCTTTCACCTCCAAAGCATAGCAGCAGTAGTGTGTATCCATCTGAAAGATACACCGCAGAAAGTCACTAAGGCTTCTTCAACAGTACCTTCCAAACCAACAACTTCAACTGTCAAGAAGGACAGCATTATCACCTGCAAGCCCCCCGGGTTGAAATCCTGGAAGTCTCTTCCTCTCTGCACAGTCGATGCCTGTACCCCCCCGCCCCCCAAGACTGTGGCAGTGTGAGCTGGCAGCTCACCAGCATCTTCTTCAGGGCAGATAGGGAAAGCCTTTAATTGCTGGTCTAGCTAGTAACACCCACAGCCCATGAACAAATATGTTAAGATTTTTTTTAAAATGGACTGCTCTTCAGAGCGGCATTAGAACAGAAGGCTGAAAAGAGTTTTGATGGAGGTATTGAAAACCATGAGGATTTGGAGAGTTTAGATTGGGAGAAACTGATTCCATTTGTGGAAATAATGAGAACAAGATGACCCGGATTAAAGGTGATTAGTAAAGCAAGCATTGTCCCTTTGACACAGCAAGTGGTTATCATCTGAAGTACGCTCCTGACAGTGTGTCAGTGGTAGATTCAATCATGGCCTGCAGAAGAACTTTATCATTTCAGGCTGATTACTTAAGACCTAGTTGAAAAGAAATTCCATCATTCAAACAGCTCTATTCCAAAGAGCTGTTCATACTCACTGTTGAGCACATTGAACAGAGAAAAGGACAGTACAGAAACAGGTGCTTCAGCCCACCAAGTCTGTGCACCCCACACCTTCCTAAACTAAAAAACTAAAAACCTTTTGCCTCTCCACAGTCTTTATTGTGAAGATTGATCATTTCATACTCATGGATATTTTGTACTATGATCACTGCATTACTGCTTCAAAATAGAAACCATTCTATAACTCGTGCATTAAATCCAACTAGGCAGAGAAAAATCTGATGAATTAACTTTGCTTTCTCTCCACAGGTGTTGCCAAGTTTCACCAGCAATTTCTGTTTTTCTTTCAGGTTTCCGGCATTCACAATTTTTTGTTTTATTACATCAGGGAGAAAACAAAACAGCCTTGGGAAGTGAAATCCTAACTCATTTTGCCCTTTGGTACTCAGTTAAATGCTGGATTTAACATCTGAGACTTTGTGGAATTTTGCAAAAGACTGTTGATGAGTAGGCCCTATTAACTGGTTTGAATTTGAATGAATGCATATCATTCCCATAATACTTTTTTCTCAATAAGAGCAAAGTTTCTAAAAAAAACTGAAGTCGCAGAAGATGAAGTTGGGTCTTCGTAGTTCAACTTCAAACAAAATAACGGTAACAGTTCCAGTGTTACCGTTCCACAGTATCATCAGGATTTCACATTAATCATATTTTCACCTTGGACTTTAAATGTTTCTTTTTATGTTTTGCTCTCATCTCTCCAGCTTCTTGTCCTTTCAGATATCATATTAATCAGTTGGCAATTCCTTTCTGTTCAACTGTTATGTTTTGCTTTTGCTTTTGCCTAGTTCATTGTTCACTTAAATCTCAGGATTTTGCTTCAATTTAGTTTTGAAAATTCATTGTTTTTCTGTATCCTGCTGACAGTGCTGAATTTTTTCGTAATCAGGTAAGTCATTCTCAGCGTGAAGTATGGACGTGCTGTTTCATTGAATAGCAAACAAAGCTGGAATACACCATATTGAGGAGTTCATTGTAAGATGAAGAAGAAATATTCCCACTTCACAGCCCATAATACCACACTTTGTCTGTCACTTAAGGCAAATTAATTTAGTAAATGATTGTTTTTGACTTGTCTATATTAGCGGTTTCTTCCACAGAAGTTATTACTAAGCTATCTGTTTCTAGTGCATGTTTAGTATTGTAACTAAGCAACCTTTTGATTAACAAAGACACTAAGGCCTATATTTTTTACTCCTGATGCCATTGCACAAAATCAAGAAATCTGCCCACTTACTGAGCCTGCCTTAGAAAGTGCCTCAAAGCTCAGGTCATTCCTCTGCGAGTGTGGGTTTAGGATAGACTCAGGCGAGTCACTCCAGGCACAGATCAATGTGGCCACAGAGCTGCTAAGTACAGAGGTGGATTAATTCTCTTGGATTCAGGAGGCAGTGGCCAAATGTTATCATTGCCACATTATTAATCTAAAGACCCAGATACTGTTCTAGTGACCTGGGTTCGAATACCATAATGGCAGATGATGGAATTTAGAGTCTAATGAGAACCATTGTCAGCAAAATCTATCTGGTTCACAAATGTCCTTTAAGGAAGGAAATTTGCCTTCCTTACCCGGTCTGGCCAACATGTGACTCCAAATCCATAGCACAATGTAGCTGACTGTGGGCAATTAAGAATGGGGAATAAATCTTGGAGTAGCAAGTGTACCCACATTACATGAAGGAGTTTAAAAAAACAAGTTGTTTTGCAAAATATTAGGCCTCTAATCCTCACCTGTTCATGACTTCACCCCTCCCCAAACCCTTGGTCCCTTATAATCACCTATGTCAATTTCTTGCCAATCTATCCTTCAATGTATTAACCTTTTCCCTTACGTCCAAGCCATTTCATGTGGACAAATATCAGGAATTATACTGAGATGAAATAAAGTAAAGTCCATCCATAGTTGACCTTGAGAATGTGTTGGTGACTGCCTCTCAAACTGCTGTAGTCCCTTTATGTCAGTTAGACCCAAAACTCTGTTAGGGAGGGAGTTCCAGGATTTTGACTCAGTGACACAGGAGGGATGATGATATATTTCCAAGTCAAGATGGTGAGTGGCTTGGAGGGAAACTTGCAGGTGAGGATGTTTCCATGTATCTGTTGCCTTTATCGTTCTAGGTGTAGTGATCATGGGTTTGGAAGCTGTTGCCTGTTTAAATGCCCTCAAGTACTTAATCCCTTATAACAACAAATATTCATTTTCAAAGTCCCACATCAATGTCACCAAATTCATTAATAACCCACTTTGTGATATCAATTAAACTGTGAACCTATAAGCTCCTTCCCTCACTGTGATAAAGTAAGATTGTGGAAGCATTCAAATAGTAATAATGCTATCGCATAGTGTTATATCAACTGGTTGGACTAAAGGGTTTGTTTCCATGCTGTATGACTCTAAAAAGAAAAAAAAAACAGCTATTAAAATGAGAAGCATAAGTTCTTTTGTTTTCAGCTCACAGGCTCAGGCAGACTTAAAAGAAAATGTTAAGTAACAGCCTGGTAATTCCACAGACCTGCTAGACCCAAAGAAATATGAACGATGTTTATGTAGGTTATTCTCAAAATTTAATCCATTGAAGCTAGCATTATTCCAGTGAAAGTGCACTGTGCTACCCCAAAGGCTAATGGTCTTGCCTAAAATTTGCTGCCGGATTTGAAATGGGTATTTCAGATGTGTGTTCTCATCATCGCTCCGTATAACCGAAGCGTCAATCTTCACCATATTCCAGTCCATAAAGCTAAATGACTGACTCTTGTATATGTGCTCTAATTTTTGTAAACTTTGCAAGAGGGCAACTTTATTCCTCCATTTTATAACTATTTAATTAAGGTACTTTTCAAAGGTGCAACACATTATCCTAGAAAGATCTGTCCCTGTACCTTGCCAGTAGTTATTGTGATCACTGACGTCAAACTCCTGATGATGGGTCAAGCATTGAAGATTTAAGAAACTTTTGTGCCATTAAATGCTATCACTGGGAGGAATTGGACAAGGATTGAAGTTTCCTCTGTGCTGTTATTTCATCAACACTAATAAGACAAAATCATAGGCTATTAGCTTCTAACAGTGCATCAGGATGATATCAGTTTGGTAATATCACCCTGTGAGTAGCAGCGTGACTGGATGAATTGAGCTGCTGTCAGTCAGTTAATAGATTGCAGCCAGGTTTGATGAGCAATTAGAAGAAGCAGGCAGGAGGAAAAGGCAGAAGCCCAATTGAAGACGTAATATTTAGAGGGACACTGGAAGCACACATAATAGTAGAACTGCATTTGCTCAGCACAGCTTCAGAAGCTGGAGGGGAAAATGGATACAAGGAGGGGAGGCAGACATGTGATCTACAGTAAGGCACCTTTTTCCATTCTTTCATTGGGGGAGGATGTCATGGAGGAGGCTAGCATTTAAATGCTGATATAAAAGCAAAATATTGCGAATGCTGGAAATTTGAAATAAAAATGGAAACCACTGGAAAAACTCTTAAGTCTGGCAGCTGATCTGAAGAAAGATTATATGGGAGTTGAACATTAATTCTGTTTTTCTGCTAACTGACGCTGCTGGACCTATTGAGTTTCTCTAGCACTGTTTATATTTGCTACTTCCCTAACAGCCCCTGACAATGTGATAGTAATCTGCCTGTTGAACTGCAGCAGTCCTTGTGGTGTAGATCACAACCCAACCTCAACATCGCTGACAGGTTATTGATATTGCATCTGTTGACGACCCCTTCTGTCCCTTTGCTGATGATCAAGGACAGGCTGATGGGGCGGTAATTGGCCGGGCTGGATTTATCCCACATTTTGTGGTTAGGACACACCTGTGCTGTTCTCCACATTGTCAGGTAGTTACTGTTGTTGTAACTGTATTGGAACAACTTGGCTAGAGAAGCAATTAGTGTTGAAAGTATTACATTTCTGTTTTCACTCTATGTACACTTTCTCCCTGGTCTTTGAAGGAGGTTTCTTGTAAACGAATACAGATGGTGTTTTCATGCTGCTTGCTTCTGAAAATCCCTCCTGTGTTACAAAATTTCCATTAACCATTACTTCTTGAGTATTTTACATGTATAACAGTTATACTTATTTATTTTTATTCTCTTTATTTTTACAATAATTCCCTGAAGATCTGGAGAAATCTCCACCAAACGTGTGTTTAAAAAGTGGGAAATAATTAACACGTTCAAACTCCAGGGGAATAATGTTAACATTTTGCTGTCATTATTACTGCAAAGTCCAGCCTGTCATGTTGATAATGAATGCATGTACATTTCCCAAATGTAGTACACATAGGAGATGCTTTTTCCTCGATCTTCATGCTTCATGATACTTTGCTAACCAAGATAACAATAAATAATGTGTAATCTTTGTATGTACAGTGACTTACTGATTTTGTGATTTTATATGCTTTATTAGCATGTTCCACACTTACAAATGGTCAACTGTATTTTTTGATATAGTATCCCAAGACTCCAAAGATTATTGAGCTGCTACAGTCCGAAAGAGCCAATTTTCCTTGGAGAACGTTATGGCTACGGACTCGGCACTGGTGGATACAGTTACATTACAGGAGGCGGAGGGTAAGCTTTTAAGCCAGACGTGTGAAGACAGATCAAAAATAAAACAAAGAAAAACCCCTAGGTGGACAAAGGCAACATTAAAGTTACATTGACAGGGATGGATAGCTGCAGGGTTGGATTACGGGCTGGGTTGGATAGCTGGTGGGGATGGATATCTGGCGGGGTTGGATAGCTGGCAAGGGTTGGATAGCTGGCAGGAGTTGGATAGCTGGCGGGAGTTGGATAGCTGGCAGGGTTGGATAGCTGGCTGGTTGGATAGCTGGTGGGAGTTGGATAGCTGGCTGGGTTGGATAGCTGGCGGGGTTGGATAGCTGGCGGGGGTTGGATAGCTGGCAGGGGTTAGATAGCTGGCAGGGGTTGGATAGCTGGCAGGGGTTGGATAGCTGGCAGGGGTTGGATAGTTGGCGGGGTTGGATAGCTGGCAGCGGTTGGATAGCTGACAGGGGTTGGATAGCTGACAGGGGTTGGATAGCTGACAGGGTTGGTTAGCTGGCAGGGGTTGGATGGCTGCAGGGTTGGATAGCTGGCGGGGGTTGGATAGCTGCAGGGTTGGGTAGCTGATGGGGTTGGATAGCTGGCGGGGTTGGATAGCTGGCAGGGTTGGATAGCTGCAGGGTTGAATAGCTGACGGGGTTGGATAGCTGGCGGGGTTGGATAGCTGGCGGGGGTTGGATAGCTGCAGGGTTGGATAGCTGGCAGGGGTTGGATAGCTGGCAGGGGTTGGATAGCTGATGGGGTTGGATAGCTGGTGGGGGTTGGATTGCTGGCAGGGGTTGGATAGCTGCAGGGTTGAATAGCTGACGGGGTTGGATAGCTGGTGGAGTTGGACAGCTGATGGGGTTGGATAGCTGGCGGGGGTTGGATAGCTGCAGGGTTGGATAGCTGGCAGGGGTTGGATAGCTGGTGGGGGTTGGATAGCTGGCAGGGGTTGGATAGCTGCAGGATTGGGTAGCAGATGGGGTTGGATAGCTGGCGGGGTTGGATAGCTGGCGGGGTTGGATAGCTGCAGGGTTGAATAGCTGACGGGGTTGGATAGCTGGCGGGGTTGGATAGCTGACGGGGTTGGATAGCTGGCGGGGGTTGGATAGCTGGCAGGGGTTGGATAGCTGATGGGGTTGGATAGCTGGTGGGGGTTGGATTGCTGGCAGGGGTTGGATAGCTGCAGGGTTGAATAGCTGACGGGGTTGGATAGCTGGTGGAGTTGGATAGCTGATGGGGTTGGATAGCTGGCGGGGGTTGGATAGCTGGCGGGGGTTGGATAGCTGGCGGGGGTTGGATAGCTGATGGGGTTGGATAGCTGGCGGGGGTTGGATAGCTGATGGGGTTGGATAGCTGGCGGGGGTTGGATTGCTTAACTACATTTTAAGTGACAATAGCAAGGTTAGTGGCTGGTGTCCACTTAGCCATCACGAATGAACCAAAAACAATTTCCTACTCCCAGGGCTACTGTCTTAATTAAAGTAATCTTTGTGCCATGCACTTGCAAAAAACAACTTTCCAAATATATATAACAAATATTTTCCTTGTGTAAGATAATGAAACGAAGCAGGTTTATCTCACAAACATTTTTTCACAATGACGTAGCCCTCATTTTAAAATATTACCTGACCACCTGAATTCCTACAGTAGCTGGGAGGAAACTTGCGCACATTTACAACCAGAATGGGACACCCACCATATTTGACAAGGAAATACAAGAGGCATCAAACCGTACCAGAGGCACGCTTCTGACCTCACATGGACACAAATATATTAACACCGACTTGAGATTTTCAGGTAACAGCAATCCCCATTTTACCCACTTCCCCCCAACAAAAAGGTAAGTTACTTAGCTCTGTGTATTGGAGCTGGAGTGTTCCTCTCATTCCTCTCCCGTGGCAACCAAACTCAACCATGGCAGGTTGAGAATTTGAATTAGGATTTAAAGAATCTAGAGATAAAGAGATATTATAAGTGAAAGTAACCAACGAGAGGGCATAATTTGAAGGTGAGAGGAGAAAGATGTGAAAAAGACCTGCCAGGCAACTTATTCACACAGAGGGTGGTTTATCTGTGGAATGAACTGCCAGAGGAAGTGGTAGATATCAGATACAGTTATAACATTTAAAAGACATTTCGACAGGTACATGAATAGGAAAGGTTTAGAGAGATATAGGCCAAATGCACGCAAATGAGACTAGTTTAGTTTGGGAAACCTGGTCATCCTGGACTGTGCAACTGTAAGAAAATCTACCATCCTTCTGGATGGAGCTACTGTCTAACTCAAGTCTACACCAATATGTTTGACTCTTAACTGGCCTTTGAAGGAGTCTTCACAACATTCGTTTTTATCATAAGAACATAGAAGTACAAACAATGTTAGACCATTTTATCTGCTAATGCTTTCAATAAGATTATGGTTCACCTTGAACGTCAACTCAGTCTTTCCATCCTATCCCCATAAACCTGGATTCCTTGGGTCACTGTCTTGGATATATAGGTGATCATTCATGACACTCTGTGGTTGAAATTCAAAGGGTTCAGAAAAAATTTACAAGGTTATTGCCAGGGTTAGAGGGTTTGAGCTATCGGGAGAGGCTGAATAGGTTGGGGCTGTTTTCCTTGGATCGTCAGAAGCTGAGGGGTGACCTTGTAGAGATTTTTAAAATCATGAGGGACATGGATAGGATAAATAGACAAAGTCTTTTCCATGGGGTGGGGGAGTCCAGAACGAGAGGGCACAGGTTTAGGGTGAGAGGGGAAAATTTTATAAGGGATCTAAGAGGTAACTTGTTCACGCAGAGGGTGGTGTGTATTTGGAATGAGCTGCCAGAGGAAGTGGTGGAGGCTGGTACAATTATAACATTTAAAAGGCATCTGTTTAGGTATATGAATAGGAAGGCTTTAGAGGGATATGGGCCAAGTGCTGGCAAATGGGACTGGATTAGGTTTGGATATCTGGTTGGTGTGGGCGAGTTGGACAGAAGTGTCTGTTTCCGTGATGTACATCTCTGTGACTGTGACATTCACAATGCTCTGAGTGAAGAGGTTTCTCCTCATTTAAGTCCTAAATGATTAGCTCCTTACTTTAAGGTTGCGTCAAACCGTCTTGAGGTTAACTGGGAATTGTGCAATAAATTGCCAGTTTTGCTACTCGATCGATCAAGAAACAAATAATTCAGAACAATTCCCCTTATTAATATTGCTCTTTTCCTCTGATAGCTCCTCCCCCACAGACACCCTAATCCCATGATCTCTCACCTTGAGATTCCCCAGCTCCAGATTCTCATTTCCAGGTTCCCAAGCACCCAACCTCCTAGATGCAGATTCCAGAGACTGCTGTTACTCTATACCTTCCTGCTAGAAGTCAAGGCTGATGAAAACTCATTATTTATTTCTAGGCCACTACTAACTCTATTTTAATACCATTTACCTGCTTAGCTCCTCCAACAGCACTACATCTATGCAAATAAGGCCCAGGACCTATTATACAAGACTACTTATGGTCGACCATTCATTTATATAACAAACCAATGGAGTGAAAGGCAGAGCATGAATATGAAGTTGGCTGAGTGTTGGAACAAACAGAGAATGAAGAATGATTGATTGATTGATTGTTTTTCAGACTGGAAGTGCAGTGGAGTTCCCCAGATATCATATTGAAAACACTGCTTTTTAAAATTCATTTGATTGAAATAGAATTGGGTGTGAAGGGCACAAATTTTCAGGTAGCACAAAAATGAAGACATATTGTGAGATTGATAATGATAGACTTCAAAAGGACACCGGCTGATGGAATGGAGGCCACGTGGCAGATGAAATCAAAAAGAACGTGTGCCCAATGAACATAGTCCGCCAATTTCTCAGCAACAAACTCAAACAAGCAGACAAAACACGTCCAGAAACTCTAGCCATTCTCCCCTACATCAAAGACATCTCAGCAATGACTGCCAGACTACTCAGACCCCTTGACATCATCATGGCCCACAAACCTGCCAACACACTAAAACAACAGCTAGTGAACTTGAAAAACCCTATACAACACCAAGCAAAACTAATGTCATTTACAAAATACTGTGCAAGGACTGTAACAAACACTGTATTGGACAAACAGACAGAAAACTAGCCACCAGGATACATGAACATCAACTAGCCACAAAACAACATGACCCTTTCACTAATATCCTTACATATGGATGAGGAAGGACACCACTTCGACTAGACAATGCATCCATCCTAGGACAAGCTAAACAGAGACATGCATGAGAATTCCTAGAAGCATGGCATTCCAACTAGAACTCTATCAACAAACACATCTCCCACCCCCGAGAAAAAGAACAGGAAATGACAGAACCACAGGAAATGACATCACCAACCCAAAGAAACGCAAACATATAAATAGAAAATAGGAGTCAGCAGCAATGTTTTGCCTGGGGACCAACTGAAGATGTTACCCAGTAGGGTGACAAAACATCTGGAAATGAACCTTCCAGCCCAGCAAGTAAACCTAATCCAGAACCTTGACCTGAGCTACAAATCTTCTCAAAACTTGCTAAGATGAAATCGAAGGCAAATAAGTCTGAAATGATCATTTTTTAAAAGAAAATAAATGATGCAATTCTAAAAGGAATTCAGAAGCAGAGAGGGTGATATATTTGCAAAAGTCATTGAAGGTGACATAGCAAGTCGAGAAATCAGTCAATGATGCATATTATACCCTGAGGTTAATAGGTGGGGGCATTGAGTATAAAAGCAAGAAAGGTGTAACGAGCCTTTTGTGAAACACTGATTTGGCCTCTGCTAAAGTATTTTATCCAATTCTGAGCACCTTACTCTAGCAAAAATGTGGAGGCATCAGAGAAGGATTTGTGAGAATGGTTCCTGAGAGTTGAAGCCTTGGTCATTGGGGATAGATTGATTAGTCTGAACCTGTTCTTCTTCGAAAAGATAAATATTGAAATGAGATGTAATAGAGGTGTTCAAGATCATAAAGGGCCCAGACAAAATAGGTGGGAGAAACTGTTGATGGAAAGCTTAAGCACAAGGGAACAGAGACTTGAATAGCAAAAGAGCAAAGCTGATATGAGAAAAAAACACCTACATCCGGTGTATGGTTAGGATTTAAATGGCTGCCTGAGAGTATGGTGGAGGAAATTAAAATCATGGCTTTTGAAAGAATTGGATAATTGTCTGAAGAGAAAAAAATTCCAGGTGTGCTGGGAAATGGCAGGAGAGTCACAGTAACTGTGTTGTTCTTTCAGACAGCTAACATAGACATAACAGTCTAAATGACCTCATTCTGCACTGTAAATATCCTGTGGCTCTAAGCTGTTGTTGAATCAAATTCCACTAGTTTTGACATGGAAATATTTTCTTATTCAATTGTTTCATAATCTGCCTCTTTCAATTAGGTTACTTTCAGTCGAATAGCCTTACTTCTGAAATTTGCCAGTTTCTTTTACTTTGTGCCCATTTTTATGCACTTTGTGCTAATAATGAAATTCAATTCCTTTGGAACCATTACATTCTTCAAATTATATTTGCAAAGCTTGCGAGCATTATGTACTGAAGCTTACTGCCAAATCAGAGCACCCTAAAATATCCATATATGCCAACCTCGGAAATAACAAAAGCTAATCCAGATGCAGTAAGTTGAGAAGCAACAACAGGACTGACATGACCACAAGTACTTACAAAGGCACACACTATGGGCAGCAACCAGTGCTGGAGCTGCTCTTGGCAGAAGGTGATGCCACGGAAGTATGCGACCTTCCCAAGTGGACTCTGGGGCTAGGCCCTGAGGAGCTTATGCTTGAAACGTCAACTCTCCTGCTCCTCAGATCCTGCCTGACCTGTTGTGCTTTTCCAGTGCCACACTTTTTGATTGTGATCTCTGGCATCTGCAGTCTTCACTTTCTCCTGAAGCAGAGAGCCCTCCAAACTGTAGGTGTAGACTTGCCAACTTTTTCAGATTTTCCACCAATCAGGCCTCTGCTGGTTGGGGTAAATTCTTTTCCCGGATTGCCTGCAGCTTTTGTTGAGAATGGCAAGCAGGGAGGGCCTCTCAGCCTCTCTGGAAAGTGTCCCTTGCCTCTGAAGCAGGGAGGCTATCTCTATTCTGCCTGCAGGGACTTCAAGGGCAACTCAAAAATACCAGCCGCAAGTACCAGAGGGTTGAATCTACTTACAGACAGTACCCACACCTACCAGCTGGGGAAGTGAGGACTGAGCCTTCTCGGCTCCACCAGCTCTGAAAGCTATGGGCGGATTTTACTGAAATCAGGCTGTTTGTTATCTGAGATCGTCACTTCTACATCCATAACTAATGATGCCCTCCCTCCAAATATCCCTGCCAAGTCTAACAGAGTGACCAGTCTGTTATCAAATTTGGAGAAGTGAGGGCCCAATGGTACTATTGGTGAATTATTAATCCAGAGACCCAGGTAACGTTCTGAAGATCTGGGTTCAAATCCTGCCATGGCAGATGGTGGAACTTGAATTCAATAAAAATCTGAAATTAAGAGTCTAATGATGACCACAAATCCATTGTGATTGTTGGGAAAACCCATCTGGTTCATTAATGTCTTGTAGGGAGAGAAACTGCCTGCATGTGACTCCAGATCCACAGCAATGTGGCTGACTGTTAACTGCCCTCTGGGCAATTAGGGACTGGCAATAAATGTGGCCTAGATAGTGATGTCTTCATCCCACGAATGAATAAAAAAAGAATTATTTAAATATGAGAGACAAGCTGCTCTGGACTGTGTGAAATTCACCTATTCCTTAAAAGATGAGCACACACCTTGAAGTTTGCACTTTTAATATTATAGTATTCCCACAATGTGGAAACATGCCATTTGGCCCAACAAGTCCACACTAGCCTTCCAAAGACCATCCCACCCAGATCCATTCCCCAACTTTTTCCCTGTAACCCTGCATTTCCCATGTCTAATGCTCCTAACCTACACATTCCTGAACACTATGGGTGATTTAGCATTGTCAGTCAATAAATCACACATCTTTGGACTGTGGGAGGAAGTCCACTCAGATTTGGGCCGAACATAAGAACTCCACACAGTCATCTGAGGCTGGAATTGAACCTGGGTCCCTGGTGCTGTGAGGCATCACTGCTAACTGCTGAGACACAGTGCCATCCCAACTGGAGCTGGATTTCATTTTCAAATGTATGCATGTCATTCAAGGGGCAGACATTACGATGTTGTTCACAATCTCTACCCCTGCAGTACCAGAAGGAATGTAATGATCTCACCAGGGCTGTCATGGTAAGATTCATCTCCAAAGCCCTTGATCTTGACCATTTACTTAAGCTTCAATCCTTCCCTCCCATACTTCCCATTCTTTTATCATAGTCATCACAGTTATCACCTACTTGTACTCAGAATTGCAGTAGCTTCTATTTTCCTGGTAACCACCTTTCCCTCAGCTATAGTTTCACTCTTTTTCCCAGTGTGAATACTAAGGCACACTGCTTTTTAGATTGTCAGCATTTTTGATCAACACGCATATTCTTCGATCAAGAGTAACAACAAATAAATAACTGACATTAATCAATAACCACAACTGGGACCAGTCTATCATTAGCTGGAAGAAGATTTATCGGACTTTTGAGGCTGGAGTGAAGCAACGGGAAGTGATGCGTGGAACCAAAGGGGAGGTCCCATATAATTGAACATTGGAATAGAGGTCACCTGAATTGGAAATCTCAGAAAAATGCATGCATTTCATTGTGAAGAAAAACCTTTAATCAACTGAAGTGCTACCTTCAAGCTTTCAGTGAGCTTTGTTTTTTTTAAATAATTTCTTTAATAGTTCACTCTGAACCTGAAGCTCAATGCTGGTTATGTAAGTGTCCATGTAATTAATGTCTGCACTCCTTCATGTGCTTCCCACTGGGTAACAGCGTGAAACTTACTGGGCTTTCAAATATGTGATTACAGCATGACTTCAATTCCAATCAGTTTTCATTTGAACAGATGTAGTTTGGAAACAGACCTCAACAAACAGACCAAGGACAGCAATTCTTCATTTCTCTACTTTCACAAAGCAGGAAGAATTTCACACAGCTGACAAGGCTTTGGTAATGGCAGGCTGAATTTTAACACACAGGAGTGTGACCCAATAGGGATTAGAACTGGGGAAAATGCCAGAAAACCGGTGCAATCGCTGAATTCTGCATTTAACTGCACATTTTAGGCTGTGTTCAAGTTGTGAGTTTCAATCTTTAGTCAGTCATACCAGTGATATGAACATGGCTGTTGTATTTTAAATATGGACCCATTGTTTTCTGACCTTCGTGAAATTCACATGCGAAAGCAAGGCAAGAACACAGTGCCAATTAAAGGGGTTAAAGACATGATCATGAAATATGCTGCTCTCTTCTGAAACTTCATGTCTGTAGCTTAGCAGGCTCCACCTCTTGAATGGTCATCTGATGTTAACAGACATTTGCAGCCTCCAGGGACAAAACCTGCTGCCAAATGGAGCCAAGCTTTACCTAAGGTTGTCAGAATTATCACTTACCCAGCTCATTCCAGGGCCCTGCTGGACACAATTGCAGGTTCCCGTAGTCAGTACATGACAGATGTAGAGGAAAGGAAAGATATATCTTCTTCCAGCTAATGATAGACTGGTCCCAGTTGTGGTTATTGATTAATGTCAGTTATTTATTTGTTGTTACTCTTGATGGAAGAATATGTGTATTGATTAAAAATGCTGACAATCTAAAAAGCAGTGTGCCTTAGTATTCACGCTGGGAAAAAGAGTGAAACTATAGCTGAGGGAAAGGTGGTTACCAGGAAAATATAAAGCTACTGCAATTCTGAGTACAAGTAGGTGATAACTAGTGAAATGTCCTGTGATGACTATGATAAAAGAATGGGAAGTATGGGAGGGAAGGATTGAAGCTTAAGTAAATGGTCAAGATCAAGGGCTTTGGAGATGAATCTTACCATGACAGCCCTGGTGAGATCATTACATTTCTTCTGGTACTGTAGCCAGGGGTAGAGATTGTGAACAACATCATAATGTCTGCTCCTTGAATGACATGCATACATTTGAAAACGAAATCCAGCTCCAGTTGGGATGGCACTGTGTCTCAGCAGTTAGCAGTGATGCCTCACAGCACCAGGGACCCAGGTTCAATTCCAGCCTCAGGTGACTGTGTGGAGTTCTTATGTTCGGCCCAAATCTGAGTGGACTTCCTCCCGCAGTCCAAAGATGTGTGATTTATTGATTGGCAATGCTAAATCACCCATAGTGTTCAGGGATGTGTAGGTTAGGAGCATTAGACATGAGAAATGCAGGGTTACAGGGAAAAAGTTGGGGAATGAATCTGGGTGGGATGGTCTTTGGAAGGCTAGTGTGGACTTGTTGGGCCAAATGGCATGTTCATCATTGCTCACTTCCCAGATGTGAAAGGAGCCACTGACTGCACATTTTTAAAAAATTCAGTCACAGGATGCAGGCATTGCTGGCTAGAGAAACATTTGTTGCCTGTAGTTATTGAAAAGATGATGGACAGTTGTCTTCTTGAGCTACCCAAAGTCTGTGGGTTGTATGTACACTCATTGCTGTTAGGAAAGGAGTTACAGACTTTCACTCAGTGAGTGCCATAGAGGGGTACTTGCAGGTATCTACTGCCTGTATCCTTCTATTTGATAGATCGGTGGCACAAACATGGCAGTGAAGGTGCTTTCACGTCAACCATGAGTGTTCGTCAACTGCAAGGCTTCCTCTTATGGATTTGCAAGTAGACAAGACTTTTAAAGTACAACATTTCTGGTCAATTGCTTTTGTCCTGTGACAGTCGACTCTCCTGATCGCTTTGCGTCTCAAATTGTTACCGACTGGCAGCCTACAGAAAGTGACAATCCAGTTCAAAGATCTGACTGACACCTGCTGTACCCACACATAGACCATTCATGGACTGGACATTCCAATCTATTAACGTCTCATTCACTTTCCAGTGAAAGAGAAAGATAATGCATCAAGGACACTCTCATTGAAGTACATCAGCATTCACGTTACTGACTGGATTCCCTTCTTTTGTTCAGAATGCAACGGCTTATTTGTCAGGCTGCATTATAGAGCCATTTATCATGCTTTGTCCACAACATCTTAATAATGAAGCTGAGCAGTAGCAGAACAAAAACCAAAAGGAAATAAACCAGCCACCTGCCCTCTGTGTCCAAAAATCTGGAAGCCAAGAATTGGCCTGTTCAATCACATGAGAACCGATTGGCAGAAATTCACCACCAGGACTGGATGGCGTCTTTGAATATGTCTGAAAGCAAGCATAGTGTGCTTGCCAATGTATTGTATGTGGCTTGCTAGTGCTCCAGAACAATCATGGTGAATAAGGTTCAGACCCTATTTACAAGGTTACTGATTGCAATTGTACAGTACATGGAATTGTAGGAATCCCAATGTGTATACTGACCAGTGAAAATAGGTTTGTGATAGACAGTAGAACATACCTTCAGCCAAAAAGACACACCACCTATTTCACAAATAAGTAAGATGGTGTATGAATTGGTGGTGTGATTCCAGGTATGTAGGCCGTACTTTCCATGGATTGCCGGGTGTTATCCATTCAGCAACAAGTAAGGTAATCTCCATACTCAACCAGTTGGAGCTTGAAAAACCCAGAGCACATTTGCAAATGTGAGATGATTCTGCAACTGGACAACATTTACTGGAAAATCCTGAATGTATGATAAATTACACTGACAACCAATGTAGAATTGTCAACCATGCCCACTTATGGTGCACCTGTGCATACTGAAAACTGCATATTAATATGCCGAGCCTATTCCTTGCAGGCAGAAAGAATGTGTACATGCGTTGCGCCCGTTTTAACTCAGCAAAGTAGGGGACACCCGTTTCCCGGTTCATTTCTCAATGCAGCACTAGTCAGAGTCAGCCTGCCTGGTTTAAAATTTAGCAAAGCCTGTCAGTTAATTGTCAATGGGTATTAATGGATATATTCACCATGGCAGCACCTCTACCAATCAGAATCCCTTTTGCAATCATTCGGTGTTCTCTTCTCATGTGGTATAAATGTTGGCTTTCCTTTGAGAAATTCTTGCAAATTGTCAGCAAAATATTTATTCTCTCAGCAATGCATAGCTCTGTACTGATCAATATCTTATATATTTGCATGTTAATGGTCAATATTGTAACATTTAACTTTTTGTAGACAGAAACATTCTAAATTTGCATTAAAATTATTTGTTTCAGGTAAAACTAATACTTACAATAGTGAAGAGAAAGTAAATAACCTATCTTGGCCAGAAAAGTGAACAAAACATTGTAGGAGAAAATACAAATTCAAAACAACAGAAATCATATCCCAAATGGTGACTTGGAGAATAGAAAACAAGTAATGTAGAATTTAATGATTGTTATTTAAAAAGCCAGGCTAGTCAATAATAACAATGCAGTATTTAAAAAAGCAAACCAAATTGACGATGAGACTGAGAGCCATTTGTCTGTAGTGGAATTCATAATCAAGGAGATGGCAGCTTAATACTTTAAAAAAGGAATAAAATAAAAACAATACTGCTTTAAGTAATGCCATATGCATAACTATCTCATTTTTTTTTACCTCGTAACTACAACAAACATGTGCATAATCATGTTATTTGGTGTGCAGTATGCTGAAAACAGAATGAGGACTTTTCAAAACTGAAATCTGATCAGTGTGGAAATTAAGAGAAGATAGTTAGGGAAATTAAGTTTTCAACTCCCTAAGTTGGCTAGAATAATGGCAAACATGATGAATGAATTGGGTACAAGTTCAAAGATCAGACTTTTTGCCATCAAGATAATCTTCTAGAGTTATTGGTGCTCTCCTTGGATGGCATCCATGGAATGTGGGTGTTGCTGGCTGAGTCAGGATTTCTAGCCTGTCCCTAGTTGCCCTCACTAATGGCATTGTGGGTCTACCTAAATAAAATGAACTGCAGTGGTTCAAGAAGGCAGTTCGCCACCACCTTGGTTTGTTACAGTTCTTTCAAGGTGCTTTGTAAATAACATCAGTTTTGCTTGTTGTCAGTATAGGATATTTCAAGTTTAGCTGCTGTTTTAGAGCGTTGGTGGGTTTGTGGGCTATCATGATGTCAAGGTGTCTGAGTAGTCCGACAGTCATTTCCAAGATGTCTTTGATGTAGGGGAGAGTGGCTAGGGTTTCTGGACGTGTTTTGTCTGCTTGTTGTCTGCATCCCAACACCCACAAATGAAGCTGCATTAGAACGTTATTTCAACGAGCCACCGCACAATGCAGCACAGAGGAACTACACAGCGCAGAGGCAAATCACCTGCACAGTGTATTCAAAAAAGAACGGGTACCCAATGAACACAGTCAGCTGATTTCTCAGAACAAACCCCAACAAGCAGAAAAAGAAAAGGAAATCACCACAGGAAGTGACATCACACACCCAAGGAAAACTAAACACGTAAATAGAAAGCAGACAATGCCACCAGTACTTCACGAACATCTGAAAACGAACCTTCCAGCTCAGCGAGCAAACCTACATCCAGAAGCTCAACCTGAGCACAAATCTTCTCAAAGCTCGCTAACTGAGTACCATTTCAAGACTCATGGTGCAGAATGGTTAATATGATAAATTAACTTGAATGCCACTCAATTTTGCTACTGAAATCAAGCGATATTAATTTCTTTCTCTAGAAATTGGGAAGAACGGTGGCTCAGTGGTTAGCACTGCTACCTCACAGCGCCAGGGACCCAGGTTTGATTCCTGCCTCAGACGACTGTGTGGAGTTTGAACATTCTCCCCGTGTCTCTGTGGGCTTTCTCCAGGTGCTCCAGTTTCCTTCCACAGTCCAAAGATGTGCAGATCAGGTGAATTGGCCATGCTAAATTGCCCGTAGTGTTAGGTGCATAGTGTCAGGGGTAAATATAGGGTATAGGAATGGGTCTGGGTGGTTACTCTTCGGAGGGTTGATGTGGACCTGTTGGGCCAAAGGGCCTGTTTCCATACTGTAGAAAATCTGATCTAAATTGTTGTCAACCTTTCCATTGAAATATCCACCAGTATGGATTTTAGAATCATGATAGGCTGGAACTTTTGTCCTTGGAGCTTCGAAGGCTGAAGGGTGATCTTACACAGGTTTATAAAATCATGAGGGGGTTGAATAGGGTGTATAGCTGAAAATGTGTTGCTGGTTAAAGCACAGCAGGTTAGGCAGCATCCAAGGAACAGGAAATTCGACGTTTCGGGGAAACGTCGAATTTCCTATTCCTTGGATGCTGCCTAACCTGCTGTGCTTTAACCAGCAACACATTTTCAGCTTTGATCTCCAGCATCTGCAGACCTCACTTTTTACTCAAATAGGGTGTATAGCCAAGGTCCTTTTCCCAGAGTAGGGGAGTCCAAAACCTGAGGGCATAGGTTTAAAATGAGCGGGGAAAAATTAAAAGGGTCCTGAAGTGCAACTTTTTCACACAGAAGGTGGTGTGTGTATATGGAATCAACTGCCAGAGGAAATGGTAGAGGCAAGTACGGTTACAACATTTCAAAGACATTTGGACAGGTACATGGATAGGAAAGGTTTAGAGGGATGTGGGCCAAATGCTGGCAAATATGACTGGTTCCATTTCAGAAACCTGGTCAGCATGGACAAGTTGGACCAAAAGGTCTGTTTCTCACTGTTTGACCCTGTTGCATCCAGAAACACCTAAATTCACAAACAGGCTTCAGAATGTGCAAGATCAAGACTTTCCTGAATGATATCAACTAGCCAGATTTACACTCATCTTAAAATTAATCAAATATATTGTTTTCTTATTCCCATTTTTATCTCTGTTCTCTTGCTTTATTTTCTATAGAATTGTCTTTAGCAGAGAAGCAGTAAAACAGTTACTTGCAAGTGGATGCAGTTGTTACAGTAATGATGCGCCTGACGACATGGTTCTAGGAATGTGCTTCAACAGCCTTGGTATCCCAGTAACACACAGTCCTCTTTTCCACCAGGTAATCCTCCCTTTCACATCATTCGCTGTCAGTACAAAAACAATCGTTTGCAACCTGGGAGTAGAAGAATTGAGTGATTATTTCTTTACGTGTATTTAAAAATAGGGATCACTGCAAATGCCTGTCAGTCCATGAAAAGAGAAATGTTAGCATTGCCATTTCAGATGACAGATGATTTCTATTCAAAATGCTAACCCTTTATTCTCAGATGCTGACAGACTATATGTTCATTTCCAACAATTTGTTTTCCTTTTCACTATATGTTCAGTGCTTTTAATCTGTTCAGTGCTTTTAACTAAGTTTTAGCTATTAAAAATTATGCACTATTTTGCAAATGAATTCAATGTTAATGTTAATTTTTTTGTCAAATATAGTGGACCCTTGAGCATTATTAGATGGTCACATGTTATCTGGCTGACCACCCTCTACTGATATGGGTTTTCAAAAGGACTTTAGTACCAAACGCACTATGACTCCTTTCCTAATCAAAAATCAGACAATTGCTGAAATTAAAGAGGGAGTGCGTTCCGTTTCAGCAGTTGTATGTTTGTTCCACAATTCTATCTCATTTGTAATTAATAGGTTTAAAGTGAGGTGATGAAAATTTAAAGGAAATATGCAAGACATATTGTTTATGCAGAGAATGGTCAATGTCTGGAACGTGCTGCCAGGAGGGGTGGTAAGAGCATATACAATAGTAACGTTTGAGAGGCATTTAGACAGACACATGAACAGGCAAGCTACAGAGGGATAGGGACCATACGCAGACAGATGGACTTAGTTTAGAACAGCAATGTGGCCAGCATGTTTGTGGTGGGCTGAAGGGTCTGTTTATGTGCTGTACTATTCTATTTTCTTAAATAAAGCCACCTACATTTTTTTTCAGGTTTATGACTTAAAATGATATTCTTTTACCCTTAATTCCTGTGACCCAAACATAGACATCATTTTGGATCTAAACTCTTAACAACAACTCCTCTTCCTAAAGAGTACATTTCTATAGGAGACAACTGGCTCATTCTGATCCCATGCTAACTCTGCCTGATCAGATCACTCTTTTGTTTTTTTAAAGCTGTTGTCAACCATTTTCCCAAAATTGAGTTGAAGCATAAGGGTGAATTCCCTTTCTTTCAGGATGGATAACATATTTCCTGCTTCCTAATCCAATAGCATGTTCCTCAATTTCAATGAGTTTTGAAAGATATCATTGAAGGGATCTGTGATCACCTCAGCTAATTCCAATCTGCTCCTGGACTGAAATTGTCAGTCTCTTTTAACTTCAGCTCCATCAACCATCTATTATGGTTTGAAGTCTTCCTGCGCCCACATATTTCTTTCTCAAATCGGTTGCACCTCTTTCAACAATAAAAAAATCAAAACATTTATTTCAAATCCCACGGTTTATCTATTTTTAGATATCGATTCCTCAATGCCAGTGAAACCAATTCAATTTCTCTTTATGCTCTTTCTCCTAATTTACTTGGTTTACAATACAGAATGATGTCATCAGCGTGGGTTCAATTCCCACACCTGCTGAGGTTAACATGGAGGATTACCTCTCACCTCATCTGAGATGTGGTGACCCTCCAGTTAAACCACCACTAGTCATCTCTTTCTGAAAAAAAGAGCATACTTATGATCTGGGATAACTATAGAGACTTTATATTTTTACTTAAAGAATTCCTTGCCATTATCCATTAGATTTTCTACTTACATTCTGTATTTATGCCATTTCCTGGATGTCCCTCTAACTGATTTTGTAAGTCTCCCTGTTTATTCTTTCATTGTACATTTCAAAATTTTAATGTACCTTTTCTTTCTTAATTACATCTTTATGATTCTTTTTGGGCTCTCAGATATATTACTGAAATGAGAATAGAAAAGAAATTAATAAAATAAATTTATAACACATAGATTCCAATGATCCAATATATCAGTTAGTTAGACACAAATTCAATACTCTCCTTGTGATTTTGCTTACTGACTATTGGAAAAATATTTTGAAATAGTACAGTAAACTCTCATAAATGCAGATGGTCTCCATCGCAAGTCTAGTCTATGCCGGGAAGAATAAATTCCATCAAGACTGCAAATGGTGTGTTGACACCCACCAGTTGTTAGGATTATCCACAGTAGTACATTATCTCCATTTCAATCTCTAGTGGCCTGTAAAATATTCCTACACTAACATTTATCCCTTTTCTACCCCTGTGTCTACATTCAAACATTTTGCACCAATTTTATGATAGCTTTATTTGTAAAAAGTGAGCGACCCATGTGCAGATTTATTTTTTTCTAGAGAATTAAATTGGATATTTTGGACTTACAGTATTTTCGAAAGCTTATATACTCTTTAAAATAAATAGTTCCATGCTGACAGTAATGGTTATTTTAAAACCGACAAGTCCTCTTCCGATTCACCGTAAGGGGGGGCGATCTCTCACCTCTCTGTACAGTGGAAACAAGCAGTTCCTCATTTATATTCAAGAGTGTTACATGCAATTTTGAATATTTACCAACTTTTACTAATAGTAATCAACTTATTGTCCGATTGGCCATCAAACTGATTCAGAATTCCTGTTACTTCCCCTCACACAACTTCAGCCATTGCTACCTATTTAAGACTAAATATGCCTATCAAAGTACATTTTCAATGTCATTCACTATTCTTTCAACAACAGAAGTAAGAACTAAATATTCTGGGTGCACAAATCAATATATAATGTGCATTTTAAGCTATCTTTCAAGACAGTGGGTATAATGTGTAATGGAAGAGTTCACTTAGAAACTAAAACATTTGATTGAGAATATCCAACTGATCTCCCTGAGGCAGTGGATAGAATGTGTAATTGAAGAGTTCAGTTAGAAACCAAAACTTTTGATTGAGAATATCCAACTGATCTCCCTGATATCAAGTTGTGACTTTGCCACTCACCCTGGAGAAACAATATAAGCAGTTGCATATTCTATCCCCCAGGACCTCCACAAATGTTACTGACACAACAGAGATTGGCTGTTTACTTTCTGTAGAGATTTTTCAGACCTGTCCCCTAATTGAAATGGAAAATAATACTTGCTTATGATTCTTTCTGTTTTACCATGAATGAGAGTAGCTTTAATAGTTAAACTCTTAAGTTAAGCAAGCAGATATAACCAATAATAAAAAGAAGAATTAGTGGTCCGTCTTCTTGACCTCAAGGTTCCATGGAAAAAACAACTTAACTTTTATCGATATTAAAAGTCACTTCAACCTCAGATCATATTTTCTTTTATAAGCATGTACAACCTTCTTAGCTGTACAAAAAACATAAAAGGAGTTGTGTTTCATGATCACACAAATATCTGAATGAATACTTTATGCATATTACCTGAACCTCAATTATCCAAACGAGGCACTATTTTATTTGGATAATCGATTATTTGGTTAATCGATTAAATGCTCAGATTTCTTAAAGTCTGCTCCCCATTCAGGAGACTGCAGCAGCACAGCGTGCGAGGCCCCACCCCCAACACCACTCCTACCTCCCCGTCCAACCCCGCACCCCCACCTCTCAACCCGTCCAACAGCCCCCTGTCCCCAGAACTCCATCCAACACTGCTCCCCGCTCCCAGAACCCCATCCAACCCCATCCCCCAACTCTGCCCCCTAACCACCCCCAATCACACCCCCTGACCCCCAAACCCATCCAACACCACCCCACCACCTCTCCAGGACAGCCGGAGTGTACACCAACAACAAGACTGCTGCAGCGCACGCACGCATGCACCTTTTTACTGCTACTGTTTGACAGGCTCTGTGTCTTCCCTGTGCAGGACAATGTTGGAGAGATTATCTGGGGAAGGGTGGTTTCGGATAAGTGTGGGAAGAGAGCGCGGGCAGGCAGATAGTCATTTGGAGACAGTGCCTGTTTAATCATTGTCACAAAAGATGCGATCACTGTTGGAAACACGTCTTTGATGTAATGTTTCTATTGGGACCTCGAGATTTCCTTTGGAGAATCTGATTTTTGGATCATTGATATTCAGATAATCGAGGTTCCTCTGTACTTGAGAAACAAATCTAAATGCTATCCCCAAAAGTGGGTGGGTGGTTGCATTGATATAATGTCACTGAACTAGTAAGCTAGGTAAATGTCTGGGGTGGGGTGGGGGGGTGTTGGTTAGTGGGGTGCGTGATTTAAATCCTACCATGGCAACTGGTGATGTTTAATCAATAAGAATCTGGAATGACCATATAACCATTGTCAATCGTTGTAAATATCCATCTTGTTTACTACTGTCCTATAGGGAAGGAAATCTGCTGTCCTTTCCTGATCTGGCATACATGTAACTTCAGACCTGATGTGGTTGACTCTTAACTGCCCTCCGACCAATTAGAGATGGGCAGTAAATGCACATCCTGTGAACAAATACAAAGATTAGACTTACTTAATGATATAACTGTTCATCATGACATTGGGTAACGTTGGGCTGCAGTAAGCTTCTAAATAATAACAACCAAAGGTATGAAAGGCATTCCAAAACTAACGATTTGTAATTATAAAGCACTTTTAACATGATAAAATATTGCAGGGCTCAGAAGAGAATTATCAAACAAAATTAGACAGAGCTAAGTAAAGAAATTCTAAGAAAACTGAGAGGCAGATTTTAAGGAATGCTATTAAATTTTTTTTCCCATTTTGATTTAATGTCTTTCCAAAAGATGGTACCTGTCATTGTAGCATTCTCCCAGTTGTGCAGTGTATTATCAGGCTGGATTATATGCTCAATTTATGAAGCAAAAGAGTTCCACCACTAAGCAAGGCTGAATTTATTATCAAATTTACGTTTTAAAATCATCTTATATTTTCCGGAATAGATTATTTTTGCCAAGTATTTGTTAATTCTCAAAAAACAAAATAATTAGACCGTAAGACATAGAAACAGAACGAGACCATTAAGCCCATCAAGTCTGCTCTAACATTCAATGTGATGATGGCTGTTTTGATAATCCTCAACTTTTCTCCCTTTTCCCCTAGCTCTTGACTCCCTTACTGATTAAAATCTATTTATTCAAGTCCTGTGTTGTTTCCTGGTTCTAGGAGAAAGTGAGGACTGCAGATGCTAGAGATCAGAGATGAAAATGTGTTGCTGGAAAAGCGCAGCAGGTCAGGCAGCATCCAAGGAGCAGGCGAGTCGACGTTTCGGGCATGAGCCCTTCTTCAGGAATCCCTGAAGAAGAGCTCATGCCCGAAACGTCGACTCTCCTGGTCCTTGGATGCTGCCTGACCTGCTGCGCTTTTCCAGCAACACATTTTCAGCTTGTTTCCTGGTTCCCCAGTATTATTTCCTGAGTCTGGATCTCTAAGGGTCTATGTTGTTGCCATATCTCTAAGAGACAACAGTACATACATTGTTGGAGATACATCTGAGAGACTTAGACCTCTATAAAACTGCAATTAATTTATTAAGTACTTAAACAAATAACACACACTTTTAACTCCTAGAGATATCTCAATCACTGTCTTTCACTACCCTGATTTCTGTAACTAAATCCAAACATTATTATCTGGGAGATTTTGCAGCTGGCCAGGCTGGAATTCTGCTTGATGTCTTCAGCATGCCTCCTGATGTAGGGTACCTTCTTGCAACATTAATCTTCAAAGTTTTGTTGCACCAAGGCCTTTCTGTGCCTTATTTGGAATTAACTGTGCACGTGACCAATCCTGAATACTTTGATCAAAAGTATGCCTTATTGGACTAATCCATGCACGTGAGCAATCCTGAATATTTTGTCCAAATGTATGCCTTATCTGGCAAAGTCAGCAGTTACTGATTTCCTGCAGTTTTAACTCTTAGCAGACTTGACTGACTCAGTATAATTTCACTCACATAACAGCCCATCATCAGTTCCTGTTATCTTCAACCTTATCCAACAAAGTTCACTGTTGCCTCATTACTTATTTATATATTTATAGAGGTTCTTGCTGTCTATCATGCTATTACTTGCAAGTTTATCTCAAAGTTTATCTTTTCCCTGTTTTTTGGCTGTTTTTGTTGGAATTTAAAGCTTTCCCAATCACTAATAATTGCCTCATGGTACATTTTTTTTCTTTCAAGTTGATGCCAGCCTTAACTAACTTGGTTAATCGTGACTGTTGTATCTCCTTCCAGAAACCTTCATTCTCACTGAGATATAGCTTTGCTGTGAGCTATGACTTATTTTCTTAAATACCTGCCATTTTTCCTCGAGTGCGACGGTATGAAATGTTTCAGACGGCTTTCAATCTGGCATCTTTGTGCATGTAAACAGGTGTCACTGGACACATGAAGTTGCTATTTGAATCTTTGAAGGAAGTTGAGAGGAAGTCTTCCAGAAACTGCTTAGAGACAATAGCTGTTTTAGTTTCTCAGCTGTCAGATCCTCAAAAGGGCTTCTCAGAAAAAGTGGCAGAGATTGAGCTGGGTGACTTATCTCTTCGAAGGGCATAATGCACCTGATCTCCAAACAATATCAAAACACCAAAACTCCTAAGAGCCATAATATCAGACTTGTGACTTTACAGTAAGTCACAGAAGTTCCACATCTGCCAACTTCAATTGTTTACTTAGCTTAAGACCTGTGGCTTTCAATAAGTGGTTTTGAAAAAAAAGCGTCTCACTGTGTCCTTTCAGTGAACTTCTAAAAACAGGTCCCGGTGTCTCCTCAGTATGTCAAATAACCAATTATCCAAATCCCCTTTAGACACAAGTCCTTAAGAAATATTAATAGTGGAAATGCTCAATAACACTGTTCACTTGCAGCATTTTTTTCAGCAAATTCTGGAGATCTAAAACAGTTCTGGGAATGAAGTAAGTTCATAACAATAAAATGATGCTTCTTTAAAAACAATAAGCATTGTAAAACCTGAAGTTAGAACTTTTCAAAGGCTGATGGAATAGTTATTAAAAATTTGACAAACCAAGCAAATTAGAATTATCTGATAATTATGAACAGGAAAGCAATATCTGACATCACCATTGCATTTATTTTCTAGGCACGACCAGTGGATTATCCAAAAGATTATCTTGCACATCAGGTTCCAATTTCATTCCATAAGCACTGGAATATTGATCCAATTGAAATCTATCAAACTTGGTTGGCTAAAGAAGATGATCCTGTATCACACCAAATAATAAAGGAGCCAAAAAATGAAAGGGAAGATTTATGAATGCCTTAATAATGAAAAAACATTTATAATATATAGGTAAATAGTTCATTTAGTTTTCATGAAGAAGGCATTCAACTAGCATTGCGGTTTTTGAAACACCTTCCAAAGCTGTATTCGTATTAATAACTTTGCTTAATACTTTTTATATTACAAAGTAAAATGCTGAATTATATTTGTAATTCCCTTGGACAGTATTTGACAAGTATTTCTGGAAAGTATGTGCACTTTTTCTTTTCTGTTATATAATTATCTAATTTTGTAAAAATAAATTCCTATCTGTATATCTATATAAATAACTTATTTTATTATACCCAAACTGCCATTTGCTACTTCAATTTGCCACTGTGATAATGAAAATTTCTGGGGGAAAGCTTATTCTCTGTCAACAAGATCAGACTGGCTATCCATTTTACACAATGGCTACACAGACAGTGTACATCACAGAACGAGGCCAATCGCTCCATTGTGTTTGTGTTGCCCAGAAAAGAGCCATCCAGCCTGATACTATTTCCCACTGTTAGTTGTCTACCGATTACAGCATTCCACTTGTATATCCTGTTTTTTCTTAGATCAGTAAGGGTTTCAGTTTGTACAATCTTTTCTAGCTGTGAGTTTGAGACCACCCTACTCTGAGTGAAAAGAATTCTTCTCAATTCCCTCAAATCCTTATGACAATGACTTGCGTTTAACGTTCTCTAGTTATTGATCTTTCTGTTAAAGGAAATAAACCCTTTCTTCAATTTGCTCCAAATTCCTCACAGTTCTACACTTTATTACTCTGCCCTCATCTGTTCCAAAGTAAAGCATTCCCCCCCCCCCCCCTCCCCCACCAACTAAACTTCCCTCACAGCTAAAATTCTCCATACCTGACCACATTTTCATAAATTTGCTTTGTGTCCTCTCCAAAACAATCATATCCTTCCCTGGAACAAAGTGACTAATGCTTCGTGTTGTGCGATTCTAGTGCAACCACTAGAATTGCATTCTGTGGCTCAGCTAATGAAGGATTTTGTCCCATTTGCCTTTTTAATTGCTTTACATATCTGTCTGTTAGCTTCAGAGATCTACACTTCCCAATATCTTACTATTTTTGTATTTTGTTGTCTTATTTGCTGTTCCTAAAACCACCTTAGATTAAGTTCAATTTACAGTTTTATTGCCAATCTGATTTGCATGCAGACCAAAGTTTTCTTCCTTACCATCAGCCATGCACCCATTTCTATATCATCTCCAAACATCTTTTAATCATTGGTTGTACAACTGGGCATATTACTAAGTCTTACGAAACACCTCTGGCAACAACCTTCTTGTCACAAAAACACATCAGCTTTGCTTCCTGTCACTATGCCATTTTTACATTTGATATAATATTTTCTGTTGGAGCTCATGGGCTGATACTTTTCTGATTTGCGGGCACATTACAAAACCTCTTTTTTTTAAAAATCAAGGTAGCAAGGATGATCAATCAAGTTAATCAGACAAAATTTTCCTTCAGTGTATACATGCAGATTAATATGCACCTTCTTAAGTGGCAACTTATTTTGTTCTTCAAAAGATTTTTCCAATAATTTGCCTGCCAACAAGGAGGACTAGCCTGTAATTACTCAATCTTTCCCTTCTTCAGTTCTCAAACAGCTACATAACAGTGCTAGTTTATGCTTGACATCAATGGAGGGTAAAATTAGTAGCAAGGCTTAATAGTGATACACAATAAATGGTGCAGAGCTGTGCAGATTGTGAGAAAGCTGTGAATTTGAGTCTGAAGACTTTGTTCAGGCCATTGAATTTTGTCCCATATTGTTGCTTGCTCTGAAATATCATATTCTGAGCTCAGGTATAATCATATTAGTGAATCTTCGTTATGTTAGGAAAGGTGGCAGCAGATGAAGAATGCATCCCAGGTGGACGATAGAAGGTGAAAGATGCAGAAATGGCTGTATTTTTTATTCATTCACAGGACATGAATATCCATCCAGAGGGCAGTCAGGAGTCAGCCACATTACTGTGGGTCTGGAGTCACATGTAGGCCAGACCAGGTGAGAATGTCAGATTTCCTTCCATGACGGGCATTAGTGAGCTAGATTGGTTTTTCCCACCAAATGGCAATTATTTCATGGTCATCAGTAGATTCTTAAATCTAGATATCTTTCAATGTATTCAAATTCCACTCAGATTTGAACCTGGGTCAGCAAAACATTAGGTAAGTCTCTGGATTAATAGTCTAGTGATAATAGGGCCATTGCCTCCTTGTGGATACTACCCTGTGTCAAGATGATTTACGTACTTCAGGACAAAGCAGCTTGCTTGCACCGCATCCACCATCTTCATCATTTATTCTGTCTTCCAATGCACAGTGGCAGTTGCAAAATGGTAAGTTAGTTAACAAAACAGGCATTTGGTAGGACCAAGCACCTCCATCCTACGGTCATTTCCCCCACCTGCATCTCCATGACACTTACGAAGGAATGAGCTCCACAACACAAAAGGGTCCAGAAACAAGAAAAGCTAGTCGAGCTTTAAAAACTTGCGCTTGATGTTTTTTTCTAATCCTTCCAGGATGTAAGAATTGCTGGCAATGCCAGTATTTATTGCCTAACCCTACTAGCCCAAGGTTGAGCTATTTTATTGAATAATTGTAGTTCATTTGAGGCAGGTACACCTGTTGTGCTGTTTGGGAGTAGAATTCCAGGATTTTGGCACGTGACAGGAAAGAGTATATTCCTGGGAATATGTCCAGGGAAGTTATTTGGTCTGAACTGAAAAATAAGAAAATGATGGTCACCTTATTGGGATGTAGCATAGACCCCTCCAATAGTCAGTAGGATATTGAGATACAGATTTGTAAGGAAATCTCAGCTATCTGTAAGAATAATAGGACAGTTATGGGAGAGGATTTAACTTTCTAAACATAGACTGGGACTGCCATAGTGTTAGGGACTTGGATGGAGAGGAATTTAAGTGCGTACAAGAAACCTTTCTGATTCAGTATGTGGATGTACCTACTAGGAAAGGTGCAAAACCTGACCTACTCTTGGGAACTAAAGCAGGGCAGGTGACTGAGGTATCAGTGGAGGGGGCACTTTGAGGCCAGCGACCATAAATCTATTCATTTAAATTGTAATGGAGAAGGATAGATCGGATCTGAATGATAAAGTTCTAAATTGGAGGAAGGCCAATTTTGACCGTGTGAGGCAAGAACTTTCAGAAGTTGATTGGGGATGAATGTACTTGGGTAAAGGGACGGCTGGTAAATGGGAAGCCTTCAAAAATAAGGTAAGTGTCTGCAGACAATATATTCCCGTTAGGTTGAAAAACAAGGCTATATGTGTAGGGATGATGAGAAAAATTGAGGTCGAGGGAAAATTTGTTCAAGAAAAAGAAGGAAGCATATGTCAGGTATACTCAGCGAGTTTAAGTGATTCCCTAAAAGGGTATAAAAGCAGTAGGAGTATACTTGAGTGAAACCAGGAAGGCAGAATGTGGACATGAGATAGCTTTGGCAAATAGGGTTAAGGAGAATGCAAAGGGATTCTGGAAATACATTAAGGACAAAAGGGAAACGAGGGAGAGAATAGGGCCTCTTTAAGATCTCAAACTCAGCACCACTTTCCTAACCTGCAATCTTCTTCCTGACCTCTCCGCCCCCACCCCCACTCCGGCCTATCACCCTCACCTTATCACCTTCACCTTAACCTCCTTCCATCTATCGCATTTCCAATGCCCCTCCCCCAAGTCCCTCCTCCCTACCTTTTATCTTAGCCTGCTTGGCACACTTCCCTCATTCCTGAAGAAGGGCTCATGCCCGAAACGTCGATTCTCCTGCTCCTTTGTTGCTGCCTGACCTGCTGCGCTTTTCCAGCAACACATTTTCACCTCTTTAAGATCAGCAAGGCCACCTAGTGTGGAATCACAACAGATAGGGCAGATACTAAATGAGTATTTTGTATCAGTGTTTAATGTAGAGAAGGAATTGGAAGATAGAAAATGTGAGGAAATAAGTAGCAACATCTTTAAAAAACATCCATATTGCAGAGGAGGTGGTGCTGGACATCCTAAAAGGAATAAAAGTGGATAAATCCATGGGACCTGATCAGGTGTACTCTAGAACTCTGTGGGAAGCTAGGGAAAAAATTGCTAGACCCCTTGCTGAGGGATTTGTATCATTGATAGTCACAGCTGAGGTGCCAGAAGATTGGAGGTTGGCTAATATGATACTATAATTTAAGAAAGATGATAAGGAAAAGTCAGAGAATTTGAGGCCGGTGAGCCTGATATCAATGGTGACCAAGTTGTTGGAGGGGATACTGAGGGACAGGATTTACATGGATTTGGAAAAGCAAGGACTGATTAGAGATAGTCAACATGGCTTTGTTCATGGGAAATCATGACTTGTACTTGACTGAGTTTTTTGAAGAAATAACAGAGGATTGATGAGGACAGAGCTGTGGACTTCAGTAAAGCATTTGACAAGGTTCCTCATGGTAGACTGGTTAGCAAGGTTAGATCACTTGGAATAGAGGGAGAGCTAGCTTTTTGGATACAGAACTGGCTTGAAGGTAGAAGACAGAGGGTGGTAAAGGGTTGTTTTTCAGACTGGAGGCCTGTAACCAGCAGTGTGCCACAAGGATCGGTGCTGGGTCCACTGCTTTTCATCATTTATATAAATGATTTGGATGTGAATATGGGAGGTATAGTTAATAAATTTGCAGATGACACCAAAATTGGAAGGGTAGTGGACAGTGAAGAAGGTTACCTCGGATTATAATGGGATCTTGATCAGCTGGGATAAGGAGAGGCAGATGGAGTTTATGATAGATAAATGTGATATGCTGCATTTTTCTGGTCTTTCTGGGAGGAAAACATGTCTGATAATGTGACTGGACTAACAACCCAGAAGCCCCAAGGAAAGCTTGGGCTCATGGGTTCAAATCCCACAGCTGTTACGCATTTAAATTCAATTAATAAATCTGGAACTAAAGTTAGTTTCAGAACTATGGTCGAGGATTGTTACAAATACCTATCTGGTTCATTAATGCTTTATGGTGAAGAACATCTGCCATGCTCACCAGGCTGGGCCTACACGTGGCTCTAGAATCACTGCAACGCGGCTCAATCTTAACAGCCCTCTGAAATGGCGAAGGAATCTACTCATCTGAAGGGTAATTAAGTATCAGTTACATCAACATCAACATCAACATTCCATGCTGAGCTTCTCCAGTAACTTCTGTTTTTGAAAATTAGAATTAGGTTTATTGTTACATTTACTCAAGGACGAAATACTAGAGTACAGTGACATGTGTACAATGTTTCCACGTAAGGCACCATCTTAGGTGCAAAGTACCTACGTACAAATCTTAGGTCCCAAAATAAAGAGAGAAGCTAAAAGTTATACATTTCTGTACTTCATGGTATAAATTGGGAAGATAAAGAAATAAAGTTAAAAGACAAATGTTACAGTCATTCTATAGCCTGCAGTCTCAGCAGGCGCAGTTACAAAGCTGAATGGTCAGCAGTCACAGGGCCATTACAGAGCGAGACAGCCAGCAGTCACAAGACCAGTACAGAGCAGGACAGCCAGCAGTCACAAGACCAGTACAGAGCAGGACAGTCAGCGGTCACAAGACCGATACAGAGCGAGACAGCCAGCAGTCACAAGACCAGTGCAGAGCGGGAAGGCCAGCAGTCACAGGTCAGCACAAAGCAGGATGTCCAGCTGTCACAGGACTGGTAAGGAGCGAGACAGCCAGCAGTCACGGGGCTGTTGTCCTCTGGGCTTCTGGGTTGTTAGTCCAGTCATATTATCAGACATGATTTCCTCCCAGAAAGACCAGAAAAATAATACGTACTAGGAAATGGATGTTTTGATCACACAGGAGCTCCATTTTAAGACAAATTGGACCAGTACTTGTTACTCACAGGTTTTATTGGATTTTCTTTCTGACTTATGTAAGGTAATAGCGCTAACAAATATTTTTAAAATGATTTTGTTGGCGCTGAGGATAGTGTTGCTTTAAATGTCCTTTTTCATTGTTTGGATGAATTTGTATTTGTTCAAACATGAGATAATGAATCTAATTTTTAAACATTTTTAGTCATTCATGGGATGTGGGTGACACTAACTTTATTGCCCATCTGTAATTGGTCTTGAGAATGTGGTGGTGAGCTGCTTTCTTGAACTGCTGCAGACCATTAGGATTAAGTAGGGAGGGAGTTCCAGGAATTTGATCCAGGATCAACAAAGGAACAGTGATACATTTCTAAGACTGGATGTTGACTGGTTTACAGGGGAGCTTTCAGCTGCCAGTGTTCCCATGTATCTGCTGGCCTTGAGCTTCTAGGTGGTAAGGGCCATATGTTTGGAACAGCTATATATAAGACTGTGACTTATTATGAATAATTAACATCAATCCCAGTGACAGATTTGTTTAACCAACCTTCAGTCTGCATCAATATAACCCAAATTCTTTCAAAGGTTCTTAAAATACACGATGAAGTAAAATGTGCAAACTCATCTGTGGCTTTGCACAGCTAAAACACTTGATTATTTGTTTCAGTGTTTTCAGAAAAACTGCTGGAACAGCATTTTTTTCACTCATGAAGAGACATTAATGAAACACTACAGAAATTTTCCAGTAATTTGAAAGAAAGGATAATCATGAAGTTGCCGTTACTATTTGGGACACATCTGTCTCCCATTCCAATTAAAAGTTGAAGACTACTTGGACATTGTTATTTAAGGAAAAGGTTTTAATGTTTACATGGTGGGATTCATTTCTGGCAGATACAATAATCACTCCCTATTTCAATGAGGCAAAACTGGTTTGGTATCTTGTAAATCTTTGCCTGTTCTTAGGAAATTCATAATATGGACAAAATATTTGATCCCCTTAGAACGGTTTACTTAGCTCCCTATGTGCATCTGTGAGAACTAAGGTAATTAAGTCCAACATTCAAAATTATCCACCCGCAAGGATCTAAGAAGTGCTAATTTTCAGAAGGAAATGAATTATTTGAGTCTTTACATAAATCAATCTAAGATTGCAGGCCTCGGAAAGAAGTGAATGTGCCATCTGTTGTATACCTGAACACTTGAAAACTAATTTGCTTTCAGTAAGTGCTGGTTGGATTATATTGAAGCAGGGAATTCATTTCATCAGTTTCACGAAGTAGAAAATGTCAAGGATATGCTGATGATGGCAATTTTGCCTCTAATAAATTTAAAACAAGTGAGAGTTAAATTGGATGATCTTTGAAAATAAATGAAGGGATTGTAAAGCATTTAACTCACGCATTGATTGCAATATTGGCAGCATCCCAACTTTGCTATTTATTCATTTGAATAAGTATTGCATCTAGCACCTGAACAGAAGTTGGTTACTGAGGATGTCAGTGGAGGGAGCACTATCGAGATTGATGAGGGACACAAATCTATCCTGCCCTGCTTCATTGGGAGGTGTACTCTGTCTGGAAAATGTGCTGCAGGTTGTAATAAAGAGAATCTGACCGTAGAAAGAATGAAGGATGATACAGCAAAGGAGAGAACAGGCACCCTGTTTTTCAGACACTGCACTTGGGTTTTTGTGGAGAACATCACTTGGAAAGAAACACTGATAGCACCTACAGCACAGTATGTACTGTCGGTGGAGAATTTCAATGCCCATTACCAAGAGTGGCTCAAAAGTGTGATTATGAACTCAGCTGGCAGAAGAATATATCTGTCAGATTGGTATTACAACAAATGCTGGAAGACCAACAAGATAGAACATAGAACAGTACGGCACAGAACAGGCCCTTCAGCCCACGATGTTGTGCCAACCATTGATCCTCATGGAAGGTAAACCTAATGTATGAACCCTTAAATTTCTGTGACCATATGCATGTCCAGCAGTCTCTTAAATATCCCCAATGGCCTTGCTTCCACAACTGCTGCTGGCAATGCATTCCATGCTCTCACAACTCTCTGTGTAAAGAACCTGCCTCTGACATCCCCTCTATACTTTCCGCCAAGCAGCTTAAAACTATGACCCCTCATGTTAACAATTTCTGCCCTGGGAAAAAGTCTCTGGCTATCAACCCTATCTATGCCTCTCATTATCTTGTACACCTCAATTAGGTCCCCTCTCTTCCTTCTTTTTTCCAATGAAATAAGTCCAAGGTCAGTGTTGGGATCCATTATTAAGGTTAGGTAGTGTAAGAAACTTTATTGTTAGGTAGTGCTCACGTAAGGTAGTATTAGCAAGTCTGGAACTTATTAGCTTCACTAGCCAACAGTAAGCCATTATGTTACACTAAGAACAGACTGAAAAGCTGATGGCATAGCCTGAAGAGGCCCCAGGGAGGGTGAGAGATAACAGGACATTAGAGCCGTGTCTAGAAGCACGTAGCTCAAACTGAGGTAATAGAACGTTATCATGTGAGACCCAATCACATACGAAAAATTCTGCTTTTTACCAAATAAGGATGTAACTCTGGAATGTGAGAGAACAAAAGGATAGACAAATTTAAAAAATAGTCAGAACGCCTTCTCCAGCAAGCCTGATACCTTGCTGTAACTCGATTCTCTCTCGAATAAAGCAGTCTGTTTCTTAAAATCTGACCCGGTGTCTCATTCCTCTGAAACGAACACGGGGACGGTAGAACCGTCCTAACAGTCAGTCAACCTCTCTTTGTAAGATAGGCCCTTCATTCCAGGCAGCATCCTGGTAAACCTCCTCTGAACCCTCTCCAAAGCATCCACATCTTTCCTATAATAGGGTGACCAGAACTGGACGCAGTATTCCAAGTGCGGTCTAACCAAAGTTTTATAGAGCTGCAACAAGATCTCATGACTCTTAAACTCAATCCCTCTGTTAATGAAAGCCAAAACACCATATGCTTTCTTAACAACCCTGTCCATTTGGGTGGCCATTTTAAGGTTACTATGTACCTACACACCAAGATCCCGCTGTTCCTCCACACTGCCAAGAATCCTGTCTTTAATCCTGTACTCCAACTTTCAAGTTCGACCTTCCAAAATGCATCACTTCGCCACCTCTCAGCCTATCTCTGCATCCTGTCAATATCATGATGCAGCCTACAACAGCCCTCTATATTGTCAATGACACCTCCAACCTTTGTGTCGTCTGCAAACTTGCTGACCCATCCTTCAATCTCCTCATCCAAGTCATTAATAAAAGTTACAAGGAGTAGAGGCCCAAGAACAGAGCCCTGTGGAACACCACTCACCACAGACTTCCAGACGGAATACTTTCCTTCCACGACCACTCACTGTCTTCTGTCGACCAGCCAATTCTGTATTCAAACAGCTAAATTTTCCTATATCCCATTCCCCCTGACCTTCTGAATGAGCCTACCATGGGGAACCTTATCAAATGCCTTGCTGAAGTCCAGATACTCCACATCCACCACTCGACTCTCATCAACTTGTCTAGTAATATCCTCAAAGAACTCAATAAAATTTGTGAGGCATGACCTGCCCCTCACAAAGCCGTGCTGACCGCCTTTAATCAAGCCATGCTCTTCCAGATGGTCATAAACCCTATCCCTCAGAATCCTTTCTAACACCTTGCAGACATCAGACGTGAGACTTACTGGTCTGTAATTGCCGGGGATTTCCCTATTTCCTTTCTTGAAGAGAGGAATTACATTTGCCTCCCTGCAGTCCTCAGGTACGACTCCGGTGGAGAGCGAGGATGCAAAGATCTTCGCAAGCAGCAAAGCAATCGCATTTCTCGCTTCCCAAAGCAGCCGAGGACAAATCCGGTCTGGCCCTGGCGACTTGTCAATCTTAATGTTTGTCAAAATTTTCAGCACATCAGTTCCTCAATCTCTCTCCATTCTAGCATGCTTACCTGCTCCTCAATGGTTTCATTCATTACAAGGTCCTTTTCTTTAGTAAAGACAGAAGCAAAAAACTCATTTAGAGCTTCCCCTATCTCCTCAGACTCTATACATAAGTTCCCTATGCTATCCCTGATCGGCCCTACTCTTTCTTTGACCATTCTCTTATTCCTCACATATGTGTAAAATACCTTTGGATTCTCCCTAATCCTTCCTGCCAAGCCTTTCTCGTGCCCCTTCCTGGCTCTCCTCAGACCATTTTTGAGCTCCTTCCTCGCCTGCCTGTAATCCTCTAGAGCTGAGCAAGACCCTTGCTTCCTCCACCTTACGTAAGCTGCCTTCTTTCTTTTGACAAGAAGCTCCACCGCTCTCGTCATCCAAGGTTCCTTTATCTTACCCCTTCTTGACCTATCTCAGGGAAACATCAGGGGAACACATTTATGCATCATTCGCAACAACTGTTCCTTAAACAGTCTCCACATGTCTATAGTGCCCTTTCCATGGAACAATTGCTCCCAGTCCATGCTTCCCAACTCACGTCTGATAGCATCATAGTTTCCTTTTCCCCAATTAAATATCCTCACATTGTGCCTGCTTCTCTCCTTCTCCATAGCTATGTAGAATGTGAGGCAGTTGTGGTCACTATCACCAAAATGCTCTCCCACCACAAGATCTGACACCTGCCCCGGCTCATTGCAAGGCACCAAATCCAAAATGGCCTCTCCCCTCATCGGCCTGTCAATGTACTGTGTTAGGAAATCCTCCTGAACACACCTTACAAAAACAGCTCCTTCCAAACCATCTGCTTGAAGGAGTTTCCAATCAATATTGGGAAAGTTAAAGTCACCCATTACAACAACCCTACTACATTCACACTTTTCCAAAATCTGCCGACCTATGCTTTCTGCTGCTATTGAGGGGGCCTGTAGTAAACCCCTAACGAGGTGACGGCTCCCTTACTGTTCCTAATTTCCATCCATACTGACTCAGTAGACAGACCCTTCTCAACAATGGTAACTTCTGTAGCTGTGATACCCTCTCTGATTAGCAGTGCTCCACCCCCTCCTCTTCTTTCCTCCTCCATATTCTTTTTTAAATGGTATAAACCCTGGAACATCCAGCAACCATTCCTGCCCCTGAGAAACCCACGTCTCTGTTATGGCCACAACATCATAGCACCAGATACTGATCCATGCTCTAAGTTCATCACTTTTATTCCTGATTCTCCTTGAATTAAAGCAAACACACTTTAACTGATCTCTTGGTTCTTTTCCAGGAAATTCCTTCTCACTGGCTGCGCTACCTCTTGCTATTGCCTCATCTTCATCAACTGTCACCTCCGGTATACAGCTGAGGTCCCCCCCCCACCCCCGCCATACTAGTTTAAACCCTCCTGAACCACTCAGGCAAACCTTCCACCCAGGACATTGGTCCCCTTCCAGTTCAGATGCAACCCGTCTTTCTTGTACAGGTCCCACCTTCCCCGGAAGGCATCCCAATTATCTACATATCTGAAACCCTCCCTCCTACACCAGCTGCGCAGTCACATGTTAAACTGCGCCCGCTCCCTGTTCTTCACCTCGCTATCTCGTGGCACCAGTAGTAAACCTGAGAACACCACTCTGTTCGTCCTGCTCTGCAGCTTCTACCCTAACTCCCTGAAATCACTTTTTATATCCTCAATCCTTTTCCTGGCTATATCATTGGTGCCAATATGTAACACGATTGCTGGCTGTTTGCCCTCTCCTTTCAGAATCTTATACACCCGATCGGAGACTTGCCGCCTTGCTAATATATATGGTCACTTACTTTCCCGGCAGCCCCTCTGATCCGCATCACTTCCGCTGCTGCTCCCGCTCCTACTGTGGAGGAAAAACACTGCTGGCCACTACCGGCAAGCAATTTTAAAAATCTCCCTTACCTTAGCTGTAGCCTTCCTGGTTCACCTTACCTCTGCTGCTGCTCTCACTGAGAAAGGTCGTTGGAGTCGAAGGGTAAGTACTTATACTTACCATTCGAAGATGGTAAAACTTACTTGGTCTTGTCCATACCAACTCACCCATTGCAGATGACCTTGCCAAGATAGTTTTGACAGGAATGACCACTGCATTATGAAAACCAAGTTGTCTATCTAAAGCCCACTCAATTGCAAGTATATGAGCTAGTACATGATCTACCAAAGTGATGTGACAGTACAAATTTGACATGGAGTAACTTCCCCTGTTGTCATCATGTACCACCTTCTGTTGGAGATAAAAAAGATGAGATAGAGCTGTTTAGCAAATTTGAACTTGTCATCATTCACATTTTCCTTTAGTTACTGTTGAATGTTAACCAATAAGATTGAGTGTTGTATGTCATTTGGTTACTTGATATTTAACTTTGACACCAGTGTCCGGCAGCCCCCAGCTCAGATATTCTGAAAGACCATTCAGCCCCAGTGCCTTATTTGCAACTTTTAAAAATGTATTTGTTTGAAGGATGTGGACATCATTGGATAGGCCAGCATTTATTGCACTTTCTTATTTCAACCGCTTGGTGTTGAACTAACTGCCTTCTATGAACTGCTGCATTCCATTTACTGTAGGTGTGCTCAGAGTGATGTTAAAAGGGAACGGTCTTTGCAGAAAGCGGAAAGGGGTGGGGGGGAAGTATATCTCTGGTGGTGGGGTCCGTTTTGAGGTGGTGGAAATGTCGGTGGATGATGCCGTTAATGCAAAGGTTGATAGGGTGGAAAGTGAGGACCGGGGGGGTTCTGTCCTTGTTATGGTTGGAGGGGTGGGGTTTGAAGGCGGAGGTGTGGGATATGGATGAGATGCGTTGGAGGGCATCTTTATCTTCAGTGCCCAGAGTGAGGTTAGCAAGGGAGTTCCAGGATTTTAAACTAACAGCAGTGAAGGTAAAGCAAAACAGTTCTAAGCCGGCATGGTTTGTGGCTAGGAGGGCAATTTGTAGATTTCCATACAAATGCTAACCTTGTCCATTTAAGATTGTGGACTTGGAAGAAGCATCCTACAGATGGTAAAAACACTGTGCATCAGTGGTGCCAGGAGTGGGTTTTTAAGCTCTCAGTCAAGACATGATTGAAGGGCCACGTCTTGTTCTCTGCTTGCCCTTGTGTTCTGTACTGCCTTCTCTGTAAGGAAGGAAAGAAGAGTGAGAAGGTGGAGAGTATTTGTTGGAGTGTTTGGGTTAATGCCCATTTTTGCATGGTAATGATATGCTTATCAGTGTGAAGTGACACTGCTGCCTAAATCGTAATTCACATCAAGTTCTGCTGACTCATCAACCCTATGTTTGGTGATTTAAGTTGTATTCCAGTTAGTAATGTCTCAATTCTAGAAATGTTCATCCTTGCTTTAAAATTCAAGGTGAACTCAGGTACCAAAAACAAAATCAAGAGAGAGAAAGAAAGATTGAATTCAGAAAGGGTGATAAAAGTGATATAAGGATCAGAAATAGGTTATTCAGGCCCTTAACCACGCTGCGTCATTCAATAAGGTCACAGCTGATCTGATTGTAATCTCAAATTTGCATTCCTGCGTTACCCTAATAACCTTTCGCCCCTTTACTTAATAATTATCTATGCACCTCTGCTTTAATAATATTCCAAAACCTTTTTAAGGGCAGAGTTCCAAAAACTCACAACACTTCAAGAGAAACTAATTTTGCCTCATCTCTTTTTAAAACAAAGTGGCAGAAAATGAAAGTGACTTTTTTTAAAAAAAAGAGTTGACATTGATATGCATCAATGATGTTTCACAATTAGGTTCCCTACAGTGTGGAAACAGGCCTTTCAGCCCAACAAGTCCACACCGACCCTCCGAAGAGTAACCCACCCAGTCCCCTCTGACTAATGCACCTAACACTATAGGTAATTTAGCATGGCCAATTCACCTGACCTGCACATCTTTGGACTGTGGGAAGAAACCCACGAGACACAGGGAGAATGTGTAAACATACACAGACAGTCACCCAACGCTGGAATTAAACCTGGGATGCCTGGTGCTGTGAGGCAGTAGTGCTAACCACTGAGCCACTGTGCCACCCAAATGATTTTTTTTAAAATTGAAAACATTGACAGGGTTTTGGTGGTCAGTTGCAGAGTTGACAGTACCACACTGCCATGTCTTTTGCATCTCAGGCACTTACAGATCAGTGATAGGCCGCTTCTTGGAATCAAGGCCCTCATGAGCAGAGGTGCCATCCACCATGAGCTGCCAGCCATCAGATGCCAGCAGCTATTCATTGCTCAGCAGCATCACCAATGGCGACTTCAAGTACTGCACCCACCTGAATCCTCAGATCCAGGATGGATTTCAGCCACAGGTGGAAAGAGGAGAGGTATGGAGAGTGGTCTGCAGTAGGTTCAAGGGATGGCAGTCTGCAGACCTAGCCTTGCTGTGCTCAGTTTTCTTGGTCGGCACTGAACGTCTTTGAACAAGTGATTACCAATCTCCAGGAAGCTCACAAATAAACTCACTTGGATTTGCTTGTTGTACTCGCCATGTAGTGAGCTCTCCATTGATTGCTGGGTTTGTGGTAGTGTCAGTGGATTGAGGTCTTAAGTGGACACTTATTTCCTATGTAAGGGCCCATTGGTAGTGAGATGGGAAATCTATCCACAGTCCTTCCCACCACAAACTTAATTCAGTGAGGGCTCATCTGATTAAACTGACTTTGGAGGAGAGCACAAGATTCTGAAATTTGTTTTTTGAAAGGTATTTATAAACATAGGAGCTTACATAGAATTTGTTCATTTGCTCCATTGTAACTGAGCCAGTCGAGAAAAGGAACCAGCCTAATCACACTTTGTTGCTCTCAGTCCATAGCCCGAGCGGTTATGGCATTTCAAGTGAATATCCAAGCACCTTTTAAATGTGACGGGATTTCGGTTTCTATTAGCTTTTGCCTCATTATGTTCCAGTCCACTGTCTGGATAAAAATGTACATATCAACTCCACAATCATTTCACTTGACAATTATTTAATTAATTACTTTAAAACTTCCCCTGATTGTTGATCTTTCTGCAAAGGATGATCGGTCCTGACTCTTGCCTATCAACACAATCTCGGCACTTCATAATTTTATACAACTTAATGGAATCTCTCCTCACCTCACTCTGTTCTGAAGAGATAACCCCAACCAATACAATCATTCCTCATAGCTAAAATCCCCTTCCCTGGAGACATACTCAAAAGTGCCCTTTGCATCTTCTGTAGTTTGATTACATTGTTCCTGTAAGGCAGTGACATTAGTTGAATGCAATGCTCTGGCTCTGTCTTAACCAGGGTTTTTTTTAATAGTCCGAGCATAGCCTCCTGTTCTTATATTCTATGCCTCAACTAATAAAGGAAAAGAATTCTGCATGCCTTTCTGAATATCTTGTTTACCTATCCTGCTACCTTTAAGGATCTGTGGTTATGTTTACAAAGGTTAATCTGTTCCTTTATTTGCAAGTTTTGTGTCCTCCTCATGCAGGAAGTGCTTCCAGTTCCAGTGTGCAATTATTTTTCAAAGAAGTGGGGATTTTCCTTGATCTGTTGTAGCAAGCTGACATTATTACTGGACAAGTCCGATCCCAGAAATCTGGTTTGACGGACGATGTAATTTAGTTTGATTAAATGAGATCATCTTTTACTGCAACACAAGCATGCAATGCTGCAAATTTAGTTTCAACAATAAAAAGGTGTTTATTATGTAAAATAAACAATGATATAATAGATGGAAGCAATCTATTTACATACAATGCAATTTTAAAGATTTCAAATTACAGACTAAAAATACAATCCTACCTATCCCAACACAATCACTTTACAGTACTGAAATACTAGAGAGACTACCCTTCTCTATCACATCTATAGAGTTAACTTATCTGTTTCTCTCCGATCCCAATCTTAAGGATTTGGTATCTTTTTTTATTGATTACTCATTGAGCTCAATTTTTCTCTGAGTCTTTCTTTAAGCAGTTCCAATTTGAATCTAATCAAACACTTTTAATCTAGAATTTTAAAACTAAAACTCTTCAACTGAGGTAACCTACTTCCTAACTGTTCAGCACTAACTCCTTTTTCCAAACAACGCTTGTTTGGGCAGCACAGTGGCTCAGTGGTTAGCACTACCACCTCACAGCACCAGGCACCTAGGTTCAATTCCCACCTCAGGCAACTGTCTGTATGGAATTTGCGCATTCTCCCCATGTCTGCGTGGGTTTCCTCCTACAGTCCAATGATGTGGAGATTAGATGAATTAGCTAAGCTAAATTGCCCATTAGTGTTAGGTGTAAATGACACAGAATGTGTCTGGATGAGTTGCTCTTTGGAGGTTCGGTGTGGACTTGTTGGGCCGAAGGGCCTGTTTCCACACTGTAGGCAATCTAATCTCACATCAGGGAAAGGTGATGACCTTGTGGTATTATCACTGGACTGCTAATCCAAAGACCCATGTAATTTTCTGCATACTCGGGTTTGAATCCTAACATGGCAGGTTGTGGAATTATGAGTTTAATGATGATTATGAAACAATTGTCGACTGTTAGGAGAAAATCATCTGATCCTTCTTCATTAGAGTTATGTAGCACAAAAACAGACTGATTGGTCAGTGTGGGTGAGTTGGACCAATAATCTCAATCTGATCTAGCCCCATTTGGCCTATATCTCTTTAAACCCTGCCAATTCATATACCCATCTAAATGTCTCTTAAAGGTTGTAATTGTATTCGACTGTGTCATTTCCTCTGGCAGCTCATTCCATATACGCACCACCCTCTGCATGAAAAAGTTATCACTCAGATCCTTTTTAAATCTTTCCCTTCTCACCTTAATGCTATGCCCTCCAGTTTGGGACTCTCCCACCTTGGCACAAAGACCTTGGCAATTCACCCTATCCATGCTTGTCATAGTTCTATAAACCTGTAAAAGGTTACCCCTCAGCCTCCATGATCCGGGGAAAAAAGCCCCAGCCTAATCAGCCTCTCCCTATAGCTCAAACCCTCCAACCTTGGCAACATTCCTGTAAATCCTTTCTGAACCCTTTCAAGTTAAGCAACATCCTTCCCACATAAGTGTGACCAGGATTGCACGCAGTGTTCTAAAAGTGGTCTTGCCAATGTCCTGTCCAGCTACAATGTGACATCCCAACTCCTATACTCTGACCAATGTAGGCAAGCATGTCAAACATCTTCACTAACTAGTCTACCTGCAACTCCACCTTCAATGAACTATGTACCTGTACCCCTAGGCCTCTCTGTTAGGGAAGGAAACTGTCATCCTTACCTGGTCTGATCTGTATGTAACTCTAGACTGACTCTTAACTGCCCATTGGACACTTGCAGATGGGCAGTAAATGCTGGCTAGCCAGTGATGCTCTCACCCTGTAAATCAATTTTTAAAACATATGAATTCAACCAGGGCTATTTTGAACTAAAACAAATAGCTTTCCAATCTATGGATTCTCCCGCTAAGCAGAAAACAATCAATTCCTGATTCTTCTAGATTGAAAGCAAGCTAATGATTTTCAAAGTTTATTCTGTCAAATCATAAACTTCTCAATGCAAATTTCCATTATCACTCCAGGAGCTCTCTGTCTCTCTCCTACTAGTTCTAAAAAAGTATCATGGCTCCAGGAAGACTTACTATTGATCATTAAGCCCTAACACACACAGATCAAAAGCCACATGCCACTAGTTCAAAATCCAAGTTCTAAAATAAATGATTTTCACATATGTAGGTAATGCAACACCCATGCAGCTTGGATTGTTTGATGTGGCAAATATGTGAAACAGGATGTCTCAAGTCTACATTCATAAAGGAAGCTGCTCAATTTTTTCTTCAGTAAAACACAACTGTTGTGATCCTAATCCAGGCAATTCTCACCTACAGTTTATTAATCTGCAAAATCACGGAATTGTATAGTGCTGAAAGAGGCTGTTTAGATCGTTGCATTTGTCTTTGAGCATTTTAACTTTGCGCCAATCTCCTGCCATTTTTCCTGTAACCCTGCACATTGTTTCCTTTTCACTTCGCATGTAGTACCCTCATGAGTGCCTCACATCAAACTGCCTCCACCACACTTCTAAGTTGTGTGTTTCATACCATCACTCACCATCATGTGAGAGCATTTGTCTCACCTCACATTTTTTTTTTGGCAAAGTACTTTAAAACTGTCCTCAATCTGTATTAAAAGCAGAACAGTTTCTCCCTATCTGTCCAGATCCTAATGATTGTGCAAACTATCAGAACTCCTCAGAACCTTTTGCTCACAAAAGAAGGTCTTTTTGTATGCTATCCAATGTATTCACATCCTTCCTACAGCATGCCACCCCGGACTGTGCATAGTTCTCCAGGTGAGGAGTATATAATGTATAATATAAATTCATCCTCACTGTGAACTTTGAAATTGTCTCTTGCACACCGAAATTTGGACCATCTATATATAAACACAGAAGAAGCATAGGTCCCAATATCAACTCTTGGGGAACGCCACTGCAAACCTGAATGGCTATCACAATTTAGAATGTATTTTAGTGCATGGTTTCAGGCAAATTTCATTTGAGATTTCTTTTTCCTGTTTGAATTTTAGAATAGTAATGGTAATGATTGTTTAAGAATTCACTACTGCCATGATTGGGAAGATTATGGCCCAAGGATACACCAATTAGTGTCAAATATACTAGACCGATGGGGATCTCTTTCAAATTACCCATTTAACTGTGCTGGATCTCCCAGACAAGATTCCAAGTCTGGGGAAAACCTGGGGCAAATCCACTCACTGCAGGAGTAGCATTGCAGGCTAAGGCTAGTAACACTGCAGTTCAGAAGTTAAAGATCTCAGAGGAATCTTGCTGGTGACTGAGGAAATGTTACAATGTAAGATAAGAAAGTAAGGACAGGCACGGCAGGGTACCTGGTGAGCGGGTAGATTGCCAGCTGGGTAGGGTTTCATGAGGGTGAAGGAGGTAGGGATCCAGGTGGATAGGTAAGGGGGTGTGATGGGTATGGTCCCAGAGGTAGAGGGGGTTAAGTTTCTGGTTAAGTAGCTCAGAGCTTACAGTAGCTTAGGGCCAGAGAAATGGTGCAGGGCTGAAACAATGGTGATCTCGGTTTCAACTGCATCAGGTTGATTGGTGGCAGTAGGCTGTGAAAGTGGGTGGGTGGTGGTGGTGCCAGATCTGGCAGGGTGGGGTCTGGAAATTGGGTTGGGGTGAGATTGGTGAGTTCTGAAATGTAAAATGCATCAGTGGTTGGGGTTGTAGTTAAAAGGGGTAATTGCTGGAGAGACGGTGCAGTTTAATAGTTACCCATGAGTTAGAATAAGTTTTTAATCCTCTAACCTTTCCTGGGCAACGATGAAGCTTAAGTGATAAGGAACCTTCCAAAGGATGGTGAGTGCCTGGAACTCGCTGCCAGAGGAGGTGGTGGGAGCAGGGACAATAGCAGCATTCAAGATGTATCTGGACGAATACATGAACAGGAAGTGCATAGAGGAATACAGATCCTGTAAGTGAAGACTTTAGTATGGACTTTAGTATGTGTCGGTGGCGGTTCAGAGGGCTGCAGGGAATATTCCTGACCTGGATTGTTCTTTGTTCTCTGTCATTTTAGGATTTTTCCACATGATTCCAGATACACTTTGAAATTGGCCACTGAAGTTTCAATACTGAGGCAATTCCCATGGAGTTAGCTGTATTGGGAATTCCACATTGTCCTAACCTACAAATCCGGTTGATGCTGCTCCAATAAGTTCCTGACCATCAGAATAACTGGGCTTACATTTTTGGCCTGTGCATTAATAGCAAAATGCAGAGTAACAACTTATAAATGAAGAAAAGCAAAATATTGAAAACACAGCTTCCTTTTGAATTCCACAAACACCTCCAACCCTGTCCATCTACGTATTATTGATTTTATTCAGTTTGAGTTTGAATATAACATTCAAATCCCAGCATGCTATCAAGGGACTGCATTCTTAGTCTGGATAAAACAGATGCAATCTTAAATATGTACATGTCAGCTGTGATTAATTCTTATTCACTGCTAATTTCGTAAGCTGTCAACTGGATTGATCACAGCAATCTGAAGTATTTTATAAAATATTGATAAATTCAATAACTTATTCAAGATGATACCCGGACTTCGTCATCTCAGCTGTACAGCCTCAGTTGAAACTGTCTGCTGGAGTAAACTAAGGACACAAACAAATCCAACTTCAATGTTTGTGGTTTATTTTTAGAGCTATTAATTCCTTTCACCTTGAGATGACAATGCAAATTTCATATTCATGCACGAAGCATTTCATATTCATTTCACGTGTTTCTTACTCCTGTCTCTGAACTCGCCAATGTACATGAGCTGGTGATCAAGCACTGCGTCCAATTTATATTTGCCTCATAAAATCAGTTAATTCATTGCATTCAAGGCATCAAGCAGTGGCAGGGAAAATAAAAGGAGATTTTGCCTCTTCAACAGTGTTGGCAAGTTGGAGTAAATTTGTAATAACACAGGATACCCACCTGAAAAGGAATATCATTTATTGCAGAACACCAAAATAGAGTCACGACTTGTGGCCCTGGGTCTGTTTTTTCTTTAGATCTGGAAATGTTATCATGCAACCGAATGGTTTTTGTCCCCACCACCCAAATCAACCCGACATTTTTTTCACGTTTTTCATTTGCACGTTGGTGGACACCACATGCTCTGTCTCCAAGGACCTCCGGGCTTGTGCGTAACTGTGGGAGAGGGGCAGACAGTCAGCAGGTATGATCCCCTCCACAGCCTGCTGTCTGCACTTGTTAAAGCTAACCCAACTAAGTCAGGAGCAGTTGGGTCTGCTTTACCTCTTTTTAATTTATTTCATATATCCAGAAATGCTCTTAAACACAACTGAATGGTTTTTATTCTCACTCACCATAAAATCACTGTGACTTTGTTTTTGTTAATAGGCAACCTAGCCAGGAGCAGCTGGATTTGTGTCTGAAATTATATGTCACCATTTCAGCCCAGGTCTCCAGCACATTACTTGGGTCTCTGGATTAATAGTCTAGTGATAATACTATTAAGGCACAAAGAACTTTCACTGGGTCTGTTCTTTTTTTTTATATCAATCAATTCAGATGTGTTAATACACACCATTGGAGCAAGTGGGACTAGAACCCAGGCATTCTGGATCAGGGGTAAGGACATTACCACTGCACCACCCATCTGGGTCTGCTTTAGTATTGTGTTTCTTTATCATCTGGAAGTGTTATCACACACAAATAAATTGCTTTCCCACCACCAAGTCACCATCACTTTTCTTCAAATAGGTCTGATCTTTATCATTATTTTCTACATAATCTAAACGTGCTCTTACACACAACTGAACAGCTTTCCCACCACCAAATTACTGTGACGTTTTATATTGTTTTTAAGTATCACCAGCCATCATCAGTAAAACTATTGTATGACCATTTAGATATGTCTATGCAGAGCCATTATGGGCAACTGGGTTTGCTTTTTTTAAATTTTCTTGCCTTCATTCCCAGAGGTATTCCACATAGAACTGAGTGACTGTGACCTCTAAAATCACCATGACTTTTGTTTTGGTTTTTATTTTAATTATCATCTGTGATCACTCATGCATCCAATCAAATATTTACAAACAAAGCCCATCGTGGGCAATGCAGACCAACAAAAATCTGGGTCTGCTTTTTTTTAAACCTATTTTCTGAAGCAACATTTTCAGTTGCATTATTACACATCTCTGGAACAGGTAGGACTTGAGCCCAGACCTCCTGGATCAAAGGTAGGGATACTGTTGTGGTTGTGTTCGCCGAGCTGGGAATTAGTGTTGCAGATGTTTCGTCCCCTGTCGAGGTGACATCCTCAGTGCTTAGGCAACACAAAAGTCTGCAACACAAATTCCCAGCTTGGCAAACAGAACCACAACAATGAGCACCAGAGCTACAAATCATCTCACAAACTTTGAATACTACCACTGTACCACAAGAACCCTTCTGGGTCTGCTTTAATATTTTTAAAAATCTGTTTTCCATTCAACCTGTTTAGACATATTATATTGTTGAAATCTATTCTTAAAACATATTTTCATTGCAGATCTCAATCCCAGCATCTCCCAATAGTATTTATCTTTTCTTCTTTTTAAAATGTTGAACAGCCATAATATGTTTGTATATTCTCTTTCCCTGCTTCAGTATAAAGGGCTGAATTTTTGACGTGATTTAATGAGTGAGATTCATGGCATGTTGACTGACATGACTCGGAGTGACCTTTCTCATGTAATCTTCCGCTCTTCACCTCATTAATTATGCAGTTGGGCTTTTTGCGCCCTTCTCATGAATTGTGCTGTGAGACAGGCAGGGGTTTTTGACAATGCTAGAACATTCCCGGTATTTAAAGCCAAACTGCACTCAGCTTTAGACACTGCAAGCCAGGAACTGCCTCCCTCACAGTGTCCTCTAAGGAAATGACCCACAGATAGGCCTGCAGGCTTGTAGAGGAGGCCACACCACCAGACACAGCCAGCCTGATCACAGTGAATGCTGCAGGCCAGTGCTGTGCACTGAGATTAATAGAAAGAGTAGCAGTGGAGGAAGAAGTTAATGCTCTTTTGCACTTTGCAAGGTAAGTACCACCATCTTTTCTCTGAAGCGCTAATAGTCAACACACTACTATACACTTAACTCACCTTGGCTCATAGACTACAAATATTGCATGCCTCATGTCGACTCAAATGGTTCTCACCCATTTCATCCTCTCAAACTACCAACCCTCCTCTCACACTGGCGACACCTCACAACCTCTCCTGTCCCTAGGTCAGCACTAACTGTTCTTCCATCACTTTCATTGCAGGGCTGGTCCCAGAGGGCAAAAACTAGGATGAGATGGGCAGGGAGGAACAAGAACAGATGATAGCCTCCTCACACTTTTGGAGGAAAAGATACTCAGTTTAGTCATAGAAAAGTAGGGCCTCTCATACAAGGAGAGGGAACCTCCTTGACCAACCAACCCAGTAAATCCCATTGTTCTGTGCTGCAATGCTCTCCCCGTGTCCCCAGTTTAAATATGTTCTTAATCTGCCCAAGCTTTTCTTGCATGACTAATTCTCTCTCTGCTTTTATGCAAGTATTAATGACGTGCATCAAATTTCTACTAAGTCGAGATTGGATCTAGAGAGTCTCAGTTCTGCCACCAGCACTGAGGAGGAAGCCATCGATGCACTGATATGTTTATCTTCTGCACTCTTTAGCAGCTCAGAGACTTCCACCTCAAGGGATTCTGTTTCTAGATCAGATTCAGGAGCACAATCTGAATAGAACATCATTGACATATCTCCTCATCAAGTAAAAAGCACCTCGGGTCACTGGTACTTGGAGGACTGTCAGGTTCCAGGCATATAACCAATCACATGCAGAAGATTAAAAAAAACAGAAGAGCTGCAGATGCTGGAAATCCAAAACAAGAACAGGAATTGCTGGAGAAACTCAGCAGGTCTAGCAACATCTGTAGAGAGTTAATGTTTTGGGGCCAGTGATCCTTCTTCAGATGCAAATATGAACAGTTTCTGCCTCGACAGAGGCTGCCAGAGCTACTGGGTTCCTTCACCATTTTCTGTTTTCAAAATTTGTTAGAACAATGCTAGCATTTTTGTGTCTGACCACCTCCACGGAGAGGTTAGTGACCTAGGTCCAGCACACTCAATATGTGCCCAATATGTGCATAGATCTAAGCACTATCGCTCCTCCTGCAGGTGTGCAGTGTGAATGGCAAGGTGAGAAAAGGCTGAGAGACCCCAGCATCACCCCAAGTACTCCTTCCTCTCAAGGAGACAAGCTGATGCCAGCAGGCACCCATAGGGAAATAAAAACAAATGATAAGCCCCTCCACCCAAAATAGCTTCTTCTCAGGACCAGAAGATATCAAATACAATTAGATGGATGTCTAGACATCCATGTAGCAACAAAAGCATCAAGTTCTGCAAATAACATGGTCCCCATGTCCTTTCGACTAAGCAGGACCTGATTGCCATTTTTCCACCAGAATCTTAAACAATTGAACAAAGGTCAAATTCACTTCCTACATCTTGGAAGCAGGTTTTAATGAGATTATCACTGGCCTCATGTATACAATCGATTCTCTGTCATGCTGTCTTGGTGGGCCCTCCTCATCAATATCCTATTTTCATTGTCAGAAGTTTGTTGTTGATCACCATTTCTTCTGTACCCAGGGCATTCCATCTTTGTTGCATCCGGTTGTGAAGGACACAGTATGTGACAGTGATGTGGGACGCTGTTTCTAGGCTTATTGCAAGTCTCCCACCAGAACAGTCCAGACATCTAAGCTTCATCTTAAGAAGACCTCTGGTCTGTTCCACCATCACCATTTAGAAGCATAGGCAACACTATCTCTTCATTCTGTGTCCCTGTGAGAGTTTCATAAAGGTGTCATGAACCATGTTAGGAAAGGGTAACCCTTGTCTCCCAGCAGCCATCCCTGTATGGCCTGATGACCTTGGAAGGAGGAGGGGACCTGTGTGCCCTTTAGCAGAGGGAAATAGTCTGGAGAAATTGGAAATTTTGTAGCAGCTGTAAGAGGCTGCTGTTTTCTATTAGTGTTGTAACTTTTCTCTCCTTTTACAATACTTTTCATTTTAGCCAAGGCAACAAGGATTTCAACTACAGTGACGTCTGTATCATATGTGAGAGCAGTTACTCTGTGGGGAGGATCAGGCAGATATCATTGTTTATTGAAGGAATTCCTGGTCCCTCATATTTATTACAATGAATCCATATTATGCCCTCACAAAGTGTGGCATGGAGGCTTTTCTGGGAGGACAATGTCAAGCCTCCAGAACTGCACAACCAGAGTTGTCATGCTTCAATGGGGGAATAGAATGTGAGTGAGCCAACACTCATTTCAAATTAAAAGCACACTTGCATATCGGAATGCTATTTTTTTAGTGTCTTGTTCAGCACTGGGTAGCTGATTATAACCATGGGCCAAATTGAGACAGCAAAAATACTTTGCATCTTTGAAAACTTGCATTGCTTCCTCAATACATCTTTATCAGTCTTTACATTAAGGGCCCAGTAATTGACACAGATCTTCAATTTTAAAACTTTCTTCCTCATAAGGACCATGGTGAGGTGTATGGACTTGACAACTCTGGGATGACACCTTGCTCCAAAGAGTTCCAAAGGTAATCCAGGGCTTGCTCCCAGTGATGGGATGGAATCCAGTAGTAAGGAATTGTTACGAGACTGAGATCTTTAGTTCTGTGGCTCACCAGGTTACAATACCCAATGCTAACTTCACCATATGTTGTCCCATATTGGTGGGAGGAGAAACAAGCTGCCCACCTTGGTGTCCTCCAACTTGTCCATGCCCATCTTTGAAATGAGTTCAGAGAGGGAAAGTTCAAAGAAGATTTGAGGGTTAAGCTTTTTACAGAGTGGTAGGAGATTAGAATGCTGTGCCAGGAGTGGTGGTGGAGGCAGATTCGATAGGAATGTTTAAGGGACTTTTGGATAAGCATATGAATGGAGGGAAATGGACCAAGTCCAGGCGGAAGGGATAAGTTTAATTTGGTGTCATGTTCGGCACAACATTGTGGTTTAAAGGGCCATTTCTGTGCTTTACTATCCTCTGTTCTATATATCCTCCAGATGGCCCACAATAGTGGCAAGTTTAAGGATGCCTCTGCACATTCTTGGTTGGAGGTAAACATCTTTTCCACTGAAACTGGCAATCTGCGTGGGTGTCAATCCTTTTCTCCCCAAGTCATGATGCTAGGTCCCCGAATTACACCACCTGGGTGCTTTGTTACTTGTGATATGTGGTGCTCCAGCAAATCCTGATGTAAGCCAGTTGAAGATAGCTGGCATGGGTCTTCAAGAACAGTGATGGTGCAGGCAGAAAAAGAACAGTCCAATTCCCAGTGATCGAAGCAGTTCTAAGTTCTTGTACAGGCTATCACATCTCACATGCAACCTCACTTGCCGCCTGGTTCTCAGCAGGCTACCCAATTAGTTTAGTGAGATGGGAAGGCCTTTGTTTGGGTGTCTATGATCCTAGTGGTTTGCTGATGTTCAGTCGCCTGATCTCCATCTGCAATCACCACACGTTTCCCAAGGACACCCAGCTATCTCGTAGCAGATTTGACTCTGACACTGCAGGTATTCTCAAGTTTAATACTTCCTCTGAAGGTCATAAACTAGCAGAAGCCCCATGTTGTGAAAAGTGTGATTGAGGACAGGTAGGAGAGCTGATGTAGTCATGATAAGGTCTTTCTGACTCCTGTGAAGCGGAGACCTGGATCAGGAAACAGACATGAATCAGCTTGTACTTCTGAGCAAGATGGAAAAATTGGTGAGTAATGATTAGAACATGGAACATAAAACAGTATAGCACTGGAATGGGCCATTTGGCCTGCAATGTTGTGCTGAACATAATGCCAAATTAAACTAATCCCTTCTGCACACCCTTGGTCCAAATTGACACCTTCACTCCCGTGTCAATAAAGCACAATTATTATACCTCATCAACTTTCACACTCAGTGTAGGGCAAGTCCCTATCACTCTATGTAAGGCTCAGCCTATTTCTGAATTAACCCCATTTGCCGCCTGGTTCTCAGTAGGCAAGCCAATTAGTTCAATGCGATGGGAAGGCCGTCGTTTGGGTGTTTATGATCCTAGTGGTTTGCTGATGTTTGCTTCTGTGGACAAAGGGTTGGGGAGGATGGCTGTCCGTGCAGGGAACATCATAATGATGACACAGTTGGGTGTTGGCCAGCACAAACAATCTGGCTTACTGTAAGGGATTTGTGCTGTCTAACATCTCAGGGAAGGAGAGGAGAATTGAAAATGGCATAAAAAAATTGGGGACTGAAATCAAACTACTACAGATGCTAGAGATCTGGATCAAACACAGCAAGTGCTGTTTATTCCTCTGATCCCAAAATCTGAGTCCGTCGTCATCGTCTTTTTTGAAATAATATTTTCAGGATATGCACATAACAAATGAGCTTCCTCAGAGCTGTTGGGAATTGGAATACATTATATTACTTTAATTTCAGGTGCATTGTGTTGTTTTTGCCTTTAGCTATGCAAACAATTAAACAATATTACATATATTTCCGGTATGTTTCAGAGACTCAAGGACAATGTTATAAATTTCCCAAGCAAGAAATGGTGATTTTTTTTCTCATTTGGGCATGCTTGTTATTTTAAAACAAAACATAGTGATCACAGTAATAATATGATGCATATCATGATTGGCTTTTGCAAGCTATTTAAGTTTTCCTTTATAAATCAATGAATCAAGAAGCAAATTAAATTACCATTGGCATACCGTATAAAATGGAAGTGAAATCATAAAATCAACTGCAGCCTAAGAAATTACGTTTTGTGGATTATTATTCAATGGGAAATACCGAAACCCTCTCATTTGTAAATTGTTAAAGTAATAGCTTCCACTGACTCAACTCAATACAGTATTCTCATTCCAGGTGCACAGTTGTGTTTGTGCTTTCTGAGAAAATTAAACTGCAGAGATTTTCCACTTTATGAGTTTGGACTCTGTAAATTTTATATCTTAGAAGTATGCTGCAGTATTACCAGATGATTCTGTAAACAGGGATATGTATAGCATGAGCAGGAATGTTGGGAAAGTGCAGCAAGAATGGCAAAGATCAGAATCTCAACATTGAGAACATTATTTCTGGTTTTCCCTTTAATTGTTAAATGGCAAGGTCAGAATCTTGCTAGGATAGGGTGACTATTCAGAGATGATTATTGTATTTCAATGCACTTATATCTCATCATTTGGGGTAGCATGGTGGCTCAGTGATTTGCACTGCTGCCTCACAGCACCAGGGGCCCAGGTTTGATTCCAGCCTTGGGCAACTGTCTGTGTGGAGTTTGCACATTCTCCCCGTGTCTGTGTGGGTTTCCTTCGGGTGTTCTGGTTTCCTCCCACAGTCCAAAGATGTGCAAATCAGGTGAATTGGCCATTCTATATAGCCCATAGTGTTAGGTGCATTAGTCAGAGGGAAATGGGTCTGGATGGGTTACTCTTCAGAGGGTCGGTGTGGACTTGTTGGGCCGAAGAGCCTGTTTCCACATTGTAGGGAAGCTAATCCAATCATTAACACAGCTCATCTTATTTCTAACAAACACAGAGAATGCTGGAGAACCATCGCAGGTCTGGCGGAATCTGGAGAGAGAAACAGAGTAGTTGTTTTGAGTTTAATATGACTTTTTAGGAACAGGAAGTGGAGACATATTGGACTGACAACATAGTTACAATGGAAAGGCCTTCTCCCCAAACATGGGAAGATGATTCAGGATGGTCTATTAATGTGTAAAGGATCATCTCCTATGCCACCTTTTAATTACATAGCTGCAAAAAATTCATCATAATGTCTGAATATTAAATAGTTAGATTTCTTAGTGGGGAGGCATTGGTATCAATCATCTCTACTTAAGGTTCATTCTGAACTTAACTTGTCTCAGCCTCTCAAGAATCAAGGTAATAATGCTTTGGTCTTTAATGGATAAGCTTTCAAAGTCTTCTACGTTTGAATTGTCTTGAATTCCCTCATAGAAACGAGAACTATTTTTTTCTTCTTTTCAGGATATTATTAGCCTTTATAATTTTATATTCTCTGTAGCACTGAAATTATAGGTTTCTGTTTAACAGAAAATTTATGGATTTAGATGTAATTTGAATTGTCTCATCTAACTTTCAGTGAATCAAACTTGGGGAACCCTTACATGGGGAAATACTTTCTGAGGAATTTCATCTGGAATTCTACAATAATCAGGAAAATTATACTCTTACTAAATGTAATTGAATTTTATATTGAAAGAAGCTAACACTCTTAAATGGCTTTCTTCCTTTGAAAGGGATGAGGTGGGTGTCAATATTGCTACTAGTTAGCTGTGTGAGCCCAGACTAGAGTCTAAGACCTTCTGTCTGAAGTTAAAGAAAATTACTTGAGAGATTTGTCAGATTTCATTAGCTTCAGGTGAGGAGTTTCAGTTAAAAAACACCACAAAATATATCCTGCAGGTGATGTGCGCTGCAGATATAATGGTAACAGGAGATTCTGCCAATGATAGCTTCTCATTACAATGAATTGCACATCTTTGTTTTTCACAACAGTCTCTTTCCAGTCTGCAGCAGGCAACACCGGTGACAACTCCTACTTTGCTATGCATTAGAGGTCAGCAAACCTCCACAATCACTTCACCACTTTGAAAAGCTGGAATATACCCACGTTATAAGTTCCCAGAAGATGTAAGAACCATGTATTGGACTTACATGGAATCATGGTTAGAGCACTGAAGGAAGGCATTTAGTCCTTATGTCTGTACTGACCATATGCAAAAGTAACTCAGTTATTCTCATTCCCCAGCCCTTTCATTATAACCCTGAAATTTTGTTTTCTCTTCAGAGCTTATCCAATTCAATTTTGAAAGTCACAGTTTTGTCTGACTCCAAGGTGTTCTTAGATAGAGCATTTCAGATTCTAATTACAGTCTATGCAATGTGATCTTTCCTTATGTCAGTGTTGCATCTTTTGCCAATTAGTCTATCTGTGTCCTCTGACTCTAGGCTCTCCTAGCAATGGGAAGAGCCTCCTTATAGTTTGTCTATATCCCTCAGGATGGTGAACAGTTCTATTAACTCTCCTCTCAACCACCTATGCTCTCTAAGAAGGACAAATCCATTTTCTCTCATTTATCCACATAACTAATATATTTCATTCTTGGAAGCATTTCTGTAAATTATTTCTGTACCCTTTTAATCCTCCACATTTTTCCTGACATACAGTGTCTTGAATTTGAGTACCATAGACCAGATGAGGCCTAATTAGCATTTGATAAAGGTTCATGATTAGTTCCTTGCTTTGTTTAAACTACGAATCTGTTTATAAAATGAAGATTGTGTTTGACATTTTTAACCACTTCGTCAATCTATCACGCTGCTTTCAAAGACTTCAGTATACATGGTGCTGGATCTCTCTACTTCGAAACTTTCTTCCGAATTATGCCTTCCATTTTGTAGCATCTCTTCTCACTTTTCTGACCATGATGTACAGTGTCATATTTCTCAACATTAAATCCAATGCACCATTCCACCGACCTGCCTATATCCTCTTGAAGTTTATCTTCTGTTTCATCAGCAAATTTCAAAATTGTGTTTTGCAGAGCCATGTCTAAATTATTAATATATTTCCAGAAAAGAAGTGATCATACTACAAATCCATATGGAGCTCCACTGTATACCATCCAGTCTGACATAGCTATGTGGGAATATAAGATATGTGAACACTATAATGAATAAGCAAAGAAATATAGACTGGTTAATCTCAGTAAATAATGCAACAAGAGACTAAATAGTCCACACTTGTTCTTAAATTCAAGTGAGTCTCTGGCCTTCCCTTGAAAAGCCTACAGCAAAATGACAATGAAAGTGAATGTGCTACTAACTATTCATACAGCTTTACACAAAGATTCCCAAATAAACCAAATAGTGTCAATGATCTAATTTTAACATAAATCCCACGAAGTCTAAATAAAACTTTAAATCTTAATTCTATCTGTGTACTTCTTTATATCACCAGGAAAATTAAATACATTTTCACTTTATTTTAATCGGGCATTTCTGTGATTTGATGATGTGATGAGTTTGAATGAACTCATGGCCTTCTTCTGTCTCTGCAATGGTACCGATATCTAATGAAGTTAAAAATCACACAACACCAGGTTATAGTCCAACAGGTTTAATTGGAAGCACACTAGCTTTCGGAGCGACGCTCCTTCATCAGGTGATAGTGGAGGGCTCAATCCTAACACAGAATTTATAGCAAAAATTTTGCAGTGTGATGTAACTGAAATTATACATTGAAAAATTGATTGTCTGTTAAGCCTTTCATCTGTTAGAATACAGTGATAGTTTCACTTCTTTCATGTGTAAATCACAAAACCTTTTTTTAAAGTTGCATTTTCGGGTTAGCCGTTAACAATGGTGATAGCTAGACAATATGTTGAAGGTGTTAGCCCCCTGTGTTCTCTGTCTATGACCTGAAGTTTAGATTGATTCTAATCTAAAAAGTGAGATAATGGAGTTTTACATAAATTCATGCAGTTTTTGAGCTCAGAGTTCTACATGAATGTATGCAGTTTTTGAGCAAAGTGCAATGTAACTCTGCAAGTACAATACAGCTTTAAGAGAGCAAAACTACAGACACTCAGCAGCTGAAAGAAGTGAACCCCTGACAAGTTTCAACAAGGCATAAGTGACATTCATTGAGAAAAACCTTTCCAACCTGGTAAGAGAATTGCAGGAGCAAGTGTGAGTTGATAGCTAAATGCATGTGGAGCATGACTTGGATGCCATGATTTGCTGAAAGTTAAAAATCAGGTTTAATTAGAAACACACTATCTTTCGGAGCGATGCTCCTGCATCAGGTGATTGTGGAGGGCTTGATCATAATACAGAATTTATAGCAAAAATTTGTAGTGTGATGTAACTGAAATTATACATTGAACTACTGATTGTCTTTGTCTCTGATGAAGAAGCATCGCTCCAAAAGCTAGTATGCTTCCAATTAAACCTGTTGGACTATAACCTGGTGTTGTGTGATTTTTAACTTTGTACACCCCAGTCCAACACCGGCATCTACAAATCATGATTTGTTGAAGTTGTCCCAAATCAAGATTCAGCTGGAGAATGAATAGGCATTGGAGGCTCTATGAGGAAAGTAAATCCCTGTTGGAAATGAGGAATTTCTTTTTAAAAAACTGTGTAATTTTATGAGGAGAAACCCAGACAGAGCAAAATATTAATAGCTCCGAGCACATATTAAAGCTATGACATGTGGCCACTGTGAAGCACAGTTACAATCAGGAAAATCAAGAGACTGCAGCAAGGGAGTGCTGCAAAGCCAGAATTAAAGGCAGTAAGATGCAATTTACAAGCCTAACAGAATAAAACTATAAAGTGACAATTGAAGCCAAAGTAAGAGCAAGAGGTCCAGAAATGAAACTGCTCCAACTGCGGGAATAAAATTGCCTAAAGACACAGGGATTCATTCAGTATAGTCATTAGAGAGAAGAGGACTTAACTTAAAACCACAGGCAGCAGGGTTGATTCAGTGAAGTTTTTCAAGAGAGCAGGGTTCATTGCAAAACTACAGTAATATGGAATTGTTCCACACTGTGCAGATCAGCTATAGTAACCTATTAGGAGAACAGGATTCAGTTTTAAAACTGTAGGCAGTGGGATTTGATCACAAAAGAAGCTAAACAAAATGGGAATAATTTACTAAGATGTAAAAGTCCATTTTGGATTTTTAAGCATGGGAAAACCCTACAACTCAGTAGTACAGAGAAGCAGCCTCTACAGTAGATTTAAAATCCTTTAAAGGAATGAGAATAAAGCAACATTAATCTACTGCAGAATTTAAAGCAAGAAAAATAAATAACCATGGTAGGAAGAAATAGCAGCAGAGGGAATCCTACCTGGATTATTTAATTTCAGAGATGGGCCAAATACAGAATTCAATAGCTTGGGGAAGATCTTGGGATACAGGATTGCATTCAAACAAAACACTAAATCAGAAACTGCACAAGTAAAATCACTTCTGTTTTCAATTAGAATTATAACTGATGACTTTATAGCACATTTGTGAATTTAAATAATCCAGCTAGGATTACCTCTGTTGTCAACCAGCAAAACTAATGTCATTTACAAAACACCCTGCAAGGACTGCAACAAGCACTACATCGGACACACTGGCAGGAAACTAGCCACCAGGATACACGAACACAAGATAGCCACCAAAGGACATGACCAACTATCATTAGTATTCTTACACACAGACAGAAGAGGGACACCAGTTCAACTGGGACAACACATTCATCCTAGGACAGGATAAACAGAGACACGCACGGGAATTCCTCGAGGACTGGCATTCACACTGGAACTCCATCTATAAACACATTGATTTGGACCCCATTTAACAACCTCTGAGAAAAAGAACTGGAAATAATATCACCCATCTTAACAGACCAAGACACATAATTAGAAAGCAGGACAGAACACCAGCGCTTCAGCCGAGGTTCACTGATGATGTTACCGAGCATGGTGATGAAATGTCAGAGAACAAACCTACCAGCTCAGCGAGCAAACTTACAACCTGAACCTCAACCTAAACTACAAATCTTCTCAAAAATCACAGAATTTGTTCAGTGTATGAGATTCAAAAATCCTAACGGCACACATGATAAACTTGACAAGAGATTAAGCCAGTCAAGAGATATTAAGAAACAGTGTCCAAGCTGTGGATCAAGGAAATTTCATAGCTAGTTATGAAAAATAGTGTTATTTATATGAAATGATAAGCTGTATTCAGAAGATGTGCAGAAGTAGGTTTTAGTAACAATGCAGCAAAAGGAGATGTTGCGAAACTATCTGCCCAAGAGATATAAACCTCAATGTTAATGTTTGTTGCACAATCGATGTCATATGGTAACAAATGCATATGTACTTCACAATCAGGAAATTCACACTTCAGCATGGATTGAGCAGTGTTGACTTCAATCTTATTCAATTGTAGATGAATCCAGTCACTAGTAAACTGACTGAGGTTAAGCCAGGAATGCTATAACTGTTCAAGCAAACACCAGACATAAAACGACTGGCCAAGGAACAGGTGGTCATGGAACCAATGATAAAGAAATGTGAGTTGTTGAGTAACTGGTCAAATGACAAGTCCATTCTGCACTTAACTTACTGTGCTAGAAGTCCATGAGTGAATGATTTTCTCCTTAACTTCACTGAGGCCTGCTAACAATCATGATGATCTTCCATCCTCTGTGTCTGTGCTAAATGTCTAGGCAAAACACAAGTTTGGTATCAAGGGCTTGGTATCTTTAGCTAAGTTTGCAAAGTGCAAAGAAGCAAGGCAAAGCAGGGATACTGTGTGCATCCAAGTAGATACAGAATGAGTGGCATTTGGCAGCAAATGAAAAACCCCAGTGCAGTACCTGAGCTGGGTGCATGTTGATAAACACTGTCCTTGCTGCAGCATTACAATGACAGTTGTTAGCACAGCACAAGGGGCAACATTGAAGCACAGTCGTGACCTGTACATGGATCAGAGATACAGCACAATTGTGCTTAGAGCCTGTCTCACATTGGATCAATAGGGGAATTGAGCAGGTATGGCTATGTGTGGCTAGTGTCCATGGAGTGTTCCCTGACAACTTGTTACCCAGTGTCCAACATGGAAGTTTTTCAGATCAAGCAGCAAGTGGTATCCACTCTGCTTTCCAGTTCAAGTTTTTTCAACATCTAGCTTGTTTGATCAGTTTGGTGAAATAGGAAACTGAATGTTAAGGAGACAATCTGAACCATTTAACAAACAATAACTAATCTTAATTGCTGCTAAGTGAGTAAATCAGTGCACCAACAGTGAAAAGCATCAAAGAAAAAAATAAGCACTACTGCAGTTAGGCGGTAGTGTGGGGGTTTAAAAAAAAGCATCAAAGATGCAATGAGATGCTGATACAGAGCTTAGTCAAACTGGACATCATGTCCAACTCTGTCACACATCTTACCACTGCTCATGTCACTCAGACCCCTTTAACATTCTGCTCAATGTTCATTGTGCCAATGTAACTTTAGCTTGATTGCTTACATGGAATAAGCTATATCTTGGTTAAGAGCTGCTTCTCATTGCAATACTTACTCTTTTTCTTCTACCACACTAGATCAAGCAGATCATACAGATCCCAGCCTGACTGGAGGGTTGTGGCAGCAAATCTATCATACAGTAACCAAGAGTCCAGTAACCTCATAAAATTTGATGAGCATTAATCTGGATTTATCATGTAATAGAATGATCCCACCACTGAGGTTTTGTTCTCCTTCATGTGCTACCTCAAAGTTTATTGGCATCAAAGTGACTTCTTAGTCAGTTAAAATCAGTTGGTTTTTTAATGTACATTCTTCTTCATTGCTATGGTAAATTTAGCTCCCATAAAACATATCAACCAAAAAGTCAGGCTTTTATTATCAGAGCAAACCATATTTGGTGGAAATCTGCCGTTCATATCTCAAAATTTATAAAAGGACTCTTAAATTAATTTTCATAAAGAACACTTCTTAGCTTTACTTTGGAACATCTAGATGAATACAATTGGAAAATATCAAGATCTATTTATCTCCTATACACAAAATAAATTAATCTTTGAAAGAGAACATTGTGTTCCATGTGTTTTGTCTAGAACTTGGAACATTTTGTTCATGGTGTAGTCTACCAGCACAATGAAAATCCCAGATAAAGGATTTACAATTAGCTTTAGGAAAGAAATGATAAGAAAAGAGAACAGTTCAAATAAGGAGGTTCCTCTTCAAGATATTTTTTTCTCTCTTTATTCTTTCAAGAAATGTAAGCACTGTGGGCAAATCCAGCATTCGTTGCGCATCTCTTGTTGAGGCTTGAACAGATGAGCTTATCCGGTTATTTCAGATGGCTGGGAAATCAGAAGATTAGATTAGATTAGATTTACAGTGTGGAAACAGGCCCTTCGGCCCAACAAGTCCACACCGACCCGCCAAAGCGAAACCCACCCATACCCCTACATTTACCCCTTACCTAACACTATGGGCAATTTAGCATGGTCAATTCACCTGACCCGCACATCTTTGGACTGTGGGAGGAAACCGGAGCACCCGGAGGAAACCCACGCTGACACGGGGAGAACGTGCAAACTCCACACAGTCAGTCGCCTGAGTCGGGAATTGAACCCAGGTCTCCAGCGCTGTGAGGCAGCAGTGCTAACCACTGTGCCACCGTGCCGCCCACAAGAGTCAACATGGCTGTTAAGAGTCAAGCATGTTGCTATGCTGGAGTCACATAAATGACAGGCCCAATGAATGTCCTTCTCTAAAGTACGTTAGGGAATGAAATGGGTTTCTATGACGATTTATGATTCTTTCATGCAGGCAATTACTGAGACTAGCTTTATATTTCTGTTGACTGGTGGGATTTGAACACACAGGTGACCGCAGCACATCAGTCTGCGCCTCTGGAACTCTGGACCACTGGATTACTATTCCAATGACAAAACCATGACTGGACACCACTACCTCCACCTAAATGAAGATGGTTGTTATATGGTTGTAAAAATTCTGACATCCTTGACCATAAAGTGCACAGATTACAGGAGGATTGCATAAGACCTGATATTCACTTCAATAAAGTTTAAATGAAAGCCACAGGTAGAACTTTTTCTCCATGACGCCAATTCACATACAATTAGCAAAACTAGTGTAAAAAGCTAAAAAATTTAAGCAAAGATTATATTCAGTCTATGTCAAATTTCTCAATCTTTTGCATTGGTTTAAAAACCATTGTACCCATCAAAACTGGTTATATCCACACATCCGATCAATCCCCATATTCAATCAATCCCCATATTCAGTGTCTCCATTTGGAGTTTTTGTCACTTGCACCCAATTTGAGCTTTTGAGGAGACACAAAAAAGTTGAGGTTCAAAGACACTAATAGTGATATACATTTTTCCTTTGCTAAGAAGTTGACTACACCAATGTATCTAGTAAATGCAAACCCTCAAACATGAGAAGTAGGAGCAGAATTAGGCCATTTAGTCCCTCAGCTCACATTCATATGTTTCCCCACTATCATGACTCTTTTGTTATTCAATAACCTATGTACCTCTCCCTTAAGAATATTAAATGACCTTGACTCCACTGATCAGTGGGGAAGTATGTTCCTCAGGCTTATGATCTTCTGAGACAAAATAAATCCTTTAATCTCTACGCTAAATTGAATTGAATTGAATTGAATTGTCACGCGTACTGAGGCAAAGTGAAAAGCTTTGTCTTGTGAGCAATACAGGCAGATCACAGAGTTAAGTAGCATAGATAGTAAATAATAGATAAAGATTTCTTTTTTTTTAGATTACTTACAGTGTGGAAACAGGCCCTTCGGCCCAACAAGTCCACACCGACCCACAACCCACCCATACCCCTACATTTACCCTTACCTAACACTATAGGCAATTTAGCATGGCCAATTCACCTGGCCCACACATCTTTGGACTGTGGGAGGAAACCGGAGCACCCGGAGGAAACCCACGCAGACACGGGGAGAACGTGCAAACTCCACACAGTCAGTCGCCTGAGGCGGGAATTGAACCCAGGTCCCTGGTGCTGTGAGGCAGCAGTGCTAACCACTGTGCCACCGTGCCGCCCTAAAGCAGCGCCTTTCCTTGACAGCAGGCCTGGTAGATGGATTCTATAGATGGGAGGTTGGCCTTTGTGATTGTTCGGGCCAAGTTCACCACTCTCTGTAACCGTCTCCAATCTTGAATAGTACAGTTGCTATATCAGGTAGCGATACATCCAGACAGAATGCTGTTGATGGCGCACTTATAAAAATTGGCAAGGGTATTCACCATCATACCAAATTTCCTCAGCTGCTGAGGAAGAAGAGATGTTGTTGGGCCTTTGTAACTAATGCATCCACATGAAGAGTCCAAGAAAGCTTGTTCTGGATGACCATTCCCTGGAGCTTGACACTCTTCTCTCGTTCCACCTCTGTGCTGTTAATGTGTAGGGAGTCATGAGTAACATCCCACCGAAGACAATAATGGGTTCCTTGGTTTTTCTCAACTAGGTTGTTCTCAGTGCACCATTTTTCCAGGTCTTCCACCTTCCGTCTGTCGTCTGTTTTGTCACCATCTGAGATTTGACTGACTATGTTGGTGTCATCAGCGAACTTGTAAATGGCATTAGTCTGGTATTTGGTGATGCAGTCATGGGTATACAGTGAGTACAGTGGGAGGGGGGCTGAGTATGCACCCCTGGGGAGCTCCGGTGTTGATTGTTAGGATGAACTAGTCCTCACTGATTGTGGCTGTGGGTCAGGAAACTAAGGATCCAGTTGCAGAGAGAGTAGCTTAGTCCAAGATCACTAAGTTTAGTAATCAATCTTGTTAGTAATCAGCTTAGTAATTAGTAAATAGCAGATGCCTTAGTTTTAAGCTGTGTTTCCTAGCTCTAGTCAAAACACAAAAGGGAAACATCCTTGCAGAGTCTGCACTGTCATACCCCCTTAGGATGTTATATGTTTTAACAAGGTCATTTATAAATGCTTGAAGTGCCAATGGCTACAGGCCCAACCTATGCAACCTTTACTTCATAGCATATTCCCTTATCCCATGAATTACTTGACATTCCTTTCCTTTGTTTGAGGCAGTGGCATTATTGTATTGTCTCTGGATGAGAAGTTCAGATTAGCCCATGGTCTCTGCAAACTCAGGTTCAAATTTCACTACAGGAGATGTGAAATTTGAATTCAACTAATGAAAAGGTTGTCTTGTGGTAAGCACTGCCATAAAAGCCCATCAGGTTTACTAATGTCCTTTGGGGAAGTAAATATGCCATCCTCACCTTGTCAAGCCTATGTGTGACTCCAGACTCACTGCCATGTGGTTGACTCTTAAATACTTTCTGAAATGGGCTGACAAACTGTTCAATTATATAAAAATCACTACAAAAATCTATGAAGAGGAATACAACTGAATGATCAATTGGCATTCCCTAAAGCACCAGAAACTACAATGGTAAACCCAATCCTGTCTACCCTGAAAATTCCTCCTGACTAACATCTGGGGAATTTGGGCAAAATTAGGAAAGAAGTCTCACGGATTAGTCAAACAACAGCCTAACATAGTGTGATTGCAAGCTGTATGATGTTCATACATAAATATAATTAATTTTAGATTTGGAATTTTGAATTAGTGGCATGTGGGTTTTGGTTTATACATGCGATAAAGTTAAATAATTAGGTTGTGAGTCCTTCCCAAAACTTGAATATAACAGTCGTCATATTAATTGATTGATATCTTCAGACAATGACAGACAGGTCAGACCCAGTAGTGATAGTGGAACAGTGGCATACAGTGGCAAACAGTAGACAGTGATTACTCTGAATCCCATAAAGTCTCATGGAATCAGGTCAAACATGGATGCATAACCTCTGTTGACCAAACTGATCAAGCTCTAAAGGACATAGCTGCTGGACTGGGCTTACAGCAGGTGGTGAGGAACCAACAAGAGGGTAAAAAGGAGTATTTGACCCAATCCACACTATTCTATGTATAACAGATGTATCTGTCCATTACAGTATCACTAGGAATAATCACTGAACAATCTTTATGGAGATAATGTCCTGCCTTTGAGGACTGAAATAGATGAGAATACTCTCATTTGTGTTGTGTGGAACTACCATTATACTAAATAGGACAGATTTCAAAGAGATGTGGCAACTCAAAACTGGGTATCCAAGAGTCACTGTGGGCCAATGGCAGCAGCAGCATTGTAATCAATGACAATCTATAACCTCATAGCCTGACAAATTCTCCACTCTACTATTATCATCAAGAGGGGCATTGATGAGTGCAAGAGGGCATGCCAGGAGCAGAGTCAGACATATTTAAACATCAGTTATTAAAAGTGAAGTAGTCTATTTGACCTGCCAAGCCACTCTGCCAGCAAATAAGACCATGGCTGATAGGTTTGTGCTCTGCATTCCATAATCCAGTCTCACCCAAATAACCTTTCACTCCCTTATCTAACAAGAATCTACCTACTTATCTACCCTTGAATATTGCTAATTGATTCAATGACCACACCTCCACTGCTTTCTGGGGCAGAGAATTCCAGAGTTGTACAATTTTCTGAGAGAAAAAAAGTCCCCTCATCTCTTTTCTGAAAGGGTAACCCATAATTTTTAAACTGTGCCACCTAGTTGTGGGCTAATCCCCTGAGGAAGCATCCCTTTCACCTTCACTTTGTTCAGACATTCAGGATCTCATTTACTTCAATCAAATCACTTGAACTCTTCTAAATCCAGGGTAACCAAAGCCAACCTGTCCAATCCTTCCTAATGGGACAACTCTCTCATTCCAGGCATCAATCTGGTAAACCTCCACCAAACCACCTCCACTGCACTGACCGCCTTAGCATATTTTAAGAAGATTTGGAGCTTAAGTTGAGGTTTTGGATGTAGGTTTGCTCGTTGAGCTTGAAGGTTCATTTCCAGACGTTTCATTACCCTACTAGGTAACATCTTCATTGGGCCTCAGGTGAAGCACTGTTGAAAATTCCTGCTTTCTATTTATGTGTTTGGGTTTCTTTGGGTTGGTGATGTCATTTCCTGTGGTGATGTTATTTCCTGTGGTGATGTTATTTCCTGTGGTGAAGCCACTTCCTGTTTCTTTTCTCAGATCTATCAACCAACACATCGAATTAGACCCCATTTTTCCACCTTATATTCCATCTGCCACTCAATTAACATGGTTATATAGATCTGCTACCTTGTTAAATCATCTTCACAATATAGCTTCTTACTTATCTTGGTGTTAGCAACAGACTTATTCACCATGCCTTCATCTAATTCATTGATATAGACTGTAAAAACAGTTGTGGGCACAGCACAGACCTCTGTGGCACCCCATTCATCTCATCTCATCAATATGAAAAAGACCCTTCTGCCTGTCAGCTATTTCTATCCATCCTAATATGCTATCCCCAACATCATTTTGAGAAGGCAAGTCAGGGGAGACCTGATTTGCCACGTGGTCTAACTTGATGTGTTTGTTGATAGATCTGAGAAAAGGAACAGGAAGTGACTTCACCACAGGAAATAACATTACCACAGGAAATGACATCTCCAACCCAAAGAAACCCAAACATATAAATAGAAAGCAGAAATTTTCAGCAGTGCTTCGCCTGAGGCCCATTGAAGATATTATCTAGTAGGATAATGAAACATCTGGAAATGAAGCTTCAAGCTCACCAACAAACCTACATCCAAAGTGTACTTCCTTCTTTACATATAGAAATCAAAATTGCACACAGTATCTGAAGTCTGTTCTGACTAATACCTAATAAACACTAAATAACACTCCTGCTTTTGTGGTGCAGCATCCATATCTTTGAGCTAGGAGATCCAGGTTCAAGTCCCATCTGTTCTAGAGGTTTGTAATAACATTGCTGAGCAGGTTGATTAGAAAATAGGTACAACTGAAGCATAATTTCCTTATTTTTATGTTCGATTCCTCTTGTGATAAGGCATATTGTTTCATTACTTAATTACTTGCTGTTCTTGCATATTAGCTTTTCATGACTCTTGCATTGGTAAGCCTGAACACCTCTGCACCTTGAAATTCTGTAGTCATTATTATTTTAAATTATAATGTTACTTTATCATTCCTGTCTAAGTGAACAACTTCCTATTTTTCCACCTTATATTCCATCTGCCACTCAATTAACATGGCTATATTGGTCTGTATCCTTGTTATAACATCTTCACAATATACCTTCTTACTTATCTTGGTGTAAGCAACAAGCTTATTCACCATGCCTTCAATCCCCTCAACTAATTCATTTATACAGACTGTAAAAACAGTTGTGGGCACAGCACAGACCCCTGTGGGACCCCATTCATTGCATCTTATCAATATTGAAAAGATCCTTCTGCCTGTCAGCTATTTCTATCCTTCTAATATGCTATCCCCATTTTGGGGAAGGCAAATCAGGACAGAATTTATACACTTAATGGTAAGGTCCTGGGAACTGTTGCCAAACAAAGAGGCCTTGGAGTGCAGGTTCTTAGTTCTTTAAAAGTGGAGTCACTGGTAGACAGGGTAGTGAAGAATGCATTTGGGACACTCACCTTCATTGGCCAGTGCATTGAGTATGGGAGTTGGGAGGTCATGTTGTAGCTGTACAGGATATCGGTTGGGCCACTTTTGGAATGTTGCATTCCAGTGCCTGTTTCTCTGCTATAGGAAAGATGTTGTAAAACCTGAAAGAGTTCAGAAAAGATTTACAAGGAAGTTACCAGGGTTGGAGGGTTTGAGCCATAGGGAAAGACTGAATAAACTGGGGCTATTTTCCCTGGATCGTTGGAGGAGTGATCTTATTGAGGTTTATAAAATCATGAGGGGCATGTAAAGGGTGAATAGCCAAAGTTTTGCCCCAGGGCAGGGGACTGCAAAGCTAGAGGTTTAAAGTGAGAGGAGAGAAATTTAAAAGGGACCTAATGGGCAACTTTTTTCATACAGAGGGTGATGAATGTATGGGATGAGGGAAGCTGATATAATTACAACATTTAAAAGACACCTGGATGGGTTTACGAATAGGAAGGTTTTAGAGGAATATCAGCCAAATGCTGGCAAATGGCACCAGATTAATTTAGGATATCTGGTCGGCATGGGCAAGTAGGACTGAAGGTTTTATTTCTGTGTTGTACATCTCTATGACTCTGTGATCTCCCACTCTATACAATAGCCTGAAGTGAAATCTTGTCGAATGTCTTTGGGAATTTCAAGTACAGATCATCAACTTTATCTTTTACTCAAAGTGCATGCTATTTCAAAGAATTCTAATAACTTGGTTTAATATAATTTCTCTTTCAAAAAAATCATGCTGACTCTTCCCAATTACTTTGAGGTTTAATGAGTGCCTAGTTATAACACCTTTAATGATTGAATCTAATACCTTCCTGATAATGGATGTGAAGCTAACTAGCTATAGTTTCCTGTTTTCAGGCTCCCTCCATTCTTGTATAGGTGTGTTGTAATGCATGAGAGGAGAGTGCTGATTAGCTGACAAATGGATAGAGGCATTCTTAAGGTGAATCCATTTTTAATCCTGATTGACAGTTAACTGCCAGGTTTTGTTTAAATTTTAAACCAGACAGGTTGATACTAATTGATCATTGTCTTGAGAAATTAACCAATGGATGGATGACACTTATTTTGTTGAGTTGAAACAGTTCATGCACATGTTATTTCTGTCTATTAAAAACAGGGCCCCGTGTATCAATATATCTAGCATCCAGTACATGCAAATGCACCATACCAGTGAGGCTCACTGACAGTCCTAAATTTGTTCTCAGCATAATTCTTCACACATTCAGGACTATCCAGCAAATGTTGTTCAACTGCAGAGCATATCTAATTCTGAACACTGAAGCAAGTGTTTGCCACATGGGATTGTTGGGCATAATTGGTACCTTGTTCGTTGTGAATAGCCAAAGGATTCAGTCCACCAGTCTTTGGGATGTATGGCCTACATACCTAGCATCACACTAGCACTAAAATTAATATACTGCATTACTTATTTATGTGAAAGGAAAAATGTCCTTTTGGCTTGACGACAGGATCCTGTTAGTAGCGAGTAATGCTCATATTTCTGCTGCATACTTAAGAGTGTGAAACTTGAGCTCAAGTGCTCAAGTGTTTGAGATGCCTTATCCTTCCAGGGTAATCCAAGGTAGTTTGCGCATATTTCAGAACCAAGAGCCCCAGGGCCTTTCATGAGGTTTGTGTGACCAACAGCAAGAAGTGATCTAATCAAGGGAAAATGATCTATTATCCATCTGATGCACTCTTGTTTATCATAAGGTTTGTGTGGTGAACAAATGGCTCGGACCCTATTTATGAGGTTGGTAAAACAGCCAATTTTATATCTCGTAGAATTGTAAGAATCCCTGCATGTTATACTGACCAGTGAAGGCTTAGACAATACTGCAAAAGACCTCAGTCAATTTCTCAACTAGGACATCGAGAACAGGGAGCTCATTTTACAGTTCCACTTCAAATTGATTTTGAGTCCAGGACAGAGCTCAGGAAGACACGTAAGGCAGCTCTTACATGCTGCTGCAGATTCAAATATAGCAAATATATCATCTGTGTGAGTGTTAGGAGGTTAGGGTTTATTCCATTGAAGAGTCCTTTGTCAGGGAATTCAGTAAAGATATTTGAAATCTGAGCCTAGCAAGGATACCATGGTAACACCATCATTTTGGGCACACAAGGTGATATTGACATTGAACTCAACTGTGTGAGATTCTAAGTTCATAACTTCAAATACTGATTCATACAGTGGAGGTGGGTCTAGATCTTCGTGAAATCGTGTTTCAGTGAAAATGTCCTCATGACTTCCTTGTGTGGTACATACATATGTTAGAGTTTGTCCTCATGACTGACAGCATCCCTGTATGCACAGGCTGCCCAAATACACAAAAGTGATATGCCTTTACATCCCACTTTATCTATGACCAGGCCTGCACAGCATGAACTAACCAAGTTGTTGGGTTAATCACTACAACCAGTTTTGAGCAAGTTTTCTGTCCTCATAATGAAGGATTGTTGTTGTTGCAGGCCATCTCATTTGTGGGACATCACTGCAGGAAATTTTCAAAATCTTAGCCATCTTCAGCTCCATTATCATTAGCTTTCCCTCCAACATAACGGCAGAGGTGAAGATAGTTGCTAATGATCATACAATGTTCAGCACCATTTGTGACTCCTCAGGTACTGAAGAACTCTAAGTCCATAAGTAGCTAGATCTGGACAATATCCAGCCTTGGGCTGATAGATGATAAGTAACAAACAAATTGCAGAAGTGTTACAACCCCAAATAACAGACAATCTTATTATCTCTCTTAGATATTCAGTTAAAGATTGCCATTGACAGAGACTAGTTATATAAATACTATGGCAACAAAAACATGTCAGAAACTTGACATTCCAGCAAAGGGTAACTCACCTTCTGACTCTCCAGAGTTGAGAGTGTGTTGCTGGAAAAGCACTGCAGATCAGGCAGCATCTGAGGAGCAGGAAAATCGAGGTTTTGGGCCGGAGCCCTTCATCAGGAATGAGGCTGGGAGCCTCAGTGGTGGAGAGATAAATGGGAGGGGTGTGGAGCTGGGGAGAAGATAGCTGAGAGTGAAGCAAGCCCACCTGGAAGAGGTTCTGACTCCCCAGAGCCTCTTTATCATCTACAAGGCACAAATCAGAAATGTGATGGATTATTCCCCACTGGCCAGGATAAGTGCAGGCCCAACAACACTCAGGGGCATGGCACTACTTAAGAAAAGACAGCTCACTTGATTGGCACCACATTTACCATTCACTTCTTCCACCACTGACAGTTCAAGGTAGGACTGTGTACCATCTCCATGATGCACTGTTGCAACTGAAGCCTCTTCTGACATAATCTTACAAGACCACAACCTGTACTACCTGGAAGGACAAGGATGGTACATGGGACCACAACCACGGAAAGTTCCCTTTCAAGTCACTCATCATTCGAACTAGGAACTTTATCTCTGCTTCTTCACAGTCAAAATCCTGGAATTTCCTCCCATGCAGCATGAAAGGTGCATCAACATCACAATCACTGCAGTGGTTCAAGAAAGCAGCTCACTATCTTCTCCAGAGCAATTAGAAATGGGCAACAAATACTGGCCTCGCCAGTGATACCTGCATCCCATGACTGAATGAAAAAAGTCAGAAAGTAATTCTCTATCCCAGGGGACGGTGAAGCTCAATCATTGAGTATTTTGTCATGTTTACAGATCTCTTGACATTAAATATATCAACAAGTAATGCGATGGTGCAGGAAAATAGTGTCAAAACAGAAGGTCAGTGTCAAGGTAAATGTAGAGCAGGTTTGATGACCGACGTGGCCTTCCCCTGCTCTTTTTTTCCTGTGTTCCAGTTAACCTTGTCTGAAATGTATTGAAAATGAATATGTGCTGCCTTAACTATGGAGACTAATACTATACACAATGCTCTACTTATGGGACTGGATAGTACATTATTAGGTGCCCCTGCCAAGTATGTTTTCGGCAGTGCTAAGGAGAAACTTGATAGGTCGGATGGCTCACCTCTGAACATCCCATTCGTACCTTATTCCAGAGGGTGTTAGATATCCAACTAGTTCCAATATTATAAGGCCCACACACACACCTCTCACAGACACTCATAATGCCACTGTGCCCCCCACCCCCCACCACACACACACACACGCACACATGCACACATACACATCTAAGTTTGTAGGGTGAATTTGTACTTGCAGAGTTACGTTTTACTTTGCTGAAGAACTGAATGAATCCATATAAGGGTCTGTAAATCCGTTTTTTAGGTTAGACTCAGTCTGGCCATTGTGACACAGACAGTATCACACAGGGAGCATCACACCTTCAATACATTATCTGGGCCGACATGACACCAATTGTTAAAATTCATCTGAGAGTGTAACTTCTTAAAAAAGTTTTGCAATTTACATATGAAAGGGCTGATACCAACATGGTCGTTCTAAAGATGAGAGACTTAACAAACGATCCAGGTCTTTTTCCATACATCACACTGTAAACTTTTGCAATAATTTCTATGTCTTACAATCTTATACTCCACAACCACCTGATGAAGGAGCAGCACTCTGAAAGCTAATGCTTCCAAATAAACCTGTTGGACTATAACCTGGTGTTATGTGATTTTTAACTTAAGGAAAGAAAGGGTAACTAGGGAGAGAATAAGGCCCCTCAAAGATCAGCAAGGCGGCCTTTGTGTGGAGCTACAGGAGAAGCAGATGATACTAAACTAATATTTTGCACCAGTGTTTAATGTAGAAAATGACATGGAAGATATAGAATGTAGGAACATAGATGATGACATCTTGAAAAATGTCCATATTATGGAGGAGGAAGTGCTAGATGTCTTGAAATGCATAAAAGTGGAAAAATCCCCAGGACCTGATCAGGTGTACCGTAGAATTCTGTGGAAGCTCAGGCAGTGAGTGCTGGACATCTTGTTGAATATTCGTGTCATCAATAGTCACAAGTGAGGCATTGGAAGATTGGAGGTTTGCTAACATGGTGACACTATTTAAGAAAGATGGTAAGGACAATCAAGGGATTATAAACCAGTGAGCCTGACATCAATGGTGGGTAAGTTGCTGGAGGGAATCCTGAGGGACAGGATGTACATGTATTTGATTAAGGACTGATTAGGGATAGTCAACATGGCTTTGTGTGTGGAAAATCATGTCTCACAAACTTGATTGAGTGTTTTGAAGAAGTAACAAAGAGGATTGATGAGGTCAGGGTGGTCAACATGATCTATATGGATTTCAGTAAGGCGTTCGACAAGGTTCCCCATGGGAGACTGATTAGCAAGGTTAGATCTCATGGTATACATGGGTTAACTAGCCATTTGGATACAGAACTGGCTCAAAGGTAAAAGACAGAGGATGGTGGTGGAGGGATGTTTTTCAGTCTGCCACAAGGATTGGTGCTGGATCCACTACTTTTCGTTATTTATATAAATGATTTGGATATGAACATAGGAGGTAGAGTTAGTAAGTTTGAAGATGACACCAAAATTGGAGGTGTAGTGGGCAGCGAAGAAAGTTACCTCAGATTACAATGGGATCTTGATCAGATGGGACAATGGGCTGAGGAGTGACAGATGGAGTTTAATTTAGATAAATGTGAAATGCTGCATTTTGGCAAAGCAAATCTTCGCAAGACTTATACACTTAATTGTAAGGTCCTAAGGAGTGTTGCTGAACAAAGAGACCTTGGAGTGCAGGTTCATAGTTCCTTGAAAGTAGAGTCACAGATAGATAGGATAGTGAAGAAGGTGTTTGGTATGCTTTCCTTTATTGGTCAGACTATGGGGTACCGAAGTTGGGAGGTCATGTTGCGGCTGTACAGGACATTGGTTAGGCCAATGTTGGAATATTGCATGCAACTCTGGTCTCTTTCCTATCAGAAGGAAGTTGTGAAACTTGAAAGGATTCAAAAAAGATTTACAAGGATGTTGCCAGGGTTGGAGGATCTGAACTACCAGGAGAGGTTGAATAGGCTGGGGCTGTTTTCCCTGGAGCATCGGAGGCTGAAGGGTGACCTTATAGAGATTTATAAAATCATGAGGGGCATGGATAGGGTAAATAGACAAAGTATTTTTTTCTAGGGTGGGGATTCCGGAACTAAAAGGCATAGATTTAGGCTGAGAGGGGTAAGATATAAAAGAGACCTAAAGGGTTACTTTTTCACGCAGAGGGTGGTGCGTGTGTGGAATGGGCTGCCAGAGGAAGTGGTGGAGGCTTGTATAATTGCAACATTTAAAAGGCATCTGGATGGGTATATGAATAGGAAGGGGTTGGAGGGATATGGGCCAGGTGCTGGCAGGTGGGACTAAATTGGGTTGGGAAATCTGGTCGATGTGGATGAGTTGGACCGAAGAGTCTGTTTCTGTGACGTACATCTCTATGACTCTGTGCCTCTATTTGATTCCTTCATACGAGTCATAGTTCTACATTGTTTTCAAATTGTTTTTGGGTTTAAAATCAGGTTATCTCTAAATACTGAGCAAAATTCTCTGATCAGAAATGCTTATTTTATAAACTCTTTTCAGCTGTATTAATGAAATTGCACATGATTATTGTTGTATGTGGGTCTGAGATGCTTAATACTGAGGAATGTGATAAGGACAACCCACTCAGAGGATGTTATATGGGTATTTGGACAGAACAGCTTAGCATCTTGATGGAGAGCGGTTGCAATACATTCTTCTGGGAGAGGAGGAGTAGCCAGATGTTTAGCTCCATGATGTTACCAAAGGCTCAGATGGGAAGGGGGATATGGTGCTACAACAGAATTGAGTAAACTAGGTAAAAGAAAATTTTCAAGCAGGCCCCCAACTGTAGTAATCTCCAAATGACTCGTGATTTCCAGTACCACATGCTAGTGAGAACAGAGGATAAAGCAAAGAAATACACTAAAAGAGAGAGGGCTTTAGATTCCTTGGACTCTGTGCATTACTCTGGAGGTGAAGGGACTTGTTCAAACCAGGTGGGTTGCACTCGAACAGAGCTGGAACTGATTTCTTTGCAGGCTGCTTTGTTAGTGCTGCTGAGACGGTTTTAATTAGTTCAGTAGTGATGTAGGGCCCAGAAGAGAATATCAGAGAAGAATACTAAAATATTGGGAGAGACAGAGGCACATTCAGAGTAAGAGAGAAAATAATGAAACCTGAATCATGACTGTTCTGTAGGTATGTGAATGACCAGAGTACAATAAATAGGGTTGGTGAATTACTGATGCACATTGCCAAATGCAATTATGATATTTGATAACAGAGACCTGGCTCAAGGAAAATAAGGTCTGGATGTTAAATATTCTTGGGTACAGGGTATTCAAAAGGGATAGAAAAGCATGTAAAATAGGAGAAATTAAGTATTGGTTACAGAAAGCATTCTAATGTTCAAGAAAGAGGACAGTCCAGAGGGTTCAATGACAGAATTTATTTGACTGGAGCTAAGGAACATAATGCGTGCAATTACATTGCTCAGTGTAGTCTGTCACCCACCAATTAGTGGAAAGGATGCCAAGAAACCAATCTGCAAGGAAACTGTAGAGAACTGCAAACATTTTGATGTAGTTATAATGTTTGTTGTTAACATGAATACAGATGGGATAGAGGTAGAGTAAAAGTGAGAGAAGGACAAGCTGTCACAGAATCATATAGCCCAGAAACAGACCCTTTCATCCAATTCATCCATGCCGACCAAGTTTCCCAAACTAAACCAGTCCCATATGTCTCGTAGAAGAGATTAGGATGTGAGGGCACAGTGTCAGAGTGAAAGGACAGCCTTTTAGAGTTAGGATATAGAGGAATTTCTTCAGCCAGATGGTGATTAATCTGTGGAACTAATTGCCACAGAGGGTTGTGGAGGCCAAGCCATTGAGTATATTTAAGACAGAGATAGATAGTTTTGTCATTTGTAAGGGGATCCCAAGGGTTAAGGGGAGAAGGCAGGAGAATGAGCTTGAGAAACATATCAGCCATGATCAAATCACAGAGCAAAATCAATCAGCGAAAATTGTCGAGTTCTGTTCCTATATCTTATGGTCTTATTACTTTGTTCTGAAACCTGAAAAAAAAATTGATTTTAAGTTGCTCTTGGATCACTGCTTGTGCCTCAAAGAAACAATTAGTGGGTGACATGTGAAGATGCTGTCAATCCATGTTTATTACTGAATCAAACATGGTACCATTGGCATTATGCAATTTGGTGTGTGATGAGAAAAGAAGGAAATGAACAATGTCACAATCAATACCAATTCTGACTTGGTCAAGTTGATCTAAACCTTTGACAACATTGTTATTCAGATGTCTTTTAAAAACTAGAATCAATTCTGCTTCCAACACTGTTTCTGGGCATTTGGAACTTAAGCTCTGAATAATATAATACCTCCTACACATTAGTTGTATCTTGTCATTATGAATTATAATGTATGCCCTTTGGTTATCTAGTTAGTGGAAATAACATTTTTTCAACTTACTGCATCCAAATTTATTATTTTTAAATACCCTCTTGGAAGTTTTTTTAAAAAATTAATTGAGGTTGAGAGGTTACCTTATAGAGGTTGGTATAATCTTGAAGGGTATAGATAGGGTTAATGGTAATTGTCTTTTCCCTAGGATGGGGGATTTCAAGACAAGGGGGCATATTTTTAAAGTGAGAGGAGAGAGATTTTAAAAAGACACGAGGGGCAAAGTTTTTACTCAAAGGGTGGTTCGTGTGTGGAATGAACTTCCTGAGGAAGTGGCAAATGTGGGTGCAATTGCAGTGTTTAGAAGATGCTTAGATTTGTACATGAATAGGAAATGTATGGAGGGCTATGGGCCAGGAGCTGGCAGGTGAGACTGGTTTAGTGACTGCATGCATTACTCGAGAATGGCCCAACAAGCTTTTTAAACAATTCCAGTATCATGTTCCTGCTTTCACTGTCTGCCTTTGCAGGTAAAGGTAACCATCCCATATATATCTTCTTGACTGCTTTACCCATCTACCCTTTTACCTTCAAGGATCTGCGAATTTGCTCATCAAGGTCCCTATCATTTTCAGTACCTTCCAGGGTCCTACCATACTGAGTACAATTCCTTAGCCATCCCAAAGAGCAATACCTCACACTTTTCCAGGTTGAATGTCATTTGTTACAGTTCTACCCACCTGTGCAGTGCATTGATATTGTTCTCCATTTTATAGCTATCGTCCTCACTACATACCATCCTATCAATTTCTGTGTCATCCTCAAACTTGTTGATCAGACCCCTACAGAAACAGACTTTCAGACACAAAAAAACCCTCCTTGCAGCATCCTTTACTTCCCAACTCTCAGTCAATTTTGGATTCAATGTTCCACTTTGCCTTGGATCCCATGAGGTCATCCTTTCTTGACCACTGTGCAATGAAGGATCTTATCAAAAGCCTTGCTAAGTCCACAGAGACTACTTCTTCAGTTGCTTCATTGATGCCTTTCTGTCTGTCATGAGGACAAAAGTGAGGATTTTAGCTGATGATTGCACAATGATCAGCATTATTCATGTGTTCTTACTCACTGAAGCAATCAATGTCCAAATGCAACAAGGCCTGGGTAATTGTCAGGCTTGGATCAAAAATAGCAAGTAACATTCACTCTACTAACATGACAAGTATGGGAATCTCAAGCAAATGAGAATCTAACCATCACCTCTTAATGTCCAATGGCATTGTCGTTATTGAATTTTCCCCACTAGCATTATCCAGGGGGTTATGATTGACCATAAACTGCAGGTGAAAATCTAGGAATTTGGGTGGGATTGGCAATAAATGTTGGCTTAGCTGGCACCCAGCTATCAGGAATGAACAAAAAATTGATTTCACTCTCAGTTCCAAATGCTATTGCCTTGTTTACCTCCACACGTCTCCCTGATTTGGTGTCACATTTGATCCAGTGATACACTTCTGGCTCTGTATTCATGCCTTCATTAAGACAAAGTTAAAAATCACCCAACACTAGGTTTAATTGGAAGCACTAGTTTTCGGAGCACTGCTCCTTCATCAGGTAGTTGTAGAGTACACAGTTGTGAGACACAGAATTTATAGCAAAAGTTTACAGTGTGATGTAACTGAAATTATAAATTGAAAAATACCTTGAATATTTGTTAAGTCTTTCATCTGTTAGAATGACCATGTTAATCTCACTTTTTTCATATCTAAATCACAAAACATTTTTTAAAAGTTACATTCTCAGGTTTACTTTGACAATTGGTGTCAGCCCAGATAATGTGTTGAAGGTGTTAGCTCCCTGTATGCTGCTGTCTGTGCCATAATGTTTAGACTGATTCTAATCTAAAAAATGATTGCAGTCTTGCAGAGTTACATTGTACGTTGCTCAAAAACTGCATGAAACCTTGTAAGATTCTTTAATTCATTAGAATCAGTCTAAACATTATGATGCAAAGTTCACCTGGGAATGTAACTTTTAAAAAAACGTTTTGTGATTTACATATGAAAGAAGTGGAACTAACATGGTCATTCTAACAGATAAGAGACTTAACGAATAATCAAGGTATTTTTCAATTTATATTTTCAGTTATTCCCCATTGGCAGCTATGCAATCATTTGCTTCTGAAAATCTAGAATGTTCTCTTTACGGCACTTTGGGTTTCGACCAAAGTTTTCTTTGACCACAGTTTTCTTCATCTGAACTAATGTCTCCTAATATGGTTCCATGTCAGCTCTGAAGCACCTTGGGACTATTCTTTATATTAATGATGCTATGTAAATGTAAATTATTATTATTGTTAAAACAAACTCTGAACTTTCTGATGTTTGACAAAGACTCGTTCAGTTTAAATTCCATTCCTTCACTGTTGGTGTGAAAGATCAGCTTCAGCTGATAGAAACAGCTGAAGGGACAATTTTTGACAAGGCAATTTAAAATGAATGATACATTACAAACTATTTAAATCACAGTATTTAATGAGGATGTTGTCCAAAATTAAAAACGGGTTTGTGACTGCTATTTGGCAGGCAGCATTTCTTTCTATGTTTTGCTGATCACTGACTCGTTGTATCTCCATGTAATTATTGTCCCTTGGACTTCTGCCACAATATTGCGAAAGATGTTGACTTTGTGCAACAGTGTAAAATGGATGAGAGAGAATGGCCATTTTATCTCTCCCAAGTTTGATTTCGATTGGCACCATGACAGCAGAATTTTCTATGAGCTGCCATTTCTGGCAGATGGAAAAAATAGAGATGGCAATATTTAGTTTGGGTAATGAGAGTCTTTGCCACTGGCCGGAGAGGACCCAGGTTGCGTCCTTTCAGGAAGTGCCCAACATGCTGTGATGAACCTTCTCTGGGATCAGGGATGCTAGGGTTAGAGTCCTGCCAGTGAAAAGATGGCACCCAGTCAAAGGATGCTAAACTGAGCATTGCAGGCAGTGCCAGTAGGAGCAGTGACATGCATCCAGAAGCTCAGAATCAGAGAGCAGCCCCAGGTTAAAGATGTATGAGAGGGTTGTGAGTTGGGGTTTGACCGTGAGGACAGCTAGGGGTTTCAGGGTTGCAAGTAAAGTCTGAAGGGTGGACCTCAGCATAATCTTTGCGATGCTAGGTCCTTCAACCATACACTGGCTACTTTTGGGTGAGGACTTGCTGACCTAAGAGCCTGCCTGAGGTATTTGCCACTTTTACCAGAATGTGGTTGTTTTCGTTTGCTGTAACTGATTCTCTGTCTTCACTTTGTCTTGGACCTACCTAGAAAGTTGTGATGGAGAATACACCACTACAGAATATCTACAGAACAATCACTGTTCTTAAATAACAAGAAGATTTATTCCATATTAGTAATTACAACTACATTTCATCAGGCATAATTCCAAGGATCTTAGGAAGCTGGGACAGGTACTTCTGCTCCCTCTACAAATTAGAGTAGTCTTTCTCCAGAAACTGTATATAATATCATCAGATTGGGTGGAGTTACTGCATCGTCAACAGGAACTCTTTCAAACCATTACATTGTATAACAGAGCTCATAAAGTTTGGCTTCCCCATGTGCTTCTACATGGCACTGCTGGTTTAAGTGCCAGTAGCAGACCTTCACTGAGCCTTCAGTGTCCATTTAAGGGCTTCCGTTGATGATGAGGCACAGTGGTTAGCACTGCTGCCTCACAGCGCCAGAATTGAATCCGGGTTCAATTCCCGCCTCAGGCGACTCTCTGTGTGGAGTTTGCACATTCTCCCCGTGTCTGCGTGGGTTTCCTCTGGGTGCTCCAGTTTCCTCCCACAATCCAAAAATGTGCAGGTTCGGTGAATTGGCCATGCTAAATTGCCCGTAGTGTTAGGTGAAGGGGTAAATGTAGGGGCATGGGTCTGGGTGGGTTGCGCTTCGGCAGGTCGGTGTGATCTTGTTGGGCTGCAGGGCCTGTTTGCACACTAAGTAATCTAATCTAAGTGAGAAGACAGCGGAGTCCCAATTTACTACCCTGCTGCCTCGTTACATGGCCCTCCACCAAATGTGGCTCAGGGGATGAGCTTTAATCCTGCCCAAGTTTTCCAATTGCATCCTAGCACCTGATTGGAAATGGTTTTGACACAGGGGCCTGAATTTCCATATCTAAGCTTACTAGCACTAAATGTCACATCCCTTATTTGAATATATGAAAGTGGCAGTGTAGCAACAGAAAATCAAAATCAAGCTCCTAAGATCAAAATTGTTTGAAATCATTCCCTTTTCCTAAAACTAAGAACAGGAGAAAATAATGCAGCCGTTTGGTTCTAACAGTCTGAGGCCCACCTTTTAATTATTTACTTTTTCATCTTGATCAATTCCTATTTCTGTTCAAGAGATTGTTCTGTTTCTGAAATGTTGGCAACCTAGCAGTTGAGAATATTTTTGAAAGCTGAGTCTGTACTAATAGGAGCGCAGTAATGTATAAAATCTCTTTGCTCAATGCATGGCCTAAAAATGGGTCAACTGTAAATTGTTTGTGAATTGATTTTACATGCAAACTTGTAAGGTCCAGAGTGTGTTCCTTTGTCTGCGTTAAGTCGTCTTGAGTTCTTTGTCCAAGGCATATCTGACACATAGCACCACAACCTCCACTATGCATCTCTAAGGAGATAAGCCCTAAGTCTACCCCTTCCATAACAGGACATTGAATTCCATGCTGTTGACACTAATCTGATCCACACCGGCCAGCTAATCATTAAAGCTAACTAGCCTCCCAAATGCTCTATGTAGGATGGAGACATGAATAATGGTGGTAGAGATTCCATCACGTGACTGACTCCACACTTACCACCTGTCAATCGCAATGGTCAGGGGATGCAATGGTTCAGTGGCATTATTGCTGGACTGTTAATTCTTCATAGTGGTGCCATTTTATGAATAGGAAAATAAGGGATAAAATTAGATGACGTCGACCAGAATTCTTGTACCATCAACTGAGAGAAGATCCTCGGATTGGATTGAAATCTTGCTGGATCCTAGTCTCTGGAAAGTGACTACAGTTCAGCTTTTCAGGGTTAACAAGGTAGTCAGAAATACTGACATTTGTAAACTTTATCATAATGCCAGAAATGTGTGCAGAGAGATGGAAAGGGTTGCCAGGCAATGATTTGTACAGAGGCCCTCATAATCCTATCAAAGCCATGATTTTTGAGAAATTAAGGACTATAAAAAACACTTCTCATCTCCCTGAAAGCTTTGATTGTCTTTTCTCCAGTCATTTAAGTTTCTCTTCACAACAGATATACCACAGCATACATTAAATGGTTCACTTCATTTCCAAGATAGCACAAGGTAAAAACTCTTCAATCCAAAAACGTGTCCATACAGCCTCACAACTTACAAATTTCAGTCTATGAATATGAATAAGTATTCCCAAAACAAAGTTTCAATTTATGAAGATAACATTCTGTATTTTTTGCTAATGAACTGCCAATAGCATGAACTGTCACATTAAAATATTTCTGTACATAATCCCCTGGTCCTTCTATCCCTGCATGCTGTTTTGATCTGTGTCAATATTTAGATTAAATTCTCTACAGTGTGGAAACAGGCCCTTCGGCCCAACAAGTCCACACCAACCCTCTGAAGAGCAACCCACCCAGACCCATTCCCCTACACCTAACACCACGGGCAATTTAGCATGGCCAATTCTCCTGACGTGCACATCTTTGGTCTGTGGGAGGAAACAGGAGCACCTGAAGAAACCCAAGCACACAAGGGGAGAATGTACAAACTCCACACAGACAGTTACCCGAGGCAGGAATTGAACCTGGGTCCTTGGCACTGTAAGGCAGCAATGCTAACCACAGAGCCACCTGCTTGCTTATGCTGCTGCCAAAATGTATTCTGCCATACTTCTCTGTATTAAACTTCATCTGACATTCTACGCAAGTTTTACCATTGATTGGTATCATCCTCATTATTTGCCATCGCTCCAAGATTATTTTTCACCAAATTTAGATGCTTTCTCTTTTTTTTTCTAATATCCAAATGACTTATCTCCAAATAAATAAGTATATGGAATTGGCAATAAATATTGGTCAAATAGTGATGAAGACCTGAAAACAGCAGTCCTATCAGTTTTAAAGAATGAAACCAGTTTTGAGGATGGGTACCTCAAGCTGAACCATGAACTCTGATTGCTCTCCACAGATGCTGCCAGACCTGCTGAGCTTTTCCAGCAATTCCTATTTTTGTCCTAGCTGTTGCGTTAATATGCAATGTTATCTTTAAAACACATGCTTATGGTATCATCACCATATCATAATATGTGACCTGAAAGTATAAATGTCTCAGACTCCATCTTAACTAGACCCACTGATGGAAGCATTCTACTCTTTGTAACTGAATAGTTTAACATTAGCCCAGACACTGAAGTGCTTGTGAACTTACTATATGTACGTATCAGGAGCTGTAATAAGCATCTGTTGAATCTTTCAAAATATATTATCCATGTCTTGCTAATATGTTATAGAGATAACGTAAACATTATCATAACTGATATAAATACCCTGCTCGAGGAAATGTCCCCATCATGGTGGCAGTTCACCAATGCTAACCCACGGGAGCACCATTATCTATCATACTTTAGTCTAAAATACAACAAAATTCAGTATTTTCTGTCCTAATCTGACACTATTTCACAGACCTCAATTTTGTTAACCAGCCTTTTATATGGCATTTATCAAAAACCTTCCTAAAGACTAAATATTATGGGCTACATTTCTTACTTTAATCTTCATTGCTTGATCAAAACATTCCATTCAGTTACTAAAACACAGTTTTACAAATCCATGCTGGCTGTCCTAAAACCCAAAGTTTTCCAAGTGCCTGTTAAGTTTTGTTCCTTTTATTTCTACTATTGATGTTAAACTGATTGGCCCTAGTATACTTGAACTGTCCTTACCTCCTCTCATGAATAAGCATTTGACATTAGCCACTCTGAACCCTCTGGTCTTTCCTGTTTCTGGAGGATATGGGAAGTTTTTGCTTCCATATCTTCTTCCCTTAGTCATCTGGAATTCAAGTCACTGAGTCTGGCAACCCAGCCACTCCAAGTATATCCAGCCTTTCCAGCACATCCTGCCAATCAATGCTCACCCCCATCCATTATCCCTATTACTTCTACTTCTACTGATATTTTGTTATCACCTTCCTTAATAAATATTGATACAAAGTGCTTGTTAAGTATTCTTTCCTTGCCTTCCACCTCTAACAGTTTACAGCAATTTTTATCCCTAATAGTCATGTCTCTTGCTATTTGCTTACCATTTACATGCAACTGTAAGTTTGCTGGCTTATCTCTAATATTAACTGGTGTCTTTTCTCATTCTGTCTTTCCCAGTTTTGAAAGTCTGGCCGAGGAACCTCTGTAGCTGCCCTCTTTGCTACTGGTACTGGTGTGTACCACAGCTCCTAACTCATAGCCATCCCTGCACAAAATACTCTGCACCTTTTCCAAGACGTCTTTTCTCCTGGCATCAGGGAGCCACCTGAAATTCTCAGCTTCCAGTTGCTCTTCAAGCTTGGATACCTGGAGCTCAAAATCCAACATGCCGGAGACACCCTCTATACTCCTGATCCCACAACACATGACATTTCCTTATGTTCCTGCGTGTTGCAGTAATTGCATGTAACAATCTCAAGTGCCCATCCATGATTAAAATGACCTCTATTCTCTCTGTTAGAAAATAGCTTGTACCTCATTTAAACTATTAATTTTAAATCCAGCCTCCAAGTTTCTGCTCTCTGGCCTCACAGGGCAGAAAATTCAGATTATCTTGGATGTTGAACCAAAGATTGTAGCATCAGAAATTATCATCAGAGAGTGGTGTTCTGACTTGCTTGACACATTCTCTTCTCCAGCCAGTCTTGATAATGGCTGACTCAGTGTGGAGAAGAGATCCAGAGATCCAGAATCATTTAAAATATGTTACCACCTCCTTCCCAATGGAACTGACATACTGAGATGACCACAGCTGAACCCATAAGTTGCCCTGTAGTGGGATTTCTCCATCCCAGTGGCTGGGGTGCAAACTTCGAACACATTTTGTTTTGAAAATTTGTGGAGAATGAGGCTTCCTCTTTCCCTTTCTCTTGCTGACATCAGCAATGGGCACTTCTGATGGTGAGGCTTCAGCTCTCTCAGCGTTGAAGTACCATCTTATGGCCATCCAGCATGACAAACCAGCTTACATTACTTAATGGGATGGCGAGAGTGTGCACAATGAGTGGCCATCTCCTTCAAAATTGTGTTAATTATCTGACACCAACATGGTGCAGAATCAGGACCTGGAAGTGCTCCCAACATCAGTGTTCTGACCCCCGATGTAAAAATTCAGCCAATGTTACCTGGTGGTTCTCTCAGCCCATTATATATGAGAATAGGTCTTTGGTCAGAGCACTGAATTTCCTTGGTTTAATGCTCTGTACAACAAATTATAGATAAATAGAAATAGACTGTATGGTACTGACTCCTTCAACAACAATATCTGTTATTGATATAGCACCTTTATTATAATGAAATATCCCAAGACAACTTACCAGTGCATTATTAAACAAAATATGAAAATGAACCATTTTCTTCTAAAGTGTATGTAGCAAACTCTGCTGAACATCTGCACATATTGATGTAAGCTAAGGATAAGATTCAATTTGAAATCCTGTCCATTTATTAGACTGCCCAGATGCACTGCCATGTCTGAAAGATGAAAATTACCATTTTGGAAAAACGATGGCAGTAGGATCGAAAGAGTCTGTGATTTAGTGAACAAGGAGAACAGTCAATAAAATGTTGGAAAAAATGGATAGAAAATGGTATTACGTATTAACCTGATTTTAATGATATAATTGAAAAAAATATCAGTTGAAAATTCTAATTATGTTAAATCTGCACAGCCAAAAACATCAAAGGGCCCTCTCATGAAAAGATTCAGATCTGATTGTCATGGACTGACAGGCACTTATTCTAAGATGGTTACCTTCTGCTTTCATCTTCCTCTTCCCAAAGTTTTGTAATCTTGCTGGGGTTCAGTTTCATGGGAGCCTGCAGCCATCCAGGAGGTCACCAAGTCACTTTTCCTCATAAGAACAAAATAAAGTATAAAATGGCCCTTTTTTGTCTGATGGCAGATGTATAATTTATACTTCCTGAGGCAGGTGGCCAAACATAGATAAAACTTCAAAGAAGTCAATGCTGTAAATCAGTAAACATTATTTTCATGTTCTGACAAACAAGCCTCTTTATGTTACGTTAACTAGCAAATAATAAGTGCTTCAATGTAGCCTTATAAACTTTGGTTTTGCTTCCAGCTTAATAATTCTATGTACCTATGATCATCCAATTCCTTCCTAATGGAATAAAATTGCAGTATTATTTCACACAGCAAAAACATTTCTGGAAAAATACTTCTACAATCCCATACTTCAAAGAAACATTGGCTATTTAAATTTATATCACCTTAATGACATTGTATTTGAAGTTGAAATCTATCTACATTAGGACTTGTCTCATTCTTTCCTTGTGGTGATGGCATGGGTTATGATGTCGCTCAATCAATTTCTATCCAATTAAAATTAAACTTCAATTCTATGCATCTACAATAATGGTTGGCTTGAGTCTCCAATTACCTTTTCCAGGTAATGTAGGTAAAATTGAACTTTGACAAAAGAGAATGAATGGGGTGTATAAGATCATGGGGGGCATGGACAGGGTAGATTGAAAGCAATTGTTCTTCAATAATTATAATTTAAAGATGGAAGGTAGGAGGTTTGAAGGGGATTTGAGGAAAAACATTTTCATCAAAAGGGTGGTGGGAGTCAGGAGTGCACTGCTTAAGTTAGTTGAAATGGAAAACCTGACAACGTTTAAAAATTACTTGGACGAAAACTTGGAATGTCATAACACTGAAGGATATGTGTCAAGTGCTAGAAAGTAGGATTAGTGTGGATAGTTTGGTGCAGAAGGACTGAAGGGCCTTGCCTGTACTGTGTAGTTGTATAAGAAATTGCACATCTACACTTGGGAATGTCACTAACTCCTCCACCTCACCTCCCACACTCCCCCCTGCCCTTGCTTTCCCTTGCCCCTCCCAAACAAAATTCAAATTAATTCTCAACTTCACATTGTTTGGCGTTGTTCCAGTGGAGTGGAGTGAATTGCTATTCGGTTATACAACCTGCCCATTTTTGTTTTCACTAATTTGTATGGCATAAAAAGGTGGCCAATTCAATCATAGGCAGTCTGTTCTCTCAGGTTATCATCCAATCAGTCAAACTGGAAATTTATCCAATCGCATTTTCTGTAATATTAATATTTTAAAAGCATACTTTACTTTAATCACACAATCCATTCATTCAGTCTGGGAGTTGGTACATATTGACAAATATCACTTTTGTTAACAATCAATAAATTCTACCCAAATGACTTTTGGCACCTTACACTTTCAGGTTATATTTGCTCTTTTCAGTATCTGTTGTTTTCTTCATTATTCATAGTCACCATTTTTATCCTTGGTTTGTTATACACATCCTGACAACCTCCAAATTTGTGTACTCTAGTGTTAACTATTTATAGAGTTGTGTAACTTCTGATTCTTATTCTGCCATGACAATATTAACAAATGAATACTAAACATCAGAAGTATTTTTAACAACAGTGGGAAAGGGACACAAAAGATTCCCCTACCTAGCTCAGTAAGAAAAAAAAACAAGAAAAACTAATTCAAAAAAGCAGACCCAGGAATGGTCTGTCCTGTCTTGTCAATAGACAATAGACAATAGTTGCAGGAGCAGGCCATTCCGCCCTTCGAGCCTGCACCACCATTCTTTATGATCATGGCTGATCATCCTCAATCAGTATCCTGTTTCTGCCTTATCCCCATAACCCTTGATTCTACTATCCTTAAGAGCTCTATCCAACTCTTTCTTGAAAGTATCCAGAGACTTGGCCTCCACAGCCTGCTGGGGCAGAGCATTCCATACACCTACCACTCTCTGGGTGAAGACGTTTCTCCTCAACTCTGTTCCAAGTGGCCTACCCCTTATTTTTAAACCACGTCCTCTGGTTAGGAACTCACCGATCAGCAGAAACATGCTTCCTGCCTCCAGAATGTCCAATCCTTTAATAATCTTATACGTCTCAATCAGATCCCCTCTCAGTCTTCTAAACTCAAGCATATACAAGCCCAGTCGCTCCAATCTTTCAACGTAAGATAGTCCCGCCATTCCGGGAATTGACCTTGTGAACCTACGCTGCACTCCCTCAATAGCCAGAATGTCTTTCCTCAAATTTGAAGACCAAAACCCTGCGCACAATATTCCAGGTGCGGTCTCACCGGGGCTCTTTACAGCTGCAGAAGGACCTCTTTGCTTCTATACTCAATTCCTCTTGTTATGAAGGCCAGCATGCTATTAGCTTTCTTCACTGCCTGCTGTACCTGTATGCTTGCTTTCATTGACTAATGTACAAGAACACCTAAATCTCGTTGTACTGTCCCTTTACCTAACTTGACTCCATTTAGGTAGTAATCTGCCTTCCTGTTCTTGCCACCAAAGTGGATAACCACACATTTATCCACATTAAACTGCATCGCCATGCATCCGTCCACTCACCTAGCCTGTCCAGGTCACCCTGTATTCTCCTAACATCCTCTTCACATTTCACCCTGCCACCCAGCTTTGTGTCATCAGCAAATTTGCTAATACTACTTTTAATATCTTCTTCTATATCATTAATGTACATTGTAAAAAGCTGCGGTCCCAGCACTGATCCCTGCAGTACCCCACTGGTCACCACCTGCCATTCCGAAAGGGAGCCGTTTATCACTACTCTTTGTTTCCTGTCAGCCAACCGATTTTCAATCCATGTCAGTATTTTGCCCTAATACCATGTGACCTAATTTTGCTCACTAACCTTCTATGTGGGACTTTATCAAAGGCTTTCTGAAAGTCCAGATATATTTTAGATCTCCCTTGTCCATCTTCAGATTTACATCCTCAAAAAATTCCAGAAGATTAGTCAAGCATGATTTCCCCTTCATGCTGGCTCTGACCTATCCTGTTACTGTGATCCAGATGTGTTATAATTTCATCCTTTATAATTGACTCCAGCATTTTTCCCACCACTGAGGTCAGACTAACTGATCTATAATTCTCTGTTTTCTCTCTCCCTCCTTTCTTAAAAAGTGGGACAACATTAGCCACCCTTCAATCCACAAGAACTGATCCTGAATCTATAGAACATTGGAAAATGATCACCAATGCATCCACTATTGCTACAGCCACTTCCTTCAGTACCCTGTGATGCAGACCATCAGGTCCCGGGGACTTATCAGCCTTCAGACCTAACAGTCTCTCCAACACCATTTCCTGCCTAATATAAATTCCCTTCAGCTCAGGTCCTTTAGCCACTATTAGATCTGAGGGATGAGCCTATATATGCAATAAGTAGTGACTATGTTTTGATGTTTAACAACAAATAATGTGCCTTTCCATTTGGGTTTCTTGATTTGTTAAAACTGCACAGAGTGTGAAGAAATGTTTTGGACAGCCTTGCGTTTCAATCAACCCGATAAGACCATGACAGGAAAATATTGGAAATGCTGCTGTAAGGGAAACTGGAACCTGATGATGCGGTTGTGGAGGATTAGCCCCAGTACGCTGAAAGAAGGAGATACTTTCTTTAGGCAAATGGAGTAGCAGGGAATCACTGACAAGCAGTGATTTTCCGAATCACTTGTGGGCCCTGATCTTCAGCATCATAAAGAGTTTAATCAATCCAGCTGCTTCAGAGTTAAAACATTTTGACGAATTGATGGAGATGGTAGTGGAACAGTACAATCCCAAACCACCTGTTGCATTGTGACGTTACAGGTTTTACACTTCCTGGGGAACCAGTCACTGAATTCTTGAAGAGACTGTGGAAATTGGCAAAACACTGTCATTACAGATCAACAGTTCAGGAAATGTTAGGGATTACTTAGTTTGTGGATTTAATAATATTGCCACCCAAAGAAAGCTACTGACTGAACCAAATCTGGACTCAAGAAAGCCATAGAACTAACCCTTTCCAAGGGAAATGTGAACAAAAGGGGTCAGGAGCTTCAGGGGTCCATAGATAGCACCGTCCTCAGCCTTGGGCTACTCCCATACTGCGGAGCCAAATCCTCACTGGATAATACTCATGGCTTCCATTTGTTGCCAAGGAAAAGTGATTGGAGTCAGAGGCCGCAAGGTTCCAGAACTGGACAGGAAGTTTCTCCACAATGTAGTGGAGAGCAAGAGCATCCATGTTGCACATAGTCAAATGATATGCCACAGACAAGGTAACCAATGAGTGCTAACCAGGCAATAGGATGAAGTCACCTCAAGTCAGGGCTTTCCAAGTATATTAGTCCGAGGATGAGAAATTAATACAGCTAAATTACATCAATGGTCCCAAAGTAGTCTCAGTTAAGACAAAACCATTAAGGCAAATGGCCACTCTATTAGACATGGAGATAGACAAGGTACCACTGTCTCTATTGCTGGGAGCAAGCCTTGGGAAACTCTGATGGGGCATCTTACCTTTAAGTCTGTGAGATACCAAAGCTAGATTGCCACAGACACTGGGAAGCCCTTAAGTATTATTAGAACCATTGTAACCCGAGTTATGCAGAAGCAACAGACAGTCTGACTCCCCTTGATGGTGAAGGAAGGGACTGGCAATAGAAAATCCTTCTGGTTTGGCAACAGATTTTTAAAATGAGTATCAGTGATCTATATGAGGTAATTGGGAAGTATACTAAAATGTCCCAAGAGAACCTCGGGATGATAAACTCAGCAGGGCCAAGACCTATGTAGACCCAATGGCCCGACCTAACTAATTCCCGGTATGACCAATCTCTTATGTACTAAGCACCAAAGTAGAACATCTAGAGGAACTGGGTATCATATGTGCATTACAATTTGTTGAATAAGCCATGCCATTAGCCTCAGCTGTAAAACCTGACAACTTGGTCCTTCTCTGTGGGGATTATGAGTTGACAGTCAACAGGATTTCCTGTTTCGACAAATGAATGAATAAATGACTTTATTATCATGTGTATTTTACAGTAAGAATACAATAAAACCCCGTGAAAGGCTTTCATTTGTCACCACGAAATGGTGCCATTTGGAATAATTTAAGAATAAAGAAAAAACAACAAAAGAGAAAGATATAGATTAAAAAGAAGCAATCAGTCTTGAGCCAGCTCATCATCATCAACATTGCCTGTGCCACCAGCCCTTCTCCACTGCTTTGCTGCTGTCTACACCGGACCCAACTAACGTCGGTGTCATGTCTCTCGCTGCTGGGCCCACTTTATCGATGTTGCTGTGATATCCTTCCACCACTGTTTCACCGCTAGTGTCAGATCCAAGCAACAACAAAATCACCAATCTTCAGGCACCATCTTTAGCCACTGGAGTTATCTCACCAACATCACCCCCTCTGATAGATACCATGCAAAGAAGACTTGTATGAAAAGCAGGCTGGGGTCACATGTTTTCTAAGTAAGAACAATGTCTGCAGATGCTGGAAACCAGATTCTGGATTAGTGGTGCTGGAAGAGCACAGCAGTTCAGGCAGCTTCCAAGGAGCAGTAAAATCGACGTTTCGGGCAAAAGCCCTTCATCAGGAATAAAGGCAGAGAGCCTGAAGCATGGACAGTAAAGCTAGAGGAGGGTGGGGGTGGGGAGAAAGTAGAGTACAATAGGTGAGTGGGGGAGGGGAGGAAGGTGATAGGTTGCATGTTTTCCATCTGAACATGAGCCACACTTACCTGCAACTAGACCTTGAGGTGTCATTCAGGAAGTATGTTACTATAAAAACTTACAAAGGACTGTATGAGTAAACTCTCTAGCCCTTTGGAGTATCTTCGGCTTGCACTAACCTTCAAAGGGTAATGGAGAAGGGTGCCCTGAGTGGCAGAGTATCAGGATGATATTTTAATTTCAGAAGCTGTTGCAGAGGAACATGTGGAGAGTTTGGAGGAGGTTTTATTTTCCTGAGGCTGGCATCTGACTAAAAAGAGAAAAATGTGTGTTCCAGGTAAATGAGGCACTGTACCTCGGTACAGAGTTGACAAGGATGGATTATGCCCTGTCACAGAGAAGCAAAAGCCCTAAAAATGGGCTCCAACTGTAAGGAACAAAATGGAGCTGATTTTTTTCTGCAATCCCAAGCATGACTGGGGGAGGTACAGCCCATGTAAGGAACTTCAATGATGGTTCTCCAGGGATTTCTGCAGTTGTCGTTACAAAAAACAGACCAATATTGTACTTGGTCAAAACTGCGGAGAAGATTGCAAAAACAAACATATTGCCCCCTCCAGCAGGAACTCTCCATAGGGGTGGTTGATGGATGTGAAGCCTTTGCCTCTTTGTTCTGAATTGTGATAAATTTCCTTCAGCTGGCCAGGTTATTGCTGCATAAAAGCTAACTGGTTTTCTTTGGGTCTAAACTAAGTTTTAACTGCAGAGAACAGGCAGTTCCCATCCGGGAGAGGATTTACACACTACTTTCTCACCCTTTGTCTTTCTGTTTCAGTAACCTATATCCAGCTCCAAGCTGTTCAGTCACCCAAGAACCAAGCACTCAATAAATTCACTGCAGGAAAAGATCTCTGTCATTGGTAACCGTCACTTATCCTTAGACCAATCAACTTCTTGTTGCCATCAGCACATACCCAGCCATTTGAACTTCAATTACTGCTTGTTTCAACAGTTGCTTGCAATGTCTGCTTTGAGCGTTAGTTTACTTGATTTCAACATTATTCTTTCTTATTTCAGTCCATACTTTTTACAAAATGACAAAAGTAAAAGGGTAAAGTCCTTACATCTTATATGGGTGTCTGTGGCTAGGCCAGCCTTTATTACCCATCTGAAGTAACTCTTAAACCGAATGGTTTACTTGGTTATTTCAGAGGGAAGTTGATGAGACAACCACATTACTGTATGGAGTCACTTGTAGGTTGGACCAGGTAAAGGTGGCATATTTCCTTCCCACAAGGACATTGTGAAACAGATGGACATTCAGCAATAATTCGAGAGTTGCCGTTAGACTCATTTTTATTTCCATTTTAAAAATAACTTGTATTTCACCATCTGCCATGGTGGGATTCAAACCCATTGTCCCAGAACATCAATATGAAGATCCCAAGCTGGTGAAGTTACTACTCTGCCATTGCCCCACCTCACTATTGTGTGAAATACAGTTTAGGGAAATTACAAAGCAGCTTCACAACTTTCAAATAGACACTAGATTGCAAATGTTCTAAAAGTCAATTCAGAATGTTGAGTATTTAAAGTAATTTTTAATGTAAATATGGATTCTCCCTTGTTTGTATAGAATGGAAACTGAGGGAATGGCAACCAAATGGTTCAGATTTCAAATATTCCATTGGATTGCCACAAATGATATTGTGCATTGCGTTGGAGCTGTCAATTCAAACCATCACTAGGATATTGTGAATGTTAAATTAGACTGTAAAGCATGATAGGCTCAGAGGATTGTAATGGTGCAGAAGGAGGCTATTTGGCCTGTTAAATCTATGCAAGCTCTCTGAAAGAACAACCCAGCTATTTCCAAATCTCTGCCCTTTTCCTGCAGTGAATTTATTTCCATTTCAGTGCTTATTATTCTACAAAGTTAATTTTCTTAAGAAAACTAATATGATCATTTTATTTAGTGATTATTGTTGTACTGTGATTTGCTGCCTGATCACAGATACTCCTGAATTTTCAGAATAGTGTACAGTAGAAATACTAAATAGAAATTGTATGTATTTAATAATTGTCTAAGCCTCAGACAGTATTCGGTGCATTTATAACAAAGCAAAACATGAGTATTCAAATGTTGAAGTAGCAGTTACAGTGCTAACCAGAATATGAAAGACAATCAGAAGTTAACGCTTCAAGGGCTTTTCACTAGAATTCTACAGTGCTCAGCAATATGTTATGACAAAGATTTGAAAGCTATGAGGGAAATGGATATTATCAGCAAATTAATCATTAGACTAACAGCAAATCTGACTCTGCCTGAAGTGACTTTGTTTTTGTTAACCTTATGTAGCATATTATGCTACAAGTAATGTTGTGAGGCTACTGCAATGAGAAAAATATCTCAATATATATGAATGTCTCAATCCTTCAGGATGTCTGCAATCATCTTCAGAATAGGTAAATGACTCCAATCAGTTAGTGAATCATAACATACAACTACTTTGCAGAGCTGAGGTAATAAATATTTTCAGTTTTCATTCGAAATGATGTTTCTTCAACAAGAGCACCATTCACTGTATAATATCATCATGATGCATATTATTACAAAAGTTAAAAATAAATGTAGAATGAACATTGAGGCAGTGGAGCTATGAACTGCCCTAACTCAATTTTCAGTGATGTGTCATTTCTATAAAGCCAGAAATGGCTTGATGCTGAGGATATAGGGATGGTATTGTAGTATTTATGCTGGATGAGTAAACCAAAGAGCCAAGAGATATTCTGAAGACCCATTTAATCCTCACCACAAGAGACTGTGGAATTTAAGTTCAATAAAATATCTGGAATTAAAAATCTAATGATAATCATGAAGCCACAATTGATTTTCATACATTCCCATCAGGTTTACTAATATCCTTTAGAGAAGGAATTCTGTTTTCCCTTTACCAAGAACAATCTTTAGCCTGAACTCCCATTTGAATGATATATCTCCAGCAGTCCCCAGCATTATAGGTGCCATCTGCAAACAATTAAATTCACTCCACATGACACCAAGATGTAATTGAAGACACTGGAAACAAGAAAGGCTGTGAGCACGGACAACATTTCAGCAGTGGGACTGGAGATGTCTGCTCCAGAATGTGCTTTGGTACAATCAAGCTGTTCCAATTTAGCAACAACGATGGCATTTATCTGACAATGTGAAAAATTGCCCAGGTACTTGTACACAAAACGCAGGACGAACACAACCTGATCAATCAAAGATAAGTGGGAAAACGGACGACTGGGAAGCTTTTAAAGGACAACAGAGGATTACTAAGAAGGAAATACGCAGAAAAAAAATGAGGTAAGAAGGTAAACTGGCCAAAAATATAAAGGAGGATGGTAAAAGCTTTTTTAGGTACGTGAAAGGGAAAGAAATGGTGACCAGCGGGGTACCGCAGGGATCTGTGCTGGAACTGCAGCTTTTTACAGTGTATATTAATGACATAGAAGATGGTATTAATAGTAACATTAGCAAATTTGCTGATGATACAAAGCTGGGTGGCAGAGTGAAATGTGAGGAGGATGTTAGGAGATTACAGGGTGACCTGGACAGGTTAGGTGAGTGGACAAATGCTTGGCAGATGCAGTTTAATGTGGATAAATGTATTGTTATCCATTTTGGTGGCAAGAACAGGAACATAAATGGAGTCAAGTTAGGTAAAGGGGCAGTACAAAGAGATCTGGGTGTTTTGTACACCAGTCAATGAAGGCAAGCCTGTAGGTACAGTAGGTAGTGAAGAAAGCTAATAGCATGCTGGCCTTCATAACAAGAGGGATTGAGTATAGAACCAAAGAGGTCCTTCTGCAGTTGTACAGGACCCTGGTGAGACTGCACCTAGAATATTGTGTGCAGTTCTGGTCTCCAAATTTGAGGAAAGACATTCTGGCTATTGAGGGAGTGCAACATAGGTTCACGAGGTCAATTCCAGGAATGGCAGGACTATCCTACGTTGAAAGACTGGAGCGACTGGGCTTGTATACCCTTGAGTTTAGAAGGCTGAGAGGGGATCTGATTGAGACGTATAAGATTATTAAAGGATTGGACACTCTGGAAGCAGGAAGCATGTTTCAGCTGATGGGTGAGTCCCGAACCAGAGGACACAGCTTAAAAATAAGGGGTAGGCCATTGAGGACAGAGATGAGGAGAAACTTTTTTCACCCAGAGAGTGGTGGCTGTGTGGAATGCTCTGCCCGAGAAGGCAGTGGAGGCCCAGTCTCTGGATTCATTTAAGAAAGAATTGGATAGAGCTCTCAAGGATAGTGGAATCAAGGGTTATGGAGATAAGGCAGAAACAGGATACTGATTGAGGATGATCAGCCATGATCATAATGAATGGTGGTGCACGTTCAAAGGACAGAGTGGCCTATTCTTGCACCTATTGTCTGTTGTCTATTATGGGCCAATGGACTGAGAGATGGCAGATAGAGTTTAATTCAGATAAATGCGAGGTGCTGCATTTTGGGAAAGCAAATCTTAGCAGGACTTATACACATAATGGTAAGGTCCTAGGTAGTGTTGCTGAGCAAAGAGATCTTGGAGTGCAAGTTCATAGCTCCTTGAAAGTGGAGTCACAGGTAAATAGGATAGTGAAGAAGGCATTTGGTATGCTTTCCTTTATTGGTCAGAGTATTGAGTACAGGAGTTGGGAGGTCATGTTGCAGCTGTATAGGACACTGGTTAGGCTACTGTTGGAATATTGCGTGCAATTCCGGTCTCCTTCATATCGGAAAGATGTTGTGAAACTTGAAAGGGTTCAGAAAAGATTTACAAGGATGTTGCCAGCGTTGGAGGATCTGAGTTACAGGGAAAGGCTGAACAGGCTGGGGTAGTTTTCCCTCGAACATTGGAGGCGGAGGGGTGACCTGATAGAGGTTTACAAAATTATGAGGGGCATGGATAGGATAAATAGACAAAGTCTTTTCCCTGGGGTCGGGGAGTCCAGAACTAGAGGGCATAGGTTTAGGGTGAGAGGGGAAAGATATAAAAGAGACCTAAGGGGCAACTTTTTCACGCAGAGAGTGGTACGTGTATGGAATGAGCTGCCAGAGGATGTGGTGGAGGCTGGTACAATTGCAACATTTAAGAGGAATTTGGATAGGTATATGAATAGGAAGTGTTTGGAGGGATATGGGCCGGGTGCTGGTGGTGGGACTAGATTGAGTTGGGATATCTGGACTGCATGGACGGGTTGGACCGAAGGGTCTGTTTCCATGCTGTACATCTCTATGACTCTATGACTCTAATTACCGCCCCATCACAGTCTACTCTCGAACATCAGTAAAGTGATGGAAGGTGTCATCAATAGTGCTATCAAGCAGTCCTTCCTTAACATTAACCTGCCACTCAGCTCCTGACTTCATTTTGGCCTTGGTTTAATCATGGGCAAAAGTACTGAATTTCAGGGGTGATGTGCGAATGACTGTTGTTAACATCAAGGACACATTTGTCACTGTGGATTCTCAGTAGCCATCTCCAGGATTCACCAAGGCTCCTTCGACAGCATCTTCTAAACCCATGATAACAACCATCTGTAAGGACAAAGACAGCAGGTACATGGGAACAGCACCACCTGTAAGCTTACCTCAAAGACACTCAACATTCTGATTTGGAAATATTTTGTTATTCTTTCACTATCACATGCTCAAAATTCTGGAGATCTCTCTCTAACGTTATGAGGGTGCTGACCCAAATGGAGCAGAGGTTGAACACGGCATCTCAACATCACCTTTCAAGGTCAACTAGAGATGGACAATAAGTGCTGGCCCAACTAGCCATTCCCATATCCCGAGAATGAATAAAATAATATAAACACTTTGCGATGGAGACTGGTTGTATTTTGGAAGCTGATTCCTTCCTGTCTGTCATTCCAATTCTCCTAAGCACAGATGTGTTACATGCAGAAAGAGGCCATTTGACTCATTGTGTCTGCACTGGGTTGTTAACTAAGTCTAATTACTTTGAGATATTAAATCTGTTTCTCTCACCACTGATGATACCACACAATTACCAGCACAATCTGAGTTTGTTATGAGCATAGTTTTGTCGACATTGTATTATTTTCTACTGTTACTAATTGATGCTCTCCATTGGGAACCCATGTAAAGATGAGGCATGAAGGCTCAATTGGGGTGATTGAGAGTTATAAGGTAGCCAGGAATGATCTAAAGAGAGAGCTAAGAGCAGCAAGGAGGGGACATGAAAAGTCCTTGGTTGGTAGGATTAGGGAAAACCCAAAGGCTTTCTATAGGTATGTCAGGAATAAAAGAATGACTAGGGTAGGATTAGATCCAGTCAAGGATAGTAGTGGGAAGTTGCATGTGGAGGCTGAAGAGACTGGGGAGACACTGAATGAATACTTTTCGTCAGTATTCACTCAGGAACAGGATATTGTTGCCGATGTGAATATTGAGTCACAATTAATTAGAATGAATGGCTTTGAGGTATGTAGGGAAGAGGTGTTGGAAATTCTGGAAAGGGTGAAAATAGATAAGTCCCCTGGGCCTGATGGCATTTATCCTAGGATTCTATGGGAAGCAAGGGAGGAGATTGCAGAGCCATTGGCCTTGATTTTTATGTCCTTGTTGTCTACAGGAATAGTGCCAGAAGACTGGAGGATAGCAAATGTGGTTCCCTTGTTCAAGAAGGGGAGTAGGGATAACCCTAGTAACTATAGGCTGGTGAGTCTCACTTCTGTTGTGGGCAAAGTCTTAGAGAGAATTGTAAGGGATAGGATTTATGAGCACCTGGATAGGAATAATGTGATCAAGGATAGTCAGCATGGTTTTGTGAAGGGCAGGTCGTGCCTCAAAAATCTTATTGAATTCTTTGAGAAGGTGACTAAGGAGGTGGATAAGGGTAAAGCAGTAGATGTGGTGTATATGGATTTTAGTAAGGCATTTGATAAGGTTCCCCATGGTAGGCTACTGCAAAAAATGCGGAGGTATGGCATTGAGGGCGAGTTGGAGGTTTGGATTAGGAATTGGCTGGCTGGAAGAAGATAGAGGGTAGTAGCTGATGGTAAAGGTTCACCTTGGAGTGCAGTTACCAGTGGTGTTCCGCAAGGATCTGTTTTGGGACCATTGCTGTTTGTCATTTTTATAAATGACCTGGAGGAGGGGCTAGAAGGTTGGGTGAGCAAGTTTGCGGATGATACGAAAGTCGGTGGAGTTGTTGACAGTGAGGAAGGATGTGACAGGTTATGGCGGGATATAGATAAGCTGCAGAGCTGGGCAGAAAGGTGGCAAATGGAGATCAACGTAGGTAAGTGTGAAGTGATTCACTTTGGTAAGAGTAACAAGAAGATGGGGTACTGGGCTAATGATCGGATACTTGGTAGTGTGGATGAGCAGAGGGATCTTGGTGTCCATGTATACAGATCTCTGAAAGTTGCCACCCAGGTAAATAGTGCTGTGAAGAAGGCATATGGCGTACTGGCTTTTATTGGTAGAGGAATTGAGTTCCAGAGTTCTGAGGTCAATTTGCAGTTGTATAAGACTCTGGTGCGGCCGCATCTGGAGTATTGTGTGTAGTTTTGGTCGCCATACTATAGGAAGGATGTGGAGGCACTGGAACAGATGCAGAGGAGGTTTACCAGGATGTTGCCTGGTATGGTAGGAAGATCGTATGAGGAAAGGCTGAGGCACTTGGGGCTGTTTTCATTGGAGAAAAGAAGGTTTAGAGGTGACTTGATAGAGGTGTACAAGATGATTAGGGGTTTAGATAGGGTTGACCATGAGAACCTTTTTCCACGTATGGAGTCAGCTATTACGAGGGGGCATAGCTTTAAATTAAGGGGTGGTAGGTATAGGACAGATGTTAGGGGTAGATTCTTTACTCAGCGAGTCGTAAGTTCATGGAATGCCCTGCCAGTAGCAGTGGTGGACTCTCCCTTTTTATGGGCATTTAAACAGGCATTGGATATGCATATGGAGGATAGTGGGCTAATGTAGGTTAGGTGGGCTTGGATCAGTGCAACATCGAGGGCCAAAGGGCCTGTACTGCGCTGTATTTTTCTATGTTTTTATGTTCTATGCATATATAATATATTTATGTATACACTTACTTGATCTCAACATGGTTTCATACTCAAAATATGTTCAGATCAGCTTGAAGGAAAACGATGTTTGAAAGTTATCTCTCCACTTAACATGAATCAAAAGATATTTATTAAGCAAACTCGTTTATGGAGGTAATCAAATGTCAGACCATGCATTTAATTCTGTAAAATTGATTCATTAGGATTCTGCACTTCTTAGGCCTAACTAACCTGGCATCCAGTCTGATGAAAAGATATCATCTGATTCTTATTGTCAATGTTTATAACAGAAGCAGTCATATTTTGAACGTTTGATTTATTTCTTCAAATTAAAAATTATTTGCAGAGATAAGAATGAACTAGTGATGCCAAATCATGTCTGAAGTTGCCTGATTTTCAAAAACTTTGTAAAAGATGTAGGGATAAATCTAAGTAACTTCATGTAAAATGGTGATCAGTTTCTTTACAATATATAACATAAAATGATATGAATTTGGCCGTATCATTACATGAGAGGAAAAAATATGGCAGTATGCTGTCAGTCCCATAGTGGTAGGCTTTATAAAGGGAGAATAGTGAGAGCCATATTGGACAGTTCTCCAATGTTTCCTGTTGCCAGAAAAGTTTTCTACTGCACAGGGACAGGCAGCTGATTTACATAAGGAAGGATACAATTTTGAGGGCACCAATGATTCCCCCAGGGATTTGTCTTTCCATTCCATAGGGTTTTCTATCTTTCCTGCTCTTCACTATCAGTTTAGTTTTATGCCTGTGAGAATGTTCTCTTGTGCAGCACCATCATGATTTGTCACATAATTCTTTCACTTCCATGAGTGAAAATGATGAGCACTGTTCTGATCTGGAGTTCCACTTGAGATAAAATTATTTCAGGTCCCCTTTATCCTCCCAGTGGAGCTGCCAAGGATCCAGAGTTACCAGCCTTGTGCTTAGGCCAGTAGCATTGGGAACTTGCCAAAGTACTTGCCATCCTTACTAGGATGATGGTCATGGAAGCAACCATTTGTGAGGCTGCCTCAGGAAACATAGCGATAGAGTTCTGGTTCCCAGCAACTGTGGGCTTACTTTGGGCCTCAAGTGAGGGTCTCGAAGACCCTGAATCATCCTGCCCACGTAATCTGATGCAAATTCATCACTAGCTATGCTGAGTTCAATGATTGCATCTTTACCCAGAGTCAGGCATTGATATACTTTGTAATCAGATGAAAAGTATTACATTTTAAAGGGCTAACAAACACATGCTGTAAATTGCAGTCCAGAAATTGCTACAGGTTTATCACTTGAATATATTTTTATAAACCATCGAGGCAATACAGAAGTATTCAGCTAGTCATCAATCCTGCTGTAGTAAGTCATTGCACTTTAGCTAGGACTTCCTTATAAAATCACCCAAGTGATCATAATATTTAAGAGTAAACTTCCTCACCATAACCAAGGAATGAGTTGTTGTCGCTAAATGCATCATCCATGTGCTGTAACTATCATAACATAACGTTACTTTCCTTTGCATACTATGTTTTAGATGATAGATGGTGAATATTATTTGAATTTTTCCCAATTTTAACAGATTATGTTGCAGTCAGTGGGACCAGTTTTTAATTAGGTGGTAAACCTGGAGAAATGGATTCCCTGCCCCCAGTAGAAATTGCCCACTTTTCGCTGCATTGATTCCAGTTACTGACCAAATAGTGAACTTGAAAATTACCTTCAATATTGAGAAGAGGAATTGACAATTCCCTTAATTTCTCCCCTGTTCTTTCAGTTAAAATAGAATTTTCACATCTGTAATCAAAAGGATGTTTCAGTGTAATAGAGGTGACAATCATTGCAATCTTCTAAACAGTATGAAAAATGAAGATTTTCAAAAGATAGTCAAGAAATGAGTGATCATGTACGTATGAAAGCTAATAGAATCTTCTTAGTTCTCTGACTGACAGCACATGGTTGGGACTGAATTTTCCCAAAATTTGGCTAAGTGTGAATTTTGGGGGTGTTTCATGGAGGATTTCCAGGAACCCTTGTGAGTTTTCTTGTACAATTTTACAATGCTTACCTCATTAAGAACCACCATGCTTCCGTGGCATAACTCCTGCACAATCTTATGCTCAGAGTGGTGGAGCACTCACAGATGCCAGGATCTTAAAGCAGCCTGTGCTGCACAAGAATACATGCCACAATTTCTCTGCTGTAGCTCACACTCTAACTCTATTATTAAATGCACCTCTCACCAAGACTCATGGTCTGACATTTTCAATATTGAATGCAACATCTTCCCTCAATGTCTTTCATCCAACCCATCTCTCCAGATTGTTAAAGCTTCCTGACCTTTGCAGTTCCTATTCTCTAACACAGGGCACCTCAAAATCATTCCTGACTGAAGACATATTAGTCTCCTGATTGATCATTAGTCCTGCTTGACATGACAAAAGACTACTCCCCTTAGCCATTTGGCTGAATCAAATGCTGTATTCTTGCCATGTGAACTGCTGTCATCGGCTATAGATGTGAGGTTGACTTACATGGTGCTGTTCACTAACATCTCCATCCGCTTGACTATTCATTGCTACCAAATATGACAATTAGCCTGGCCTTCTGTGTGTGCTAACAGGACAGGCAAGCAAAGTTGAGATGCTCTGAGCATCCAAGTAAGCACAAAGAGAGCGAGTGCTGAGACATGCAAGCTAAGAGCCCTGAGATGTGTTGTTTTCTAATGTATTGGATTGGACCAGACTGCAATGAAAAGTGTTGGAGCTCCAAAGTACAGTATTGAGTTGGTGAGCTGTACTCTAAATGAGTCCAAGGTGTGCCAGGGAGATGTGGTGAGGCTGGTGCTGTTCAGATGCCAACCCCTGTGAAAGGAGGCTGCAGGTGGTACATGAAAAGTGCCTGAAATATTGGAGAATGCTGCCAGAGAAGATGCTGGAGAGCTGCAGCCACCCTATATGTGAACTGAGTTATTTATTTACTTATTTATTTATTAGATTCTCTACAGTGTGGAAACAGGCCCTTCGGCCCAACAAGTTCACACTGACCCTCCAAAGAGTAACCCACCCAGACCCATTTCCCTCTGACTAACCTATGGGCAATTTAGAATGGCCAATTCACCCGACCTGCACATCTTTGGACAGTGGTTACAAGCTGAGAATTGTTAGTCTCTTTTAGTTCCTATTAGGAAGTGCAGCATTGTCTCTGCTGCCTTGGAAAATAGCAGCCTGCATATAAATAAGGTGAGATCAGATGATAATAAGACGTTAATGCATGAAAATAGGCTCGTCACCACTTAGTAGCAAGATTCAAGATTAAAACCTAAAGTAGAAAATTGGCATTGAAATTTTCATTTTTTCATTTCAGCCAATTGTCTAACTGTCTTGTCGTTTATGCATTGCTTAGAGGCTGGGAAAATTCCATCCTTAATAATTATCTGCTAAAACTTTGAAGGTTGTTGCAATTTGTCACAATGGGTAGGGTGAGGTGATAAGCCCCAAATCTACCTCAGTCTCAGCAGTGTTTGAAATTTCTGCTATTGATGTTAACTTGACCAACATGCTAACCGCCTCACCAACTGAGCTAAAACAGGAATTGTTGGAGAAACTCAGTGGTTTGGGGAGAAAACAGTGTTAAAGTTTTGTGTCTGGTGACTTGTGATGATGAGTCCCTGGACTCGAACTGTTAACTCTGCCTTCTCCCCACAGTTGCTGCTGGACCTGCTGAGTTTCTCTAGCAATATCTGTTTTTACTTCACATCTCAAGCATCTGCAGTTCTTTGTTTTATTTTAGCCAACCAAGCTGATTGGATCCCCAGTAATTGGAGTATAAGAACAAACACAGTTTTTGTTTAAAATGGCAGCTGTCCAGTGTACCAGGTTGTAAAAATCTTAGTGAATATAATATTAATATGCACCACTCTAGTATAGGGAACTAATCGCAGTGAGATTTTCAACCAAATGAAAGAAACAAATTTGATACAATGTTAGCTTTTATGAGTGTGATGGACCAATTTTCAGAGTTTCTGGTAGGTTATGAGCTAGAAGCCTAAAAACTTAATGATCCCTTTCTGAGTGTTGATGGGGATAAGATACCTTACAGTTGCTTCTGTAGGTGGTTTAAATCATTCATGTGAGTTCCAGATCTAAGAAAGCACTAAAAGCAACAGGTAAATATGGGAAGATCTTAATGTGTCTGTACGCTTTTTATGTCAAAGGGCAGGATGGAAATGGTGGCTGATTGGTTTGAATCGGTATTTGGGACATCCTTAGGATGCCACAGTGCTGCGGACAAAGACTGCAGGAAGGTAACCTTCAGCTGAATGATTTTTCTTATGGAAATGATTATAAAGTTTGAAGAAGAGTATGAAAATAGTTGCAGCCAGCAGAAGGAACCATTAGGAACCACGAGTTCCTAAAATAAAGGTTATTCATTCCTTTCTGGCTTATATTTCCTGAGCAAGTTCTCTTTTTGAAAGTAATAGAAGTTTTTAGAGAGGAATGTTATTAACCAAGTTGTCAAAGAGTAATTCATTTCCATATTTTAATGAAAATGTTTCTCGGGGTGAAAGTTCAATCCACCTTTTGGCAAATGTTTATCTCATTAATAACAAATCATTTCATATTGGACATTACAGCATAATTTCAATTGCATTTGCAAGATAATTAACCATGTTGTGCAAGTATATAATCTATACCACAGCCAAAAGGTCTCTTTAATTTAAGCCTCAATTGATTTTTCTTGAATAAAATATGAATTGAGCATTTCACTTTCTCAACTACTCTTCCTGCTTAGCTGGGTGAAATTAATTTAGGTGATTTTTAAATTCATTCATTGAATATGCTGGGCCAGCTTTTATTACCCATGACTCATTGATCTGGAAATGGTGGTTGTAAGCTTCTTAAACTACAGTAGTCCTCAGGGTGTAGGGACAATTAGAGTGCTGTTCGGTTGTAGATCCAGGATTTTGACCCAGTGACAGTGAAGGGACAATGATAACCAAGTCAGGATGAAGTGAACTTGATAGTGATTCCATGCATTTGCTGCCCTTGTCCTTCTAGGTGGTAGAGGTTACGGGTTTGGAAGAAGCCATTGGAGGAGAGTTACTGCAGTATATCTTCTGGATGGTACACACTGTATCAGACGTGAATTGGTGGAAGAAGTGCCAATCAAGTAGGCTGTTTTTTTCTGAATGGTATCAAGCTTCTTGCGAGTGAAAGATGTTGCACTACCATGTAAGTGGGTAGTATCCCATCAAACTCCTAATTTCTGTGTTGCAGATAGTAGATAAGTTTTGGGGGGACAGAAGGTCATTGCCTTGCTCTTATGACCATACTATTTATATGGCTATTCTGTTGAGTAGGAAACACTCAAGCACTGACAGTAAGGAATTCAGTGATGGAAATTCCACTGAACATTAAGGACTGATGGTTAGAGTCTTTCTTTTTGGAGATGGTCATTGCCTGGCAATTTTATGGTACAAATATTATTTGCCATTTATTAGCCCAAATCTAGATGCTGACTACGCCTTGCTGCATATAAACACGCACTACTTCAGTAACTGAGGAGTTGGGAATAGTACTGAATGTTGTTCAAACTTCAGTGAACGTCCCCTCTTCTGATCTCATGATGAAGAGAGATCAGTGATGAAGCAGTTGAAGATAGTTGAGCCTAGGACGCTATCCTGAGAACCTCCTGAGGAGATATCCTGGACTTTAGATAACTGACCTCCAACCACTGCAATCATCTTCCTATGTGTTAGGTATGACAGTACCTAGTGGAGAGTTTTCCCCTTGACTTCCACTGACTCCAGTTTTGCTAGAACTCCTTTGTGTGATACTCTATCTTGATGTCAATGGCAGTCACTCTTACTTCATTTCAGGAGTTCAGTTCTTTTATCCATGTTTGAACCAAGACTGTAATAAGGAAGGGAGCTGAGTGAACCTAATGCTGGGGTATTCCTTTGTAGGTGCTGCTTGAGTTAAGTACATTCTGCTTCCTGACTACCCTCAGAGTTTCCTCTGAATGGAGCAGTATTGATTCATAATCAGAGCAGGGGAGTTCCTTCTTCTTCAGGAGGAGATTTCCTTGTCCATGTTTGACCTGAATCCATGAGATTTCATGGGGTCTAGGGTCAATGTTGAGAACTCCCAAGGCAATTCCTTCTTGACATTCTACCATTGTTCCACAATCTCTGGTGGGTCTGTCCTGTAGGTAGTGTCTAGAACACTGTCTATAAGCCGTGATTCTGTATCACCATGTCAGGCTGTCACTTGACTAGTCTTTATGACATGCATCTCATTTTGATACAAGCCCTGGATGTTGGTAAGGAGAACTTTGCAGAGTTGACAGGGCTGTATTTGCCATTCTCATTTCTGGTTCTTAGCTCAAAGTCAGATGACTGTCTGGCTTCTTTCTTTAGGCATTTTAGCAGTTTGGTACAACTATTGGATTGAACTGTTGTAGGTCTTAAAGAAGGCAGTTAAGAATTAATCACATCATAGTGGGTCAGAAGTTACATGGAGACCTAACTCAATAAGGAGGCAGATTTCCTTCTCTAAAGGACATTGTGAACCAGATGTATCACTATGACGATCAACAATGTTTAAATTTTTTTATATTGAATTCAAATTTTACAATCTCTCATATGGATTTGAACAACTGTCCCCAGAACAATAGAGTTTTAGAGTCATTGAGATGTACAACATGCAAACAAACCGTTCTGTCCAACTTGTCCATGCCAACCAGATATCCCAACTCAATCTAGTCCCATCTGCCGGCATCCAGCCCATATCCCTCCAAACCCTTCCTGTCCATATACCCACCCAGATGTCTTTTAAATGTCGCGATCATACTAGCCTCCATACTTCCTCAGGCAGCTCATTCCATATATGTGCCACCCTCTGTGTGAAAAAGTTGCTCCTTAGGTCTCTTTTATATCTTTCTCCTCTCACCCTAAATCTACCCCCTCTAGTTCTGGATTCCCCCATCCCAGGGAAGAGACTTTGTCTATTTATCCTATCCATGCCCCTCATGATTTTAGAGGAGAAAGTGAGGACTGCAGATGCTGGAGGTCAGAGCTGAAAATGTGTTGCTGGAAAAGCGCAGCAGGTCAGGCAGCATCCAAGGAACAGGAGATTCGACGTTTCGGGCATAAGCCCTTCTTCAGGAATGTAGGCAGATGCTGAGGAAGGAGATGTGGCTGTGGTAACGAGTCTGTTTGAGAACGTGGCTGAAGAGCTTCTGTGCAGAGGAGATGACCTGGGGTGTGCAGTGAGAGAGGGACTCACTGAAATCCTTGTAGAGGGAGGAAGAGAGCTTCTTCAAGGAAGGCATCCTTGCAAGAGGATTCGCAGTAGGTTAAAATCTTCAAGGAGAAAGTGAGGACTGCAGATGCTGGAGATCAGAGCTGAAAATGTGTTGCTGGAAAAGCACAGCAGGTCAGGCAGCATCCAAAGAGCAGGAGAATCAACGTTTCGGGCATGAACCCTTGTTCAGGAATCTCTTGCAAGGATGCCTTCCTTGAAGAAGCTCTGCGAATCCTGTTGGATTCTTATACAATGTTCTCACTTTCCAGTTTGTGATGTGGCGTTCTTGATGATTGAATACACTCTTTCTTCCCTAATGTTGATTACTGTTTCTGGAGACCTCAAGTCTGTAGTTTGCCTTCTTTTCCGAAGTAGCTTCCTTGTTCCTCATTGTGTCCAGTGTTAGCTGTCTGTTTAAAGCACAGCATTTCCTGCAATTAACTTCTTAAATTCTTCTGCAGGGCAAACTTTGCCCTTTGTGGCAATAAAACATCTAATTTATTAAGTAGGTGCCAAAGCAGTTTAGTTTATGTAATCTCACCAGGACATAGCTAATTGCTTTCAATTTCTGTGTAACAGCTCGTCTTTGACCCTTTCATCTCAAGAAATGGTTTCTTCCATAAAGAATGACTGCTGCTGCTTTCAATCCATGAAGTTATTAAAGTTGTGAAGTTTACATTGTCACAGTCCCTCCTCTTTGTTCATCTTTTTTAAGCTGAAAAAACACTAATGATAAGCCATTTTCCACCATATCCTATCATAGCCAAGATGAGTTGTTACACTATGCACTATTTTAAAATGATACAACATTTCATTATGAGGTATGGATATAAGCAAACCATTACTCAAGAAATGGATTACAGAACAGTAAATAAATCACAAGAGTAATAAACATGCACAAAGTAATAAACATTATAATTTTAAGATTATCAAGACTCAATAAGACTAATGCCCTTTTCAACTACTATATTTATGGCTGATGCCAAAAAGAGACATAAAAATAGATCCAAGTATACAAAATAATAATATGTTATGAAATAATACGAATACATACAGCCATGTGAACATTATTTCACCAATTCCAGACGTCATCCCACCAAGAACGTCCCTTAATGTTTTTAATATCTTTTTTGATTCTCAAAGTATTGTGCTGACTCTTAACATGTGACCTGTGTACCCTTCTCAAAGATCTCTTTTATTTCTTTCAAATGTTCCCTTTGCAAGGCATCTAATATCCAGCTGCACATACAAAGTTGCATTTATTTGATATTGATTGCTCTTTCCTGCTTCCCTTGTTAACTTGTTCATTACATTGATGTGTGATTCTAAGATGTCAACCATATGAAATACAATACTGATAGTGGAGTCCTCTGCTTGTCTACAAAGTTTAATGCAATCAGGCATTGCACTTTTAACTTGAGAAGTTAATTGATTTAAACATTGCTTATAACACTGATACCTAGGTCATTAACACCATAAATACCTGCAGCATCTCATACCAAACTTCTGCACTTCCTAGTTTTCCCATCAATTGCATAATCTTCTTGATTCAACCCACAACCCTTTGACCAATTCATTATAAATGCTAGGTAACCATTTCTAACACTATGATGGTGACTGAACGTATGATAGGTTCAAAATAACTGGTACAAATTCACAATGGACATTTTCATGGAACACTTCACCCATATTTTGTATAAACATCCCTCCTCTGCATCCTTCATTTCCTAAAGGATACTCTGCAGAGCTTTCAATTGCTTCTGGTGTAAGTGCAAGTGTGATCTGAAGTTCTGTGCATACCATCAGCACAAATAAACATGAATTCTGTGTTGCATATAGGAACACAGTGCTGTGCACAAGCATCTCCCAACCCTGTCAGTCTACAAATGTCAGTGCTTGGTTATGTATACTCACTATGTCTACTTCGGATGAGCACTGGATCCCTGCTGCTGACTCCATACTTCGCTTGGACTTTTGTTGGGTCAAATGGCCTGTTTCTGCATTGTAGGGATTCTATAAAAATAAAGTAAAGCCAGAATACCATTGCAATAATCAGCCTCATAGTTTATCTGAAGCTCAAACCAAAAAAATAGAGTAGTTTCTGCTCTTATTTAATCCCAAAGTGATTGAATTTAAAAGCAGGGAGGTTATGTTGCAACTGTTTGGATGCTGGTGAGGCCACACCTGGAGTGCTGCGTGCAATTCTCGTCTCCTTACTTGAGGAGTAAGGAGAGGGTGCAGAGGAGGTTCACTAGGTTGATTCTGGAGTTGAGGGGGTTGGCTTAAGAGGAGAGACTGAGTAAACTGGGATTATATTCATTGGAATTTAGAAGAATGGAGGTGGGGAGAAGGGAATAGAAAATTATGAAGGGAATAGAAAAGGTAGAAGTAGAAAGGATGTTTCCACTGGCAGGTGAAACTGGGATAAGTTTCACCTGCCTCAAAATTAGTGGGAGCAGATTTAGGACTGAATTGAGAATGAACTTCTTCACCCAGAGGTTTGTAAATATATGGAATTCACTGCCAGTGAAGTAGTTTACACTACTTCGGTAAACATTTTTTAAAGCTAAGACAGATATTTTATTGAACAATAAAGGAATTTAGGGATACAGTGAGAGTGGAGCTGAGTCCACATAGAGTCAGCCATGATCATATTGAATAGCAGAGCAGGCTCGAAGGGCCAGACGGCCTACTCCTACTCCTGATTCTTATGTTTATAGTTTACACAGATCCATAATTTGAATTTTGTTCTTCCAATGTTTGCACTCATCAGACTTGATACCTGTAAAATATTCTATTTAGACACTTTGATCAATTTATTACTTTAAAAGTAAATTTATGCAAGTGCTCTTACTTTAACACAAATAAAAGACTGCAGTTCAAACTTATTTTAAAATCCTCTTTACTCTCTCTTTCTCTCTCTCTCTCTCTCTCTGACTTTGTCACGGAATATGGGAATCACTTGGCGTTGGGATCAGGCTTTCACGAAATTTCTGTTCTAGTCCCTCGAAGTCTAAGGTGTATCAGAAAAGCACGTCATACCCTCTGACACTCCAGGAGTTAAGTCTAAATCCTTCTCATTGCTGACTGTGGAGTTTACCCACACCCTTAACTAACTTAGCTTCAAATGCTGCCATTTGTTTATTTCACTTTTCAGAACTCCTGGTTTATGGTAGATTTACTGATTGATTCCCTGTATTTTCATTTGTGTTGTTGAATTTTCATTAAATTATTATCATTATTTTGGATTTGTTTCAGGTTGCTATAGGTGAATAAAAGGATACTTTATCCGAATATGGCAAACGGGCATCGGGGTCAGGATTATAGACAAATTTTCTGCCCGTAACTGCTTATTATGTGGTTTCATTCTCAACCAATCTCCAGTTGTGATCAGCCATTTTGTTCTCTAATCTCCCAAAGCACAGTGAAATCCCCTCTGGTGGCAAATGTGTGTCAATCTCTCATTGACATTTAGAATGATCAGCATTCTGCATGTGTTGCTCAAGCTGCATTTGATGCAGTACTTTAACCGATGCCTGGATATCTGTACATGTACTTTCCAGTTCCTGAGTCTTAATTTCTGACTCCAGAACCTGCCTCCGTGACTTTTCGGAATATCTGTTCATTGTCTCAAAATGACTTTGATCATTCGAGAAGTAAACTTTCTTCTGTTGATTGGCAATCTCTAAGGATTTAAATGTTCCCTTTAGGTCTGTGCTTACTGATTTAAAAACTGCATTTTTCAAGCCTGGAAACCTCTAGGACATTAAGTTTCTGTTTTAGCTCTGCATTTTCTGACTTCAATTCACTTATCTCAGCATTTCTCAACTTCAACGCATACTTCACGTGCCAAGTTTCTGTTAACAAAAACCCATTAAATTAGACAAAAGAAGCAAGAGTGTAGGGTGGAGTCATGCTCACACAGACCCAACGTTTCAGTTTGTTGAAGTTGGGGTTTTGGAGTTGAAGCTACAAGATACAGCTCTCTCTCTGCTGCCGCAAAAGCTTGAGTTCTCTCTCTTTCTGCTGCTGGGTTCATTCTGTCAATGTTCCTTCTCCTAAACTGGAGAGGCTAGCAAAAGAGGGAAATCTGTTTTGCTGAATTTGCCTTTGCCTAGGGTGTGTTTATGGGATGCTACTATATCGGAGCATTTGAGGAATAGCAATTAAATAGCATATTATTTTGTTAAATACTTCGATGGAGTTAAAGTTATACCAATTCTTTTTTTTGTTGGTATTCTAACTGTGGTGTAAGAATAAAGTATGCTTTGCTGGAAGCTTTGTAGTTTGACCAATTGAATCACATCTAGGATGCAGTCCCTTACACCTCCCTTTAAATGCGATTCAAGTCAGGGTCTACACAATCTCCTTGATATATTTTGAGGGGGCTTAGTCCAGTGCATAATGCTAATGGTCTGATTGCTGGGCTATTAATTCAGAAATCCAGGCAATGTTCTGGGGACCCATGTTTGAATTCTGCTATGGCAGATGGCGGAAGTTCAATTAAAAGTCTGGAATTAAGAATCTAATGATGAATATGAATCCATTGGCAAGAGAAAGAAATTAGTTCAGTAATGTTCTTTAAGGAAGAAAACTGCCATCCTTATCTGGTCTGCCTATATGTGACTTCAGACCTACAGCATTATAGTTGACTCTTGACTACCCTCTGTGTAATAAATGCTGACCCAGATAACAATACCTCAGCCCAAGAATGAATGAATAAAAAGAAAAGTTATAGTGAATGCTGATTAGTAACCTATCTCTGTTTCACTTGAGTTTATTTTCCTTCAATTTTATTTTTTATTATTTTATTTTACTTGATTTAATTTTACTTTTGTTTTGGTAGTGCTTCTTACTGAAATCCAAGTAGCTCTGTTTTATTTATAAATGGTACATTTCTGAGGGTTTAGCTGTTTGAGCCAACCCCCCAATCAGCATGTTTAGTTTTCCCATGATGTCACTCTTGGTCACAGTCAGCCTGGCTGCTGAATAATCTTGAGTAGAGGCTCCCCCTCAGCTTTGACTGCCTTCCCTTCCATGAGAGTGAAGACCCTGAATCTTGCCCTCTCTTCATCCACTGCCCAAGCAGATGTACCTTTCATAGTCTGGCTGTCTCTATGTCTGATGGGGGGGTGGGGGGGGGGTGGGGGGGGGGGAAGCTGGGGAGTGGGTGGGGGGGAGTCCAGCACATCAGTGGCAAAAAAAAAGACTGAAGTATTTGCAATATTGTTCAGCCAGGAGTGCCAAATGGATCATCCATCTTGGCCTATTCATAAGGTCCTAAGCATCACAAAAGCCAGTCTTCAGCTAATTTTATCCACGCCACATGATATCAAGAAATAGCTGAAGGTATTGGATTCTGTAAAGGTTATTGGCTTTGTCAACATTCAGGAAATCGTACTAAAACTGCTTGCTCCAAAACTTGCCTTGCCCCCAGCCAAGTTGTTCCAGTACAACTCAGGTACCTATCCAACAAGGTGCTCTTTTGTATTCAAGGTCCCGTTTGATTGGATGTGGCATCTAGGACCCCCAGCAAAACTAGGGTCAATAGGAATTAGAGGCAAAACTCCTCATTGATTATAGCCATACCTGACCAAAAAGAACATGGTTATGGTTGTTGAAGGTCAGTGGTCTTAGCTCATGGACATCTCTACAGGAGTTCCTGAAGGTTAAGTCCTAGGCTCAACTATTTTCAGATGCTTCATCAATGACCTTTCCTCCATCATAAGGTCAGAAATAGGGATGTTTGCTGATGATTGCACAATGATCAGCACCATTTAGAGTGACTCAAATTCTGAGGAAGTCCACAGTCCAGCAAGACCTGGACTTGTGCTGACAAGTGGTACATAGCATTCATGCCGCATAAATGTCAGGCCAATGGTCATCTCCAATAAGAGAAAATCAAACTTTTTCCCATTGACATTCTGAAGATTACCATTGTCCATAAATTGAACTGGACTAGCCATATAAATACAGTGGCTACAAGAGCAGGTTCAAGGCTAGGAATATTGTAGTGAGTAGCTCATCTTCTGACTCCACACAGCCTGTCCCCAATATACAAGGCAAAATTCAGGAATATGATGAAATCCTCCCCACTTGCCTGCATAAGTGCAACTCCAGCTATACACAAGAAGCTTGCTACTATCCAAGACAAAGCCACTACATCCACAAGGATACCCTCCTTTCACCGCTGATGCACAGTTGCAGTTGTGTGTACCATCTACAAGATGCACTACAGATATTCACCACTAGTCAGATCATAATGTAAGCCCATTATCTAAGGAAACATAAACTGGCTTTGGAGGCAGTCCAGGGAAGTTTCACTAGACTGAGAGCAGGAATGGAGGGATTACTTCATGAGAAGATGTTGAGTAGATTGTACCCAAACTTGTTGGAATATAGTAAAATGAGAGGTTTGGATTGCAGAGTGTGTCCTGGAGCGGGGAGCAGAGTGTGTCCTGGAGCGGGGAGCAGAGTGTGTCCCGGAGCAGGGAGCAGAGTGTGTCCCGGAGCGGGGAGCAGAGTGTGTCCCGGAGCAGGGAGCAGAGTGTGTCCCCGAGCAGGGAGCAGAGTGTGTCCCAGAGCAGGGAGCAGAGTGTGTCCCAGAGCAGGGAGCAGAGTGTGTCCTGGAGCAGGGAGCAGAGTGTGTCCCGGAGCAGGGAGCAGAGTGTGTCCCGGAGCAGGGTGTAGTGTGTTATTGAACAGACAAGACTTTTAGAGGAATTCACAGGGTAAATGTGGAAAGGTTGGGAGAGTATAATTTCAGAATAAAGGGTTGCACATTAAAGACAGAGATAGATAGGTTTTTGATTGTCAAGGGGATCAAGGGTTATGGGGAAAAGGGGAGAATAAGGTTTAGAAACTTATCAGCTATGATTGAATGGTGGAACAGACTCGATGGGCTGAATAGCTTAATTTCTTAATGTCTTATGGTCTAAGTAAGACTCTGTACCTCTTGTACTCTTTTGCTATTTTAATTAACTCTATTCCAAATACCATTGCCAAAATGAAATATAAAAATGCACTTTAGTAGCTGCCTCCTTCAATCAGAATGCGCTCTAAGTGCCTGCCCTATTGAGATAATAAATTGATTTAAAAATCAATATTTCACTCAGGATGATGAGCCAAGATTGTTCATTAGTTATTACTGTCAGCATATCCTTCCTTATTGCAAACAAGTGGACTTCAAAACCTCATTAAGAGACAATTAATCTCAATACAAAGTCTTAACATTTAATCAAAAAATACAGAAGAAAGTTAGTGGAGATTCTGTCCCATATCTAATTGACATCATGGAGAACCAGTCAGGAAATAATAGGAACTAACATAAGTAGATAAGCATCATCATTAAGAGCTAATCAGAAACCAGTCAGGCCTCACTTGGAATAATGCGAGTTCAGGAATGTCACTGACTATGGAGATGAGTTTTGGAAATAATTAATAAGCACTAGCTCTCAGTGACTAAAGCAAGTGCTAAGTTTGAAACTGAAGACTTGAGATTGCTGTCCAATCAGTTGTAGAAGACTATGAGAGAAAAACAAATCACATATCTCCCAATGCCTCAGGCTGGAAGAAAGAGCAAGTATACTCACTACCTAGATTTGTTAAGCATTTTTTACTTAATGATACCTAAATGGTTAAAGGTTGAAATGAACAGTAAATATCCTGTAAGCACAGAATCATAAACTTTGAGTTTAAATTACATCAATAATGTACCTCAGGAGAAACTGGATTCATGTCTAAAGTTGGTTCCCTTTGCTAATGAAGAGCTGACCATTGATGTTGTGTGGTGAAGTTAAGATCTTTGGTGGATGAAATTATTGAAAAATGAAGGCATTCTGGCAGACCATAGATATGTAGATATCACAATATACTGAACATTAAGGGAGTGGAAGCTGTTCTGATTCATGAAGATATCAGTTTGATTTAAGGGTGTCTTGATGTATAATTTTGGAATCCTTGTTCTGAAATGACTAGGAAGGCAACTGGTACATGAGCCATTTTTGCAGAGGTTTTAAGGAAGTGGAACATAGAACATAGAACATAGAAAAATACAGCGCAGTACAGGCCCTTCGGCCCTCAATGTTGCACCGACCGAAGCCTACCTAACCTACACTAGCCCAATAACCTCCATATGCTTATCCAATGCCCGCTTGAATGACCATAAAGAGGGAGAGTCCACCACTGCTACTGGCAGGGCATTCCATGAACTCACAACCCGCTGAGTAAAGAATCTACCCCTAACATCTGTCCTATACCAACCCCCCCTTAATTTAAAGCTGTGTCCCCTAGTAACAGCTGACTCCATACGCGGAAAAAGGTTCTCACTGTCAACCCTATCTAAACCCCTAATCATCTTGTACACCTCTATCAAATCTCCCCTAAACCTTCTTTTCTCCAATGAGAACAGCCTCAAGTGCCTCAGCCTTTCCTCATACGATCTTCCTACCATGCCAGGCAACATCCTGGTAAACCTCCTCTGCACCCGTTCCAGTGCCTCCACATCCTTCCTATAGTATGGCGACCAAAACTGCACACAATACTCCAGATAAGGCTGCACCAGAGTCTTATACAACTGCAACATGACCTCAGGACTCCGGAACTCAATTCCTCTACCAATAAAGCCCAGTACGCCATATGCCTTCTTCACAGGACTATTTACCTTGGTGGCAACTTTCAGAGATCTGTATACATGGACACCAAGATCCCTCTGCTCATCCACACTACCAAGTATCCGACCATTAGCCCAGTTATCCATCTTCTTGTTACTCCTACCAAAGTGAATGACTTCACACTTAGTTACATTGAACTCCAATTTCTTCAATTATATTGGTTTTTGTGCAGACTGCACTGGGTGTACTGATCATGATTTTTGTCGCATTCATAAAGGAAGATAAATATTTTGTCATCAACCTTTTTCAGACAGGTTATTGCGAACCTCTGCAACAGGTGGCATGTGAATCCAGAACTCCTCAGTCACTGCCCCCAAAGGGCCTGATCAGGCAAGATTACTTGCATTAGAAATGGCAAGAGGGTGTCTTATGCAAATGTTATGATCAAGATGTGGCAAGTGTATTGTTTCTTTAAATTCCGCTACTCCGTGGGTCACAACACAAACCTAACTTTTATCCAGTTGGCAATATATTATAAATCCATCAACCAATCTTTTTTGTTAAAATAAGAAATCAATAGTTTTGTCAAACATAAGATTTCATCAGTGAAGATAGAAAAATGGTTAACCCAGTTTTTAACATCAAAGCATAAATGGTTACCCCTCCAGATACTCACCAGGTAAAAGGGGACAAAATTGTTTTCTTTCTGCAGAAGTATGCTTTGGGAAAAATCGTTTGGTAATTTTTGAATGGGAAGAAATGAAGGAGGGGTGGAATTCGCAGATGGTTGCCAATCTGGCATTCTAATATATTTGGAATCCCATTAGACGTATAAATGTTGCTATAGGTATTTTGCAATTTACTGAGAAAACAAAGGAATGAGAAGTCTTCTGGATTGTCTTTAACAGGACAATCAGGTTTCACACTGGATTCACAACAAGGGTGTTTTAGAATTAAGGAGCAATCAACTGAACAGCATATTCTTCAGCAGGCTTTTCACTATTTGTAAGCAAACAATCTCTGATTGTACGCAGATACGCATCACACAGTAACTAACTCTATCCCAAACACAAACTTAAGTCATGCATTTTCCCACAAGTCCAAGAAATGCCTTGTTTAAAATATGTTCCAATGTATGAAGAGATCAGTGAACTCCTTCAAAGGACAACAATCCAGGTATTCTTAGAAATGGAGGTCCATCAGTTTCTACAATCTGCTTTAAGGAGAAAGTGAGGTCTGCAGATGCTGGAGATCAGAGCTGAAAATGTGTTGCTGGAAAAGCGCAACAGGTCAGGCAGGATCCAAGGAACAGGAAATTTAACGTTTTGGGCATAAGCCCTTCATCAGGAAAGCCCTTCCTGATGAAGGGCTTATGCCCGAAACGTCGAATTTCCTGTTCCTTGGATGCTGCCTGGCCTGCTGCGCTTTTCCAGCAACACATTTTCAGCTACAATCTGCTTTAACCAGTGTACCCAAAAAAATATGAAATATGAAGCCTTCATAACGTCATGATTAACTAGGGTTATATTTAATGAAGTTTAGCATTGAAATGTTAAATGATTCTTAGCTTGGCCCTGTGAAGCATTCTGAGTCTGTTTGCTCAGTTTGGAAAGTCTAGAAATAAGGATCTTTCTTTAGGGTGACGGGATGGCAATTTTAGGACTAGAAATGAGAAATTTCTTTATTTGAATGATTGTGAGTCTTTCTCTTGCCAGAGGCTGGGATGATCAGTTATTGATTATATTTAAGACATAGATTGATTGGTTCTTAGAGACAAATAAACTGAGGGATATTAGGGATATGGCATGAATTTGGTGTTAATGTAAAAGTTCAGCCATAATTTTGTTGAATGGCCTATTCCACTCTTATTTTCTCTGCGCTGAAGACATGGAACATGGTAACATTAATACTAGTTAGGACAGAAACCATAATAGTTGTACAAGGTAATAGGGTGGGCCGAATAACTTATTCCCACTCCTATTTCTCAGATGCTTAAGAAATTGAAAGCATCATTAGTAACCATGGTGGAAGCAGACTCCATAGTTTTAAGTGGCAACTGAATTGCTGTTTTAAAGATTTTGGGGGATGCAACTAAGTGGGTAAGCTGACAGGCAGGACTAGCATAATGAGCCATTAGAGCTCCTTCTAAGAGATAAAATATGAACAATAAGGTGGATTTGAACACCTTGTGTAAAACTTAAGTAGAAAGTGGTACCAGGCCTTTATTTATTATTAATCTCTTACAATTGTAGAGTCGTACTCATGCAGTATGGAAACAGTTCTTTTCAATCCAACCATTTCATGCTGACCAGAATCCCAAAATAAACTAGTTCCATTTGCCTACATTTGGCCTATATCACTCTAAGCAGTTCTTATTCATGCATGTACCAAACGTCTTTAAAACATTGCAAACTGTATCCACATCTACCATTTCCTCTGGCAGTTCCCTCTACTCATGAACCACTCCCTTGGGGTTGAAGTGTTCTGAGGTGGAAGATGAGGCATTATTCCTCCAAGTGTCGGAGGTGAGGGACTGGCATCACCCGCCGACATTTCGGCCGCCCTCAACGGACCTTACCACCAGGGATATGGTTCCCTCCCCACCCCTAACCGCTTTCTACAAAGACCGTTCCTTCTGTGACTACCTGGTCAGGTCCACGCCCCCCATCAACCCACCATCCCCTCCTGGCACCTTCTCCAGCCACTGCAGGAATTGCAAAACCTGCGCCCACACCTCCTCCTTCACCTCCATCCAAGGCCCCAAAGGAGACTTCCACATCCATCAAAGTTTCACCTGCACTTCCACAAATGTCATTTATTGTATCTGTTGCTCCCGATGCAGTCTTCTTTACATTGGGGAGACTGGACGTCTTCTCGCAGAACGCTCTAGGGAACATCACCGGGACACTCACACCAATCAATCCCACTGCCCTGTGGCTGAACATTTCAACTCCCCCTCCCACTCTGCTGAGGACATGCAAGACCTGGGCTTCCTCCATTGGCATGCAAACTTCAAAGTTCAATTTGTGAATCCCTAGGTCTCTCTGTTCTACAACACCACTCAAGGCCCACTTTATAAGTCCTGCCCTTATTTGTTTTACCAAAATGTTTCACATTTATATAAATTAAATGCCACTTCTCAGTCCATCAACTCAATTAAACACGATCTCTTTGTAATCTTAGATAAACTTCTTCACTGTCCATTAAATCATGAATTTTGGTGTCATCTGAAAGCTTATTAACCATGCCTACTATATTCTCACTTAAATAATTTACATAAATGACAAACAAAAGTGGATCCAGCGCTGATCTCTGTATTCTTGTAAGTGTAAATATAAATAAGTCCACTATGTCCTAAATGGTTATGCAATTCTCAAATGCTGTTTCTCTTTGGAATAGAGCCTTCCTTGGTTTAGATTAATCAGATAAATAGTGTTATTTATTCAGTTTTGGCAAGATGCAATTTCTGTAAAGCACTGTTAGAGATGAATCTCACAACAATGTTTTTATCACCACAGCTTGGACATATTGGTTGAAGGCACTGGAACATGAATCCTAGCAGTCCATTTACTGATTGTTGTTGATGAACATACATAGAAACATTGAAAATAGGAGCAGGAGGAGGCCATTTGGCCCTTCGAGCCAGCTCCACCTATCATTAAGATCCTGGCTGATCGTCCAACTCAATAGCCTAATCCTACTTTCTCCCCATAACCTTTGATCCCATTCATCCCAAATGCTATGTCTAGCCATTCCTTGAATACATTCAATGTTTTGACATCAACTACCTCCCATGGTAATGAATTGTACGGGCTCACTACTCTTTGGGTGAAGAATTAAGGAGTGCTATACTATGTCAACACTTGTCCAACCCAGCCTTGGTTTGTTTACCAGGTGCTTTTGCCCATCTTCTATTTCAAAGTTTTGGCACCCTTTCAAGATTAAGTCCTTGTTGTTTCCAGCAAGTCTGAAATATATTTCATATTCATGAGCAACTACATATCTTTGAGTAATCAAATTATTTTAAATGTTACCAAAATATCTTTGCAGTATTAATAATATATATTTAGTTTGTAGGATAGCATCACAAGAATATTTATAGGACTCATTGCTCAATGCATAATGAATATCTAACTTTGAGTTAAAAAAAGAGTAGAAAGACATATTTTTGTGTTTGCGGTGAGTCAGACTTGTGTGGGGGCACATACCATGACTTTGAATAAATAGAGGCTGAGACTTGGTGCATTTCACTCACCTTCCAGTAATGAGTGGAGTCATATACACATGTAAACCAGGGCCAGGAGTAGGCTATTCAGCACCTTGAGCCCATTCCATTATTAAACAAGGTCATGGCTGATCCAATTGCTCCACATTCCCAACTCCGTTTCACCTTTATACCTTTGCTTATCAAGAACCAAATTATCTTTGCCACGACTCTGCTTTGACCATCTGTTGAGAAGAATGTTTCAGAGTTGTGTTCTCCATGAGAAAAATATTCTCACACTGTCTTAAATGGGCAACTGTAGTTCTAGATTGTGACAAGACTATGCACCCTTTCCAAGTGCACTTTTCCGGACCTCTCAGGGTCTTGCATTTTTTAAACAAGTCACCTCTTACTTGATACATGTTGACTCAGTGGTTAGCAATGGTACCTCACATTGCCAAGATTCAGGATTTGATTTCAGCCTTGAGCAAGTGTCTGTGTCAGTTTTCTCCCAGTCCAGGGATGTGCAGGTTAGGTGGATTGCTCATTGTGTCCAGAGATGTGCAGGCTAGGTGGGTTAGCCATGGGAAATGCAGGGTTACAGGGATAGGGTGGGTGTGGGTGGGATGATCTTTGGAGGGATCTTTGTGGACTCGATAAACTGAATGGCCTGCTGCCGCACTGTAGGGATTCTATGATTCTACTCTTCTAAACTCCAGCAAGTACAGACATAGCCTATCTAACCTTTCCTTACATGACATCCCACCATTTCCAGATTTTGGTCTAGTAAACTTTCTCTGAATTGCTTATAATGGTATTTACATTTTACATTGAATAAGGAGACCAATACTGTACACATTTCTTTATATGTGGCCTTATCAATTCTTAACTGAAGCATAACCATTCTATTTTGTATTCCATCCTCCTCACAATAAAGGAAAACATGCTGTCAGTTTTCCTAATGACTTGCTGTGCCTATGCTAACTATCTGAGATCATGCACTAAATACCCAAGTCCCTCTGCATCTCAGCGCTCTGTAAACTCTCATCATTTAGATCTTTTCTTTTATTCTTCCTGTGAACATGTACAGTTGCATATTTTCCTCAAATTACATTCTATTTGCCAGATCCTTATGCACATAATCTATTTATATTCCTTTATAGCTTCTTTATAGTCTTTCATGACTAATTTTCCTATTTTGTCATGAGCAAATTTAGCAACTTTACCCCAACCCCTTCATTCAAGTCATTTACACAAATTATAAAAGGTTGAGGCCTCAGCACTGGATCCCTGTGGCACATCACTCATTCCACCTTGTCAACATAAAAATGACTCTTTTATGCCTACTCTTTCCTGAAAGCCAGCCAATCCTCTATCCAGGCTAATACATTATCCTGAACATCCCACACTTTTATTTCCATTCCCTAAAAAACATTCATAAATCAGATTTTTTTTATGGCAATCAATGATAGTTATCACTGCTGAGGCTAGCCGTAAATTCCAGATTTATGAATGCTTTAAAGTTCTAGCAGCTGCCATGGTGTAATGTGAACCCTTCTCCTCAGGTCTGGATTGTTAGTTCTGTGCCATCACTACCAGTGCCCTGTAAACTGTAGATCTTAATAGTGTGAACTAATTAAAGAGTGTGGGTGACTGCAGATTATATAAATTACACGATGCTTCAGTATGCCACTGTCGTATTCAAAGAATCCTGAACAGAAGCAGGTATTCAAATGTGAATGATATTCAATCAATCAGTCATACAGTAGTCATTATCTCAGATTCACAAAGCGGTAGAAAACTGGGATATAAATGCTAATTATCACCAATGCAAAACATAAAAAATACGTGTATAGTGACAATTTAAGTGTTAAATCACTAATTTGTACAATTTAGTGATCCATTCACAATTTTTCCCTTCTCCAAATAAAAGCAAAACAATGCTGTATTTCTCTATGACTCTAAAAGCCCTTTCAAGTAGCATTATTTCTCCATTCCAACACCAACACTGACAGCAAGCAGTCATAGTGTACAATATCGCAGGAGGCATTTTTTTATTTTTATTATTCATTCATGGGAAGTAGGCATCAATGGCTAAACAAACATTTTTCGTCCATGCACAGAGGGAATTAATCTCAACATGTTGCTGGTGGTCTGGATTCCTATTTAGGATAGGCAAGGCAAGAAAGGCAAATTTCCTTTCAGAAAGGACGATAGTAAACCGGATGAGTTACTATGATGGACTTGCATGGGAACGCATTCTGAAGTTTGAAGGCGAATATTTACTACATTGAATTTCTAACAACTAATCCCTGATGGAAAAAAACATTTAATTCACGTACTTAATGAAAGAATTATGTCCTACAATCACCTGGAGCTGCCAATCAAACTGTTGGCTTAATACATGCTACTATCATAGAATCATAGAATCTCTACAGTGTGGAAACAGGCTATTTGGCCCAACAAATCCCCACCGACTCTCCAATAACATGTGCTCATTATTTGATATTTTATCAAAGGTTAGCCTCTTTTACACTTCATCAGCTAAGAAATGTTCTTTTTATGTTTACAAAAGAGAATCTGGACCTTGATGTCCTTTATCTGTTCATATGATCAGAACATGGTTTCTAATCTTGAATTTTGTTTTTGATAACTATAACATTTCTTACGGGGTTTTACACAGAAACATTTTTTGATAATCTAAATTGAGACCATATCTTTCAAAAGCTATAAATTGTGCCTCCTGAAACAGTCTAGAATCTTTGATGCCAGCTGCACCCATCATATTCTTATTATCAATGTGATAAAAATTGTTTTCCGTTCCCTGTTGAAATTAAACAGCATTAAAATGGATATATAAAGTTTATCATTTTATCAGTCTGTTATTCTAGTCATTTGAGATGACATTTGCTTTCAAATTCAGTAATAAGCTAGGTGTGCATAAAGTATGGAAACATTGTTTCACACTTACATCCTCTTCCTTGCTAAAGTTATTGACAAAATGAGGATGTACTCTTTTGCACTTTATAATTATATCTCTAAAATATAATTATATTATAATTATATCACAATTAATATAAAACTTTTAATCATTTTTAGTTTCATCAGCTACTGTTTTAAGTTGCCAAATTCAGTTTACAATTGCAATAAACACAAAAAACATAGAAACTGGGAACAGGAAAAGGCCATTCAGCCCTTTGAGCCTGCCTATCATTCAATACTGCCATGACTGATCCTGTATATTAATGTCATGTTTCTGTTTTCTCCCCATATTCTTTGATGCCATTAAAAGCTAAAAATTGATCAATCACTTTCTTGAATATATTCAGTAATTTGACCTCCACGTCCTTCTGTGATAGAGAATTGCACAGGTTCTTTGAGTGAAGAAATGTTTTCTCTCCCTTTTTTAAATAGTGGGGTTACACTGTTTGATCTCTCCAATTTGTAGGAATCGTTCCAGAGCCGATGGAATTTTGGAAGATGATATTTCCAATATTTTTGGGCCAATTTAGAATTTTGGCATGTAGATTATCAGATGCCGGTGATTTGTTACCCTTCAATTCCATTAATTTCCCAGCACCATGTTCTAACCAACACTGATTTCCTTCAATTTTACCATCTGATTACACCTATGGTTCCCTAACATTTAACGTCATGGAATATAGCATAGAAACAGATCCTTTGCCCACCATGCCTATGCCAACAAACAAACACTAATCTACACTAATCCCAATACTGGGAGATTAATTATGCCCTCTTTTGTGAGGTCTGAACCAAAACATGTGTTCAATTCTTCTACCATTTCTTTGTTCCTAACTGTAATTCCACTGCCTTCTGTCTATAAGGCACCTCCATTTGCTTTTATTAATCTTTATCTCTTCATATATTTATAGAAGTTTTTGCAATTAGCTTCTGCATTCCCTGTAATTTTACTGCCAAGGTATGATGTGGAGGTGCTGGGTGGATAAAGTTTAAAAAATCACACATCACCAAGTTATAGTCCAAAAGTTTATTTGGAAGCACTAACTTTTGGAGCACTGTTCCTTCATCAGGTGTTTGTGGAGTACAAGATCACAAAACACAGAAATTATAGCAAAAGATTAGTGCCATTCCATGGATATATTGAACAAACTTGGATTGTTAAAAACGTAGGTTTTTTAGAATGCAGATTTCAATTCATTAATATGTAAATCCCACGACTTCTTTTAGGTCAAGGTTGTGCTTAAAAAGTGGAAATTGAGCTGTTAACACTATTTTATTGATAAAGCTGCATACTTCAATTTCCCATGACAAATTGTGTAAACTTTCTGATTTCACATTTATTAGGCATATCTGCTTAAACAATAGTGTGCTGATGAGAACTAACTTTGTTGGGTCTAATGGTAGAAATTAGCTAAAAGTAGTCTGAAATACCTTAGTGAATACATCTTAAGGATTAATGTGTAAATTTAAAACAGTATAATGGTGGCTGAAAGAACTTTTGATAAGGACTCATCTACTGAGGTAGTATGGGCTGAGGTTAGAAACAGGAGAGGAGAGGTCACACTGCTGGGAGTATTTATAGACCTCTGCAGAGTTCCAGGAATATGGAGGAGAGGATCAGCAAAATGATTCTGGGCAGCAGTGAAAGGAACAGGGTGGTCATTATGGAGTCTTTAACTTCTCCAACATTGACTGGAAATGCTATAACTCTAGTACATCGGATGGATCAGTTTTTGTCCAATGTGTGCAGGAGGGTTTTCTGATGCAGTATGTCAAAGGGTTGAAAAGAGGGGAGGCTACACTGGATCCGGTACTTGGTAATGAATCAGGCCAGGTGTTTGATTTAGTTGTAGGTGAGCACTTTGGAGAGAGTGACCATAATTCAGTTACATTTAGTTCATCAATGGAAAGGGATAGGTACATGCAACAGGGAAAGAGTTAGCAATCGGGCAAGGGCGGTCATAATGTGATTAGGCAAGACTTAGGATGCGTAGAATGGGGTAGCAAAATGCAGGGGATGGAGACAATCAAAATGTGGAGCTGGTTTAAGGAACAGATATTGCGTGTCCTTGATAGGTATGTCCCTGTCAGGCACGAAGGAGATGATAAGGTAAGGGAACTGTGGTTTAGTACAGAAATTGCAACTCTTGTTAAACGGAAGAAGGAGGCTTATGTGATAATGAGACAATATGGTTCAGATGAGGCAATGGAGAGTTACAGAGTAGCTAGGAAGGATCTAAAGAGAGATTTAAGAAGAGCAAAGAAGCACATGAGCAGTCTTTAGCAGGTAGAATAAAGGAGAACCCTAAAGCTTTCTAGAGGTAGGTGAGGTATAAAAGGGTGACTAGGGTAGGAATAGGGCCAATCAAAGACAGAAGTGGGGAGTTGTGTGTGGACTCTGTGGAGATTAGAGAGGTGCTAAATGAACATTTCTCATTGATTTTCACTCAGGAAAAGGAGAATATTGTAGAGGAGAAGAATGAAATATGAGATATTAGACTAGAAAGGATCGAGGTTAATAAGGAAAAGGTGTTATCAATTGTAGAAGAAGTGAAAGTAGACATCGGCCAGATGGGAAGCTAGGGAGGAGGTGTTGGAGCCTTTGGCCTTGATCTTTTGAGTCGTCATTGTCTACAGGTTTAGTACCAGAGGGCTGGAGAATTGCAAATGTTATGTCCTTGTTAAAGAAGGGCAGTAGAGATGACCAGTAGGTAATTATAGACCAGCGAGTCTTCTGTCTGTTGTAGGAAACGTTTTGGAAAGGATTATAAGAGATAGGATTTATAATCATCTAGCAGATAGTCAACATGGTTTCATCAAGGGCAGATCATGTCTCACAAACCTGATTCAGTTTTTTGAGAAGGTGACCAAGTATGTGAATGAGGCTGGGGCAGTTGACATGGTGTACATGGACTTCAGTAAAGCCTTTGATAAGGTTCCACATGTTGGAGAAAATGCCGAGGCATGGGATTGAGGGTGATTTAACAGTTTGGATTAGAAACTGGCTTTCTGAAAGAAGGCAGCGAGTAGTGGTTGATGGAAAATATTCAGCTTGGTGCCCGGTTACTGGTGGTGTGCCACAAGGATCTGTTTTGAGATCACTGCTGTTTATCATTTTTATAAATGACTTAGATACAGTCATAGGTGGATGGGTTAGTATGTTTGCAGATGACACTACCGTCAGTAGAGTAGTGGACAGTAATGGGCGGCACAGTGGCCAGAGATCTGGGTTCAATTCCCACCTCAGGCGACTGACTGTGTGGAGTTTGCACATTCTCGCCATGTCTGCGCGGGTTTCCTCTGGGTGCTCCGGTTTCCTCCCACAATCCAAAAATGTGCAGGTCAGATGAATTGGCCATGCTAAATTACCCGTAATGTTAGGCGCAGGGATACACATAGGTGGGTGCACTTCGGCGGGTCAGTGTGGACTTGTTGGGCTGAAGGGCCTGTTTCCACACTGTAAGTAATCTAATCTAAATCCAAGTGCCAGTGTGGAAAAATGTTGCAGGTTGCGAGGGGTCTTGGATAAACTGCAGTGTTGTGATGAGAGGTGGCAAATGGAGTTCAAAGCAAATAAAGTGAGTTGATTCACTTTGGGAAGAATAACAGTAAGGCAGAATATTGGGTCACTGGAAAGATTTTGGTAGTGTGGATGTGCAGAAAGATCTTGGAGACCATGTAGATAGATCCCTGAAAGTTTCCACCCAGGTTGATAGTGCTGTTAAGAAGGCATATGGTGCGTTAAGTTTTATTGGTAGAGGAATTGAGTTCTGGCGCCATAATGTCATGCTGCAACTATAAAAATGCTAGTGCGTCGCACTTTGAATATTGTGTATAGTTCTGGTTGCCCCATTACAAGAAGGATGTGGAAGCATTGGAAAAGGTGCAGAGGAGATTTACCAGGATGGTGTCTAGTCTGGAGGGAAGGTCTTATGAGGAAAGGCTGAGAAAGGCTGGGTCCGTTCTCATTGGAAAGAAGAAGGAGGAGATTTGATAGAGATATACAAGATGATTAGAAGATTAGATAGGGTAGACAGTGAAAGTCTGTTTCCTAGGATGATGACGTCAGCTTGTACGAGGAGTCATAGCTGCAAATTGAGGGGTGATAGATTTAAGACAGATGTCAGAGGCAGGTTTTTTACTCAGGCAATTGTAAGAGCATGGAATGCCCTGCCTGCCAATGTAGTTACCTCAGCCACGTTAAGGACAATTAAACAATCCTTAGATAAGCACATGGATGATGATGGGATAGTGTAGGGGGATGGGCTTAGATTAGTTCACAGGTCGGTGCAACACCGAGGGCCGAAGAGCCTGTTCTGCGCTGTATTGTTCAATGTTCTATGTTCTGCCAATGACAGAAAAATCATGCTTAATTTTCATGGCTTTTTCAATTATTGCTACTATTTTTAATGCTTGTATCTAGGTAGCTTATAAAAAGATAGCTGGAGCAATAAAACTGCCTGCGTGGTAGTAACTTGCTCAACACATGTGGAAGCACAAATCTCAATCTGTGACAAAGCACACCACATCACAATTTGTCAGCTGAGAAAGCAAAGGTGGCCCACACTTAAGTAGTGATTTCCATTTCAGGGGACCCTCCCCAGGGCTTCACGGAGAAGATAGAGAAAGCTTGTGGGTGATCATTCCTGTTTCTGGCAAAGTCGGTGCTATGTTATAGATATTTTGAGCACCTGATGGCACAATGACAAAGCATCAGGAAAGAAACAAAGATGAAGACAACGATTTTGGAAAATGTTTCAAAATCCTTGTTGCAGATGTTGTTATAGGATAGGATTTGTTATGTGCGCAGTTGAAAATAACATACCATCCCACCATGAATTCCCGTTAGGGAAATAATCTTCTGGTCACTTAGGTGTCGGCCTGAAGACAAGAAGACACCTTCAGTGGGTGAGATGATGGTTACCTAGAAACCTGCTATCTTCCTGAATTAGGTTTTGGACGTGAAAGCCCAGACTCCTTCCCTGTCATCATTTGAGGCTTTTATACAGCCTCATGGTCATAGATTCCTTATAGTGTGGAAACAGGCCATTCAGCCCATCAAATCACACTGACCTTTTAAAGAGTAGCCCATCCTATCCACCCCCCTACTCCCACATTTCTCATGGCTAATCCACCTACCCTACACATATCTGGAAACTATGGGCAATTTAGTATGGCTGGTCCATCCAACCTGCATATCTTTGGACTGTTGGAGGAAATCTGAGCACCTGATAGAAACTAATGCAGACACAAGGAGAAGGTTACAGACAGTCACCCAAGGATGGAATCAAACTCGGTTCCTGGTGCTGTGAGATAATGGTGATAAACACTGATCCACCATGCTGCACTGTCTTTCTGGTCCTTATGATGATCATGGTTCTTTAGAAAAACCATTTCAGAAACACTATTCCCACCTGGATGAAATGATCTCAACTTGTGGTGGAATAAAAGAGTCAGAGCACTTGGTAAAACAGTACATACAGGCTGTCAGCAGGAAGGGTATACCTCAATCTGTGTTTGCATGATCAAAGGACTGGACATAGGGCACTGCAGCCACTGAGACCTGTCCCTGGCCCTACCGTCACCCCTTCTTCCCTGTCACCCCATGACCAACAAACAATAAACCTCACTTCTCCGCTGCTAATAAAACACCTGAGATATTGGAAAAATGCCCAGCGCGGATCTCTAAACTGTCTGATTGGAGAAAGACATGGTGGGCTTGCTGTAAGAGGCCAGGTTTGGTGTCTTGACACCATTTCACCAGTAAGCAAGACACCCAAATGAAGCAGAAGAGCTTGTTGAGTGTGAATAGATGCCTGAGCCCTGTAGACTGTGATCTCTCCAGTTCACAATGCTTGAATCAAGATATTTCTGGACTTCAGAATTCTCTGGATTGTAGAACAATGTTAGAATGGCTAACTATAAGTATGTAAATCAGCTTTAATTGCATAAAACAGGGACAAAATGTCATAGTGTAGAAATTTATTTTAATCTAAAAATGCATCCAATGAAGTGTGTGGTACTAAAAGGATGCTGATAACACTAAGAGTACAAATATCACGAATAACTGGAATAGGACCAGATGAAAGCGTTTGATTATCAACAGCAGCAGCTGCCAATTCTTAATGCTGTACTTCATCTAGTAAGCTGTCTGGTGAAATTGCAATGGTAATGCTGATGGTGTGTTTGCACTGGATCTTCCAAATTGATCAAATATTTACTGCACGCAACATTTTTCATATATTCTGCCTGCTTCTTTACTATATCTGTTGGATAATGTGCATATGCTTTAAATTTTACTAGGTCCTAAATCTTTGTTACTCTAGAAATCGAATGAAGTAGGAGGTCAGGTTTATACCATCTTTCATGGTTATAGTTTCCTCAGAAACATCATGTCGTTTAACACAGCTATCACTGTCCAAGGACACTGGGTGAAAAACTGCTTTATATGATTTGATGCTGATCTATTGGATCAATATCTGTGGCACAGCTGAAGTAGCATCCTGAAAATTTAACTCTGGCACAATGTCTTCTTCACCAGGGTCAATGTCATTTTGTAAACACTTTGCATAACGTAAGATATCAGCTGCCTTTTCCTTGGCTTTGCTTATATTAAAGCCCTAAAGTTTTCCTTTGCATCCTCATGATGTTACAAGATACATCCCCCACTGAATGAATTTTGCAAGAAGCTCCTGGTGGAATTGTCACATGCATTCATCGAATACAAATTGGCAACTTTTGTTACCAATGTAAAAGATTTAAAGTTTGAATTTATTGCTTGCCTATTAGTTGCTGTTTCTTTATCATTAATTCTTGAACTTGATTTTGTTGTAACAATGCTGGGCAAGCCTAGAGGAGTATCAATTTAAATTTCCCAACTGAATCCTGCCAGCTGACAGGAGCATTGGCCCCCATCCCGGCTAACCCTTAAGCTGAGGCAGCCTAATTGGATCTGGTGATTCCTGACCCTCTTTATTTTTACTCAGGCTCTCTTTATAGTTACTGCTGCAGTCCTAAGTGCATAAGATATAGGATTAGAAGTGGAACATACAGCCTACCAAGTCCACTCCACCATTCAATATGATCATTGTTGCTCTTCAGCTTCAACATTGCCCCACCTCATCCCCAGAGTCCTGGATTCCCTGAGAGATTAAAATAGCCCGATCTTATAATTGACCAGCAGGTTCTGGAATTGAGGCATTTTGAATTAGAGATACGGACACCACAACTGCAGGCATGTGTTACCTGAAGGATATAAAAATTGATTGTGGCTTCCAGGATCCAGGGTTTGGCATCGATTTGTTTCTTTTTCAAAGGCTTTCAAAGTGTCTGTGCTTCAAATCAATGTAAAAATCAAAGCATAAGTTTGAGCTGAGACATTAACATCTGGCTTTCAATACTGTTAAAAATTTAAGGATCCTTTAGGGAAAATGCTCTAATGCATCAGAACACTTGCACAATGCTGATCAATTAACAAGATGGACAAGGAAGTGCTGGAAGAACACAGCAGATCAGGCAGCATCAGAGAGGGAGAAGTTGGTTTCAGCTGATACAGTCCTTATCACTAAGGAGACTTTCCCAGGCCAAATAATGTTCAATTTATAGAGAGCACCATCCACCAAAAATACAACGTACAGTAGGAAGAAACTAATTTTATAGCCCATTGCTCCCCCCCACTTCACCTCCATCCCACCTCCCAGCCCACCTTGGGTATGGGATGGAGAGAGTAAACCTTAGGTCCAATTTCTGAATTCTGTTTCTTATCAGAAATATCAGTATTGCAGAAAAAGGTCAGAAATTTCTCCAATCATATATGAGCTTAATTTGTCAATCTGAAAAGGAGGATGAAGTTAGCTATATACAAATGAGAAGTACGATTGGTGCTACGTTGCATATCACAGGGTGGGAGGGTTGCTGTAACATAGTGGTACTGTCTCAGATTATAAAGCAGAAGGTTCATGTTCTTATCCCACCTGTTTCAAGGGTATGTTATTTTAATCTGAACAGGTTAATTAAGAAATATCTATAATGGGGCTGGCAGAACCTTTTTTGAACATCTAGAGGCATCTCTGCCATCCCAATAAAAGAAATGGATGAGCTTACCGTCAAGATTTCTAAAATTTTGAGACATTTGAAATAGGATCATTTGAAAGAGAAATGCATTTCAATACTGTTCCTAGTCTCTATGTTGTTGATTAATCCTCTCCCCTGAAAGATCACAATATTATAAAATGTGGCCCAGAGCACTAGGAAGATAATCTAGGAAACTGAAAACTCCAAAATATTATAAAATGCGCAATTGAATTTATTAAAATGTTAAGGCTTTGACCTGTAGCCTTCTCTAGTAAAGCTCCCAGTTGGCTGCCTATGCCTAAAGTTCAATTGTGAGAGGAAAGAATAGAATCCACAGATGATTTTGTTAAGTTTTTTTTTGGAGGTAGAATAAAAAGATGACAGATTATTTTCTTGGTCATTACGAATCTGTTCTTGAATTATAGGTGAAATTTAAGTTTATTTTTAGTAAACCACATCTTAAGTAGAAACCAATACAGGGATTTTGATTCAAATGGGATGAAAGGGGTAGATTTTGAAGTCAATGGAAGTAAAGAAAATTAGAGAGATATGAAACTGGCTGCTAATTCTCACAAAGTCAGATTGGTTTCTACACCAGTGGAGATGACTTTTGAAGGACTGCTGCCATACCTGAAGATCACTGATTAAATAATATACTTATACAGGAATATTTTCATTCTTTATTGCTAACAGATCAGACATAATGTTGAAGCTTTATATGTGAACATATGTATAAGGATAGCCAATGAGCCCTACGAATTGTTCTGCCTTTCATAAAGACCATTGCTGATCTGATTGTAACCTCAAATCCCCATGCTCGCCTTTCTATGATAACCTTTTAAACCCTTGCTTAATAAGAAGTGATCTACTTCTGCCTTAATATTCTGCTTCCTTCACCTTTTCAGGAAGAGAGTTCCAAAGGCTTATATCCATATTACAGAACAAAAAGCTCACCCCCATCTCTGTTTTAAATGGGTGACATCAGATTTTTAAACTAGGGGACCATAGTTTTAAACTCTCCCATAGAGAAAAATCATCTCCACATTCAGTCTGCCAAGAGTTCTGAGGGTCTTATATGTTTCAATCAAGTAATTATTCTACTTTGCACTGCATGCCTTGACCAGTCAGCCTGTCATTTTTGAATTTGAACAAAAGCTGTTTTTAGTGTGTTCTCAATGGCAACTATTCAGAGTACATATGCCAACCAATCCGCAGTCTGTTTCTTATGCAGTGCAACTTATTGTTCACTTTGAAATTTGGCATTCTTGCACCGTTTCTGATGAATGCAGCAAGAAAAGCCCATTTTGCAGCAATACATTAGCAAACAGTTACACACTGTGCAGATTAATCTCAAATGAAATCACCAAACTTTGCTTACATTGCAGGTTTGTCTAGGGCCATACAATGTTGTGCTACCTTGTCACCATCCTGACATCTTTCTGAACAGACTGGCATTTCAATGTGCATGGTTTCTTGATAGTAGTTATGTTTATTCGTCCTATGCCGGTCACTTGTTCAACCAAGTCATCTCATCACAGGAGGATTACCGGATAACAAAACGTAATCACCTCAGTCATGGTTCATGACTACTGTCAGAAAACTAGGCACAGTCATAGGTGTGATCTGCAAATAAGCCATTGGTCTTCAGAAATATACTTGAGCAGATATTGGCTCAGTCAAACAATATTGTCACTGCTTGGACAATTCAGGAAGAGCTTTGCAGTACAGGCCAGCAATCTAGGTCTGTGGTTATGTGGCACTCTCCATAAATTTTTTAATATTGGGAGGACCAGTAGGCTAATGTAGTCTATGCCCAAATACAGCAAGATCTGGATGATATCTGGGCTTGGGCTGACAAATAGCAAGTTGCATTTGCACTATTCAGAGTGCTAGTCAATAACTACCTCCATAAAAGCCCTTGGCATTCAATGGCATTTACCCTAACTGATTACCCCATTATCAACGTACTAGGGTTGTCATTGACAAGAAGCTGAAGTGAACTAGTCACATCAGTAGAATGGCTATAAGAGTAGGTCAGAGTCTAGGAATTTTGAAACAAATAACTCACGTCCTGTAACACCAAAACCTGTCCATCATCTTCAAGGCACAAGTCCTGATTATCGGGAAATATTCTCCATTTGTCTGGATGAGTGTAGCTCCAACAAAACTCAAGAGGTTTGACACCATCCAGGACAAAGGAGCTCATTTGGTTAGTATCTTGTTCCTAAATGATTCAGTTCCCTCCATCAATGCTGACTGGCAGCAGTGCATATTATCTGTAGATCCTCCTTAAAAAGCATCTTTCAAATACACAACTACTACCATCTTGAAGAGCAAGTATATGGGAACACTAGCATTTGCAAGTTCCCCTCCAAGCCACTCACCATCCTGACTTGGAAACATATCACCATTTCTTCAGTATCATGGGAAAAAAATCCTGGAATTCCCTCCCAAATGGAATTATGGGTGCACTTACCATACATGGATTGAAGTGGTTCAAGAAGGTAGCTTGCCACAAACTTCTCAAGGGCAGCTAGAAAAGGGCATAAAAGGCTGGCCCAGCCAGTTTTGCCCACATTCCACGAGTAAATAAAAAAGATTCTAACTACTAAATGGGCAGTAGTAAGTGTAGGGGGGAGGATGAAAAGGAGGAGAAAAAATAATAAGAAGTGAAAGAAAAGAAGCAGAAGCATGGATTACCATTCAATGAGCAGGTCATCTGTCAGGTGGGTTGACTGATTTTAGGTGGAATTGGACATACCAAATTTCCTGCCCCATCCTCTTCACATTGCACCGACTGTACTGCATCAGAACAAGTTGACAGTATATATATCACATGTTCCTTTTGTCTTTATGAACAGGAATGCTCCCTCCCACACAAGCATCTATTTACAGCTGCCATGCATGTCTAGGCCATTTCTTTGTTACTGATTTTCTCCTTTTTATTTGTTTGTTACACTCTCATTTACAATTAGATATATTAAAATTCTGACTTTACCTACTTTCTTTCACTAATTCCAGCAAATTGTAATTTATTGAAGACATATATGTGATTACTTTTTTATGTTAATCATATTTTTGTAGGAATAATGAGGTGTTCTGTTATGTCTGCTGCAGCGTTTTAAACAGTCTCTGTTAATTCAGGGTAAAATGGAGTAATTTGGAAAGAGAACACAACTTCCAGTGATGTCTACCCAGAGACAAGCCCATGTGAGTTTGCTGTTAATCAAGCCGAAGACAAACCAATGTGGCCTGCTCGTCTGCAGGCAGAAACTCAAGCTAAAACTCAAAGTCAATTGCACATTGTAACACCTAGCAAAACAGAGGGAAGAGACTCTGTTAAATCTGGGTGGCGATTGAGTTGAAACAAGATTTCAAATTTACTTTTGCCTTTTCAGTAAGATGTCAGCATGGCTATGTTCAGCATTCAGACAATTTTGGAGAGAGAGAGCAAGAGAGAGACCCTGTTTGTGAAAGCTTTATAACAATTTAATATAGCTTCATTTGAAGGCAGTAGATAGGGAGTGAATAAATTTAAGACTTAAAAGGCTTAAAGTGTTGTTAAAGTTTTGGTGCAATGTCAGAACCTTGAGGCAGAAGAGAACGGTCTCAATAATACTGGGATACAAGTAGCTAAGGTTTAATTACAAAATCAAACAATCTGAAGTCAAGAAATAAAGAGGAATGAAAGAGAGAATAAAGCAAAGATGAATTTGATTTCCAAAGGTCAAAAGAACATTAAAACTTTAAATTTCAAAGATAAAAAGAAAGAAGAAAAGGGATAAGGCTATAATTTCAGAAAGAAAAAGCCAGCAAATTTGATTGTAACAAAGAGAAACTTACTTTTTTTGAACAGTGGGTAAAGGAGAAACGTTGTGATGGACAGGTGAAGAGGTCTGATAATGAAAAGAATTCAGGTTAGACTGAGGAGCTTAGCAAAAATGAAATGATAGATGTAGTAAAAAAAAGACAATGTAGAGGTCACAAATGCTTAAAGGAGACCAACATGTTATTTTTATCAGAAGCAAAGGCAAGTAAAAGTGGATTTTAGAAATTAAAAAACAATTTTTAGTGTTTGTGGTACTGAGTAGTTTTTCTCCATTTGCAGGATTGTGTATCAGTGGGTAAAGCTTATGACAAGCTAATATCTTCTAATGTATCAACGGGAGTCAGTTAACTTGGTTGGCTGGACAGCTGGTTTGCAATGCATAGTGATAGCAAAAACAGGGGTTCACCCAGCTGAGGTCACCATGAACATCCCAAATTGTTGACCTTGTCCCTTGTGAAGCATGGTGACAAGGTTATATTCACAGTAAAAAGTGAGGTCTGCAGATGCTGGAGATCAGGGCTGAAAATGTGTTGCTGGTTAAAGCGCAGCAGGTCAGGCAGCATCCAAGGAACAGGAAATTCGACGTTTCGGGCACAAGCCCTTCATCAGGAAATCAGGTTATATTCACACCCAATCATCTCTCCATATGAGAGAGCATATGATCCTCTGTGATTATGGTAACTAATACTATTGCTATCATTTATGGCGGGAGTAAGTTTAGATTAGATTAGATTACTTACAGTGTGGAAACAGGCCCTTCGGCCCAACAAGTCCACACCGACCCGCCGAAGCACAACCCACCCATACCCCTACCCCTACATATACCCCTTACCTAACACTATGGGCAATTTAGCATGGCCAATTCACCTGACCCGCACATCTTTGGACTGTGGGAGGAAACCGGAGGACCCAGAGGAAACCCACGCAGACACGGGGAGAACGTGCAAACTCCACACAGTCAGTCACCTGTGGTGGGAATTGAACCCAGGTCCCTGGCGCTGTGAGGCAGCAGTGCTAACCACTGTGCCACCGTTAGGGGATAGAAACTGAGACTTTTGTGAAATACTGAAATTGATGGGATGGTAAACAGTGAGGAGGATAGCCTTAGATTACAGTAGAATATTTACAGGCTGGTTAGCTGTGCTGGTCACTGGCTAATAGAATTCAATCTGGATAAATGTGAGTGATGCATATGGACAGGACAAACAAGGCAAGAAAATACATGATGAAGTGTAGGACCCTGGAAAGCACCAATGATCAGAAGGACCTTTGTGTGCATGTAAACTGCTCCCTTAAAGTGTCAGTACAGGTGGACAAAGAGGTATTCTACATTTGTTAGTTCAGGCTTACAGCTTAAGAGCAAGAAGTTTATGCTGGAACTGTATAAAATGTTAGTTAAGCCACCGATAGAATATTGTGTGCCAGTCTGGAATCCACATTATGTGAGAGATGTGATAATACTACAGAGGGTGCAGAGGATATTTACCTTTATATTGCCTGGGCTGGAGAGTTTTAGTTATGAAGAGAGACTAGATAAACTAGAATTGTTTTGCTGGGAGCAGGGGAGACTGACAGGAAGCATGATTGAGATGTATAAAATTATGAGTGCATAGAAAGGGTACACAGGAAGAGACATTTTCCCCCTTGATTGGGGGATTAACAACCAGGGAACATAGATGTAAGGCAAGGGCAGGAGGTTTAGAGGAGATATGAGGGAAAATATTTATTCCTAGAGGGTTGTGGGAATCTGGAATCTGAAAATGTGTTGCTGGAAAAGCACAGCAGGTCAGGCAGCATCCAAGGAACAGGAAATTTGACGTTTCAGGCATAGCCCTTCATCAGGAATGCCTGAAACATCAAACCTCCTGTTCCTTAGATGCTGCCTGACCTGCTGTGCTTTTCCAGCAACACATTTTCAGCTCTGATCTCCAGCATCTGCAGACCTCACTTTCTCCTCCGAATCTGGAATCTGTCAGAGTAGTAAAGGCAGAAGCTCTCATAACATTGAAGTAGTATTTAGATATGTACTTGTGATGCGTATACAAGGTGATGGGCCAAGGGATGGAAAATGGAATTAGAATATTTAGCTGCTTGTTTTTGACCACTTGAGACTTAATGGATTGAAAGGCCTTTTCTGCATTGTAGACCATTACGACTCTATACTATTCTGAAATGCCATTGCTCAGCTGCAACCAATACTGATTCCATTGAGCTGTGAGACATGTCATGAGTTTTAAACCTGAATTAGCACTTCAAAATGTCAAAAGTTTCATCCTTTACTGCACCAGACATATGGGTCATGTACGTGTTTAAGGAGAAAATGAGGTCTGCAGATGCTGGAGATCACAACTGAAAATGTGTTGCTGGAAAAGTGCAGCAGATCAGGCAGCATCCTAGGAACAGGAGGTTCGACGTTTCGGGCATTCCTGAAGAAGGGCTTTGCCCGAAACGACAAATCTCCTGTTCCTAGGATGCTGCCTGACCTGCTGCGCTTTTTCAGCAACACATTTTCAGCATGTACGTGTTTAGCCCCATTTTCTAACGGTGTCTTGTATATTTGTTTTAACCATGACTATAACCTGGTGTTGTGATTTTTCATGAAAAGCAATACGTAATTTTCCTGACCACTTATGGATTTATAGCTTTTTCAGTTATTTGGAATCTATCTTTCCCTGAGGCACTAGGTACTGAAAAGAGCTGATGAATTTAGTTAAGGAATATTATGACCCCAAGCCTCCTCTAATTTTAAGATGCTATCGGTTTTATTCAGCAATTCGAGAATCAGAAGAAACCGTATTGGGATTAAGATGGCAGCAGAGGCATGTGACTTTGGTTTAATCCTTAATGAAATGTTGACAGACCATTTGGTATGTGGGATTAATGATATAACCATGTAAAAGTGCCAAATAATTGAAGCCCAACTGGGCTTCAAATAGGCACTGCAACTGGCTTGATCAGTGGAGAATGCGGCAACTGGAGTGGATGAGTTGCAGATGTGAAGGCATTTGCATAACTCCACTCAGAACATCTTCTGAACAGAGGGATTCAAGGTCAGCCACAGTAAAACCCCAAAACAAAGCCAAGCCTTGGCCAAACATTTAAAATTTTCTTCAGGATCCAGGCCGTCAGGCCTTTGTAATTGCTGCTGATATGCAGACTTGTGACAGCAAAAGAGAACTGGACCTAAGAGAGTAAGAGAACTCATAGGTTGGTATCCATGAGAATGTGCATTCCTGGATAAAGTCCACATACATCTGGTTTGAAACAGTTGAATTGCTTACCAATATCCAGACCAGAATCAATCAAAATAAACATCTGGTTAAATGGTAACCCAGTTCTAACGGAGGTTTATCCTGGCATAGTCATTTCAGTAATTATAGAACCAGTCTTTAACAAAGTTGACTTTGGATTCTAATCCTTGAGTTTGCACAAGACTTCAGCTAAACTGAGAACCTATACCAGGGAACCTTTACAGATTAGGGGTACAAATTAGGAATCCAGTTGCCACATTCTCCACTGATCAAGCCAGTTGCAGTGTCTATTTGAAGTCCAGTTGGGCATCAATTATTTGGCACTTTTACATAGTATTTTCTCTTAAAGAATAACAACTGAAAGAAGAAAAGATGCAATGTAGCAAAGATTAGTGGTAAGCCAGAGATTTGGGAAGTTATAAAAAAACAAAGATGACCTAAAAAATAATAAAGAAAAGGAAAATAATCTGTCTGGGGAAACTTGTGTGTCATAACAATGTGGACAGGAAAATTTTCCAAAAAAAAGGAAGAGAGACACCAAAGTGATGAGGAGTTAATACTTTACATCAGTCTTTATTGTGAAGATACTTACATCATTCCAAAAAAAACTAAATAATCAAGGTGCATAATGAAGAGAGGAAATAAATGCAATAATTATCATGAGAGAAAATGTCCTAGGGAAACTAATGGGCTAAAGACCAATAAATCTCCTGATGGGATGTATCCTAAGATATTCAATGAAGCAGCTACACAGATAACGGCTACATTGGTAATAATCTTCCAGGAATCCTTAGATTCTGGAAATGTGCAGGAGGATTGGAACACTGCCAATGTAATACCTTTAGGGAAAGAAAGGAAAGGAAACAAAAAGAGGAGTTTAACTATAGGCCAACTAACTTGGTTTTCTTAATTGGGAAAATGTTAGTGCTTATTATAAAGAATGACATTGCAGAGTATTTAGAAATATACAAAATAATCAAGAAAAGGAGTATGCCTTCACAAAGGGGAAATGTTGTTTGATAAATTTATTCAAACTTTTTTTGAGGTGGTAACAAGCAGTATATACAAAGGAGAAGTGGTGAATGGAATATATTTGAATTTGTGGAAGGCATTTGACAATGTACCAAACATCAAACTACTTAATAAGATGACAGCCCATGGTGGTGGTAGCACTTTAGGATAGAGGATTGGCTATTGAATAGAAGGCAGATTTAAGATAAGGGGCCATTTTCAGAATGGCAACCTGCAACTAGTGAAGTGCCAGAACAATCAATGTTGGGGACAACTTACTTACAATAAATAATAATGAGTCGGAAGAGGTAATTGAGAGTTCAATCACCAGGTCTGAAGATGATACAAAAATAGGTGGGAAGGCAAATGATAAGAATGACACAAAGAGGCTGCTCGTAATATCGACAGGTGAATAGACAGGGCAAAAATTTTGCAGATGCAATGTATATTAGATTAGATTAGATTACTTACAGTGTGGAAACAGGCCCTTCAGCCCAACAAGTCCACACCGACCCGCCGAAGCGCAACCCACCCATTCCCCTACCCCTACATTTACCCCTTACCTAACAATACAGGCAATTTAGCATGGCCAATTCACCTGACCCGCACATTTTTGGACTGTGGGAGGAAACCGGAGCACCCGGAGGCAACCCACGCAGACAGGGGGAGAACGTGCAAACTCCACACAGTTAGTCGCCTGAGTCAGGAATTGAACCCGGGTCTCAGGCGCTGTGAGGCAGCAGTGCTAACCACTGTGCCACCGTGCCGCCCACAAATTTTGGAATTTGTAATTTTGGAAAATGTGAGGTCATGCATTTTAACAGGAAGAATAGAGGAGATGAATATTATTTAAATGAAGGGAGACTGCAAAAAACTTCAGCACAGAGGGATTTGGGAGACCTTGTTCATAAATTACAAAATAAACCAGCATAGAATCTAAGCAGATAAGAAGGAAGGCAATGGAATGCTGAGCTCTATTTCAAACGGAATGGAATTTAAAGTGGGAAATCTTGCTAAAACTACAAGACACTAGTTACACTATGCTTAGAATGTTGTGAATATTTAATTCCCTTATCTAAGGAAAGATATATTGACATTGGAGGCAATCCCCAAAGTTTCTCTATAGAGATTCTTTGTAGATCCCCAGTGTGGAGGGATTGCCTTGTGAGGAAAGGTGGATTAGGTTGACCTGTACACATTGGAGAGATCATCCTATTGAAACATATAAGGTTCGAGGGGACTTGACAAGATATATGCAGAGAGGTTGTTTACCCTTTGGAAGACTCTAGGAGGACAGAGCATAATCTCAGAGTAAGGAATTGCCCAGCTAAGACAGATATAAGGCAGGATTACACCTCTCAGAGGGTTGTAAATCTGAGGGCTATAGAGGGTGAGTCGGTAATTATATTGAAGGTTGAGATAGATAGATTTCTTTCTTACTAAGGGAATCAAGGGAAATGGGGATAAGGCAGGAAAGTTGAGTTGAAGCCTGATGAAGGGCTTATGCTCGAAACGTCGAATTCTCTATTCCTGAGATGCTGCCTAACCTGCTGTGCTTTGACCAGCAACACATTTGCAGCAGTTGAAGATTATCAGATCAGTCATGATCTCATTGAATTGCAGAGTAGCCTCAATGGGCTGAATAGTCTACTTCTGCCCCTACATCTTATGGTTCATTTAGAGAGAAGCCGTTTTAAGAAGCCGTTTGTATACACTGGACCTTGAAAAAAATCAGTCCAGCTTTCTAGCTAGATGCTTCATATTCATACACATATGACATGCACGCACACACACACACACACACAGTGTCTATATATACACACACACACACACACACTGTAAATATATATATACACACACATGTATACACACACTGTTGTGGACGAGGCCCGATCACTCAAAACATTTTTAAGCACATAGCCCAGACTATAACTTTGCTATTTGTTTTAGGTAAGTGTATAGTGAATATTCCTGGAGTGATCTGACCCCTTTGTTTTAAACAAACAGAATTTATTTACAAAATTATAGAATGAAACACCAAGAACTGAAAATAAAATACCAGATAACTTAGCCTATTCAAAACCCCGACGGACTATCCTGACTTAATGATGGTGTTCCGAAAGTACTTGCAACAGTTCCAATAAACACATCCCTTAGCACAAAGAGTACAAATGAAACAAATCAGGGTTTACAGGCTTGAAGTTAGAGAGAGAGAGAGAGAGAGTACCCGGCTGGACTTGCCCTGGCAGCCTTTCCTCCCACATACTGATGCTCAACTGAATCAAAAACTCTAATCTAAATGAAAACTAGCTACACAGCTAGCTGGCCACTCCCCTTTGATTATGCCTTTCTTAAATCTTGACAGCCTTCAGCCAGAGGCATTATCTGTTAGGGGTAAACAAAAAGGGACCCAATAAACCTTTCAAACCCAGCCTAGTTGGAGCCTGGCCAATTACCCCCTCTCTGGGAAAAAAACTCAAGGGCACAGTGACCTTGTAAAAGATCAGCATTGTGACAGTACACATATATATTTAGCTTCATGAAACCACATGGTTCTTATTTTAGACAGCAAAATTGAATCCATGAATGGAATTTCAGTGACATTAGTGAATATTTGTCATCCATACAAATATATGCTAACTGATGCAAAACAGGTTCACAACAATGCAGAGGGACAAAGCAATGAAAAATCAATTATATTTGGAAAAGTGATCACAGTGATATCATCATTTTTTTATGATGTCTACATATAACAACAAGAAATTCTGACAGATATTCTTGCAACAGTATTGCCCATTTTAGCTGGATTGCCCCTGAGACTCAGTAACTTTACATGGGAGTTAAATGTTCAATTGTTTGGTTTTGGCTGTTTCAGCAGTGTGCAAAAATTATGCTTTGGACAACTCCATTAGGCTACACATTTGTCAGGACAATCATTAGAAAGAAGCTGCACCCCTCTATGTTAACAGTACGTGTTGTTAGGCTTGGCATTGGGAGAAGAGCTTTTCAAAGCATTTGACAGTTTTCCTGAAAAAAATATCCTTGAGTTTTTTTGTTTAAACTTCTTTGATCAAGATGCTGTAGAATTAAATATGTCAAAAGATAGCCATTTATTGGTATTCTTGTATGTGAAACAGAATTACACAGGAACACAAATAGCCAAATGAAGAATTAACACAAAATTTGCTGGAACATGTTTTTCTTTTGCTTGAGTTTATGAATCCATGTCAAACTGCAGTTGATTCCTGATAAATATATAATAGATTTAATGACTGAAATTTCTATAAAACAAGCAAAATGTAATTGTAATATTTTCAGATATCAGAACATTTAATAACACAAACAGATTTGTTTTGCAATAAAAATCCAAAGAAGTGCAGATACTAGTTATGAGAAACAAAAACAAAAATTGCGGTCTGGAAGCGTCTGTGGAGAGAAAGCAGAATTAATGTTTTGGTTCCTATGACCCTTCTTCAGAACTGTTCAGCAATTTCTGGATTTATTTATTTTACATGTTTAAATACCATCATGGTTTGGAACCATGTAAATTATAAACAATTGGTTGCCTCCTAGACTAGCTATTGGAGAAAATAGTGAAGAAGAGAGCTAATCTCCATTTGGAAAGGCAAGGTCTTGATCAGGAATCATCACATAGAGAGGTCAGCGAGAGGTCATGCTTAACAAACCTGGTTGAATTTTTCAAAGAGGTGATCAAATGTGAAGATGAAGTTGGGATAATTGATATAGTTTCTATAGATTTCAACAACTTTGACAAGATCTCACATGAAATGCTGATAAAGCAGTAAAAACACATGGAATGCAAGGTAACTTGGCAAGACAGATCCAAAACTGGCTGAGTGACAGGAGACGGAGGGAGGTAGTAGAGGCTTTTTCATGTAACTAGAGGCCAGTGTCCAGTGGCATACCAGAGAGAATGCTGCTGGTTCCCATATTGTTTGTGATCTTTGTAAACGATGTAGATGAGAATGTAGGGGGGTTGATAAGTAAGTTTGCAGGTGACACGGAGATTGGCCAGGTGTTTGACAATGAGGTAAAAGCTACGGGAGGATATAATTGGATTGGTCAGATTGACAGAGCAATGGCAGATGGAATTTGACTTTGGTAAGTGTGAGATTATGTGCTTTTGAAGAAGTAACAGGACAAAGGAGTACTCAATGAATGGTAAGACAACAGAAGTATCTTGGTGTGCTCTTCCACAAACCTCTGAAGGTGGCAGGGTAGGTTAATAGGACAGTTAAGAAGGCATACGAAACACAGTCAATGCATAGATTATAAGAGTGGGAGGTTATGTTGGAATTGTACAAGGTATTTGTTAGGCCACGGTTAGAGTACTGAGTGCAAATCTGGTCACTGCATTGTGGGAAGGATGTGGTTGAATAGAAGTGACTGCAGAGGTGATTCACCAGGATATTGCCTGTATAGCTATGAAGACTGGCTGGATAAACTCAAGTTGTTTTCTTTGAGGCAGAGAGGTTTAGGGGTATCTGACATGGGTATATAAGATTATGAGGGACATGGACAGGGTGAATACAAAGCAGCTATCCCCTTTAGTTGAAGGGTCAATAACAAGGGGGTGTAATTTTAAAGTAAAAGGTGGGAGATTTACAGGAGATTTGAGAAAAATATTTTCACCCAGAGGGTGATGGGGGTCTGTAATGTACTGCCTGGGAGAGTAGATGAGGTCAGTAACTCCACCTTTAAGTAGGTTATCATAATATTCAAGGTTACGGGCCTAGTGCTGGAAAATGGGACTTGTAGCTTTGATAGTACAGACTCAATGGGCTGCAGATCCTATTCTGTACCGCATGATTCTATGATTCTGTTTTCTAAATACTCAGCTATAATCTCCTTAATGATTTGTTCTCACCCCTTCCCTTTGACAAACATCAGGCTAACTTGTATCTGGTTTCCTTTTAACTGTCTCTCTCCCTTCCTGAATAGTGGAGTTATATTGGCTATGTTCTAATCTGATGGAGGCTTTCCTGAATCTAGTGAAGTTTGGAAAATTAATAACAATGCATCTAATTCCTCATTGGCCATCTCTTTTAAAACCCTAGAATGAAGTCCACAGGACATTGAGACTTGTCAGCTCACTTTTTCATCATTTGCTCGGTACTGCTTCCTTAGAGATTGTGCTTTCATTAAGTTCCCCCTCTCCCTTCCATCTTCTGAATTACAGTGAGTGTCAGAATGTTTTTTAATTCTCTACAGCCTGATTGGGAGAGCTCATCTCATGATGTCAGTTACCATTTTTGCATACTACCTGCCTTTCACAATATCTACTTCAATAAACAATAAAACCAAAGAGGTTAACAGGAAGTATCTGTTATTAGACATTCAGGGTTACCTTCAGATACTTTCTTTCAGGTACTTTCTTTGCTCTTAATATTATAGAAGGCATCTCTTCATCTTGGTACACTCAAGGGACCTCTCCTTGCTCTTTCTTGCATCCAGACATCATTGCAATTACTTTCCCCAACAATGCCCCTACCTCCATTCTGCCTTTCTAATCTACCATTCTTTCTAACTGATGAGCCACAACTTTTCTTCAGCTCAGTGTAATGAAATAAAATTATTTTATTTTAACACTGACAAAAAGCATTTCAGCTCAGACAGCAATTTGCTCTTTGAAGCCCAGCTTCCTGATTGGGCAGAACTTTTGGTTTTCCTAAGTATTAGTGCAAAATCCAAAGCAAAATACTTGGGCTAAAAGAGACTGATCACCAGGTGAAGGAGGTGATCTGGGAGCAAGGGTTTCTGACCTGATAGTAGTGAAGACAGAGAATGGAAATGGAGGGTCAAAAAGATAACAAGGACAATTACAAGTCAGAAAATTGTAGTTTGGAGGAAGCAGTCAAAGTTTCACAGTGGTTTCCTAGTAATAGAACCAGGAGTAGACCATTTGGCCTGTCTAGCCTGCTCTGCCATTCATTAAGATCATGTCTGATCTATCTGTCCAATCAGCTCCTCCTATCTGCATTATCCCCATAACCCTTAATTCCCCTACCATGCAAAAACCCATCCAACCATGTCTTGAATATATTTAATGAAGCTGCCTCTACTGCTTCCTTGGGCAAAGAAATCCATAGATTCGCTATTATCTGGGAAAAACAGTTTCTCCTCATCTCTGTCCTAAATCTACTCCCTCTAATCTTGAGCCCATATCCCCTAGTCTTAATCTCACTCATTAATGGAAACAACTTGCCTGCTTCTGTCTTATCTATCTCGTTCATATTTTTAAAATATTTCTATAAGATTCTCTCTCATTCTTCTAAATTCTAGTGAGTACAGTCCCAGGCAGCTCAACCTCTCCTCATAGGGTAACCCCTTCATCTCCATCATCAACCTGATGAACATCCTTTGTATCACCTCCAAAGCCAGCATATCCTTCCTCAAGTAAGGAGACCAGAACTGCATACAATACTCCAGCTGCGGCCTCACCAACACCTTGGACAACTGCAGCAGAACCTTCCTGCTCGTAAATTCAATCCTTCTAGCAATGAAAGCCATTATTTCATTTCCTTCCTGATTATCTGTTACACCTACAAATCAACTTTTAACAGTTCATGTAAGAGCATTCCTAAGTCCCTCTGCACAACACCATGCTGCAATCTTTCACCATTTAAATAATACTCTGACCTACTATTTTGAGTTCCAAAGTGGATGACTCACATTTACCAACGTTGTACTCCATCTGCCAGACCCTTGCCAACTCACTTTTTGTCTAAATCCCTCTGCAGACCCTCCACATCCTCTGCACAGTTTGCTTTTCCACTCAATTTGGTGTCATGAGCAAACTTGGATATGTTTTACTCAGTCTCCTCTTCCAAATCATTTATATATCATGAACAGTTGCGGGCCAAACACTGACCTCTGCAGCACTCTGCTCACCACTGATATCTAACCAGACCCCCAGCACCCACTTACCTCAACTATCTGCTTTCTGTTGGTAAACCAGTCCTCTACCCATGCTGATACATTCCCCGCGATTCTGTGCATTCTTATCTTATGGATGAGTCTTTTATGCGGCATCTTATCAAATGTCTTCTCGAAATCCAAGTATATAACACCTGTTTCCCTCCATCCACCACGCTTGTTACATCCTCAAAGAACTCCAGTAGGTTTGTCAAACACGATCTTCCCTTCCTGAATCCAAGCTGCGTCGGTCTGATAGAACCCTTCCCATCCAGATGTCTCACTATTTCTTCTTTAATGATAGCATCCAGCATTTTCCCGACTATGGATGTTAAGGTCCTTCTTCTCTGCTCCACATGAGAACTGTGAAGGTTCTTAGCTCATGGACTCAGCCTTTCTGACTTACTTAATACTTACTGGTCTTCCTGAGGATTAGACCATGCAGCTACCCACAGTTAAAATTAGAGTAACTTAAAATCAAGGCACATAGCCTCCTCAGAGTATTTAAATGACCACAAGCACATTTGTCATTTGCTTCTTGTCTCACCCCCATTTCAAGAAAAGATGTGAATATTCAATTCCCATTCCAGATTTTTCCATTTTAAGTTGTAACATGACTCCAACCCACCTATTTTTGAGAACTTCAATTCAGTCCAATATCTCAGTGTAACGCTCTACAATGACTCATCTTAAAACCCAATAGTTCGCTTGGGGGGAGAATCAAAGCCATATGAAAAAAGCAAAATGCGTTGTGCTATTTGTTTAGCTATGATATGCACTCCTTTTGAATTTATCATTTACTGAAATCAGTTGAGTCCCTGAACTATTTTGGTGATATTAATTGGAACCAGTTTTACCCAGAGTTTACAAACTTGTTGCATCAGGAACTTCTGACAAGCATTCCAAAGGTAGTGACATTAATACATTGAATTGAATTGAATTGAATTTATTGTCATGTGTACTGAGGCACAGTGAAAAGCTTTGTCTTGCAAGCAAAAACAAAAACACAGGTACAAACAAATGTTAAGAGTTTGTGAGTACATTCTGTATTCTAACAACAGGAGGGTAGAAACTGTTTCGAAACCATGTGGTACACGTGTCAGGCTTCTGTACCTTCTCCTCGATGGTAGAGGTTGTAGAAGAACATTGCAAGAGTGGGATGGATCTTTGACAGCAGGCCCAGTAGATGGATTTTATAGATAGGAGGTTGGCCTTTGTGATTGTACGAGCCGAGTTCACCACTCTCTGTAACCGTTTCCAGTCTTGATTGGTACAGTTGCCATACCAGGTAGTGATACATCCAGACAGAATGCTTGCGATGACGCTCCTATAAAAGTTGGCAAGAGTATTCGCCATCATGCCAAATTTCCTCAGCTGCCTGAGGAAGAAGAGACATTGTTGGGCCTTTGTAATAAGTGTGTCCACATGAAGAGTCCAAGAAAGCTTGTTGTGGATGACTATGTCCAGAAGTTTGACACTCTTCACTTGTTCCACCTCTGTGCTGTTAATGTGTAGGGGGGCATCAGTAACATCCTGCCAAAAGTCAATAATGACTGGTTTGGTTTGCCAGCATTTAGAGCTAGGTTGTTCTCAGTATACCATTTATCCATGTCTTCCACCTTTCAGCTGTAGCCTGTTTTATCGCCATCTGAGATGCGACCAACTAGGGTGGTGTCATCAGCGAACCTGTAAATAGCATTAGTCTGGTATTTGGTGATGTAATCATGGGTATACAGTAAGTACAGTAAGGGGCTGAGTACGCATCCATGGGGGGCTGCAGTGTTGAGTGTTAGTGAGGATGAAATATTGTCCCCAATCTTCACTGATTGTGGCCTGTGGGTCAGGAAACTGATGATCCAGTTGCAGAGAGTGGGGCTTAGTCCGAGATCACTAGTAATCAATCTCAAGGGAATAATAGTGTTGAAGGCAGAACTGTAGTCAATGTGTTCTGAACTGTATTCTTACATAGCTGTTCTTAGTGTCAAGATGTTCTAGGAGGAATGAAGGGCAAGTGATATGTTGTTCTGACGTGGATCTGTTGGTCTAGTAGGTAAATTGGAGTGGGTCAAGAGTAGTGGAGAAGTTGGAGTTGATTAATGCCATGACCAGCCTTTTAAAGCACTTCATAACCACTGACGTTAGGGCCACTGGGCAGTAGTCATTGAGACATGCTGTATGAGTCTTCTTAGGTACAGGGATGATGTTGGCCCTCTTGAAACAGACAAGGTCAGTGGTCTGCTGCAGGGAGAGGTTGAAGATGTCTGAGAAGACCTCTGCCGGTTTATCTGTGTATGTCCTGAGTGCACGGCCTGGTACTCCATCTGGTCCCATCACTTTCCTTGGATTCACACGAAGGAAAACTGATCTGACCTCTGATGCAGTGATTGTTGGGATAGGTTCGTCAGGACTTGTCGGAATAGGTGTTACCTCTCTGCTGAAATTCTGCTCAATGTCTTTGTTGTCTACTCAGCTATTCAATAAGATTGCCTGAAATATATATCTGAAAAGAGTATCTAGTGTAATTGTATTCTGTTACTTTTCAAATATATGGAGTCATGCTGAAAGAACCAGTTACTACAGCATTCAAAATAACAGTCTCTTGTCTATTATTTAGTGAATACTATGTAAATATAACAAACAAGTGCAAACATAGATGAGGAGAGGATAACTTATGAGAGCAGCCAAAAAACTAAAAATGATTTCAAGCAAGAAAGAGTGACAAGATTCAATATGATAACAATTCTCATCCTCAAATTCCTGAATGGCCTTGTTGTCTATAGCTCTATTATCTGCTCCACCTCTAGGCCGAGAGCAGAGTAGCACAAGTTCCAATTTTGCAAGAAACAACCCAAATCACCTAATGTGCAACTCAAGTCAGAGGACAATATCTTCTCAATAAATTAAGCATACGGTTTCTAGGGTCGTTATTAGTAGAGCAAATGTAAGACATAAAAGTGATAGGTTCAATTTCTCTTCAGTTCTGATGAAGATACAAATTGGTTCTTATCGCACCTTTTTGATGCTAACTGTTAGGCAATGAGTAACCTTCAGAAATGATACTTATACTTCGTATTTTACAAATTAGACTCACATTATGTCTAGTTAGTAACACAGAAGCTCTAATACAATAGTAGCACCTACCTAATGTTCTGTCTCCAAGATCTGCAAGCACAAAGTGCTGCTAAGACATGTCAAGATGTTCTAAATTGAAATTAGACTAGTATTGTTCTATACTACATTTGACAAACATGTTGAGCCAATTGATCAGAAATGGACTTTACTACTGCTAATTAAATTCTCAATAAGGAAATATGGAGGTGTAATTTTAATGTGCTGCCCATGTGTAAAACTAGCAATGATAGATTAATGGAAGCGAAAGTCATACTGTTTTTAATAATAGGTAGTTGAATTTTCATGCCAGTGTTTTGCAAGTGTGGTAAGCTGACAGTCTAAACCCATAACCTTATACACTTAAACTATTTGGAAGCAAGATAATCCAAAATATTGATATCAACTGAAGTAACCAAATCTGAGGTTTTGGTGAACCTGTACACTGTTTCAGCAATATGAATTATGAGCTTTTCTTTAGGCTCCAGCACTGTATTCTTATATTATTATGTCTATATGAATGCTTAGGGAATTATAATCTAGCATTTAAGTCACTTTTTAAATATTTTAACATCATATTTCTTTAAGACCAAGTAACACTTGCCTGCCAGACTTAACTTCCAGATACTTGTGTTCACTTGGATTTAAGAAATCTATGAGACCTCCATACTTTATTTTCAAATTCACAATCATTTCCCTTACTTAGATTAGAAACTTGGATCTTAAATGTTGGATGAATAGACCAGGAAAGCACCAGAAGTTTTATTAAGCATTATGTTAAAATAAGTATGTAAGTTGGAAGAAGTGTGAACACCATCAATGACACCAAGATAGAAGAGGATGAAATAATGGCCTCCTTTGATGTTACAGCCCTTTTCACATCAATTAACTTTGACCTGGTCAAAGAAACACTGGCATCACTACCAGGAAAACCAGGACCACAAACACCAGACAGCACCAACTTCATCAGCAAAGACAACATCCTCAAGCTAGTGACCTGTGCCTCACCACCCAAACAAGCAGACACAACACTGTCAAAAACTATAACCTTACATCAAAGAAACATCAGAAATGACTTCCAGACTACTCAGACCCTTTGACATCATGGTAGCCCACAAACCTACCAACATTCTTAAACAACGACTAATGAAACTAAAGGATCCATTAGATATTATCAGCAAAACTAACATCATTTACAAGATACCATGCAAGAACTGTAAAAAAACACTACATTGGACAAACAAGCAGGAAACCTGCCAGAAGGACACATGAACACCAACTAACCACCAACAGACACGACCCACTCTCACTAGTTTCCATACACACAGACAAAGAAGGACACCACTTTGACTGGGACAACACACACATTCTAGGACAGGCGAAACATAGACATGCACAAGAATTCTTGGAGGCATGGCATTCTGACCAGAACTCCATCAATAAACACACCCATTTAGAGGTAAAAACAATGACTGCAGATGCTGGAAACCAGATTCTGGATCAGTGGTGCTGGAAGAGCACAGCAGTTCAGGCTGCATCCAAAATGCAGCGAAATCGACGTTTCGGGCAAAAGCCCTTTGATGAAGGGCTTTTGCCCGAAACGTCGATTACACTGCACTTTGGATGCTGCCTGAACTGCTGTGCTCTTCCAGCACCACTGATCCAGACACCCATTTAGATCCCATCTACCTTCCTTTGAAACAAAAAGAACCAGAAGTGATATCACTACTGTTTGAGAAACCAAGACCTATTATGTTAAAATCACTGACAAGAATTCAACAATTATTGATGAGTACATTGGAGTCGGAGTAGTTAGATCTTGCTCCTAAGTTAGTTATAAGGATCAATCCTTCTTTCTTTCTTCGTTATTTTTATCTCAGCAAATAAATTGCAGATGGTAACTATTATAAAAAGGGGACAGGATCTAAAATCATTACTTGGACAATTTCAGAATAACTTGTGACGTTGTGGTGGAATACTTAAACTCAAACAAATCTAGATAGAGAGAAGCTGTTCCTCTTCATGAAAGGAACAAGAATGACAGAACACAACTTTAAAGGGATGTGCAAAAGAAGCAAGAGTGATACAAGAAAATAACTTTTTCACACAATGTGTAGTTAAGGTATAGAATGTATTGCCTGGAAATGTAGCTGGGGCAGATTTAATTGAGGCATTCAGGAGGATACTAAGTTATTATTTGGATAGAAATAGTGTGCAAGGATATGGGGAAAAGGCAGGAGATATGCAGTAGGTAATGACTGATGAAGACATGAATGTTCTCTGTCAGTGGTGTAACAATTCCGTGTTTCTGTGAACGTGCAATTGTGATCGATGGTTAAGTCAGCACTTAGAGTCATAGAGTCATAGAGATGTACAGCATGGAAACAAACCCTTCAGTCCAACCCGTCCATGCTGACCAGATATCCCAACTCAATCTAGTCCTGCCTGCCAGCACCCAGCCCATATCCCTCCAAACCCTTCCCATTCATATACTCATCCAAATGCCTCTTAAATATTGCAATTGTACCAGCCTCCACCACTTCCTCTGGCAGCTCATTTCATACCCGTAATACCCTCTATGTGAAAAAATTGCTCCTTAGGTCTCTTTTATATCTTTTCCCTCTCACCCTAAACCTATGCCCTCTAGTTCTGGACTCCCTGACCCCAGGGAAAAGACTTTGCCTATTTACCCAATCCATGCCCATCATGATTTTGTAAACCTCTATAAGGTCACCCCTCAGCCTCCGACGCTCCAGGAAAACAGTCCCAGCCTGTTCAGCCTCTCCCTATAGCTCAAGTCCTCCAACCTTGGCAACATCCTTGTAAATTTTTTCTGAAGCCTTTCAAGTTTCACAACATCTTTCCGATAGGAAGGAGACCAGAATTGCACGCAATATTCCAACAGTGGCCTAACCAATGCCCTGTACAGCCGCAACATGACCTCCCAAATCCTGTACTCAATACTCTGACCAAGAAAGGAAAGCATACCAAATGCCTCCTTCACTATCCTATCTACCTGCGACTCCATTTTCAAGGAGTTATGAACCTGCACTCCAAGGTCTCTTTGTTCAGCAACACTCCCAAGGACTTTACCATTACGTGTATAAGTCCTGCTAAGATTTGCTTTCCCAAAATGCAGCACCTCGGATTTATCTGAATTAAACTCCAACTTCCACTTCTCAGCCCATCGGCCCATTTGGTCTAGATCCAGTAGTAATCTGAGGTAACCCTCTTTGCTGAAAATGTGTTGCTGGTCAAAGCACAGCAGGCCAGGCAGCATCTCAGGAATAGAGAATTTTGGTGTCATCTGCAAACTTACTAACTGTACCTCTTATGCTCACATCCAAATCATTTAAGTAAATGACAAAAAGTAGAGGACCTAGCACCGATCCTTATGGCACTCCACTTGAAGATCTGTAAGAGAAAAAGACCATCAGGAAGAATAGAGTTAGGCCACTCGACCAATCGAGTCTGCTCTGCCATTTGATCAAGGTTGACTTGTTTCTCAACTCCATTCTCCTGCCTGTAACCCCACTTCTCGATCACTCCTCATATGACAAGCTCTTCATCCCCGAGATCATGCTTGTAAATCTCCTCTGGATCCCCCACCCCCCACCTTCAGAAGCAAAAAGTATTTTTTTTCTGTAGAAATTCTATCAAAACATTTATTTTGAAACAGTATACTTTGGTATGGATAAACATGAGGGCTGGTTTGTGAGACTGGCAGTACAATGTGCATGACCTTATCTGTGCAATTTGCAGATGCCATATCTGGCTTAGGCCGACTTGAATAACTTACCAGAACATTAAAATATTTAATTCATTTAACACAGGATCTACTTGAACCAAGAGCCAACCCAGTCCATAAAAAATTGGCAGATATGATTTTTGAAACCTGACCTGCTCAAGAAAGATTCTTATTGGCAAATTGCTGCTTCAGTTCTTGGTAAAGGTCCTTTTATCACATGAACTAATGACATTTTGCTCAATGTATTTACTCAATAAAGTTAAATATATGCCAAGAGTGAGAAAGAAAGAAACGAAATGAAAAATGCATTTCCTTCCTGTTGTGGCAAGGTGCAAAACTTACAACAACATTGAGCCACTGTCATCTCCCAGAAAGAGAGTAAAATGCATTCTTGTCAAATGTGGCAGCCATGACATCTCTATCCACATGCTTCCTTATTGACTTTTAGAGCTCTGCATCATTAATGCTTTGTATTATCCTAGACTGGACCCTGCTGCTGCTCTCTGGATAAGTTAATGATTAGACTGTCACTAAAAGGATTTTTTTAAAATCTCAAGACGAAGAGGGAAATTATGTAAATACATTGTTTTGCATATATTTTACAACAAAGGTTACAACATGAGAATGTAAATAAGTAGGCTCACAAAATCTTCTTCCTACCAGCAATCAGTGAAATATATTTTGAACCAAAGTTCCAATAATTATGTAACTCACTTCATAAAATTTCTAGACCTACACCGTGAAGTGTTAATATGAGCACCACTTCTTTTGTGGCTCAGGTGGCCAATTTTTCAAAAGTCAAAGTTGGATCGTATTAGCCACTACCTGTAAATACATTGGGCTGGATTTTTCAGTGCATAGCAATCCCTTGCAGACTGCCACTCTGCTCCTTCTGTTATATGATAGGAAGGAGCTTCACATTTCTGAGAAGAGATTTCACTCAGGCCTCCATCAGAAATACAGACTATAGTTCCATTTTGACATTCATTTCAGAACGCACAACTTTTAGCGCAGGGCAAACTATACACTTTGACAAGACAGTCAACTACTGTCAACTACTGTCATCTACTGTCATCTACTGTCAACTACTGTCAACTACTATCAACTACTGTCAACTACTGTCAACTACTGTCATCTACTGTCAGTCACTGTCAACTACTGTCAACTACTGTCAACTACTGTCAACTACTGTCATCTGAAATTGGAAAACCCCGGCAGTCTCTTTGACAGCTTCTGTCAAAGATTAATAACATTAGGTAAGTCCAAGGGGTCCTGTACTGTAGTGGTCAGGAGACGTGGGTTCAAGTCCCACCTGCACTGGATCTGTGTCAGAGCATGTCAAAACATACCTATAAGGTAAGTGTGATTTTATAGTACTGGGAGGCTAGGAATAACAAAGGATCAGGCTTTATGGTGCTAGTGCCAAGAAAATGGAATGCCAGTCAGGAGGCTTGCCAGATGGGGAAGTGTCAGGGTGCCAGGTGTACGACACCTGATCAGTTGGGATTTGGGCACTAGCTAGGCAGGGTACCAGCAGTAGCATAGAGGAAAAGGGTGTTAGGTGAGTGGGATGCCAACCAGGAAGTGGTAGGGTACCAGGAAGCGAGGTAGAAAAGTAGTGATGTGGTGTTTAGAGTAGGTTGGAACAGATGGGAAAATTAGGTCTGGTGGGCGGAAAGAAAAGATGTCAAGTCAGGTTCTGAGGGAAGGTGTTGTGTCCTGAGGGGGTGAGGGTCCTGAGGGGTGGTGTTGGGTCCTGAGGGAGGGTGAGACTCCTGAGGGAGGATAGCGTGTCCTGAGGGAGAGCAAGGGCCCTGGAGGAGATTGTCAGGTCCTGAAGGAGAGTGTCGGGTGGTGCTGGAGTGTGTCGGGTCCAGAGGGAGAGTGTCGGGTGGTGCTGGAGTGTGTCAAGGCCAGAGGGAGAGTGTCGGGTCCAGTGGGAGAGTGTCAGGTCCTGAGGGAGAGTGTCGGGTCCAGAGGGAGAGTGTCGGGTCCAGAGGAAGGGTGCTGGGTCCTGAGGGAGAGTGAGGGAGAGTGGCGTGTCCTGAGGGAGGGTGGTGTGTTCTGAGGGAGGGTGAGGGTCCTGATGGAGGGTGCTGGGCCCTGAGGGAGAATGGCGTGTTCTGAGGGAGAGTGGCGTGTCCTGAGGGAGGGTGAGGGTCCTGAGGGAGGGTGCTGGGCCCTGAAGGAGGGTGAGGGTCCTGAGGGAGAGTGGCGTGTCCTGAGGGAGGGTGAGGGTCCTGAGGGAGGGTGCTGGGCCCTGAGGGAGGGTGAGGGTCCTGAGGGAGAGTGCCAGGTCTTAAGGGACAGCGTTGAATCCAGTGGCGGGTGACCCTGATGAGGTTTCAAGCTTTCCGTGGATGGCAGGGCTCCATCCAGTGCAAAGCAATTTAAGTGTACCAAGTGATGGTTTACATTCATATTCCCCCTGTTTTTTGGACAATTCCTTGAGACCAGGAATGATTTTCATCCACTCTGGAGTCATGGGTCCTGAGGTAACTGAGAAGTTTGTGAATGCAGGATTCAGAAGTTAAATAGGTTTCTGCATACTCCATCCACTGGACACCTCCGGTCTCTTCTAGAGATACTTGAGATAGTTAGCACCTTCATGGATGCTTCTTTTCCAGCTTGGTCAGCTTTAATAGTTAAAATGCTGTGGAATATAGTCAAGGACACATACATCAAGGGCTGAGTGTCAGTTGAGACGCTTTTCAAAGTACTCAAGGAGCCCAGACTATGTGTATGAGCCTCTGAGCTTGAAGCCATGTATTGTCATCATTGTAATTAAATATGAAGATTGTTGTCTGACGAAGGACCTGAGTCTGGATGGAACATGTTGCATGGGCCTGTATGCAGGTACAACAAATAATTAAGATACCTACTAGAATGCTATCATTTATCATAAAATGAATTGAATACAGAAGTAAGGAAGTTATACTTCAGTTACTACAGTAATTATTGAGACACAATCAATTGTGCTCTCCTCCCACCCACTAATACATTTTCTTGTTCATTTCGTTCTTTTCTGCAGGAACCTAAATTCAGGTAGGTTCAGGAAGCCAGTCTTTTCCAGCTTGCAAAATGTCTTTAAGATTGACAAAGGCACAACAACATAAGGTTGTCCATATAGAGAAGTGATTCACTTCTCAGTCAAATCTATGGCTTTGTTTGGAATTAGGTTTCCAGTCTGTCTGCTCCAATGGCATAAGTATATTCAAAATGTTTTGGAAATTTTGCGGTAGAACAGAACACCTTTGTAGCAATGATTGTTCTTATTTTGAATAAAGGCAACTCATCAACTAATTACATTTAGATATTGTACTCCGAGCAACGTGAAATGAATTTTGTTATGGTCACACTATGGTCCTGTAGCTATAATTTCCACTACATATATAACTTTCACTGCTACACTGCTTGAGAGAAGACATTGATTTCTCTCAAAATTGATGCTGGTGAGACTCAGAGAGGACAGTTTTCATTTGTTGGCCTCATCACTATCACAATGGAAGATGGCTATTGATGTTGCTATCAATCATCTCAGGCACCAGGCATCTCTGCAGGAGTTCTTCAGCACAGTATCCTCAGCCCAATGATGTTCAGCTACATCATCAATGAATTTCCTTCCACCATAAGGTCAGATGTGGGAATATTTACTGATGATTGTAACATGCTCAGTACCACAAATACTGAAACAAAAAATTAAGTACTTCAGATACTGGAAATTTGAAATAAAACAGAAAGTGCTGGAGAAACTCAACATGTCTGGAAGTATCTGTGGAGAGGGAAACAAAACTAACTTTTTGAGTCTATCTGTTTCCTTGTAATGATCGCGTTATGGAACAGACTATACTCAAATGCAGTAGGACTGAGACAACATTCTTCTTTGGGATGCTAAGTGGCAAATTGCATTTATTGAATTGCATGGACTTTATTGTCAAGTGTACCGAGGCACAGTGAAATGCTTTGCCTTGTGAGCAATACAGGCAGATCACAGAGTTCAGTAGAATAGATAAGCAAATAATAGGTAAACACGGGTACAGGCGAATGTTTATGAGTCCATTTAGTATACTAACAACAGGAGGGTAGAAACTGTTTTGAAACCGGCTGTTGCATGTGTTCAGGCTTCTGTACCTTCTTCCTAATGGTAGAGGTTGTAGAAGAACATTGCCAGGGTGGGATATATCTTTGAGAATGCTGGCAGCGTTTCCTTGACAGCGGGTCTGGTAGATGGATCCTATAGGTGGGAGGTTGGCCTTTGTGATTGTCTGGGCCGAGTTCACCACTCTCTGTAACTGTCTCCGATCTTGAATGGTATAGTTGCCATACCGAGTAGTGATACATCCAGACAGAATGCTTTTGCTGGCGCACCTAAAGAAGTTGGCAAGGGTATTCGCTATCATGCCAAATTTCCTCAGCTGCCTGAGGAAGAAGCAATGTTGTTGGGCCATTCTAACAAGTGCATCCACAGGAAGAGTCCACGAAAGCTTGTTGTGGATGACTACACCCAGGAGCTTGACACTCTCCACTCATTCCAGCTCAGCGCTGTTTACGTGTAGGGGAGCATGGGTAACATCCTGCTGAAAGTCAATCACAAGTTCCTTGGTTTGCCGGCATTGAGAGCTAGGTTGTTCTCAGTGCACCATTTATCCAGGTCTTCCACCTCCCGTCTGTAGTCTGTTTCGTCGCCATCTGAGATTTGACCGACTATGGTGGTGTCATCAGCAAACCTGTAAATGGCATTAGTCTGGTATTTGGCGATGCAGTCATGCGTATACAGAGAACACAGTAGGGGGCTGTGTATGCATCCCTGCATACAATAACCATCCCCCTTAATAGGCAACTCTCTGTTGCATTGAAAGAATCCTTTCTAGATGTGCAGCATTTTAAGAATGCAATGAATTACTCACAATATCAAGAAAGGTCTTGCTGGACTTCTAACATGTTTCCATCAGATTTCTTGCCATAGCCCAAGTAATTCAGGCCTCTGTAAGATTGAGCCATTTGGGTATCTCTTCAACTGAGACCATTCTATCTCATTTACCTTTTTGTGTGGGTAGTTCTTCAGTCTTCTGTTTTCCTCGGGCTGTACCCAACATCTTGAAAGGATGATTTGGTTTAGAAATAAAAACAACTGGTTTTAACAGCTGGGTATTATTTGTATCTGTGAGACTGCACTGCTCCATAATGTTGGCAAGAACTTTTAGTATTTAGTGTTTGCTTTACATGCTACATTGGCTTACCGTATGTTGTTTCTAGTCTGTATCTTAAGAATTGAGCAGATTCCGAAGGTCTCTTCATAGGATTGATCCGTGTGACTTCTGGTCCTCTGCTTCACTCACCAATTGTGTGGCTTTCTCATGATTAAAATTTTCTTTGGACTGTAGTAAATCTGATAAAGGTCATCAGTAACAATTGTAACTTTAATTTATTGTAGTCTCTTCATGAGCCTGCAGCGATCATTAATACAGTCATCTTTGTATATTCCTGAATGTTGTATTTTCCTTTTAAATTTCTCTTTCAAGAATCCTTTTAGTTCTTCAGGTTAAAATAATTGTAAAGTGCTTTCAGTATCTCTTCAAAAATGTTATTACTTGCTAAACAATTTTATCAACTGCTGTACTCCAGATTGTGCACAAGAGTGTGTTTACTTGTTTAACTTCAGATATATACCCAGCTATTCTATAGGTATGCTGTTTTGGAAAATGTAGGGGGTGATGGATTCTCAGGGGAACGTAGCACGAACAGCTAAGTTTCTGGTATTGAGACTGGCTCTTATGCAACAAGGGGTACATCGGTTTCCAAGAGATCAATTGTGTGAGGGGATTCTCTAGTCCGACGTACAGACAGACGTTTCTGTGGCCAGCAGCAAAAAAACAGGATGATGTGTTGTTTCCCTGGTGCCAGGTTCAAAGATGTCTGAGAAAGGGTGCAGAATGTTCTCACAGGGGAGAGGGGTCAGCAAAAGGTCATTATCCACATTGGAACCAATGACATAGGAAGAGAAAAGGGAGATTACAAGGAGTTAGGCAGAAATTTAAAAAGGAGGTCCTCAAGGGTAGTAATATCTGGATTACTCCCAGTGCTACGAGCAAGTGAGGGCAGGAATAGGAGGATAGAGCAGATGAATGCATGGCTGAGGAGCTGGTGTATGGGGGAAGGATTCACATTTTTGGATCATTCGAATCTCTTTTGGGGTAGAAGTGACCTGGACAAGAAGGACAGATTACACCTAAATTGGAAGGGGACTAATATACTGGCAGGGAAATTTGCTTGAACTGCTCAGGACGATTTAAACGAGTAAGGTGGGTAGTTGGGGGGAGACCCAGGGAGATAGTGAGGAAAGGGGTCAATCTGAGACTGGTACAGTTGAGAACAGAAAACCGTTCGGGCAGGCAGGGACAAGGTAGGACTAATAAATTAAACTGCATTTATTTCAGTGCAAGGGGCCTAACAGGGAAGGCAGATGAACTCAGGGCATGGTTAGGAACGTGGGACTGGGATATCATAGCAATTATAGAAACATGGCTCAAGGATGGGGAGGACTGGCAGCTTAATGTTCCAGGATACAAATGCTACAGAAAGGATAGAAAGGAATGCAAGAGAGGAGGGAGAGTGGCATTTTTGATAAGCGATAGCATTACAGCTGTGCTGAGGGAGGATATTCCTGGAAATACATCCAGGGAAGTTATTTGGATGCAACTGAGAAATAAAAAAGGGATGATCACCTTATTGGGATTGTATTATATACCCCCTAATAATCAGAGGGAAATTGAGAAACAAACTTGTAAGGAGATCTCAGCTATCTGTAAGAATAAAATGGTGGTTATGGTAGGGGATTTTAACTTTCCAAACATCGACTGGAACTGCCATAATGTTAAAGGCTTAGATGGAGAGGAATTTGTTAAGTGTGTACAAGGCAATTTTCTGATTCAGTATGTGGATGTACCTACTAGAGAAGGTGCACAACTTGAGGGCAGAGTGGTAGATGTGATCTATATGGACTTCAGTAAGGCGTTAAACAAGGTTCCCCATGGGAGACTGATTAGCAAGGTTAGATCTCATGGAAAACAGGGAGAACTAGCCATTTGGATACAGAACTGGCTCAAAGGTGGAAGATAGAGGGTAGTGGTGGAGGGTTGTTTTTCAGACTGGAGGCCTGTGACCAGTGGAGTGCCACAAGGATTGGTACAGTTTATATAAATGATTTGGATGTAAGCATAAGAGGTACAGTTAGTAAGTTTGCAGATGACACCAAAATTGGAGGTGTAGTGGACAGCAAAGAGGGTTACCTCAGATTACAACAGGATCTTGATCAGATGGGCCAATGGCTGAGAAGTGGCAGATGGAGTTTAATTCAGATAAATGCGAGGTGCTGCATTTTGGGAAAGCAAATCTTAGCAGGGCTAATACACTTAACGGCAAGGTCCAAGGGAGTGTTGCTGAACAAAGACACCTTGGAGTGCAGGTTCATAGCTTCTTGAAAGTGGAGTTGCAGGTAGATAGGATAGTGAAGAAGGCGTTTGGTATGCTTTCTTTTATTTTTCAGAGTTTTGAGTACAGGAGTTGTGAGGTCATGTTGCGGATGTACAGGACATTAGTTAGGCCATGTTGGAATATTGCATGCAATTCTGTTCTCCTTCAGGTTGGAAAGATGTTGTGAAACTTGAAAGGGTTCAGAAAAGATTCACAAGGATGTTGCCAGGGTTGGAGGATTTGATCTATAGGGAGAGGCTGAACAGGCTGGGACTGTTTTCCCTGGAGCATCGGAGTCTGAGGGGTGACCTTAGAGGGGTTTACAAAATTATGAGGGGCATGGATAGGGTAAATAGGCTGGAATCAAGAAGTCCAGAACTAGTGGGCATAGGTTTAGGGTGAGAGGGGGAAAGATATAAAAGGGACCTAAGGGGCAACTTTTTCACAAAGAGGGTGGTACGTGTATGGAATGAGCTTCCAGAGGATGTGGTGGAGGCTGGTACAATTGCGACATTTAAGAGGCATTTGGATGGTTATATGAATAGGAAGGGTTTGGAGGGATATGGGCCAGGTGCTGGCAGGTGGGACTAGATTGGATTAGGATAGCTGATTGGCATGGACAGGTTGGACCGAAGGGTCTGTTTCCATGCTGTACATCGCTATGACTCTGACTCTATACCTCAAGAATATTTTGCTCCTGGATGCCCAATTCTGTGTTTTTTTTTATGGCCCATCTTTGAAATGAAATCTTCCAGGCAATTCCATTTGCAATGAAATTGCTTCCTAATGTGATCAGGTGTTTTATCTTCTTTCAAGGTTTTTATTTAGAAGGACTGGCAATCTCGCTGCATTTTGTTGCTGTTCTGAGGGTTTTCCGACTCTGAGGCTTAAATAGAGAATTCCTGGGCTATGTGTCAATGATGGGCACATTTGTGGTTTATGATAAAAGTTTTCTCACCTTTCACAGACATAGCAGAGGTTTCCATGCCTCTTGCACATTTTAACAGATGATTTCCTGCCATCTGTGACTACATTGGAAGATTCCTGAAAAATCTCTGGGTCAGAGCAGAATCTCCCCATTCTTGAAATTACCCAACAATCATCTGTGCATTTTGACAGCAATTCCAGACCAGAATTATAATGTATTTATTTTTAAATGACTGTTCATTCAGTCTGAATTAATGTGCAGTTTAAAATGTCTCTTTTTGTATAATTGACCTTTTGACTTTAACTCACACAGTCCTCAATGTCTGTTTATTTGCTGATTGAAATTGGACTTGGGAGCAGTACCACAGACTATCACCTCACAGTGCAGCCTATAGCTTTGCCTTCCAGCTGCAGATTTCTGCTGTCCTTGAGCATCTTCTGTCAGGACTGGAATGTTCTCCCTCCTGTTTTGTGGAGTATTCTTCTGTACTGAGTGCTGACACAGGTAATTTGAGGTTTGCTGTCCTCAGCAATCCTTTATACAAAAACAGAAATTTTAAACTGCACAGTAATTTGGACTGAATGAACAGTCATTTAAAAGTTTCATTCAAGTTTCCGGGTTTCCGGCATGTTTGCCTTGTTGGACCTGGTGCTCCTGAATTAACTTTTCAGGGACCACCATTGCCATTTTGTTATGTGTGCTGTTATTCATATCCTCTAAGTTTTTGGGTTCTTTAGGGGCTTATGTGATCCAATGCATGTGAGGGCAGCCACCATCTGCAACTCTCCTACACACCTCAAACAGAGCCAGTCTGATTCAGTAGAAACTGCATGCTACAGATAGAACTAAATGGTCCCTCAACCAGCAGGACAGATGAAAGCTCTACAGTCTTGTCACATCCAGTTGTTAATTTTAATAGACAATTAAATAATTAAAAAAGTAACTGGAGGAGGAGAAAGTTAAAAATCACACAACACCAGGTTATAGTCCAACAGGTTTAATTGGAAGCACACTAGCTTTCGGAGCGATGCTCCTTCATCAGGTGATAGTGGAGGGCTCGATTGTAACACAGAATTTATAGCAAAAATTTACAGTGTGATGTAACTGAAATTATACATTGAAAAATTGATTGTCTATTAAGCCTTTCATCTGTTAGAATACAGTGATAGTTTCACTTCTTTCATGTGTAAATCACAAAACCTTTTTTTTTAAAAGTTGCATTCTCGGGTTAGCTGTTAACAATGGTGATAGCTAGACAATATGTTGAAGGTGTTAGCCCCCTGTGTTCTCTGTATATGACCTGATGTTTAGATTGATTCTAATCTAAAAAGTGAGATAATGGAGTTTTACATGAATTCATGCAGTTTTTAAGCAAAGTACAATGTAACCCTGCAAGTACAAATTCGCCCCACAAAATATATGTGCGCATGTGGGTCTTTGTCTGTGTGTGTGTGTGTGTGTGTGTGTGTGTGTGTGTGTGTGTGTGTGTGTGTGTGTGTGTGTGTGTGTGTGTGTGTGTAGTGAGTGCAGAGTGTCTTAAGTCTGTGAGGGGGTGCATGTGTGAGTGTGGGAGTGTGTGTGTCTGTAAGGGTGTGTGTGGGTGTCTGAGTGCACGTCTGGGTGTATGTGTGTCCATGTGTATGTGTGTATAGGAGTGCCTGTGTGTGTGTGAGAGTCTGTGTGTGTGTAATAATCATTATTCAGTGAATCATCAGGATAGCCATGGGCCTTTATGAACAGAAAAGGATTCTATTCCATCAATATGCAGCTTTCCAGTAACCCTATGCAAAGGATTACACTGTGTGTGCACATTGTCCTGGGAATAGTTGTGACTCTGACATACGTAGAACTCCAGGTGCCAGAGATGTTTTGATCACTGGAACTTTTGGATAGCTAGTTTCTGGGAGATAAGGGGGAACTACTTAGGGGATCTCTCATGACAACAGTCCGGCACTTGTATATCTGCTCCTTGGATGCTGCCTGACCTGCTGTGCTTTTCCACAACGCATTTTTAGCCCCTGTATACAGAGCCTGGGATATGATACAATGAGAGTCATGCATCCTTGGTCTGTTCAAAATGAGAGGTAACTGTCTGAAGTATACAGGTGATGCACTACATTATTCATCTATTCTGGAGTAGATGAAATTTGTACAAGGCCTCCCTTCATTTCTGTGTATATTTCAGCGATGTTGTTACATAACTCTGGAGCAGGTAGGACTTGAACCCAGGCCTCCTGGCTAAGAGAGAGGAACACTGCCACTGCATCACTGACCACAAGAGCCCTACCCTTGCTTCTATGACCATAGCTGATCCTGCACCTTACATTTCTCAGTTTTCCCTGCTTCCTGTGCAAATGTGAACACAAGAGATTTGGACCTGTTATCCTGTCAACTCTCACTGTATTATATTTCAATGAGACTTTATAATGAAAAGAGCTCAATTTGGATCACACAGGTCAAATCACTGCAAAGGCCAAAAAAGCATGAGGAAATTCAAATAGATGAGAGAAGGTGATGGGGAAATGGTGATCAACTACAAACAAAATGAAGGATATTGTATTTTAAGAAGTTTGACATTTTGACATTTTTACAACAAATGAAACAATGTAAAAATAGTCTGAGATATTCCACTACCAGTTCCTGCACCGTCAGTACAAAAACAGTATTTTTCAAACTTCTACTCACTCACAAAAGAATGCTATAGTCTGTTTTAGCAAGCTAATGAAAAGCTTTTGGGTGGCACGGTGGCACAGTGGTTAGCAATGCTGCCTCACAGTGCCAGAGAACCGGGTTCCATTTCCACCTCAGGCGACTGACTATATGGAATTTGCACGTTCTCCCCGTGTCTGCGTGGGTTTCCTCCGGGTGCCCCGGTTTCCTCCCACAGTCCAAAAATGTGCAGGTTAGGTGAATTGGCCACGCTAAGTTGCCCGTAGTGTTAGGTGCAGGGGTAAATGTAGGGGAATGGGTCTGGGTGGGTGTGCTTCAGCGGATCGGTGTGGACTTGTTGGGCCGAAAGGCCTGTTTCCACACTGTAAGTAATCTAATCTACTCTAAATCCATCACTGGTTCCTTGTTGCAAAACATGGATGGCATGATGATGTTCAATTACCTCCAATCTATAACAGATGGCTGATCTTTACAAAATTATAATTGGAGCTGTCTCAAAAATCTTGCTAATGTTTAATAAGATTCATCCTTACAGAGCAGCAACAGCAACTGTAATTTAAATTATTTCAGATTATTCAAAAGCTCTCAGTTTCAGGACAGAATGCCAATTTCTGCCCAATGTGGAACCAAGATTCATTATCTGCTATAATCACTGCATCAGAGCCTTGGTGTGATTGGAACTTGGAGGGCTTGCCTAATGAAGAAAGGTTGAATAAGCTCAGACTTGTCTCTCTGGAGAGACAGAGGAAGAGAGGAGACCTGTACAAAATAATGAGAGGAATAGATAGAATCAATAGCCAGAGACTTTTCCCCAGGGTAGGATTGACTGGTATGAGAAGTCATAGTTTGAAGATATTAGAAGGAAGGTATAAAGGAGACATCAGAGGTAGGTTCTTTATGCAGAGAGTTGTAAATGCATGGAATGCGTTGCCAGCTGTGGTGGTGGAAGCAAAGTCATTAGGGACATTTAAGCGACTGCTGGACATGCGCAGGAACAGCAGTGAGTTGAGGGGTATATAGATTAAGTTACTACATTTGACGTTAGGATTAAATCTTGGCACAATATCCTGTATCAAGGGGCCTGTTCTGTGCTGTACTTTTCTGTGTTCTACGTTTTACATTCTATGACATGGTAATAAGTGGGGACACCTGTGCCTGTATAGATATTAAAGGGAAAGGCACATGGAAGCACTGGACCCAACTAAAACGTTTAAAGACTCCTCTGGCCAAACTAATGTCATTGACCATTCCCCAGGTATGGTCAGGTATGGTACAGGAACGGCAGACAAGATGGTCAGGCTGGGGGGAGTACAGGGAACACAACAGAACAAACCACACAGAAGAACAATGGCACCACCTGACAAAAATGAAGACTTTACCTGATAACTTTATTTTAACTGCAAAATGTATATACTTGTATGTGTTTCACTGTGTTTAAATGCCGTGACTGTTGTGGTTACCATAAACAAACCCCACGTTACAAGGACAATAACCTCATCACTGACTTATTATTACAAAATGTATAAAAGTATCTTGACATGTGCTCTGGGTTGAGAGAAGACTCTCAGCTGACCACTCTGCTGTTGGTGTCTTTCTCTCCCCAGAGCTCCGGTATTTCCCTGTACAATAAACTCTGTCATTGAACCCCGATTCTGACTCCAAGGCTAGTGATTTTCCCCACAACATACCTATAAAGTATAGAATTGATGACAGTAATGTCCTTTTGTGAAATGTTCAAATGAAATGCATATCACATTGTGTTAGCAGAATTAGACCTCCAGAAGATATTAGGTAAGATTGCCAAGGACTATTTTATGAATAATTATTTTACTTACTCATTTGACACTACCTGATGTATGATAGAACTCTGATTTTGATTATGCAGTAACCTGAATAAATTTTAAAGGTGTAGTTCCAAATGTAGTTTTGGAAATGCAGTATTAGTAATCTAACAGGCTTCTCATTTCTGATGAAGGGCTATTGCCCAAAACGTGGACTCTCCTGCTCCTCGAATGCTGCCTGACTGTCTGTGCTTTGCTAGCACCACTCTCTTCGACTTGGAAATGGAGGACCAAGCAAAGGAACAGAGGGAGGCCTGCCAATAGCCACACTATCAGACATGAGCACTATTCAGGAATACTGAGAATGAGAAGGTTCCACAAGATGGAAACACTCATCTCAAAGAGGTCGAGATGGATCATCCAATCGGCACTTCTGGCTAACGTTGCTGCAAATGCTTCAGCCTTATTTTTTGCACTGATGTGCTGGGCTCTTCCAGCATTGAGGATGCAGATATATGCGGACCCTCCTCCTTCATTGAGTTGTTAAATTGTACACCACCATTCAGGACTGGGTGTGGCAGGACTGCAGAGCTTAGATCAGATCCATTGGTTTTGGGATTGCTTAGTGCTGTCTGCCACTTGCTGCTTATGCTGTTACGTATGCAAGTAGTCCTGTTTGGTGACTTCACTGGGTGGACACCTCATCTTTAATAATGCCTATTGCTGCTCCTAGCATGCCCTCCTGTACTCTCCATTGAACTAGGGTTAATTCCCTGGCTTGATGATTATGGTTGGTTGGGGGATATGCCAGTCCATAAGATTGCAGATTATGCTGGAGTACAGTTCTGCTACAGTTGACGGCCCACAGCACCTCATGAATGCCAAGTCTTGAGTTGCTAATCTGTTTGAAGTCTGTCCCATTTAGCATGATGATAGTGCCACACAACATGATGGATGATATTCTCAATGTAAAGGAGGGATTTCATCTCTGCAGAAACTGTGCAGTCAATGGGAATGGAAGTACCCTCAGTTGGTATGGTAGGTACGAGGAACCATTGAGATGCATGGAGGCTCAAGTTAACATTGAATTGGCATGATTGTTGTAAGAGGCCATGGTATTGTGTGGGTCGTTTGAGTTGACATGAGTTTGTTGTGGAGGGAATGGATAAGATCTCTTGAACTTACCTTTCAGAAAGTTTCCATATCTAGATTGGTTTGTAATTTCTGTAAGATCCATTATGCAATAAATCATGGAGAGGCTGGTATACACGACACAAATTGTGAAGGACAGAGATTCTTAACCCTACAATATAGCCAGTCAGGTTTGGATTACAGGGTGTGGGTTTGCTAATCACGCACCAGCAAAACCTGGCAAGCCAGGAATGTAGGTGAGTATCCCACCTGCTGTGGTTCAATGGCTACAAAGCTGTTTCAGCTCCACCAAAATCCAGCCATGTTAACAAGATTCAACAACTTTGAGCTCAAATCTCACTCTCAAATGGTATTGGCCTGCCGGTCCGAGAACAGCGAGAGGTGGCCTTGCAGTATCACTTCATTCATGTGCCAACTCACAGCTGCTGATAGTCAGGTCTTAAAATCCAATGGCAAGAGTTTGGGAATTCAGGGCTGTTGTGTCCAGCTCCACCATAGGTTTGGGAGAGGAATTCCTGTTGAATGAAACAGGAGCTAAGCCAGTCCAGGAGAAGATTGAGATTTCTTTCTTTTGAGGAACATTTTCCACTTGCTGAGCCTTTCCTGACCAGGCCAAGGATGTTATTCCATTCAGACGCAATGCGAAAAACAGCAGATTGGCTGTATATGACGAGACTATTACCTGCTTTGCATATTTACAACGCATTGGCTTGTTCGTTCTTTATGCTATCTGCAAATAAAATTTGCAGCTGGCCAGATTGTAGCTGGTTGGAAATACGTACACCTCTCATTTATTTTAACAGCTTGCTCTCACTTTGTTGAAATATATATTTTTTCTTTCAAGATTATAATAATCTGCTCTACAATATTTCAAGTGGAGATTTAGGTTTCTTTTTGTTTTTCAAATCATTCTTCTAGTTGTTTCTAGGTTCGGGAGAAATCGCTGAGCAGAATAAGCTGAAGGTCATGTCTTCCCAAACTTATTAGCTGAAAAAACAAGTTGATGTAATATAAAACCAGTCATGAAAAATACAATAATAAATATGTCATACTTACAAAATAAAGTAGCTATGTGAGATACTAAAATGATTAAGAAATTCAAACTGTTTTATAAATTTACCAATTAGAAACAATGAGATCCATGACATTTATATGCAGATCCATTGACTACGCAACTCATTTTGACAAAACATACCATTTCACTGTTCACATATTAGGAGCATTTTCTTTAGAGATTTCCTGGAGAATCCAAATCTATTAAATTATACTTAATGCAGTGTTCCTTGCAACATCTACAAAGGTACAAATATAATGAGCCTCATAACTCTTTTGAATGACTTTTATTTTGCAGGGATATTTTCAGAGTAGCATTAGCTTGCAAGAAACAGTTTTTTGACCATGTGCTGGTGTCATTGGTGAGAAAATTATCAGAAATATTCCTATGGCTTTTACATCGATATCTTCATGGGATTTCAAATAACCATTAGTTTTAATCAGCAGATTTTTCAGCTGTATGTCTAATAACCATTTCTCAATCACATCACTTAATGTTCATTCATGGGATGTAGGTGTCACTGGCTAGGCCGGCATTGGTTTCCCATCACCAATTACCTAGGTGGCAGCTAAAACTCAACTGCATGGTTGTGATTCTCCCAGTAAGGATTTCCTTCCATCAGGCCATTAGATAACTGGATGTGTTTTGCAATAATAAACAGTGATTACTGGGTTGCCATTAAACTAAGCTTTTTATTTCAGATCTTTTTTCATTGTTGTCAAATTTCATTGTTTGCCCTGGTGGGATTCAAACCATGTCCTCAAAACATTTGCATGGGATTCTTGATTACTCATCCAATGACATGACCACTATACCACTGTCTCCCTGAAATGTGCCCAGAGTCTGATTATCAAAGATACAGACTCGTAAATTTAGTCACAAGGGGATGGAGTATAAAAGTCGGGAAGATTTGCTATAACGGTATAGGGTGTTGGTAGGACCACATCTTGTGTACTGTGCACAGTTCTAGCCACATTAAAGAGGGATTTACTTGCAGTGGACACAGTTCAGAGAACTTTCATGAGGCTAATTCCTGGGACCAGAAAAAGTTGCGCAGCTTGCTCATTGAAACTCAGAGGAATGAAAGATGATCTTATTGTGAGATTATTGCATTAGCACATAAAGAAGAAATCTAAATGCCCAGCAATAAAATGGCAAAACTGTACCACAGGATTTCATACTTTGAATAAACACAGCGTTTGTTGTATCTATAAATGAATGAAGCAAACTCAGTACTCTTAACTTTACACTACAGTTTATAAAGACTTAGTCTATAAGCTCAGTTCTACTTTTTAATTTCTCCCAAGATTCTGTTATGAAATTTATAAGGTTCACATTTCTGTCGCTCTCCAACATTTATTTTAATTTTCCTTCATAGTTCAGCTATTCCTCCATGATAAAATTCCATGGAGTCTTTCCATCTGCTTTTGGCTACACAACTGTACACCTTTTCTTTGATTAATTCATGATTATATATTATGATCCCTGACAGATGACAGGCCAAATGTGACCCTAAATCCATAGGCCCCACATGTCTTGAAAACTCTGTGCCAACTCATGTTCGCCACTCATCCTCATGGCCTCTTATAGCCCCTATGCCAATTTACTGCCAATATGGTCCAACCCAGCTCCCTCCACTCTCCATTTGCATGTCAACTTTTTCAGTAGTCATCCATTTAGGCAGTGAGTTCCAAACTCCCAGCATCCTCTGGATGAAAGGAAGGTTCTCTTTAAGTCTCCTTTTAGTCTTCAACCTGTTACCTTAAATCTATGCATCCTGTTACTGATTGCTTTACTAATGGAAAAAGGCTTCCTACCTACCCTATTATGTCCCTCAATCTATAAACTTCTACCAGGTCACCTCAAAACTTTCACTGCTACAAGGAAAATAACATTAACCTGTTCGATCTTTCCTCAGTGTTCAGACCTTGTAGCTTAGTCATCCTGGTAAATCACCTCTGCACCCATTTTAGTGCAATCACAGCCTTTCTCTAATGCAGTGAGCAAAGCTCTATACAGTACTCCAGTTATGGCCAAACCAGCAGGTTAGACAGTTCTAGCATAACCTCCCTGCTCTTGTATTCTATAGCTGGGGACTGAAGCACTTTAACAAGGTGTCTCACTATGTCCTTCTCAACGACAATTAGGTACAAGGCATAAATGTTGGCTTGACAACCAGTGCCCTTATCCTGCAAAATTACACATACAGATTCTGCAATTCAGCATAAGCAGTAATCCATAAATGAATATTAAAAAATTAAAACTGAAAAGTTTCAAAGTCAAAATTAATTTGTGAAATGATAAAATTCTAACAGGACCAGACAAGTTATATGCTGTCAGGATAGATGTTCCTGATGAGAAGGGAGTGCAAAACTAGGCATCACAGTTTAAGGATACAGGGTAAGCTGATTAGGACTGTCATGAGGAGGAATTTCTTCATTCACAGAGTGGTGAATCTGTGGAATTCCCTGGCACAGAAAATGGTTGAGGCCAAAACATTGAATGTTTTCAAGAAGAAGATAGATATGCTTCTTAGGGCTAAAGAGATCAAAGGGTATGGGGAGAAAGTGGGAAGAGGGAACTGAGTTGGCTGATCATTTATGATCATATTAAATGGTGAAGCAGACTCATAGGATCAAATGGCATATTCCTACTTCTGCTTCCTATGTTTCTATGTAAATTAAAAATGAAATAAAAATAAATCATATCTTCAACACTCACCACTTCAGTAATTTTAAAATTTCTACCTGTACACTTTATTTTTAGCCTAAGGAGGCATTATAATCAAAGTTTGACTGTACCTACAGATTCAGCAATGATGCCAGAAGCATTAACAACATTTATTTAGCATTATAACACCACAATATGCTTCACACATAAACACATGACAGAGGAAAGGTTCATAAATGCTGGGTATTCAGTGATGCCCATGTCAAACGAGTGAATAATAAGGTTCACTTAGAAGTTCTTAAAAACTTATATAAAAAGTAACAGGGATTTTTATTAAAATCTGCCGAAATAAAGAGATTACATTCCCGTTCCTGGAGAGGGAGCATTAGGGATCACTATGGTGTTATAGACTTACAGTGTGGAAACAGGCCCTTCGGCCCAACAAGTCCACACCGACCCGCCGAAGCGCAACCCACCCATACCCCTACATTTACCCCTTACCTAACACTACGGGCAATTTAGCTTGGCCAATTCACCTGACCCGCACATCTTTGGACTGTGGGAGGAAACCGGAGCACCCGGAGGAAACCCACGCAGACACGGGGAGAACATGCAAACTCCACACAGTCAGTCGCCTGAGTCGGGAATTGAACCCGGGTCTGCAGGCTATTACTGAACAAGTCAGATCATAGTCTGAATTTTGACTTAATAGATCATATATAGTTTATTGCTTTAATAAGGTGATTGCTCACTGAAACAAAAGCATAAAATGTTCCAGATTTAGTTTTAGCAACAAAACAGAAGTTTGTTACAGGCATAGAGTCATGTAGAGGAAAGTGGAACTTTGGGCCCAACACAGTCATGCTGAAGAGGTTTCCGAAATTGAACTACTCCCAGTTGCTTGCATTTGTCCGAAATCCTTCTAAACTTTTCCTATTCAAATGTTTTTTTAAAATGTTGTGGCTGTACCTGCATCTACCACTTCTGCTGGCAGTTTGTTCCATATATGTGCCATTCTCTGTGTGAAAAAGTTGCCCATCAGGTCCCTTTCAAATCTTTCCCTCCTCACCTTAAACCTATGCCCTGTAGTTTTAGACTGCCCTCACCTTGGGAAAAGACCTTGGCTATCCACCTTATGTATGCCCCTCATAATTTTATAAATCTCTATTAAGTCACCCTCAGCCTCCAACACTCCAGGGGAAAACTCCCAGCCTTTCCAGCCTCCCCAATAACTTAAACACCCAAGTCTGAATATCACCCTTAAACCTTTGCTGCTTTCTTTCAATTTAATAACGTTTCCTATACCTGGGTGACCATAATTGTTCCAGTACTCCAAATATGACATCACCAATGTCTTGTACAGCTGTAACATGATGTCCCAACTCCTGTACCCCTGTACTCAATGCTCTGACCATTGTGCCAAATGTCTTCTTCACCACCATCACTTACCTGTGATGCCATTTTCAAGGAACTATGTACCTGTACTTCTAGGTCTCTCTATTTGACAACACTTCAGGAGCGTCCCCCCACCCCGCCATTAATTGTGTAAGTCATGCCCTGATTTGTCCAACCAAAATGGCTCTCATTTATCTAAATTAAACTCTATCTGCTACTTCTTGGCCTGTTGGCCCAGCTGATCAAGAGGTCATTAATTCACTGTCAATTATACCAGAAATGTTGGTGCCACCCACAATCTTACCAACTATGCCTCCTATAGTCTCAACCAAATTGTTTATATAAATGACAAACAACAGTGGACTCGGCACTGATCCTTGCAGCACACCACCGGTCACAGGCCTCCAGTCAGAACAACAACCCTCTACCAACACCCTCTGTCTCCTGCCACCAAGCCAATTTTGTATCCAGATGGCTAGTTCTCCTTGGATCCCATGTGATCTAACCTTACTGACCAGCCTACCACAGGGAACCTTTACACAAAAAAAGTGAAGATTGCATAGAAGAAACCAAGCTATTTACAGATTGTACAAATACTAAAATTTGAAATACATGGTAAAATACAGTCCATTAGTCAATTTACAGTGATCAACCACCAGAATGCTCTTTACTATTCCTTCTTGAATCTTTTCTGAATATATAGGTAGGCAATAAGAATAGCACAAAGAGTCTGCAGAGGGATATAGGCCAATTAATTGAGTGGGCAAAAACTTGGCAGATGGAATATAATGTGGGAAAATGTTAAATAATGCTCTTTGGCTGGAAAAATAGAGCAGGTGAATATTATTAAACTACAGAGAGACTGCAATAAAGCCACAGTGCAGATGACTTTGGGATCCTCATGCAAGAATCACAAAATATTCGCATCTAAATTCAGCAGGCAATAGGGTTGGTGTAAAATCACACATCTTTCAATGAGAGTCCGAGTTATGGAGGTAGATTCAAAATATGCCTTTACTTAAAGCACTGATACTGCATATAGCACAAAAAGGACACAAGGTCACAAAGGCAAAAAGAAAAATAACTGAACAAAGAACCAAAAAATATCAGAATATCAAATACAGAAAATTGAATAATAAGAAAATCGTAAAAATCAGATCAATGAAAATAATAAGAATAAAAAACAACAAGCTTAGAATGCCTGTATTTATGCATTTTACATTGGAATGTACATGCCCTGATATGATCACTATTGGTCAGCAGAGCCAAGCTGTCACTCTTTGATTGACTGTCTCGTGAATGGGTGTGTGATTCAATAATATTTAAAATTTTTAAGTTTTTGAAACATTTCATACTATTTTCTGTCTATTTTCTGTTCTTTACCTGAACTGACAACTAATTAGAAATGTCTCATTACAGGTCGTCAAAAGAATATTGACTTTTGACTGTTCCAAGACCATTACATAGTCTTTGGACTACGTAAAAAAACCTCCTCATCTCTGTCCAATTAAAATTCCAATATCTTAAGTAAGCAAGATATAGATAGATAGAGAGAGAGGGGCTAATGTTAACCAGGAGGGATACAGGTCCGATGCTGACAGGTGGGACTAGATTGTTAAAAATCACACAACATCAGATTATAGTCTAACAGGTTTAATTGGAAGCACACTACCTTAAACCTGTTAAGCTAACCTGTTAAGTTAAGTTAACCTGTTCCAATTAAACCTGTTGGACTATAACCTGGTGTGTGATTTTTAACTTTGTACACCCCAGTCCAACACCGGCATCTCCAAATCGGGACTAGATTGGGTTGGGATATCTGGTCGGCATGGACAGGTTGGACCAAAGTGTCTGTTACCATGCTATACATCTCTATGACTCGATGACTCTATTTGTGACCTGGTTTGAATCTTTGAATCCTTTTATCTATGGTTTACAGAGTTGAATCAAATGTTGAATATGGCTAATTCTGACTTTGGAAGTTGCGATTGTTTTATCAATGGCTCACAGAATGTTCTTCAAATGTACGTACTAGCCACAACTGCTCTATTGGTCGAATATTTTAATCTTGAAAATGTTAATTTTATTATTTGGTTTTAGTTGACCAAGGAAAACTGTTATTAAATATATTTGTGAGCAGCCATCTTCTGCTATTCAGTAATAGGCAGTGTTATAGATCAGGCCAGATCCCCTCAAAATATTTTAAGAAGGTAGCCTAGACTCTAACTTTGGAACCCTTTTCCACTGCAGCAGCTTCTGTGACAGCTACCAGCAACTTCTCTGCTACAACTAAACCAAACTAGAAAGAAACCTGAGCTGGGAGAACTGGCTACTCCTCCGCCATCATTAAAGTAGACGTTTTCAGACATTTTGGCATCTCTGGTTTTATGACCTCTCTTGAAAAAAACACAAGTACAAAATAACCTTGTTAAAGTGGCAGCGTTGTCACAGAGCCATTGGCCATCTTATCCTATTTAGTGAAAGCTGGCCCAATTATTGAGCAAATAGATTGTTGCTTTTAATTTCAAAGGGAATTGTGTATAACAATAGACAATTGTTGCTAAAATTATTGAAGGTACTAATCAGACCATACCTACAAAAATGATCAATTTTGGACACCTTATCTCAGATAAGATATATTTGCAATACAACAGTCCAGAGAAGGTTCACTAATTTGATCCTGGGTATGGAGGGATTTTCTTATGATGAAAAGGTTCAGTAGTTTGGACTTTATTCATTGGATTTTAGAAGAATTATAGGAGATTAATTTGATCTATCATATAACATTCTTAGGGTTTTGAAAGGATATTTGTAGAAAGATTGTTTCCCCTGCTAGGAGCAAAATCCTACGGGTAAATGGTCACCCATTTAAGACAGAGATGAGGAGGATTTTTTCTCATAGGTTAGTGTACCTGTGAAATTCTTTACCTCAGGGGGCTGTTGAGGTTGGGTTATTAAGTATTAAGTCAGTAAGGGTTATGGGGAAAAGGTAAGAAAATAGAATTGAGAATTATTAGATCAACTATGATCTAATTGAATGGCACAGCAGACTTGATGAGTGGAATGGCCTTCTTATGCTCCAATGTCTTATGTTCTTATGATCTAGCCCACAAAGACTTTAATGTAGCTGTGCCTTCAATGTACAGTTGCAAGAATCTGATTGCCATTTCTTTGATTTGTTGCATACCTGAGCTTAAACTTCCTCAGCTTCAAATAACCTCTCAAAGGTTTTAACCAAACACCTCTGGTCTGGAAATTTTGAACTAGACTCCTTACACTGAGTTAAGCTATTTTAAATAATTCTTAATTATGTTCTGCCTTTCTCAGAGACATCTCTTTATGCAGGAAACAGTAATAGAACCAGACAGAGTCGGCATGGATTTACACGAAGGAAGTCATGCTTGAAAAATCAACTGGAATTCTTTGAGAATGCAACTAGTCGAGTTGATCAGGAGAGCATTAGATTATTTGGATATGCAAAAGGTTTTTGGCAAATTCCCAATTAAGAGATTAATGTATAAAATCAACGCATGGGATTAGGGTTAGTGTTTAAGATGGATAGAAAATTGGTTTAGCAGACAGAAAGCAAAGAGTAAGAATAAATGAGTCTTTTTCTGAACGGTAGTCAGTGACTAGTGGTGTACTATAGGGTTCAGTACTAAGGCAGCAGGTTTTCACAAAATATGCTCATGATTTAGATGAGGAAACTAAATCCAATATCTCAAAATTTGTAGATTGCGCAAAGCTAGGTATAAGGATGAGCTATGAGGAGAATGCAGAGATGGTGCTATATGATTTGAATGGATTTAGTGAGTGAGAAAATGCATGGCAGGTACAATATAATGTGGATTAATGTGAGGTTATCCAATTTGGTAGCAAAAATAGGAAGGCAGGTTATTATTTGAATGGCTGTAAATTGAGGGAATGGAATGTTCAACAGGATCTAGCTGTCCTTGTGCACCGATCACTGAAAGTCAGCATGTAGGTGCAGCAGTATGTTTTTTAAATTCATTTCTGGGATATGGGCATCACTTGCTGGTCAGCATTTATAGCCTGTCCCTAGTTGCCCTTGTGAAGGTGGTGATGGGCTACCATCTTGAATCGCTACAGTCCACCTGCTGTGGGTTGACCCACAATGCCGTTGGGAAGAAAATTCATGTTGGCATTCATAGTGAGAGGATTTGAGTACAGCAACAAAGATGGCTTGCTGCAATTATACAGGGCATTGGTGACACCACAAATGGAAAATCATTTGCAGCCTTGGTTTTTGTATCTGAGGAAGGATGTTCTTGCTATAGAGGGAGTGCAGCAAAGGTTTACCAATTGATTCCTGGGATGGCCGGTCTGATGTATCAGGAAAGATTGAGTCAATTAGATTGTATTCATTGGAATTTAGAAGAATGAGAGGGATCTCATAGAAACCTATAAAACTCTAACTGGACTGGCCAGGTTAGACTCAGAGGGATGTTCCTAATAGTGGGGTTAAGCATTGCAAACCTTCAGGTTCCCAAATGCCATTAGATAAAAATTCAAAAATTCAATATCAAACATAAATTACATTAAAATAAAATCCAGAACCAGAGGTCATAAGTTAAGAATAAGGGGCAATCCCTATAGGACTGAGATGAAGAGAAATTTCTTCACCCAGAAAAGAGCTGAGCCTGTTGAATTCTCAACCACAGAAAGTGGTTGAGACCAAAACATTGTGTTTTCAAGAAGGGAATAGATATAGTTCTTGTAGTTGAAGGGATCATGAGGTTTAGAGGGTGGGCACAATTAGGGTAGCGAGTTTGATGATCAGCCATGTTTATATTGAACAGCACAGTAGGCTCGAGGGGTCAAATGGTGTACTCCTGCTCCTATCTTCTATGTTTCTACATTCAGCATCATGGTGGCACGGTGGTTCAGTGGTTAGCACTGCTGTCTCACAGCACCAGCGTCCCAGGTTCGATCCCAGCCTCGGGCAACTGGCTCTGTGTGGAATTTGCACATTCTCCCTGTTTCTGCTTGGGTTTCCTCTGGGCGCTCCGGTTTCCTCCCACAGTCCAATGATGTGCGGGTCAGGTGAATTGGCCATGCTAAATTGTCCATAGTGTTAGGTACATTAATCAGAGAGAAATGGGTCTGGGTGGGTTACTCTTCGGAGGGTCAGTGTGGACTTATTGGGCCGAAGGGCCTGTTTCCACACTGTAGAGAATCTAATCATCTAAAAACCCTGCACAACTGAAAACCAAAGCTTTTCTTTCAGGGTATGGGTGTTTTCCCATAAGTCCGAAGAAAATTTTCAGAATTTTCCATCTGAAAACATTATGCACTATATTGTTTACTCAGCTGGCTTGTGAACTCTCCCAATGTAAATTAATTCCCAGTAGCTTCCAAACCCCTCCCCCCAAGACTGTTTTTAAAAGACATCACTGTGACCACAAATACAAGTAAATCATTGCTGTCTTCAGATACACAGAAATCCTAAATGCCATGCGATAAAAATTCAAAACTCCAAAATCAACCATAAATGACACTAATATGTACATAAATCAGGCAACTAACATCATAATGCATAGTTGAGTTCCGATGAATGAAGTAGGATGGTCTTTTCCTGACTGTCTTTTTCATGTGTTCAAACCTATGTTAATAAAGAAGAGAGATCAGGTAATTAGATTTGATTTGAGATAGTTTTTATTTTACTATGCTCAACATTTCTAGAGTTCTATTAATTAGAGGTACAATTAATTGGGATGCCTCACAGAGAACCTAAAGCTTGTACTTTTCAAAATTACAAAGCAATCATTGGAATAATATGTTTGACTAGAATTATCGCTATTTAAAGCAATTGAACCAAGTTAGTGTGATCAGATAGAAATTTTTCACAAAATGAACTGTGAAAGATATTTCAATGGTTTTAAGAAAAAATGGTATCTTTCAGAGGAATTCAGAATTCTTTGTCTTGGGAACAAAAGGTTAACTGGAAAATCTGCAAGAAATGGTAGCTCACAACATCTGTTGCCAGAGTCTGACGTATGATGAATGATTACAGAATCAAAACTCTTGTAGGTTCACTAGACAAGTCTGTTGCATGGATGAATCATCTCCTTGCCTTGTGTTATGCAGACGTTTGAACTTTATGAGCAGTCAGTGTTTTTTTTCTTTAAGCTATGGTCAAGATCAGATCAAATAATTCTTTTGTTTTGCCCCAGTGGATGCAAGAATGCTTTACTCTCACCTGTCATGACAACATTGACCTCATTGTTCTTATGCTCTGTATTCCATCTACACTGCCAGGGTCCATTATTTTTATACTTTTAAATGAGTATTTCTGCAATTATATTGTTTAAACTGAATTTTCTTTGTTGTAGCTTTAGATGCTGCACTCTCATGGCCTGCCTTCCTGTTTGTTTGTTACTTGTTTAACCTTCTGTTCTTCCAACAGTGGAAGTATTCAGAAAGACTTATAGTTTTGACCAATTTATTCTGTTTTACCATCCATTCTAAGCTTTTCTAATCTTCCTCCAGTAATTTCTATCACTGTGTTGAAAGGGAATATTTTTCAGTTTCATGTCTGTAAAGGTAGCTGCCATAATGCCAGAAGGATGCTGTCTGGTAGAGAGAGAGATGACGAATGGTGGGTTTAACCTGAGGGTCACCACACCTAAGGTGTGAGGAAGGTTAAGAAAGCAGAATCTTTTTGGTGCCTTTAGCTGGTACGGGAATTGAACCACACTGTTACCGTTGCTCTGCATCGCAAATCAGCCATCCAGCCAACTGAGCTAACCTGATGTTTAACTAGCTGATGTATTTATTAATAGCTGATGTACATTGTGGCTAAAATTTTAATTTCTAAACTACATAGTATGGAGCTACATTTCTTTTAATTTAAGCATTTTATTTTACTAACGAGCCGAGAATGTTGACCTATGATGATCCTGTACATTCCCACGTTCTCTACCACTCTGCTGTGATTTGCACAAAGTTTAGTGTCATATAACCACAAATCTAGTTTTGTGAATTTTCAAAGAAAAAGGAAAATTAGGTGGAGTTTAGAAAGGGCAACAAACCTATTAACTTTGTTTGTCAGCAAAATAAAACTCAATTCCAGAATTTTAACTCTGTCTGAATCACAGAATATTTGGGGTGGCAGGAAAAGAGCATTTGGCTAATCATGTCTCTACCAGCCCTTCAAAAGAGCAACTCACCTCACACTATTCCTTTCCTTCTGCCCATGTTATTGCACATTATTGCTTTTCAGATAAACGTTGAACTCCCTTTTGAACTGCTCGACTTAACCAGCCTCTACTACATTCTAAAGCAGTGTATTCCAGGTAGAGTCATAGAGTCATAGAGATGTACAGCATGGAAACAGACCTTTCAGTCCAACCTGTCCATGCCGACCAGATATCCCAACTCAATCTAGTCCCACCTGCCAGCACCCAGCCCATATCCCTCCAAACCCTTCCTATTCATATACCTATCCAAATGCCTTTTAAATGTTGCAATTGTACCAGCCTCCACTACATCCTCTGGCAGCTCATTCCATACACGTACCACTCTCTGCGTGAAAAAGTTGCCCCTTAGGTCTCTTTTATATCTTTCCCCTCTCACCCTAAACCTTTCCCCTCTAGTTCTGGACTCTCCAACTCCAGTGAAAAGACTTTGCCTATTTATCCTATCTATGCCCCTCATAATTTTGTAAATCTCTATAAGGGCACCCCTCAGCCTCCGACGCTCCAGGGAAAACAGCCCCAGCCTGTTCAGCCTCTCCCTGTAGCTCAGATCCTCCAATCCTGGCAACATCCTGTAAATCTTTTCTGAAGCCTTTCAAGTTTCACAACATCTTTCCGATAGGAAGGAGACCAGAATTGCACGCAATATTCCAACAGTGGCCTAACCAATGTCCTGTATAGCCGCAACATGACCTCCCAACTCCTGTACTCAATACTCTGACCAATAAAGGAAAGCATACCAAACACTGCCTTTACTATCCTATCTACCTGCGACTCCACTTTCAAGGAACTATGAACCTGCACTCAAAGGTCTCTTTGTTCAGCAACACTCCCTAGGACCTTACCATTAAGTGTATAAGTCCTGCTAAGATTTGCTTTCCCAAAATACAGCACCTCGCATTTATCTGAATTAAACTCCATCTGCCACTTCTCAGCCCATCGGCCCATCTGGTCAAGATCCTGTTGTAATCTGAGGTAACCCTCTTTGCTGTCCATGACACCTCCAATTTTGGTGTCATCTGCAAACTTACTAACTGTACCTCTTATGCTCGCATCCAAATCATTTATGTAAATGACAAAAAGTAGAGGACCCAACACTGATCCTTGTGGCACTCCACTGGTCACAGGCCTCCAGTCTGAAAAACAACCCTCCACCACCTTTGAGCCAGTTCCGTATCCAAATGGCTAGTGCTCCCTGTATTCCATGAGATCTGACCTTGCTAATCAGTCTCCCTTGGGGAACCTTGTCGAACACCTTACTGAAGTCCATATAGATCACATCTACTGCTCTGCCCTCATCAATCTTCTTTGTTACTTCATCAAAAACTCAATCAAGTTTGTGAGACATGATTTCCCACGCACAAAGCCATGTTGACTATCCCGAATCAGTCCTTGCCTTTCCAAATACATGTATATCCTCTCCCTCAAGATTCCCTCCAACAACTTGCTCAACACCGAGGTCAGGCTCACTGGTCTATAGTTCCCTGGCTTATCCTTACCACCTTTCTTAAACAGTGGCATCACTTTTGCCAACCTCCAGTCTTCCAGCACGTCCTACAAATATCTCAGCAAGAGGCCCAGCAATCACTTCTCTAGCTTCCCAAAGAGTTCTCGGGTACACCTGATCAGGTCCTGGGGATTTATCCATCTTTAACTGTTTCAAGACATTCAGCACTTCCTCCTCTGTAATATGGACATTTTGGAAGACGTCACCATCTATTTCCCTACAGTCTATATCTTCCATATCCTTTTCCACAGTAAATACTGATGCAAAATATTCATTTAGTATCTGCCCCATCTCCTGCGGCTCCGCACAAAGGGCGATCTTTGCTGATCTTTGAGAGGCCCTATTCTCTCCCTAGTTACCCTTTTGTCCTTAATTGTAAAAACCCTTTGGATTCTCCTTAATTCTATTTGCCAAACCTATCTCATGTCCCCGTTTTGCCCTCCTGATTTCCCTCTTAAGTATACTCCAACTTTATACTCTTCTAAGGATTCACTCGATCTATCCTGTCTATACCTTATATATGCTTCCTTCTTTTTCTTAACCAAACCCTCAATTTCTTTAGTCATCCAGCATTCCCTATACCTACCAGCCTTCCCTTTCACCCTGACAGGAATATACTTTCTTTGGATTCTTGCTATCTCATTTCTGAAGGCTTCCCATTTCCCAGCCGTCCCTCTACCTGCGAACATCTGCCCCAATCAGCTTTTGAAAGTTCTTGCCTAATCCTGCCAAAATAGGCCTTCCTCCAATTTTGAACTTCAACTTTTAGATCTGGTCTATCCTTTCCCATCACTATTTTAAAACAAATAGAATTATGGTCGCTGGCCCCAAAGTGCTCCCCCACCGACACCTCAGTCACCTGCCCTGCCTTATTTCCCAAGAGTAGGTCAAATTTTGCATCTTCTCAAGTAGGTACATCCACATACTGAATCAGAAAATTGTCTTGTACACACTTAACAAATTCCTCTCCATCTAAACCTTTAACACTATGGCAGTCCCAGTCGATGTTTGGAAAGTTAAAATCCCCTACCATAACCACCATATTATTCTTACAGATAGCTGAGATCTCCTTACAAGTTTGCTTCTCAATTTCCCTCTGACTATTGGGAGGGTCTATAATACAATCCCAATAAGATGATCATCCCTTTCTTATTTCTCAGTTCCACCCAAATAACTTCCCTGGATGTATTTCCAGGAATATCCTCCCTTAGCACAGCTGTAATGTTATCCCTTATCAAAAATGCCACTCCCCCTCCTCTTTTGCCTCCCTTTCTATCCTTCCTGTAGCATTTGTATCCTGGAACATTCAGCTGCCAGTCCTGCCCATCCTTGATGAAGGGCTCTGGCCCGAAACGTCGAATTTCCTGTTCCTTCGTTGCTGCCTGACCTGCTGTGCTTTAACCAGCAACACATTTTCAGCTCTGATCTCCAGCATCTGCAGACCTCACTTTTTACTGCCCATCCTTGAGCCATGTTTCCGTAATTACTATGATATCCCAGTCCCATGTTTCTAACCATGCCCTGAGTTCATCTGCCTTCCCTGTTAGGCCCCTTGCATTGAAATAAATGCAAGTCCTACCTTGTCCCTGCCTGCCCTAACTGTTTGACTCATGTCTGTTCTCAGCTGTACCCATCTCAGATCGATCTCTTTCCTCACTATCTCCCTGGGTTCCACCCCCCCCCCCTCCCCATCTTACTAGTTTAAATCCTCCCAAGCAGTTCTAGCAAATTTCCCTTGCACTATATTAGTCCCCTTCCAATTTAGGTGCAATCCATCCTTCTTGTACAGGTCACTTCTACCCCAAATGAGATTCCAATGATCCAAAATTGTGAATCTTTCTCCCATACACCAGCTCCTCAGCCATGCATTCATCTGCTCTATCCTCCTATTCCTGCCCTCACTAGCTCATAGCACTGGGTGTAATCCAGATATTATTACCCTTGAGGACCTCCTTTTTAAATTTCTACCTAACTCTCTGTAATCAACCTTTTCCCTTCCAATGTCGTTGGTTCCAATGTGGACAATGACCTCCTGCTGGCCCCTCTCCCCCATGAGAACATTCTGCACCCTCTCTGAGACATCCTTGATGCTGGCACCAGGGAAACAACACACCATTCTTCTTTTTCTCTGCTGGCCACAGAAACGTTTGTCTGTCCTCTGACTATAGAATCCCCTAACACAATTGATCTCTTGGAAGCCGATGTACCCTTCGTTGCATTAGAGCCAGTCTCAATACCAAAAACTTGACTGTTCGTGCTACGTTCCCCTGAGAATCCATCACCCCCTACTTTTTCCAAAACAGCATACCTGTTTGAAGTGGGTGTATCCACTAGCTACCTACCTCTCTTACCCTTCCTGGAGTTAACCCATCTACGTGACTGTATCTGAGACTTTCCCCCCTTCCTATAACTACCATCCATCACATACTGTTGCTGTCGCAAATTCCTCATCACTTCTATTTGTCTCTCCAACTGATCCATTTGATCTGATAAGATTCGCATCCAACAGCATTTATGGCAGACATAATCCGCAGTAATCCTTAAACTCTCTTTAAACTCCCACATCTGACAAGAAGTACATATCACTGTAAAGGCCATTTTTCCTCCTTCACAATCTACCAACACAGAAAATAACACCATCTTATTCCTCTACAAACACTGCCCCAGGTTAAATTAATAGCCGTGGCTTATATTTTAAGTTTAATCAAGAGACTTATCTCCAAAAACTTATTATCAAGATAGAATCCACTATGCTCACTACTGCAGCCTTTCTCTCGGACAGACTTAAAACAACAATTAACTTATCTGATTCTGTGCTGTGAACTTCGCCCAACATTCACTGCATGAAAAAGCTTTTCTTTGTATCACTTGTACTTCTTTTACAAATTACTTTAAGTCTGTGCCCAATTGTTTGCAATCCTGTCACAAGTGGGAACATTTTCTCCTTATCCACTCTGTCCAGGCCCCTCATTATTTTGAATACCTCTATTTGGTTACCAGAAACGGAATGGAAATAACATCAATTCTTTCTGTTTCTTTCTTCATATTTGCCCTGCAGCAGATTTAACCCTACACTGGCTGTTGGCTAAGGAAACCCAACTCAGGGGAACCTAGTCAATATATGCTAATTGGTGTCTTATGAAATACAAAGAAGACAAATAGTATTTTAATGGCGTCTTGAATTGGGTGCCTCTTAAAGATCACAACCCAAGAGCAGGGGCTGTTGGGAAGATGATGAGGCCCAGGGAGGGCTTCAGTGCTCTATTGGGAGCCAGGCAGAAAGTCTGGGCCTGTTAAGTGGATGGCAGCCCCCTTCCTATCCAACAATCTAGTCAAACCCTGTTCCATCATTTGCCCATTGTCTGTGATCTTTTACAGTCTCTTTCCCTGCTTTTTGGCTGTACAGCTGGATGTAAATAATTTGGTGCGTAACATCAATCGCAAGAAATATGTAAGCAACGTACTGCAGATGCTGGAGATCTGAAATAAAATAAGACAGAAAGTGCTCAGTAGTATTAATGAAGAGAGAAACAAATTCAATGTTTTGAATCTGCTATGACTCTTTCTCATGTCCACAGACACCCCTCAACAAGTGGACAGAACATTCTGCCACCTCCCAGCTTTTATGAGCACACAGAACAACAGCCTAGCTTGTACGGTTTCTTTATTGAAACACATATCTGATGGATGCCTAAAATGAGTGGAGATCACATGACTGGAAAGCCCGAAACTATGTTATCACGGTATTGCATTTCTGGCCTAAGCATCTCCTTCCCATACAAAAACACAAAAACAATTCATTCATCATTAACGTTGTGAGTTGCCCAAGTTAAGCACAACACAGACAATGGTTCTGATGTATGGGCAGTTTGTTATTTCCATCAGTTCTGGCACATGGATTGTGCAGGTATGGGATATTATCTGAAAATGTGTTGCTGGAAAAGCTCAGCAGGTCAGGCAGCATCCAAGGTGCAGGAGATTCGATGTTTCGGGCATAAGCCCTTCATCAGGAATTTCCTCATTCCTGATGAAGGACTTATGCCCAAAACGTCGAATCTCCTGGACCTTGGATGCTGCCTGACCTGCTGCGCTTTTCCAGCAACACATTTCATCTCTGATCTTCAGCATCTGCAGACCTCACTTTCTCCTGGGATATTATCTGCCTGTGCAAGTTAAGCTGAATGTGGAGGACTGATTCTTACCGTGCTGCTGAGCAGGTTTTCTTATCAAATCATATCAAACCCATACCTTAATGTCTGTTACTGCCTCAATGTCAGTGTGTATCAGGTCCAATTTCTGCCCCACCTTACAACATGCCCTTCCCAGAATGGCTCACAACTCATGGAAGGTATGGAATTGACTGATATCTCTGACATTGGCACACAGCACTATCAGTCTGGAGGTGCTCTGCATGGTTCCTAATGTTTGCCTCAGACCTGAAATTATAGTCAGCACTGTGGCTAGTGGTTAGCACACCTGCCTCACAGTGCCAGGGACCTGCGTTCGATTCCAACTTCGGGTGACTGTCTGTGTGGAGTTTGCATATTCTGCCTCATTGCCTGCAACATTATCCTTGCTCGCTCTAACCGAGTTCAACCATCAACACTCTAGATCTGCATGCCCTCTGTGCTGCCTTCTCACTCGCTCAGGACACCTTCTAATCTGCACCAGCAGTAATATCCTTGAAGTTAGCTGATCAATCCCCGGTAGTCAGAATAGTAATTAACTGATCAGATAATGAGGTCCTGCAAGAGTGAAGAAGTCTATACCCAACTTCATCCATGCTCTTTCTATAATGTTATGTGCCATCAATGGCTCTCTCTCTTGTTTAGCTTGGCACTCATTACATGGACTGCACTGCTGATGTGGTCCTTAAATTAAATGTTCTTTTATCTTGCTCAAATACAACTTATTTCCTTGGTAGCATGGATAGTTCCCTCAACTCAGCACCGCCCTCCTAACCTGCAATCTCCTCACTGACCTCTCCGCCCCCACCCCACTCCAGCCTATCACCCTCACCTTGACCTCCTTCCACCTATCCCACCTCCATCGCCCCTCCCCCAAGTCCCTCCTCCCTACCATTTATCTTAGCCTGCTTGGCTACTCTCTCTCATTCCTGATGAAGGGCTTATGCTCGAAACGTCGAATTCCCTATTCCTGAGATGTTGCCTAACCTGCTGTGCTTTAACCAGCAACACATTTTCAGCTGTGATCTCCAGCATTTGCAGACCTCATTTTTTACTCTAGCATGGATGTACTCTTGCATCTCTTGTTTTAGCTCGTTAGAGATATTCACTTAATTTCCTTTGTATAATATGCCTTTTTTTTGTTAATTTATCTCTGTATACCCAATATCATCAAGCTATTGCGTGATCTTGATCCTTTCAAGCTGTCCCTTATTAAATAACTCCACAGAGGCCAGTATCCTGTCACCAAATCACCCTTTATTTACATATGCATAGTACATGATACTGACCCAGCTAGCTCAGAGATGGATTCTCGAGTGAGCAGAACTCCTGACATTCCTGTTTATCTTTCTTTTTTCTTTTTTTTTCTTTTTTTTTACTGATCCAGCCCAAGTGATAAGAAAACACCCGAGTGATCCAGTGACAAGCAGTGCCCTCACATCAAAGGGCAATGCTGTGGAAACTCCTGTTTATTTTTTATATTTTTTTATGTTGTGTGTGTGCAGGTGTGAGACACAGAGCGACACAAAGTGTACAAATCTTTATTCAATATCCACCAACAGGAAAAATAGGAAAACACCCAAGTGGCCAGTTACAAGTAGTGCCCTTCACATCAAAGGGCAATGCTGTGTGAACATTCCTATTTATATCTGTCAGTCAGGACTTCCTGATTGAACCAGGTTAACAGCCCCAATCAGGAACTCATATTCTATGTGGTCGACCTGGCTAACCTTGTTTCAATCACTACACCTTCATCATCATGTCTTGCAACACATGGAAAGTTGCTTCTTGGTGGAAAGTTCATTTAATTCAAGTAAGGCATTTCACCGTTCGATTTAATGGGCTGAAATTCACCAGAAATCAGTGAAGCATTAATTTTGGACAATTTTGTGGACGCTTTTTGTGAACTCTAATATGATTTGTCATACTATTCTCCAAGCTCGTCTCATGAACAATGCACCATGCCTCTTTGGCACCCCACACACACATCCATTTAGCAATGGTGGAAGTACTGGCCACTGTTAGCACATTCAAGGATTCCTGGCACTGGTGCAATTTTTAAAACCCAGCCAGATCCGCTACATTTCTAAGTCAGGATAATGAGTGGCTTTGAGGGGAGCTTGTAGGTGGTGGTCTTTCCATGTATCTGCTGTTCTTGTGCTTCTTGATGGAAGTGGTCATGGTTTTGATTAATTTTTGCAGTGCATCTTGTAGATAGTATTCACTGCTGTTACTGAACATCAGAGTTGGAGTGACTGAATGTTTGTGGATGTGGTGGCAAGCAAAGTGGCTGCTTTGTCCAGAATGGTGTCTAGCTTCTTGAGGAAAGTGGACAGTTTTCCATTCCACTCCTGACTTGTGCCTTGTAGATAGTCGACAAGTTTTGGGGACCAGGAAATCAGTTACTCACTGCAGTATTCTTAACCTCTGATCTACCGTTATGGCCACTGTATTTATATGGTGATTCCAGTTCAATTTCTGTTCAATAGTAACCACTAGGATTTTGATAGTGGATTATTTAGTGATGGCAACACTATTTAATTCAATGGGCAGTAGCTAGGTTATTTCTTATTGGGTATAGTCATTAACTGGCATTTGTCACTTGCTACCTTTCAGCCTAAGCCTGGATATTATCCAGGTCTTGTTGTATTTGGATTTGGACTGTTTCGGTATCTGAGCAGATACGGATGTTGCTGAACATTGTGCAGTCATTGGTGAACATTGTTACTTCTGACTTAATGAAGGTCATTGATGAAACAGCTGAAGATGGTCGGGCCTAGGACACTATCCTGAAGAACTCATGCGGAAACATCCTGGAGCTGAGGTGACTGACTTACAACAACCACAAGCATCTTCCAATGTGCCAGGCATGACTCCAACTATCATAGAGTTTTTATCCTGATTCCTTTTGTCTCCTTGATATAACATTCAGAAAACTGCAGTTTTATTGTCAAAGCCTGTCACTCATCTCACCTCACATCTTCTTCATATCTGCAAATGTCAATCACTTTTCTGATTCACCTCTCTAAATAGATATGCTCTCATTGCTGGATTTCTCATACCTAATGCAGCCTTTAAATAGATTATTTTAAACATGCTACAAATACCCAGTCAGGAGATTTCTTAAAGTAATCCATTACTGTCAATCAGACTTTTTAACAATATCTTTTTTTGGTTAGCTGCTTTCAGGTGTAAATATATCTAACACCCAATATATCACTGTAGCTCATGATTTATTTGGCAGCATCAAAAGCTTATAATTTAGAATTATGAACAATAATTGTAGTAATTGATAATTACAAGATGTTATATTCTAAAGCAAAGATTATTTCAGAATTCTCCTTTGTTTAATATCATTTTAACCTTGTTTCTGTATAAATACCATGATTGGGTTCTGGATGGTTATTATAGACGAACAATGAAACTACATTTGTGTAAAACAAAGAACATGTATACTGTTTACAGAGACATTGTTCAGCAGGAGTCCTTTAGAACCTTCGTCCCTCAGGTCCCAGATCCATGTGACCGGACATCATCTGATAGCATTGATGATGCACTCTAGCTATTATTATCAAAGCTATTCCCCATGCTGGGAAGGGCTTCCATGTGTTAGTTACTTTTTCTGACAGCTAATAGGTGCTAGGTTCTGCAGTATAACCATGGAAATGGAGGATCTTTCAACATTTGCGCCCAGCATAATTACAGGAAAAACTATGTGTATTCCAATGCTATACTATTCAAAACATTTCATTTTCTCTGTACTCTACAGAAATTATTCTTGAACTGGAGACAAGGTCAAGTGCTCTTCAAAGGAACTCAGAATTTTTGACAAGTTAATTTCCTTCTGATACCATGTATTGTTTCCCAAAAAAAACTATTTTAGAAACTGACTGCATTTCCTCATATTATTCACAAATCAAAAGACTTTTCACTGTAGCTTACCACAACTTTGCCCCTGTTGTTTGATAATCTAATAAAAAATAAATTGATGATTTCCTAATATTAAGCTAGAAGTGTGATCCTTTCTTAGTTATTTGGCAAAGAAAATGATTTTAGGTTGTATCTTTTACACTTTTACCCTCATTTTATCACAGTAATTAAGAATAGCATAAAGTAACTGTCATAGCATTATTTCATATTTGCACTGCAGTAGCTTCACATAAAACTTTACACTTTGCTGAATTAGTCATATCCTCAGTGATATTATTTATGAGATCTTAAATTAACATTTAAGAATCACAGCCAGCTTACTTTGCCTCAGGTATCACTTTAAAGGCTCCAAAAAGATGAGTAGTATAACGTGCCTGTTCACAATACTTCTTATGTAATATTTTAATTTAATTTTTGAACAGGAAACAATTTTGTAGTATCAAACAGAATAACAGCACAAAAATTAAGAATTACCTCCCTATTTGAAACCAGGACAAAATAGCACATCCTGCTAGCCTGCCAATGATTATGCTTTATAAAGTAAAGAGATGGATGAATGACATGGGAAAATTGCCCCTGAGCTCAGACTGGAATCAGTAAGGCACCAATGTGGAGGCTGTAAGCACAAGGACTGGGGCACTGAGGAACTGGACACACCCCCAACAAGATTTATGAATCTTATGAGCTCAGAAAGAGTTTGCAACATGCAACTCTCAGATGTCAGGCATCACTGAATTGAACATTCTTACAGTTCCACATTCCTTTCTCTCCAAGCACCTCCTCAAACCTCCATCTCAACAGCCATCCACATCCTATTGTCACCGCATACCCATCCTGCACAAATGTTCTCACTTTTACTTCTCTACAAATTGCACTTCTCTTACTTGCATCACGTTGCTTTCTCACAATGCAGAGGACGAGAACACATAAATCCAGTGAAAGGCAGAGATCCGGGAGTGCTGATGCTGGACCTGGAACCATTGCCACCTCAATACATTGGTGGAGTGCAACAAAATCAGGTGATCACCAGATGCACAGAAAGATGGAGATGGCACGGAGACTTGAAGACAGCACTAGATACCACCTGGATACTTGGCACTTACTTGGCACTTACTTGGCAATTAAACATGAGTGATTGATTGCTATATACTTAAGTTGAGTTTGAATCTTTTCCCCATGTCAACATTAACTTGTATTTGTGATCTGCTATAGGTACCACAAGGATGACAGCAGAGTTGTCTTCGCTTTATTTATTCATTTTTTGTGAGATATGGGTATCGCTGGCAGGGCCAGCATTTGTTGCTTGTCACTAGTTGCCCTTGAGAAGATGGTGGTGAGCTGCTGCCTTGAACTGCTGCAGTCCACCTGCTGTGAATTGACCGCAATGCCATCGGGGAGGAAATTCCAGGATTTTGATCCAGTCACAATGAAGGAACAGCAATATATTTCCAAATCAGGATGGCAAATGGCTTGGAGGGGAGCTTGAAGGTAGTGGTGTTCCTATATATCTGCTGCCCTTGTCCTTCTAGATGGAAGTGGTCGCAGGCTTGGAAAGTGCTGTCTGGAGGATCTTTGGTGAATATCTGCAGTGCATCTTGTAGATAGTACACACTGCTGCTACTGAGCATCAGTGGTGGACAGAGTGGATGTTTATGGCTGCAGTGCCAGTACAGCGGGTTGCTTTGTCCTGGATGGTGTTAAGCTTCTTGAGTGTTGTTGGGCTTGTATTCATCCAGACATTTGGGGAGTATTCCATCACACTTCTGACTTGTGCCTTACAAGCTCTGCTGAACTGATACAGTGGCTGACCACCAAGGATCATGCATAAGAGGGCAATTGTGGAGCATCAAGGAGAAATGTCTAGATCCCTGCCAGCATTTCTAGAGCTACTGAACACCATTAGATAGAAATTGGAGGAGTTTGTTTCTATTGTGGGTACCATGATGTTATATGCAATTACATTAATATCAACTTCCATGGAAAAAACATCATCCTAAGACATGACCAGCTAGCCCAGCCTGCTGGCCCTCAGCAATGGCTGGAACATTCACTCTGTCACTTCAAGAAAGAGTATACTATGGTACAGCTGAAGGTGGGGTCCTCACAGATTCTAAAACCCAGAGGAGGTATCCACAGTATCTCATTTGTCAAGGTAGGGGAATGGTTAACCTGCCTCCATCTCACTGAAGCTAGAGGGTTTCATCAGATAGGACTACTATGAAGTGGAAGGACATAATGCAATGGATTCACTTGGACTGTTTTACAATATACTAATGTTTATTTTAACAATTGAAATATTTCCCTTTAACTCTTTACCCTGCTCTTACTTTGTTGCATTCTGTAATTTTCAGATGAGTGAGATGATAGAGTCATAAGAGAAAAAGATAAGAATGTTACAATTCGATTTAGATCTTTGAGTGTGATTTGTTTTTGTGGGGCAAGGGTGGGGGGGGGGAGCGGGGGGAGACATGATTTTTGATTATAAAACCGGATGGCCTTGTAACACAGAGTAGCTGAAGCAGACCAGCATCAAGTTGTTGTGAAGCCACGTGAGTGTTTTGAGGCATCATGATTACACCTCTGCTTCTCTTTCACATCCTTGGAAGCATCCCATATGCTCTCTACTGTCCTCTTCCTGAATCTTCGCTCCTCTGTGCAGTACAATGTTTCTCAAGCACACTGCAGCCATTCTGAAGACCCTTAATTAGTCTTTCTGAAGGGAGGCCCTCAATTTGCCAAGGCACCTGGGCCCACAAGCCTGCGGCATATAACCTGGGGGATGCACTAAATATCAAAAGCACAGAAAGTTCTGTGGTGGGGGCCTTCAACATGGTTCTCCATGATTGACTTTGAGATCATCTTTCCTCAGTAGATGTGCAGTAGATTCCTTCACTGGAGTCATTAGCCAAGACCTTTAAGGGTAGTCTATGCTTTGAAGAAGCCATCCGCTGACACTGTGGGGGAGCAAAAATCCATGGAGTGTCGTTTGAATGAAACATGGCAGCTTTGGTATATCTTGTATATGTAGTAACTTTCTGATGACCACATATGATCCAAACACCAAGGAAGTGAAAACACTGGCAGTTGATTAACTCTTCAGGCTGCATTGAGGTCACCTTGATGATCATACATCTGTAGTCAATGATTATCTGAACCTGCCAGAATCCAGCCACTGTTCTTCCCCTCCTGGTCTGCTCTGTGTAGCCCAACACCCTCACCCTTTCAGTCATCTCTCTAGTTCCTGACAGACTGGATGCAATTCCAGCAGTATTTCCCAGTTCCAGTGGCACTGCTGGGATCAGAAACCTGAAATCACTTGATTAGCCAGCAGCTCTCCAAGGTTGGATTTTTTTTCATAGTTGGGTGTGAGACATTCATCTCAAGCTAATTAAGGTCATTAAATGTTTCCCAATATATTAGCTCACATAACATATATCACAAAGTCTGTGTTATTATTGAAAGAAATATCTTGAACTTCATTAACACTTACTACTTACACTGATATTTCACATACCCCAGTGACTCCATTACTCTGAGCACGGAGTGACTCAAAGTGAACACCATTGTACTAGAGCATTACAGGATTTCATGTAACTCTCCACAAGGTACATTGTCTGCACAGCAGTTCAGGCAGCATCAAAAGTGCAGCAAAATCGACATTTCGGGCAAAAGCCCTTCATTAGGAATAAAGGCAGTGAGCCTGAAGCATGGAGAGATAAGCTAGAGGAGGGTGGGGGTGGGGAAAAAGTAGCATAGAGTACAATGGGTGAGTGGGGGAGGGGATGAAGTGATAGGTCAGGGAGGAGAGGGTGGAGTGGATGGGTGAAAAAGGAGATAGGCAGGTAGGACAAATCCAGACAAGTCATGGGGACAGTGCTGAGCTGGAAGTTTGGAACTAGAATGAGGTGGGGTAAGGGGAAATGAGGAAACTGTTGAAGCCCACATTGATGCCTTGGGGTTGAAGTGTTCTGAGGCGGAAGACAAGGCGTTCTTCCTCCAGGCGTCAGGTGGTGAGGGAGCAGCGGTGAAGGAAGCCCAGGACCTCCATGTCCTCAGCAGAGTGGGAGGGGGAGTTGAAATGTTGGACCACGGGGTGGTGTGGTTGATTGGGGAAGGTGTCCCGAAGATGGGAGCAACGGATACAGTAAATGATATTATTGGATGTGCAGGTAAAACTTTGATGGATGTGGAAGGCTCCTTTAGGGCCTTGGATAGAGGTAAGGGAGGAGGTGTGGGCACAGGTTTCACAGTTCGTGCGGTGGCAGAGTAAAGTGCCAGGATGGGAGGGTGAGTTGGAGAGGGGCGTGGACCTGACCAGGTAGTCACGGAGGGAACGGTCTTTGCGGAAGGTGGAAAGGAATGGGAAGGGAAATATATCCCTGGTGGTGGGGTCTTTTTGGAGGTGGCGGAAATGTCGGTGGATGATTTGGTTTATGCGAAGGTTTGTAGGGTGGAAGGTGAGCACCAGGGGCGTTCTATCCTTGTTACAGTTGGAGGGGTGGGGTCTGAGGGCGGAGGTGCGGGATGTGGATGAGATGCGTTGGAGAGCATCTTTAACCATGTGGGAAGGGAAATTGCGATCTCTAAAGAAGGAGGCCATCTGGTGTGTTCTATGGTGGAACTGGTCCTCCTGGGAGCAGATACGGTGAAGGCGGAAGAATTGGGAATATGGGATGGCAATTTTTGCAAGAGGTAGGGTGGGAAGAGGTGTAATCCAGGTAGCTGTGGGAGTCGGTGGGTTTGTAAAAAATGTCAGTGTCAAGTCGGTTGTCATTAATGGAGATGGAGAGGTCCAGAAAGGGGAGGGAGGTGTCAGAGATGGTCCAGGTAAATTTAAGGTCAGGGTGGAATGTGTTGGTGAAGTTGATGAATTGCTCAACCTCCTCGCGGGAGCACGAGGTAGTGCCAATGCAGTCATCAATGTAGCAGAGGAAGAGGTGGGGAGTGGTGCCAGTCTAATTACGGAGATCAACTGTTCTACGTAGCCAACAAAGAGACAAGCATAGATGGGGCCTATACGTGTGCCCATGGCTGCCCCTTTGGTCTGGAGGAAGTGGGAGGATTCAAAGGAGAAATTGTTAAGTGTGAGGACCAGTTCGGCCAAACGAATGAGAGTGTCGGTGGAAGGGTACTGTTGGGGACGTCTGGAGAGGAAAAAACGGAGGGCTTGGAGGCCCTATCATGGCGGATGGAGGTGTAGAGGGATTGGATATCCATGGTGAAGATGAGGTGTTGCGGGCCAGGGAAACTGAAGTATTGGAGGAGGTGGAGGGCATGGGTGGTGTCTCAAACGTATGTGGGGAGTTCCTGGACTGGGGGGATAGGACAGTGTCGAGGTAGGTAGAGATGAGTTCAGTGGGGCAGGAGCATGCTGAGACAATGGGTCAGCTGGGGTGGTCAGGCTTGTGGATCTTGGGAAGGAGGTAGAACCAGGCAGTGCGTGGTTCCCGGACTATGAGGTTGGAAGCTGTGGGTGGGAGATCTCCTGAGGTGATGAGGTTCTGTATGGTCTGGGAGATGATGGTTGGTAGTGGGGGGTGGAGTCATGGTCGAGGGGGCAGTAGGAAGAGGTGTCCTCGAGTTGGCGTTTGGCATCAGCAGTATAGAGGTCAGTGCGCCAGACTCTCACTGCACCCCCTTTATCCGCTGGCTTGATGGTGAGGTTGGGATTGGAGCAGAGGGATTGGAGGGCTGCGCGTTAAAGGGTGAGAGATTGGAGTGGGGGAGGGGGTAGACAGGTTGAGGCGGTTAATATCCCGGCGGCAGTCCTGCCTTGAAGAAGTTTTCCTCCTCTCTCTACAAGAATCTCAGGGAGTCCCACTGCAACTCCCAGGTCATTTTCTCTGCCCTGAAGCTCTTCAACCATGTCGTGAAACAAACTCGGTACCACAGCCACATTTGCTTCCTCAGTGCCTGCCTCCGTAACCTGCCTCATCCCACATGGACTCCGGACCACCTTTAAACCAGCAGAGTTCGGACCTTGGAAGAAATCCAGTGAGGGAGTTCTGCTAAGGGAAGAAGGTATATTAAAAAAACACAGCATGCCAAAGTGGAGAAATGCATTCCAACTGTCATCTTGAAATGTCCAAAACATGGAAGAAAGAAGCCACATAAATGGAACAATGGCCCAGCAGATGGAGAACAATAGTGCAACCTGATATTTAAATCAATTATACAACCTTTGAAGATAGATTACAATAAAAAAAAGAGAAAGCAGATCCAAGAAGTGGAAACATAATCAAAAAACATTCCCAGAAACTATCAATGACTCTGGAAGTAAATATTAGAATATTAAACTGGACATGAACGGGCACAACATGGACTTGATACTGGAACAAGTATCTCAGTGTTATCAAAGCAACTTAAATGGCTTAGAAAGATCAATTACAGCCACCCCCAATGAAAGAATAGGGAGCTGGAGTAACATTATTGAGAGTTAAACGCAACTCACTGCAGAAGTTAGATACGAGTGAAATCCAGAGAATCTCTCTGTAAATCAGAATCAAGATGGATGGATAAAGGGACTGGGGGCATTCTAACGAGGTTTGCCGATGATACAAAGTTAGGTGGTCAGGCAGGTAGTACTGAGGAAGTGGGGAGGCTGCAGAAGGATCTAGACAGTTTGGGAGAGTGGTCCAGGAAATGGCTGATGGAATTCAACGTGAGCAAATGCGAGGTCTTGCACTTTGGAAAAAAGAATACAAGCATGGACTACTTTCTAAACAATGAGAAAATTCCTAAAGCCAAAGTACAAAGGGATCTGGGAGTGCTAGTCAAGGATTCTCTAAAGGTAAACATGCAGATTGAGTCCGTGATTAAGAAAGCGAATGCAATGTTGTCATTTATCTCAGAGGGTTGGAATATAAAAGCACCATTGTGCTACTGAGACTTTATAAAGCTCTGGTTAGGCCCCATTTGGAGTACTGTGTCCAGTTTTGGTCCTCACACCTCAGGAAGGACATACTGGCACTGGAGCGTGTCCAGCGGAGATTCACACGGATGATCCCTGGAATGGTAGGTCTAACATACGAGGAACGGCTGAGGATCCTGGGATTGTATTCATTGGAGTTTAGAAGATTAAGGGGAGATCTAATAGAAACTTACAAGATAATACATGGCTTGGAAAGGGTAGACGCTAGGAAATTGTTTCCATTAGGCGAGGAGACTAGGACCCATGGACACAGCCTTAGAATTAGAGGGGGCAAATTCAGAACAGAAATGCGGAGACGTTTCTTCAGCCAGAGAGTGGTGGGCCTGTGGAATTCATTGCTGCAGAGTGCAGTGGAGACCGGAATGCTAAATGTCTTCAAGGCAGCGATTGATAAATTCTTGATGTCACAAGGAATTAAGGGCTACGGGAAGAATATCGATAAGTGGAGTTGAAATGCCCATCAGCCATGATTGAATGGCAGAGTGGACTCGATGGGCCGAATGGCCTTACTTCCACTCCTATGTCTTATGGTCTTACGATTGTTCTCTAATAATCAGGAAGAAATGTCTAAAATTGAAATTAATTCACAAGGTCAATGATGCTGCAGTAGAGATCAAGAAGATAAATTTCAAAGAGAATTCACAAAATGTGTTCACAGGTTTGGGTAATTTGAAAAGAGTATTGCATTGCCCTGAGGTATAGAACACAACCAATCTGTTTGTACACCTGCAGGCACATCACACACATTCTTAGATAAAGTTATAAAAGAAATTGATTGTACACTATGAGAAATTCCACCAATTCCTAAATTGTGGAAATGTTCAGGAATGGTTACAGCACCAAAACTGGATGGCTCACTAAGAACTTAGGTAGATCTAACTCAACTTAATAAAACAATGGAAGGTCAGATTTACACACTGGCTTCAGTGGATGACTGTCTATCAAAATGAACTAAGATTACCTTATTCATTAAGCTAGAACAAACAATGGATTTTAGTAATTGTGTCTAGATGAAAACTTTGAAAATCTGCCCATTTTTATTCCACCTTTTGGGCATTGTGCTTTAACAGATTACCTTGTGGAATTGTAATCACGCCAGAAATTTTCCATAGAACAATCCAAACACGTTGGTTGTGTAAAGTGTTAAATGGATGACATACTACTAATAATAATACAAGGAATCACAAAAGGAGAACACGACCAAAGAATTAGAATAGTCAGGAAAGAGCTTTAGGGTGCAGGGGTAAAATTGGAAGGGAGATATGAGTTTATGTAATAGAGGATAATATTCCTTGGATACATATTCCAAGCTACTAGAATCACAGGCAAACCCCATTAAACTAATGCCACTATAGATTTTCCATCACCAACAAATATCACAGCTTCAAAATTTCTATGGATGGTGAATCAGTTGAGAAAGTTTTTGCCAAACTTAGCAGAAGTAAATAAACTTCTGAGACTGTTATTGCATCAGGGCAACCATGACATTGGAATGTTAACCAGGAAAAAACATTTGACAAAAATCAAGCAACTCCTGAACTCATGAGAAATCGTGGAACAATATGATTCACATCTATCGACCACAGTAGCAGCTGATCAGAGCAGTATTCTTTCAGGCACGTTGTTTAGTCTATTAAGTTTCTATATCACTAAGTTAGATGTAATAAGACTAGATCACTAAATTAGATTTAATATGTGTATGTCATAGATCCAATCTAGCAGCTGTGTTCTTTAGAATTCAGTCAGCTCAATCAGTTAGTGATGCTGCCAAGCCATTTTTGGCATTGGGCACTGAAGACCCCCTTCCCCCGCCCAGAAATCTTTCTGTGCCTTTGACACTCAGTGCTTCCTTCAGGTTGCACTCAGTAGGAAAGAGCAGTGATTTATCAGCCAAGGGGGTGTGAAGTGGTAATCAGTAGGAGGTTTCCTTGTCCGTGAATGACCTGCAGCCAATGTTGCAAATTCTCAAGGAACTTTCTTCCCACCTTTATATCATTGCTCTACCAACTCTGTTAGATCTGTCTGGTTGGTGGAATAGGATATACCACCTAGGAATGACGCCATTTCCAAATTCTCCTCACTATCCTGACTTGAAACTAAATTGCCATTCCTTCAGTGTTGCTGTGTCATCCTGTACCTGCAACCATGGATAGCAGGAGTTCAAGAAGCCAGCTCACCACTACAGCAACTAGGGATAGGCAATAAATGTTGACCCAGCTAGTGTGTTTGAAGCCCTTTGGGTGAAAAACAAAAAAGCCCTAGGGATGGATTTGTCAAGGATATCGTAAGGCTACTGGGAGACAGTCCCAGTTGAGGTTTGAAAGGGACTGGTGGTAAGGGCGTTCAGCACCTCTGTAATCTTCAGTACCACTGGTATTATACCTCAGCCCAAACTTGCTGCAGGTTTTCTTGCAGAACGTGGCTACCTCCAGCATTGTCATTCACTTTTCTGCTAATAGATGGAGCTCCTTCTATACATCCTTTCTCAGTAGACTTATTGACAGCACTAAAGATCCTGGTTTGCCTCTTCATGTGCTGTGTGCATGTTTGCATCTACAATCCCAAAGCCTCCTCATATTTGAGAGGTATAGTTTACATCTTTGCTCTTATTCTACATAAATACTATCCTTTGGTACAAATGCCTTAACTAAGTGCTCACATGGTAGTTTTTGTCAAATTCTGTCTTGATTTTCTCAGATAAATGTGTTTACACTGGCCAGGATCATGTGCCCCTATAATTTTCAATGAACACTCACTGAGAGACCTTATTTTGAAGATGAATTTAAAGAAAAAAGTGGTTGCAAACATTTTCTTCAAGTTGTTCATTCTCTACCCTCACTCTCCAGAAGACACCACTCTCCCACAAGGATTATTAGCCTTCTTTCCTTTGATATCCCCTTAGTTCTTTTTCAATCTTTTCCTGTGACTCCTGTCCCATTCATTATATTCCTTGATATTCCAGCTCTTTTCCAGTTTCCCAGACCAAGCCTTACTGTTACAGTCCTTTATTCAGTTCATCTGCTCATTCTCCATTTGCAGCAAACCTAATTACATCATTGGTTTCTCTCTCTCAATGTTCAGCTCCCACCCTTCCATGTCCCCATTATCCTTACCACCATCACTGTCCCCTCTGCAACCCACTTTATTCCTTCCATTCCCCAGGATTCATCTCATGAACCCTACAACCACACACTTCCAATTGCCTTTCTTACCTTTCCACCTTTCTATCTATCTTATCTGTTAATCCCCCGTTCATTTTGATCACCCTGAAACCCCACTAGCCTTTCCCTGTCAGGTGGGCTGGAATCAGCCAGTGTGGCTGTCTTGTTTGGGCAGGTCTGGTTAGTCTTCATCCCTAACAATGTAGGAATTTAATTACAAGAACTCAGACAGGACATAACCCAAACATTACATGAGCTGGTCAACATGCAGAAAGCTCACTCATTAAACCATAAAAATTTAACTAAAGGAAGGAAGACTGATATTTCTGCTGAGCTGAGTGGAACACAAAGTCTTCATTCCCTTATACTGTAAGCTATAGCACAAATAAATGACTTGATAATAAAAGGAACCCAAATTAGTGAAAGTTTTGTACTTATCAAACGTGGAAGAAGCGGTCATGTACAAGTGTCATATACACAGTCACGTTTCAGACCATACATCTTCCTTTCTTCAATAAAAAGATTGCAATCATGAATGTAATTCCAATGAATATTTATGAGATGATAACAAATGCAAAACAAGTTCTCTGTGAAGGAGGTTAGAAAACTCAACTACCTGAAAGTTTGAGAACTCAATTGCAAAATGTTATCCTGCCATTAGGGAAATGAATTTTTGCCTTACATCCACCCTTCTAAACACTTCAGACTTGGCCCATTCTTTCTTTCTCCATAGATATTTCCCAACATGCTGAGTATTTCCAGTAGTTTACATCTTTGTTCTAACCATCAATTATTATCAATCAATCAATTGTCAATCTATTTTTCCAGATCAGTATCTACACCCATGAAATTGAAATTTTTAGAAGCCTATCATATGTGATTGACTCGATATCTTCTTGAAATCAATGTACTAAGAGTGAATAGACACAAATAAATGCATTAAGTTATTTAGGTATGACTTTCCACTTTCTAAGACTGGATTAGATTGGCTCATGCTGTCCTAGTCTGACATCTATCATAACACTTGTGAATACTTCATTCTAAGAGGAAATCAAGATTTATAATTTGGTGGCTCACCGCTCATTCTATTTTTACAGATGTAATTTAATTTAATATTTTTCAATCTGCAATTCAATCTGAGTCCCAGAATAAATAGCCAAGAGAGAATTGAATTCTCTAAGTATTCAACACTTATGTGCCCCCCTTTATAAGTAAAAATCTGAAAACAAAATGTGAGAATCTTTTGAAAATGAGTTGACCAAAATTACATACTGTATTCCAAAATCCACTCACCATTGAATCTGTATGCAATTAGAATGTTATACTGGTTTCAATTTATGATTAAATGCTCTCAAGCTGTAACAAAACAATCCTTGCTTGTTTGTTCAAATTCAGATTGATAATATTTGTTGTTCAACTATATTGTTCAAACATTTTTTAAAGCTCTGCATTCGTCATTACTCATTGCAGTAACAATCTAACTCATTGCTCTGAAAATTCATTATAGAGGCTATTCTATTGACTATCTGAATTATTTCTCCAGACCCTTTAAGGGTTATCAGTCTCCCTCATAAATTGCCTACATGATGGTGTGCTATCCACAAATTCAAATGATACTACCAGAGATCCCTTCATGTAATATGTGACACTGGTGAACAAAGAATCCAAACAGATTGCTGTTACCTAATAGAGGCAGTAATTTATTGCAATTTTCTGATATCGTTTCCAGTTTGTTAAGAAAGAGTAGATTGCAAATGATATCTTAGTTAATTAGATAAAAAAGATATATAACTGTGACAACTGGGGGTGGTGCACTGACACCGCAAGACAAACAGCCTGTTGATACCGAATGTTTCAGTCTCATTAAAATGGTGGGGACAGCATTGTGCTTTCTAGCTGAGGTGTTAGGGAACTCTTTATTTGCTGTTCCTCCTCTCCTTCTGATCTGTCTTCCATTGACCTGGTGGGGACTGCTCAATGAAGATTGCTCTCTGTGGACTGTCCAATGATGTTCACCAAGTCTACTTGTGAAAACTCCCCTCTGAGAGATTCCTTTCTGTGCTTGGGTCTATTCTATTCTTGGTTCCTGCATGGATCCTACAGCGGTAATCTGATCTAGCCCTTGTGCAACTTTTATGGTGTGAATTTGGTTTCCCTAACATCTTTGGCTCCAGCGGTTATTCCAGCATGGAACTGAGCTAGTTCCTGTGGGTGTCCTGCAACACCTTCTGTCCTGTATACTTCTCTCTGAGGCTGACACTTATTGTTAGAGCAATTCCTAGGGGAAGATTATGCATGTCAATGAGTTGTCAGAACCCTTTTGTAAATTGCCATGAGACAACTATCCATGATGTTGGATGACCATTCTTCACTTGACCTGTTTCATCTGAAGGTTAGTTTTCTTTGCTTTGAAGAACAAAATCTTCTTATTTTCAAAATCAATACATGGATAAAAGGATATGTTTGGTTCCAAATAAATTGTTGTTTAAAAGTATTTCTGCCTTTAATCCACAATAGTCCCAACTCAAAATTCATTTCATTTTAATTTTTATCTCCCTCTTGCCATTACCACTTTGTTGTTATAAAGTCAGTTTTACTATGGATTATTTGTCAGTACCTTACCATTTAAACTATGCCTGTGTGCATTTCCAGATGTAAATGTTTGAGACCAGTTTTTCAGTGCATTTGCTGGAGAAACTCAGCTTCTGTGGAGAGAATACAGAGTTAATGTTTCAAGTCCAGTGACCTTCTTCAGAATAGAAGAGGGCTAACTTAAAGTTGTTAAGTTACTGGGAGTAGACCAAATGCATTTGAGAAAGGAAGAGCTGAAATATATGAAAACTGGTTATAATTGTGGAATCCTCCTTAGATATGGGAGTGATGTCAATTGATTGGAGAATTGCAGATGTTAACATCTTGTTGGGAAAAATGGTTGAAGATCAGGCCAGTAATAGGAGGCCAGTCAATTTAACTTTGATGATGGGAAATCTTTAAGAAACAATAACATGAGACATACTTAACACGCAGAAAATGTGGCTGAATTAAAGAAAGTTAGCACATTTTTGAAAAAAGTCTAATGGTGTTTAACTAATCTGTCTTTGTTTTTTAATGAGACAATAAAAAATGTGATGTAGATAGATTTCCAAAAGGCACTTGTTAAGATGACACATAACAGACTTGTGAATTAACTTAAAGCCTATAGAATAAAAGGTTAACTGGTATTGTGGATACAAAATTGATTGAATGACAGGAAACAATGCATAACTGAATGGATGCTTTACAGACCAGAGAGAGGGATGCAGTTAGATTGTCCATGCAGTATTAGGACTGCTGCATCTCCTGATATGATCTAGATTGGGTTGGATGTGGGGGAGAGAGTGGAGGGGGTGTAGGGGTCAGTAGTGTTGAAGGGAAAAGATAGTGGATTGGGGCTAGCTGAGTGCTCTTGCAGATTGACAGTCTACATGCAACTGGCTGAATGCTTCCTTCTGTACAGTACCCCTTCAATGATTCCTTGATGTAATATCTCAGATCAGGTGAAACTAACTTTTGTTTTGGAGAGATGTTGTGAATTCCAGGGGATGCACAGCCCAGTTATTGTTGGCTACATTATTTTCATCTTTGAGTAACTATTCAACTGACCCCATGCACCTCCCAATCCATTTGCACTCCTCAGGCTCTAACTTGCCAGCAGCATTACCTGGCAGTCCTGCCACCCCAACTCACTCTGAACTTGACCCCCACTTCCTCCACTCTCCACTGTGGATCCCATGCGGCCTCCACACACCTCTGTATATCTTCCATGGCCTGTTCTCCCATTTCCCCACTCTGGGCCTAATCTGCTTCCATTGCCTCCCTCACAAGTCCAGCTTCCCCTACTGCTAGCTTGCACTCCCACTCACCTGTCCCACCTCATTGGACCCAATTTCTTCCACCCATCCCAACCTACCATTAAAACTGGCCCTCTAGCCTACTATCTACCTGGACCCCCACACACCTTACACCTAACCATGGCATCCCACCACCTGGCACCCTCCCTTGCTTACATGGCACCTGATCACTTTACCCAGCTGGTAACTTACTTATCTGGCATCTTACTCCTTATTCATCCAGCACCCTAACCTCCCAGCACTGAGTTGATTCCGCAGCATACCAAAGTTGTAGTGCATGGAACACAGGATTACAGATCTGCAAACATGATTAACATGTAATTCAGAGTTCCTCTTTAGTGATCCATATGCAGTAATTATGCTGATGGACCATTCAATTACATTTCTGGTGGTGCTGTGGTTCTTGACATATCTGCCCTGTGTCCGTACCAAGGGTCATAAATCTTGAGTGGAATGAACAGGTCTTGTCACCAAGCAGCCATATTGTGATCTGAAGGACTGGCTCGAATAAAGCAAACACAGAGAACCCATATAAAATGAATGAATTGTGACCAGGTAAAAGAACCAGAGATTTCTTGTGGTTACTTTATGGGAGTCTTTTTTTCACAATTATGCAAGATGTTGGGTGGAAGTCAGTGTGGATGCAATCTCTGACTCCTTGAATCCTAGGAGCCTACAATTCTAGACAAAATCTAGCATTCACTTGCCCTCCTTTGTTCTGTTCATGATGAAATTAATATATGCATTTTTCCAGCTATAAAAAAACATTGGATTCCAATTTAAGATTAACAGTTTGGCTTGCACTGTGTCTCACTCACCTGCGATAGAAGTTTTTGATTTGATTTGATTTAGTTTATTATTGTCGCATTTACCTAAGTACAATTTTGTTTTGAATGCAGGGTAAAAACAATGACTGCAGATGCTGGAAACCAGATTCTGGATTAGTGGTGCTGGAAGAGCACAGCAGTTCAGGCAGCATCCGAGGAGCAGTAAAATCAACGTTTTGGGCAAAAGCCCTTCATCAGGAATAAAAGCTAATGCAGTACAGGCAGAACATAAAATACAAAGACACAAAGATCATAGGGTGATTGATCAGAGCAAGTTACAGCCGCAAAGAGGTTGCACAAAAAGCAAGATCAATGTTAAAATTGAAATTTGAGAGGTCCATCATAACAGCAGTGAAGAAGCTACTCTTGAACCTACTGGTATGTCTGTTAAAGCTTTTGTATCTTCTGCCTGATGGAAGAGGCTGAAAGAGATTATAACCAGAGTGGGAGGGGTCTTTGATGATGTTAGCTGCCTTTCCACAGCAACGAGAAGTGTAGATGGAGTCAACGGATGGAAGGCTGGCTTACATGACGGTCTGGGCTGTGTTCAGAATTTTTAGTAGTATCTTATGGTCCTGGGCAGAGCAGTTACTGTACCAAGCCGTGATGCAACCAGAAGTTACTGTACTCTCCGTGATGCATCTACAAAGACCGGTTAAGGTCCTTATGAACATGCTGAAATTTCCTTAGCCTCCTGAAGAAGAAGAAGAGGCATTGTTATGCCTTATTGACCATCGCATCAATGTGAGTGATCTGAATCAGACTGTTGCTGATTGTCACTCATAGGACATGGATGCTCTCAACCATCCCTATCTCAACTCTATTGATGTCCTCCTCCTTGCTTTCTGCTGAACAGGTCTTTAATTTTGCAATGATGGAAAGTTTGCTACCTTTGCACATCACCAAGCATTCCACCAAGAAGCTACTTATCTTCATATACAGGGTGCTGTCCTTTCCAAACTTAAAGAACATGCCCACATGTTTTGTCTTTTTCAACTTAATAGACATTTCCTGGTGCATTCATCATGGCAATGCAAATAGATCCATGATAGTGATGATCTATAAACTCTGTGCTCGACATTACATCCTCCAAAACATCCTGCCAAACCCATAGTTATTTCAATAGACAGCTGTTATTGGTTTTTGAGGCTGCTGTTTTACTTCTAATGTTGCTTTATTTAAATGAGACTGGCAATAATAGAACCCATGGTAAGAAGATAAAACATACTGAGGATAATAAGACTTACAAAAGAGAAAGAAGCAACCTGGAAGCTAGAACTTTTACTGGCAATTCTAATGGAAAAGGCATCCTGTAATCCATTCAGCTACAGTAAAGTTCCCCTTCAACTACCTGATTCTGAGAGATGACTTTATGAGTACCCAATCTATCTTGACCACCCACACGAATTGCCCAATTAAAATGGTCAAAAATTCTAATGTCTGGAGAATTCAGTGATCTACTTGATGTGGGGATGCAGATCAAACCACGACAGATAAAAACTTTCAAGACTGACTGTGTGGAGTTTGCACGTTCTCCCCGTGTCTGCGTGGGTTTCCTCCGGGTGCTCCGGTTTCCTCCCACAGTCCAAAGATGTGCGGGTCAGGTGAATTGGCCAAGCTAAATTGCCCGTAGTGTTAGGTAAGGGGTAAATGTAGGGGTATGGGTGGGTTGCGCTTCGGCGGGTCGGTGTGGACTTGTTGGGCCGAAGGGCCTGTTTCCACACTGTAAGTCTAATCTAATCTAATCTAAAAAGATTCAGGCTAAAGCATCAATAGGCAATGAGCCAAGGACTTGTTTGTAAAATATACATGTATTACTTTAGTGATACTTTAATCAGATATTCAATTTCCAAGGTTTAAAATTGAGATTTATGTGTACATTTCCGAATTTTACTCTCATTTCTAAAATTAACTTCATAAACTTGGCAAAGTTCCATTCCAAATATATATCTTTAACAGAAAAACGTCAGAGACAGTTACAAAAAAATCTGAGACTGCTATAATGCCAACTCTGTACTCCATACTCTGTAATCCAATAATCCAAGGCCTGACAGATTCTCATAAGCAATCCCTTAGGTATTTAGTGATCTCACACAAGTCATAACAATAACAGACAAAATCCTTTCATCATGCAGATGATCACCACAGTTAAAGAATCTAAGCACAACAGTCTCATTGATTGTAGCGGAGTTCTTCAGTACTGTAGGAGGTCTATTTTATTTACTTAGCTCAGATAAGAATCACATTATATCCTGTTGTATAATTATAGTGCTATTAATGGACTTCAAGTACAACTAGCAAATTTATGTATAAAAACAGACTAATCTCAGTCCTAGTCAAATATATCAAACAGTGAAGTCAAGTGAATCCTTGAGTGTTTATTTGAAAGGACTGTTAAGCACGTTCTACATGTTTGACTCAATATTCCACTCCCAGTTCATTACATCTGACAACATTAATTAATTACTCCTCCATTTTATTATGACAGCTCAGTTGGTGGCACATATGCCCCTAAATCACAAGGGTCCGACGCCAATGTTTGAATGCAAAACCAAGGCTGAATCTCCAGTGCAGTTATAAGGGAGAACTGCCTGTCTGTGTTTTTTTTGATGTGATGTTAAACAAAGGCTCCCTCTGCTTGCTCAGGTAGCCAATATTCCTGTTGGGAAAACAAAGTTAGAGAGCGGGTGCTCACCTTCCCCCTGTCATCATGAAAAAAATGTGAGACAATATGGTGATTTTCAACTCCCACCTGAGATGGGCAGCAATTATTCAATGTCTGACGATGAGTTGACTGCTCAGTAAATATGATTCATTAAGCCTTAGTGAGGTCATTTACATTAAAAAAAATGAAATGTAAGAAAGCTAGTTTAATCATGAAATGGCAGACACTTTAAAGCATTGAATAAAGCTCCTGTTATACATATAGAAACGAGTGTATCATCTCTGCCTATCTCTAAAGGCTGATAGTACAACAGCTAAGCCAAGTCAAGGTTGGAAAACATAAAACTAATTAATGCTTGGACTTCATCCAACTGTCAACAGCAAATGGTTAAATGGGTGGCTGTTGGAGGTGGGAAATTGGCCAGATGCTAGTGCCAAGCTTGCCTTAATGGACTGTTGGCTAGGCTCTCAGAGCATCCAATAAAATTGAGCAGGCAAATGATTGTTTATCTATTTATAGGTCCATCTGTAAATTGTTACAAATAGCTATGAAAGATGTTCTCTAACATTGTTTGTTGTTTCTTCAGAGGCTTTCTGAGCCTTTCTTGATCAGGTTCGTTAAGGGTGAGACCTTGATCACTGGACTTCTTTAGTTCTTTAGTGCTTTCTCAGAAGCTGATGCTTAACAGAGAAGCACTGAATTATAAGAAATTTAATTTGTTTACATCCATTGTTTTGCATTCTACTTCTAACTTCATTTGTCTTCTGTCATTCAATTTTTCAATTTATTTTATTCAACTCTTTTGTCTTTGCCTTTACAGCTTAAGAACATAAAAGGAAGAGTAGTTCACTAAATTCGTCAATCCAATTTCATCAGTGAAATTGTGAGCAATCTGTGAAATAATTGCACACACTCATCTTTGCCCCACATTTTTCAAGTTCTTTAACAGATATCCATTAATATCAAACTTAAATTTAACAATTGACCCAGCATTTACTATTACTTACAGAAGAGAATTGGAGGATCTATTGGTTAGAAGGCTACGTTCATTGCAAGTTAGAGGAATGAGGGAGGATCTCATAGAATCCTACAGAATTCGAACAGGACTAGACAAGATAAATGCAGGAAGGGTATTCACCATCAGCAGAGAGTCCAGAACCAGACGTCACAGCCTAAGAATACAGAGTAGTCTATGTAGGACTGAGATGAGGAGAAATTTCCTTGTCTAGAGAAAGGCACCAGTGGAATTCCGTGCCATAGAAAACAGTTGAAGCCAAAATACTGAATATCTTTTTCTAAATTAATTTTGGGAATGTGAGCATCTCTGGCTGGCCAGCTTACATTGCCCATCTCTATTTGCCTTTGAGAGGGTGATGAGTTGCTTTCATAAACTGCTGTAGGGATGGAATTTCAAAATTTTGACTGAGTGATGGTTAATAAATTGTGGCGTATTTTCAAGCAGCTTAGAGGGGATCTTGCAGGCAGTGGTGTTGTTCCCATGTGTCTGCTGCCTTTGTCTTTCTTTTGGCAGTGGTTGTGTTTGGAAGATGCATTCTAAGAATTTTTGGAAAATTTCTGCAATGCAGAAGATAGTAGACAGTACACACTGCTCAGCCTGAAAGGCTGTGGTAGAGGGGGTGGATTTTTGTGGATGTGGTACCAATCAAGTAAGCTGCTTTGTCCTGGATGGTATCAAGCTTCTTCAGTGTTATTGGAACTGCACCCATCCAGGCAAGTGAATGTTTTCAGTGGATGTATCCAGGCAAGTATTCCACACACTCCTGATTTGTGTGTATTACATGGTGGACAGGCTTCAGGGAGTCAGTAAATGAATTACTTGCTGCAGTATTCCTAGCTTCTGACCTACTCTCATTACCATTATATTTATCTCATGAAGCCAGTTGAGGTTCTGGTCAATGGTAACCCCAAGAATGTTGACAGCGGGGTATACAGTGATGGTAACACCATTGAATGTTAAGGGGCAGTACTTAGGTTATCTTTTATTTGATCATTGCCTGACATTTGTGTGGCACAAATGTTACTTGCCACTTTTCAGCCCATGCTTGGATATTATCCAGGTCTAATTGCATTTAAACATGGACTCTTTCAGTACCTAAGGAGTCATGAATGATGCTGAACATTGTGCAAGCATTGGCAATCATCCCCACTTCTGACCTTAAAATAGAGTGAAGGTCATTGATGAAGCAGCTGAAAATAATTGGACCTGGGGCATTACCCTGAGGAATAGATGCCCTGGAGCTGAGATGATGGACCTCCAAGGACCACAATCATCTTCCTGTGTCCTAGGTATGACTCCAATCAGCAAAGTGATTTCCTTCTGATCTCCATTGTCTTAGAGTCTTACACCATGGAGCAGCCCTTCAGTCCAACTTGTCCATGCTGACCAGACATCCCAATCAGACCTGGTCCCATTTTCCAGCATTTAGCCGATATTCTTCTAAACCCTCCCTATTCATACACCCATCCAGATGCATCTTAAATGTTCTAATTGTACCAGCCTCCACCACGCCCTTTGGCAATACATTCCACACATGAATCACCCTCTACATGATAAAGTTATCCCTCAGGTCCTTTTAAAACATTTCCCATCTCATCTTTAACCTATGCCCTCCAGTTTTGAACCTCTATCCCAGGAAAAAGACCTTGGCAATTCACCCTATCCACACCCCTCATGATTTTATAAACCTCTATAAGGTCATCCCTCAGCCTCAGATGCTAAAAAATCCCAAGCCTATTCAGCCTCTCCCTGTGACTTTACCCAAATCCCGGCAGCATCCTTGTAAATGTTTTCTGCACCTTCACAAGTTTCACAACATCTTTCCCATAAAGGGAGACTAGAATTGTACACAGTATTTTAAAAGTGGCCTGACCAATGTCCTGTACAGCTGCAACATAATACTCAGTGTTCTGATCAATGAAGGCAAGTGTATCAAACACCTTCTTCACTACCCTGTCTACCTGTGACTCCACCTTCAAGAAACTTGCAACCCAAGCTCTTTTTGTTCAGCAATACTCCAAGGGCCTCACCATTAACTGAATAAATCCTGCCCTGATTTGCCTTACAAAATGCAACACCTCTCATTTATCTAAATTAAACTCCACCTGCCACTCCTCGACCCACTGGCCTACCTGATCAAGGACACATTGTACTCTGAGATAATCTTCATCACTGTCCTCTACATGACCTATTTTGGTATCTTCTGCAAACTTCCTAACCATACCTCCTATATTCACATCTAAACCATTCTTATAAATGATGAAAAGCAGTGGATCTAGCACTGATCTTTGTGGCACACCACTGCTCACAGGCCTTCAATCTGAAAAACAACCCTCTTACCACTACCCTGTCCTACCTTCAAGCCAATTTTGTATCCATTTGGCTAACTCCCCCTGGATCCCATGTGATCTAACCAGTTTAACCAGTCTACCATGTGGAACTTTGGCAAACGCTTTTCTGGTTGGGCTTCTTGGTGCTACACTCGGTCAAATGTGGACTTGATGTGAAGGGCTCTCCCCTCACCTCTGAGTCTCCCAAGTGGATTCCAAACTGGGCATGACTGAGTCAGGTTATCCCTGAGCAGGTGCCACTTGATAGCGCTGTTAATGACATCTTCCATCACTTTACTGATGTTGAAATCTATACTGATGAGGCAGTAATTGCTGGGTTGGGTTTGTCCTGCCTTTTGGTATACAGGACATACCTGGACAATTTTCCACACTGTTGGTTAACTGCCAGTGTTGTAGCTGGACTGGAACAGCTTAGCTAAGGGTACAACAAATTCTGAATAGCAGTTCTTCAGTACTATTGCTTGTCTGTTGTCAAGGCCCATTGTCTTTGTAGTATCTAGTGCCTCTAACTGTTTCCTGATATTGTGTAGAGTGAACCAATTGATTGAAGACTGGTTTCTGTGATGCTGGACACCACTGAAGGAGACCTAGATGATCATCACTCAGCATTTTTAGCTGAAGATAGTTGCAATTTCTTCAATCTCACTTAAAACAGCCAGACCTAGACAACATCTATGCTGGGGTGGACAAGTGACAAGTAACACTTAGCCCACATTAGAGCCAGGTAATGACTATTCCTAACAAGTGACAATCTAACCATCTCCAATTGATATTTCAAAATATCACCATCGATCTATGTCTCATCATTAGTGTCTTAGGAATCACCATTGACCACATTTCTAACTGGTGCAGATATTTATGTATTCTGGCTATAAGTGTTCAGAGGCTGGGAAATCTGTGGCGAGCAACTTATCTTCAACACTGACAATGTCGGAGAGTGATGGAATATTCTCCATTTGCTTTGAGTGCAGATCTAACAACAGTCAGGTAGCTCATATCCATTCAGGACAAAGCACTCTGTTTGATCAGCATTCCATCCACCAACTTAAACATGTACCCACTCCAGCATTAGCGCTTAGCAGTTGTAATATTTAGCCTCTACAAGATGGCTTTGCAGCAAGGCTTCAAAAGTGTGTAGTAAACTGCAATCTCTACAAGCTGGGGAGACGAGAGAGTAACAACAATGGGTAAGACATGAATACATGCTTGCCTTCCTGAGTAATGAATAAAAAGTAACCGAATCTGCATGGAGCATGGATGATATGATCACTGTAGTGATTGAAACAAGATCAGCCAGGTGGATTTCATGGAATGTGAGATCCCTGATTGGACCAAATTAACAGTCTCAATCAGGGAGCCCGAGCTGACAGATTAGAAGAGGAATATCAGACATTCTGACAGTCTGAGTGCTGGCTCTGAGGGAACTGAACCAATGTCAAAGACTTTACACATGTAAATAAAGAGTGACTTAGTGACAGAATATGGGTCTCTGTGAAGGTATTTCAGGGTGATAAGAATGGGATACATTCCTGAAGAAACTTGCTTGCAACTGTCATCTTTGAGTTGGGGTAAGCATTTCTGGCTATATGCCATTATTTGGGAAGCTTGACTCATTCGTCCCTGCTGAAGTCTAGGCCAAGTATGTGCTATTTTTTCCTGGGCAAATGACATTAGGCAGATGAAAAGCAATGAGTAATTCTCCTGACAGCTTGTGGATTCATTGCTTTTTAGGTAGTTAGGAACCAAACTTTCCCTGAAGCATCAGATATTAAAACCTTTCAAGAGTTGAAGGATTAAGTTAAGGAATATTACAACCCCAAATCTCCTCTAATTCTGAGACGCTATTGGTTTTACTCGGCAATTCGAGAACCAGAGGAATCTATATTGGGATTTTTGAGGAGGTTACAATGACTGGCAGAGGCATTTGACTTTGTTTTGACCTCCAATGAGATGCTGAGAGACCATTTGGCATGTGGGATTAATGATGTAAACATGCAAAAACACTGAGTAGCTGAAGACCAAATGGACCTCAAAAAGGTACTACAACTGGTTTTATCATTGGAAAATAAGGCGTGGAGCATATGAGTTTCAGGGTATTCTGCTGGACCAGTGTCAAGGACTTTCCAAGTGTAAATAAAGGATGACTTGGTGACAGAATATCGGCCTCTCTGGGGTTAAAACCTTTCCCCTCTCGCCTTGAACCTATGCTGTCTAGAGGTATAAAACCTGGGCCCACACTTCCCCTCCTAACCTCCATTCAAAGCCCCCGAGGACCTTTTCACATCTGGCAGAGATTTTCCTGCACGTCCACCACTTCATCTACAGTGTCCATTGTCCTTGATCCAGTCTCCTCTATATCAGGGAGACGGGATGCCAACTTGCAAAGCATTTTGAAACATCTCTGGGACACACACACCAAACAACCCCACTACCCTGTGGCCAACCACTTCAACTCCACTTCCCACTCCACCAAGGACATGCAAGTCCTGGGCCTCCTCCACCATCAAATCCAAGCCATCTGATAAGTGGAGTATGGATGCTTCATCTTCTGCCTTGGGACCCATCACCCAAACAGCATCAACATGGACTTCACTAATTTCCAAATCTCCCATCCCCTGAGGTCCAACCCTCCAACTTGGCACAGCCTCTTGACCTCTCCTACCTGTCTATATTCCTGCCCACCTATCCGCTCCACTGTCCCCACCAACCAATCAGAATTACCCCCACTTGAATCTACCTAACAGCTTCTCAGCTATCTTCCCCCCCAGCCCCACCCCCACCCTCCATTTATCTCTAAGCCCCTTTGCCCCGGAACATTCCTAATGAAGGGCTTATGCCCGAATTATCAACTCTCCTGCTCCTCGGATATGTCTGACCTGCTGTGGTTTTCCACACTTTTTGACTCATTATCAATGCCCCTTAATATCTAACAGCTTCAGTAAAATCATCTCCTCATGCTCCAAATTGAGGATATCGCCCATCGTGTTGTATAGCACTACCATGATCCTTATTAGAACAGATTTCAAATTGACCAAGCAGATCAAAACTGGGAGTCCATGAGGCACTATGGACTATAAGAAGTAGGTGTCCAACCACAGTCTGCAACTTCATAGTCTGGCATTTTGTCCACTCTTCTATTCCTATCAAGCCTGGGAACCAACCTTGGTTTAATGAAGAAGGCAGTAAAGCATAGAGCAGTTCCAGGTATACCTAAAGATGAGGTGTCAACTAGTGAAGTTAAAATGCAGGACTACTAATGTGCCAGACAGTGGAAACAGTATGCTATAGACAGAACTAAGCAATTCCCAAGCAATAGGCTCAGATCTAAGCTCTGTAGCTCTGCCATTTCTAGGTGCTTTAGGTGATGAGCAGTTAAACGAACAGGAGGAGGAAGCTTTGCAAGCATTCTCAATGATGGGGAGTCCAAAATATCAATACAAGATGCAAGCCTGAAACATTTCTATCTATTTTAGCTAGAAATAGTAAATAGATCATTCAGATTGGTTTCCATCTGAGACTGGTTAAAGCGCAGCAGGTCAGGTAGCATCCAAGGAACAGGAAATTCGACGTTTCGGGCATAAGCCCTTCATCAGGAATGTTGGGGCTTATGCCCGAAACGTCGAATTTCCTGTTCCTTGGATGCTGCCTGACCTGCTGCGCTTTAACCAGCAACACATTTTCAGCTCTGATCTCCAGCATCTGCAGACCTCACTTTTTCCGCCTCAGATGCCAGTCTGCAGCCAATGGATTCACACCATTTCAAGAACAACTGAAAGCATTGGACATGACAAAGGCTACGGGGTCTGATAATATTATAGCAATAGGAGATTTACATTCCAAAATTATTTGTGCCCCTAGGCAACCTGATCCAGTATAGCGACAACATTGGCATTTACAAGCAGTTCTTCTAGAATGCAGTGGTTGCATTCTTATGCAACCCACATTATAGAAAAATTCATACTTTAGAAACTGTCCAAATTTGTCAATAGCGCTATAGCAAATTTTTGGTAATGAAATATGTGTCATAGCAGAATGACCTGTACTTGGAAAAGTAGGAAGTTGCCCAGATATTCAAGAAGTGGTTCAAAAAGGCAGCTCACCTATGGATAGGCAATCAATTCTGGCCTTGCCAGAACGTACAGCCCGTGAACAAATTTTTTTTTTCTCAAAATTGCAGGGAATAGACTCCTTGTCTGTAAAATGTTTTGTTCCATTGATCCTAGATAGTGAGCATTTTTAGGCTATTCAACTGTGGGAGAGCAGTTAAACCCAACCTGTTAAAGAGAATATTATCTGTTTTCCACTAAGAAATGTTGCACAGGCTAGGCTTGTATCCACTAGAGTTCATAAGAATGGGAGGTGACTTGGTTGAAGCACATCAGAGCCTGAGGTATCTTGACAGAGTGGATGTGAAGAGGATGCTTCTTTTCCTGGGCAAATCTAGAACTAAGGGTTAATATTTAAAAAAATAAAGAGTTGCCCATTTTAAACAGAAATGAGGCAAAATCTTTCCTCATAGAACATTGTTCGTCATTGGAACTCTTCCTGGAAAAATGATGGAAGCAAGATTGTTCAAATATTTTTAAGTCAGGGTGGACAGATTCTTTGTAAGCAAGAGGGTGAAATGTTACCTGGGCAGATAGCAATGTGGATTTGTGGTTACAATCAGATTAGCCATGATCTTATTAAATGGCAGAGCAGACTTGAGCAGTCAAAAAGCCTGCTCCATATTCATTTTTTCATTACTGGTATGGTGTTAGCAAAGAGAAGCAGAGCTACTACATCTCCTCTCTTTCCTTGCCTGGGTTCCAGAGGCCAATTTTACTATTACAATTGTTTCACTCACTGACAGCCCCTGGTTGCTTGCCTGACTCGTCAATTAATTCTTACAGACTTGGAATCATAACTTGGACCATTGATGTTCATGGAACCTCCTTCTCCTGTTGCGTATTAATTGTTCAGCACCATTTTGGCAAGACTGAAGTGATTTTGTTTCATTCATTGGTTGTAGCTGTATGTGCACTAATCTGCTTCCATTGTTTGGTATGCATGCATATTGTAGTTACACCAGATTGTATTATAATCTCATGTCAACAAAAGTCTACAAAAATCTCTTAAACCTGAGAACCTTTGCACAGCTGAGACGACTAAATTGGAATGAAGGATAAGCATAATGATGCATTTTAAGTTTTATGTATGTATAATCAATACATCAATGTGGAGCAGCTAAACTGCAGCAGGGATAATTATCTCAAAGTGCATTTTGCTGTTATTTGGCAATTTAGAAATATTTGGGTAATCATACTAGGGTACTATTAGGCAAGTCCAGATTATTTTCTAGAGCTTCCTGGAGAGGTGGATACTTTAACATTGGACATTAGGGTTAAATTTAATTCAGATAGATGACACAAAGATTTTGAGAATTGAGTTTGGAGAAACCTAACACAATATCTGTGGATATTGCTATTAAAGTATGCTTAAATAGCAAATACATTTATCATAAAAATATTATTTTTAGGCTATTATTTTAGTAGTGCTATTACTTTGTATATTGTGCCCATATGGTGTTTACAGAGTAACATTAATATCTAATCACAATACCTCTAACTAGTGCAGCCTACAAGTAGTAGCTGAGATATGTCTCCTTCTTTGCAGGAAACTCTAAGATAATTGGAATTTATTTATGGGCACTTGTCTTCAGCCACTTTTGGGGATTTTGAGACATCCCTCTATATCTTTTTTTAGATTAGATTACTTACAGTGTGGAAACAGGCCCTCTGGCCCAACAAGTCCACACCAACCCTCCGAAGAGCAACTCATCCACACCCATTCCCCTACATTTACCCCTTCACCTGACACCACAGACAATTTAGCATGGCCAATTCACCTAACCTGCACATTTTTAGACTGTGGGAGGAAACCGGAGCACCCAGAGGAAACCCATGCAGACACAGGGAGAATGTGCAAACTTCACACAGCAGTTGCCTGAGGCGGGAATTGAACCCAGGTCTCTGGCGCTATGAGACAGCAGTGCTAATCTCTGTGCCACCGTGCCGCCATCTTATGGAGCTATTGTGCTGGAATTGTGATGGCAAAGAAAGGGTTAGTAGGTGTGCTTAGTTTTTCTGGATGAAATGTTTCTCAGTTCAAAATCATTCTAGATCTGCAGTGCAAAGGTTGAATGTGTCCATCACTTCTTGTTGATCCTATGCTTTGTTGGTTGTGATACTGGATTTTGAGGCAATGTTTATACCCTTAAAAATAGCCCTTAAAAATAGAGTAAATACAACTTATCAGGTGATGATTAAAATGCAATAATTTTCCAGATCAGACTGAGAAGAAATGAAGGGATACTAAATATTCAAAAAACATAAGCTAAAAAGTTCAAGCTAGCAAGAGAAGCAACAGAAAATATGAAAACTTATATTATTGGCTAACAAAATCATGCACTACTTAGTTCATACAATATACACAGAGTTTGCCAGAACAATTTCTTGTACATTTCAGGACTAGGAATTGGACAAGATTAGTAAAAGTGATTTGGGTTGCTAGTCATTTTTGCAAGTAGAAGAAGAAAATGAGCAATATCAAGCAGGTAAATTAATTACCAAAGTAAAGCAAGTGGGCTACATGATCAGAGAAGTCATTGCAGAAAACAAAATTTAGAGCATTTTTTAAAAAAATGTAAAGGATGGAGTAGTCATTTTCTGGCATGTTAACTCTGTTTCTTTTCACAGGTGCTTTCAGACCTGCTGAGGATTTTTAGCGTGTTACATTTTTATTTTAGATTTGCAGGGTAGAATGTAGCTTTTTCAATAATTTTGGGTTGGTACAGGGTAAAACTGAAAGAACTTCTTAAGTGAAAATCAGACTGTTACTAAGGACAGCAAATCACTAAGGCTTAAGCACCTCCCTCCTTGCAACCTCTACCACCTAATCATCAAGGGCTGCAAATCCATAACAACTTTACCACCTTAAAGTTACATATCTCCTGACTTGGAAATGTATTGCCATTCCTTTATCACATGGTTAAAACCAAGCAGAACTACAGTAACATCTTCACCACTCAGACAGCAATGAGTCAAGAAGAAAGATTTTCACCACCTTGTCAAAAATAATTATGAATAGCAATAGGTTCTGACTTAGCCAGCACCACTCCGCCTGTGAATGAATAAAGTGCAAGTTTATCTAAAAGTTATAAAAATGTTTCATCATTTTGATGTTAAGATTTATTATAAGAAATAAGTAAACCTCATTATAAAATTTCTGTTTCATTGGTGTCTTTCATTGTTCAAATTTGCCTTATCTTACCACTCTACCTGTGCATGAAGCGCACATAGCTCTGCACAGAAGTGATCTTATTGTTGGGGCCTGCAGTTACATATATCATGGAGTAAAAGAATTCTCATTTCCTTGAAGAAAATACGATTGACTAGTACTGTGTAAACCAGTGTGACTATTTATCTGACTCAATATTTCCAAACTGAAAATGTGTTGCTGGAAAAACACAGCAGGTCAGGCAGCATCCAAGGGGCAGGAGAGTCGACATTTCGGGCCTGAGCCCTTCTTCAGGAATCCTCAGGCCTGAAACGTCAACTCCCCTGCTCCTTGGATGCTGCCTGACCGGCTGCGCTTTTCCGGCAACACATTTTCAGCTCTGATCTCCAGCATCTGCAGTCCTCACTTTTCCCTCAATATTTCCAAAGACAGTCAACAAACAAAATTTGACTTAACGTGTCATATTTTGTTTGAAATCATCCTGAAAAGTTGAATCTAATTGAAAGAGAAATTACACTGGGTATAATTAGAGTCTGCTGGTGCAGTGGTAGTGTCCCTTCCTCTGGGCCAGATTGTCCTAGTTTAAATCCCACCTGCACTGGAGGTGGGTCTTATGCATCAGAACATGTTGATCAAAAACAGGTTTTTGATCTTCAATGATCACATTACTTCATCTGGGCTAGAAGGTTCACATTTAAACTCCACCTCTGAAGGGAAAGCACATTGAAACAGATTGAAAGAGCAGCCTGAAACTGTAGTGGTTATGTGGTATGTTCATACGTAAAAGTTTTAAATTAAAATCGATCCCAAAATTATACAGTATTCTAATATAGTTTGGAAGATACCATGTTATTTCTATAATAATGAGCCAGTATATAAGTTACAAAAGCAGACATTGTTGGAAAAGCTGAGCAAGTCTGGCAGCATCTGTGAAGAGAAATCAAGTTAACGTTTCGGGTCCGGTGACCCTTCCTCAGTACTGGGTTGTGAGGAAGGGTCACCAGACCCAAAATGTTAACTCTGATATCTCTTCACAGATGCTGCCAAATCTGCTGAGCTTTTCCAGCAATGTCTGCTTTTGTTTCTGATTTTTACAGCATCCTGCAGTTCTTTCAGTTTTTATCTACATGTAAGTTATAATGTTAATGGTTTTGGTCTTTTTATCTAAGGAAAGGTATATTGCAAGAGAGACAGAGCAGAGAAGATTCACTCACTTGATCCCGGGCATACTTAGGATTTTTTAATGAGAAGTTAAAGATCAGCAAGGTCACCTATGTGTGGAGCCACAGGAGATGTGGGAGATACTAAATGAGTATTTTGCATAAGTGTTTACTGTGGAGGAGGATATGGAAGTTACAGAATGTGGGGAAATAAATAGTGACATCTTGAATAATGTCCAGATTGCAGAGGAGGAGGTGCTGGATGTCTTAAAATGCTTAAAGGTGTATAAGTCCCTGGGACTTAGAACTCTGTGGGAAGCCAGGGAAGTGATTACTGGGTCCTTTGCTAATACACTTGTATCATTGATAGCCAGAGATTGGCTAACGTGGTGCCACTATTTAAGAATGGTGGTAAGGACAAGCAAAGGAACAGTGAGCCTGACATTGGTGATTGGAAGGTTGTTAGAGGGAATCCTGAGGGACAGGATTTACATGTATTTGGAAAGGCAAGGACTAATTAGAATTAGTCAGCATGGCTTTGTGCTTGGAAAATCATGTCTCACTAACTTGATTGAGGTTTTTTGAAGAAGTAAGAAAGAGGATTTATGAGGGCAGAATGGTGGACGTGATCTATATAAACTTCAGTAAGGTGTTCCTCATGATAGACTTGTTAGCAAGGTTAGATTGCATGAAATTCAGGGACAACTAGCCCATTTGAATACAGAACTGGATTGAAGGTAGAAGACAGGGTGGTGATGGAGGATTGTTTTTCAGACTGGAGGTCTGTGACCAGTGGAGTACCACAAGGTTCGATACTGGGTCCACTGTTTTTTGTTATTTATATAAATGATTTGGGTGTGAGCATAGGAGTATAGTTAGTAAGTTTGCAGATGACACCAACATTGGAGGTGTAGTGGACAGTGAAAAAAGTTACCACAGATTACAACAGGATCTTGCTCAGATGGGCCAATGGGCTGAGGAGTGGCAGATACAGTTTAATTTAGATAAATGTGAGGTGCTGCATTTTGGAAAGGCAAATCATGCAGGATGTATACACTTAATGGTAAGGTTCCTGGGGAGTGTTGCTGAACAAAGAGACCTTGGAGTACAGATACATAGTTCTTTGAAAGTAGGGTCTCAGGTAGATAGGTAGATAGGATAGTGAAGAAGGCATTTGGCATGCTTTCCTTTATTGGACAGAGTACTGAGTATAAGAGTTGAGAGATCAATATCGCAGCTGTATGGGACATTGATTATACCACTTTTGGAATGCTGTATGGAGTCCTGGTCTCCCTGATGTAGAAAAAATGTTGTGAAACTTGAAAGGGTTCAGAAAAGATTTACAAGGATGTTGCCAGGGTTGGAGGGTTTGAGCTATAGGGAGAGGCTGAATATGTTGGGACTGTTTTCCCTGGAGCTTTGGAGGCTGGGGGTGGGAAACCTTATAGAGGTCTATAAAATTATGAGGGGCATGGATAGAGTAAATAGACAAGATATTTTCCCTTAAGTGGAGGAACCAAACTTAGACGCTTAAGGTGAGTGGGAAAAGATTTTAAAGAGACATAAGGGGCAACTTTTTTATGCAGAGGATGATGAGTGTATGGAATGAGCTACCAGAGGAAGTGGTGGTGGCTGGTACAATTACAACATTTTAAAGGAATCTGGATGGGTACATGAATAGGAAGAATTTAGAGGGATATGGACCAAATGCTGACAAATGAGACTAGATTAAAAATCACACAACACCAGGTTATTGTTCAGTAAGTTTCTTTGAAAGTACAAGCTTTTGGAATGCTGCTCCTTCATCACGTAGCTGTGGATCAGGATCAGGATCAGACTTTATGGCAAAAGATTACACTCTCACACAACAGAAATGATATATTGAACAAACCGAGATTATTGTAAAGTCTTTCATATTTTAGAATCGGTTGCAGACAATGCACTAAAGGTGTGAGGTTAGAATCTGTCTGTATCCCAATATTGATTCAGACTGGTTTATTTCCAAAGTAGGAATTTATAAAATGTTACATGGATTGACTGCTTGCATTGACTGCTTGCAGATTTGTGCACTTTTTGAGCAAAATAGAATGTATCTGCAAATACAATTCTGCAAATGCAAATTCACCCCATAGACTTGTGTGTGTGTGTGTGTGTGTGTGTGTGTGTGTGTGTGTACATGAGAGAGAGAAAGTGTGAGTGTGAGTGTGCGTGTGTGAGTGTGAATGAGCGTGAGAGAGTGTGTATTTGCATGTATGCTTGCTTGGTTGTGTGTGTGTGAGTGTGATGGAGTATAAGGTGTGTGTGTAGGTGGATGTGAGTGTGGGGACTGTATGTGTGTATGAGCGAGAACGTGTGTATGAGAGAGGATCTGCGTAAATGAGTATATAAGTGTGTGTGTATACAGTATAGTGTAATGGAGTCACCTCTAGTGTGACATGAGCCCAAGTTCCCAGTTGAGGCCATCCTCCTGAGTACCGAGCTTGACTATGAGTCTCTGCTCGGCCTCTCTGTGTTGTTGCATGTCTCGAAGTCTGCCTTGGAGATCTGAGGCCAAACAACCCTGACCGCTGAAGTTCAATCCGACTGGGAGGCAACATCCTGTCTGGTGATGTACAATGCTCAATTCATCAATCGCCAGTTCTGACGTGCCACAGCGAGAAACCCTATTGATCTTCTCAGGAGACAGACATGGGATGCAACTGATAGGGTACCCTTCATTGTTCAGTACTTCCCGGAAGCCACAAAACTATGTCATGTTCTTTGCAACCTGCAACACATTATCGATGAGGATGAGCATCTTGCCAAGACCTTCCCTATGCCACCTCTTCTCACCTTTAAACAACCTCCAAACCTTAAACAGACTATTGTTCGCAACAAACTGCCCAGTCTTCAGGACAAAATCGACCACAACACTGGACAACCCTGTCATGGCAACGACCGCAAGGCAGGTCAGAATGTCGACATGGATACCACTATTACACATGGGGACACCACCCACCGTGTACGCGGCAGGTACGCAGAGTGGCCGAGCAGAGGCTGATAGCCAAGTTGGATACCCATGAGGATAGCCTCAACCGGGACCTTGGATTCATCTCACACATACAGGTGACCCCCGTTACACTATACACTCTCTCATACATACACACACACAGAATTCTTTCCAAAACTTTGCTGACCACAGACGTAAGACTGACTGGTCTGTAATTGCCAGGGATTTCCCTATTATCCTTCTTGAAAAGTGGATGAGACATAGAAGATAATTAGAGGGTTAGATAGGGTGGACAAAGAGAGCCTTTTTCCTCAGATGGTGAAGGCTAACATGAGTGGACATAGCTTTAAATTGAGAGGTGTTAGATTTAGGACAGATATTAGGGGTGGTTTCTTCACTCAGAGAATAGTAGGGGCATGGAATGGCCTGCCTGCAATAGTAGTAAACTCGCCGATGTTAAGGGCATTTAAACATTTGGAAATGCATATATACATTTGGAAAATAATGGAATGGTGTAGGTTAGATAGACATCAGATTATTTTCACAGATCCGCGCAACATTGAGGGCCAAAGTGCCTGTACTGCACTGTAACATTCTATGCTCTGTGGTCTATGTTATGTGTTCTATATCAATGAACTGAAACCTGCAACCCATTTTAAAAAATGAAAAACTTTAGCAGCAGTCTAGATTTGTTCAACATATAATTTCTGTTGCATGACACTGTAATCTTCTGCTATAAATTCTGTATCTTATGATCCTGTCCCACAGCTACCTGATGAAGGAGCAACACTCTGAAAGCTAGTACTTCCAAATAAACCTGTTGGACTATAACCTGGTATTGTGTGATTTTTAACTTTATCTACCTCAGTCCAACACTGACACCGTGGCACTAGGGTGGAATGGTTGCACAGTGGTTAGCACTGCTGCCTTACAGCACCAAGGTCCCAAGTTTGATTCCAGCCTCAGGTGACTGTCTATGTGGAGTTTGCACATTCTCCCTATGTCTGTGTGGGTTTCCTCTGGGTGCTCCGGTTTCCTCCCACAGTCCAAAAATGTGCAGGTTAGGTGAATTAGCCATGCTAAATTGCCCATAGTGTTCGGTGAAGGGGTAAATGTAGGAATTTGGGTGGATTGCTCTTTGGAGGGTCGGTGTGGACTTGTTGGGCTGAAGGGCCTGTTTCCACACTGTAAGTAATCTAATCTAAACCTCCACATCATACATTAATTTAGGATATCTAGTCAGCCTGTATAAATTCGACTGACGGGTTCGTTTCCAAAATGTACATCTCTGTGAGTAGTTGAGCTTATACATAGAACAGACAACAGTATCGCATAGTACAGGCCCTTCAGCTCTCGATGTTGTGTTGACCTTTTGTCCTACTTTAAGATCAAACTAACCTACATACTCTTCATTTTACTACCATCCATGTGCCTATCCAAGAGTCGTTTAAATGTCCCTAATGTATCTGACTCTACTGTGCAGTGCATTCCACACACCCACCACTCTCTGACGAAAGAACCGACCTCTGACATCTTCCCTAAACCTTCCTCCTTTCACTGTAAAATTATGCTCCCTCATGATAGCCATTTCTGTCTGGAGCAAATGTCTTTGGCTGACCACTCTGTCTATACCTCACATCATCTAATACATCTCTATCAAGTCACCTCCCATCCTTCTTCGCTCAAATGGCAAAAGCCCCAGTTCCCTAAACCTTTTTCATAAGACATACCCTACAGTCTAGGCAGCATCTGGTAAATCTCATCTGCACTCTCGCTAAAGTTCCCACCTCCTTTCTATAATGAGCTGACCAGAGTTGAACACAATATTCCAAGTGTGGTCTGACCAGGATATATAGAGCTGCAGCATAACCCTGCAGCTCTCAAATACATCCCCTGCTAATGAAAGCCAACACACTGTACGCAATCTTAACAACCCGATCAACTTGGGTAGCAACTTTAACAGATCTATGGACATGGACCCCAAGATTCCTCCACACTGCCAAGAATCCTGCCTTTAACCATGAAATTTGCATCCAAATTCGATATTCCAAAATGAATCACTTCACACTGTTCCCTGTAAAAATCCATCTGCCACTTCTCAGCACAGATTTGCATCCTGTCAATGTCCCATTGCAACCTTCAACAGCCCTCCACACTGTCCACAACTCCATCAAACTTCATGTCATCGGCAAACCTACTCACCCACCTTTCTACTTCCTCATCCAAGTCATATATAAAAATCACAAAGAGCAGAGGTCCCAGAACAGATCCCTGTGGTACGCCACCGGTCACTGAGCTCCAGGATGAATACTTTCCATCTAACACCAACCTCTGTCTTCTATGCATCTGCCAATTCTGTATCCAGACAGCCAAACTTCCTTGTATGTCATGCCTCCTTACTTTCTGAATAAGCCTTCCATGGGAAACCTTATCAAACACCTTGCTAAAATCCATATACACCACATCCTCTGCTCTACCTTCATCATTGTATTTTGTCACCTCCTTAAAGAATTTGATAAGGTTTGTGAGGCATGACCTTCCCCTCACAAAGCCATGCTAATTAACTCTAATCAAACTATGGTTTTCCAAATAGTCATAAATCCTGTATCCCAGAATCCTCTCCAATAATTTGCCCACCATCAACTTAAAACTGACTCGTCTATAATTCCCAGGGTTATCCCCATTCCTTTTCTTGAACAAGGGAATAACAGTTGCCACCCTCCAATTATCTGGTACTACTCCAGTGGACAGTGAGGACACAAAGATCATCGCCAAAGGTACAGCAATATATTCCCTTGCTTCCTGTAGTAACCTTGGGTATATCCTGTCTAATCCAGGAGACCTATCTATCCTCATGTTTTTCAAAATTTCCAGGACACCCTGCTTCTTAACATCAACCTGTTCGAGTGTATCAGCCTATTTCACACTGTCCTCACAAATGTCAAGTCTCTCTCAGCAGTGAATACAGAAGCAAAGTTTTCATTAAGGAACTCCCCTACCTCTTCTGACTCCAGGCACAAATTCCCTCCACTATCCCTGATTGGCCCTATCCTCACTCTGGCCAGCCTCTTGTTCCTCACATAAGTGTAGAATGCATTGGGGTTTCCCTTAATCTTACCTGCCATGGAGTTTTCATAACCCCATCTAGCTCTCTTAAGTCCATTCTTCAGTTCTTTCCTGGTTACCTTGTAAACCTCTAGAGCCCTAATGATCCTTGCCTCATCAACTTTAAGTAAGCTTCCTTCTTCCTTTTGACTAGATGTACCACATCTCTTATCACGCAAGGTTCCTTCACCCTACAATGTCTTCCTTGCTCAGTGGGACAAACCTAACCAGCACTCACAGCAAGTACTCCCTAAACAGCCTCCACATTTCTGCATTTCCCTGAGAATGTCTGCTCGCAATTTATGCAGGACAATTCCTGCCGAACAGCATTGTAATTTCCTCTCCCCCAATTAAATACTTTCCCACACTGTCTTCTCCTATCCCTCTCTATGACTATAGTAAAGGTCAGGGAGTTGTGATCACTAGCACCAAAATGTCCCCCACTAAGAGATCTGACACCTGACCTGGTTTGTTGCTAAGCACCAAATTCAATATGGCCTCCCCTCTAGTCAGCCTATCTACATATTGAGTCAGGAATGCTTCTTCTGGTCTCCTTCCTATTGGAAAGATGTTGAGAAACTTGAAAGGATTCAGAAAAGATTGACAAGAATGGTGTCAAGGTTGAAGGATTTAAGCTATAGGGAGAGGTTGAATAGACTAAGGCTGTTTTCCTTGGAGCATCAGAGGCTGAGGGATGACCTTATACAGGTTTATAAAATCATAAGGGGCATTGATAGGATTAAACAGACAAAGTCTTTTCCCTGGAGTGGGAGAGTCCAGAACTAGAGGACATAGGTTTAGGCTGAGAGAGGAAAGATATAAAAGAGACCTAAGGGGCAACTTTTTCATGTAGAGGGTGGTACGTGTATGGAATGAACTGCCAGAGGAAGTGGTAGAGGCTGGTACAATTGCAACATTTAAAAGGCATCTGGATGGGTATATGAGTAGGAAGGGTTTGGAGGGATATGGGCCAGGTGCTGGCAGGTGGGACTAGATTAGATTATGATATCTGGTCGGCATGGATGAGTTGGACTGAAGGGTCTGTTTCCATGCTTTTCCTAGCTATGTCATTGGTCCTGGTGTGTACCATGACTTCTGGCTGTTCACCCTTCCTCTTAAGAATCCAGTAAACTCAATCCGAGCCATCCCTGACCCTGGCACAATGTAGGCAATATACCACTCAGGAGTCTCATTCACAACCACAGAATCTCCTGTCTGTTTCTCTAACCATTGAATCTCCTATCACTATCACTCTGCTGTCCTCCCCACTTCCCTTCTGAGCAATAGAACCAGGAGACCTGGCCTCTGTGGCTTTTCCCTGGTAGGTGCCCCCCAACAGTATCCAAAGCAGTATAAGAATTATTGAGGGAAGAGCCATAGGGAATCCCTGCTCAAATTGCCTATTCCCTTTCCCTCTCCTGACGGTGAACCAGATACTTTTATCCTGTAACATAGCTGATACTACCTCCCAAATCTCCTCTCTATCACCCCCTCAACCTCCCAAATGACCTGAAGTTCATCCAGCTCAGTCCGTAAGGAGCTGGAGTTGGGTGCACTTCTTGCAGGTGAGGTCAGCAGGGACATTAGTGGTCACCCTTACCTCCCGCATACTGCAAGAGGAGAATACAACTTCACCACCTTCCAACTCCTCTGCTCTATATTCGAAAGAGATATAAAGAAAACCTTGTTGGCCTCTGGAAGACTGAGAGGTGATCTCACCAGATACAAAATGCGGACAGCTTGTGTCCCTTTTAGGAGCGTCTAAGGCCACCGAACATAATCTTGGAGTAAGGAGTCACCCACTTATGACAGAGTAGAGGGGGATTTGCTCTCTGAGGGTGGTGAACTTATGGAATGAACTCCTTACAGTTGAGACAGTCAAATTTTTAATGAGTGATGGAATCAGGGTTTGTGGAGGAAAGCGGAGGGTTATCAAATCGGTCATGAACTGAATGGTGCAGACTGCAGCTGCTTCTATATCATATGAGGTCGGATTTACCATGGAGATTACTTGTAAATCCATCCTAATAGAACATTTATGTAATAAGATGCCACTTTTCCTGAGGAATGCAGCGAGACCCTTCCAAGTGGCTCCCTACCGAATGTGTTGTAATTTTACACCATTTGACTTATTCGCGTTGTCGATCCCAAATGACGGAAAACTGGCTTCTTCGCGCGCTGATGGTAAGGACATCGTCTTTCCCAGTAAGTTAACAAGAGTGAAGCAGTCTGCTCCCTCCTTGCTGGCTATTCATTACCCGACAGCAGACCCTAATGGTTCTTCAGGTGGTCAGGTTACATAAGCGTTTGTGATAAAGTGCTCCGTCCTCCCAGGCCAGCCCCTATCGCTGCCAGAGTGGCGGCTGCGCGGATCTCGGACACACACACACGCTTTCTGGTGGGACGGAGAGATGTGAACGGGAGAAGATGCGAACTCAGCAGCATGTCTCCCCGCTCCTGCCCCGAATATACACCGCCATGATACTGCCATACCTGCTTCTGCTCGGTCAACTCAACGGTAAGGATTTCTTTCGCCTTCTGGTTGATGGTTGGTCCTGCTGCTCTGGTAGCGATTGTTTCTTGTGACTGTGAACGTGGAAGCATTTGGATTCAATGCGTTCATTTACATTGGGGTTCGCGCCAAGTGAAATTTGGAGAATTGGTGTTTGCATGGAATTAGAGGATGACAGTACAAATGGTCTGTTAAGATGATCATTCAAGTCAACTCTTGCATAAATGACAATTATATCGGACATGGTGATGGTGATTGTGCCTTTGTACCTGTTTTGGGATTAGCATGGGTAATCTGGTTTTGAGTTTAGTTGACAGAAGCCCAAGCGATAGCACTAAGTGTTAATTGAGGATCTCTCAAGTGTGGGTTAATAAGATTTGTTAAAGTTAGGTCAAGGGCTAATAAGATTTGTAGCAATTTCGATGTAGGATAAAGGTCGGAATAGGTGCTACACATCTTATGGTGTCAAACTGGTTTTGGAAAGTAAACGTTGTTCGCAATATTAAAACAGGTAGATCCGATAACCCGTACCCGGTGAGATAGGGTACACTTCCTCAACTCAAAACCCGCAATGCTTGGTTCATTCGCTACAAACCTGAACATGACCATAAATAAAAACAGGAATTGCTGGACAAACTCAGCCTCTGTGGAGAAAAGCGGCTAATGTTTTGGGTCCAGTGACTCTTCTTCAGAACGAGCAGATTATTACACTTTGCTGAACTTTGAGTGGAAATGTTTACCCCTGTCATTCTACAGAGCCCGCCCTCTCAAAAATGTGCGGTTAATTAGACTCATATTGTCTGCATATAAAATGGAACTAAGCTTTAGACTGAAGTTTACACCAAATACCATCACCGCAGTATTCTCTCTCAGTCTCCTCACGGGTTGCTCAGGTTTGGCAATGCGCATGAAGAAAGGAATCGAGATGATTTGGGCCAGTATTTGTTTGTTTTGCTGAATTGAGGCATGCTATAACAGTAACAAATAGACTGTTTTACTGAAGTCCTTCCCTGCCCAGGTAATTCAAAAACTTTGTTTCGTTCCACATCCCGAAGTATTTTGTTATGGAAATTACATCGGCACACTGTACTGTGTGTGGCTGGGTAGCTAGCCACACGAAAGGTCCCGTTGAAATAAGCACCATTTCCACAATCGAGATGCGGGAGCGTAACGTCTATATAGTGTACTAACTGGAATCCAGCGCCTGTCTATAAAGTAAATGAGAACAAAAATCACATCCATTCTGTTTGCAAGAATTCACCATTTCAAAAACCATCCCTGTCTTTTGATTTATCTGGGGAACTGATGTGTTTTTTTTATTTGCTGCTAACGCTGTCGGTGAGCCTCGGCAGTTTCTGTGCATCTGTGATGGAGGCTCTCATTGAAATCCGATTTGAAAACAAGAGCTGTGCACTGCACCGCAGTGTTAAAGGTAGCACCCTGGATCTCCTAACCCTTAAGTTACAGGGCTGCTTTTCAGCTTCGAAAGTTATGGTGCCTCTTTATTAATCCTTCCCAGGATTGTGTTTCTGTGATTCCCAATCCCATTGCTTAAAACTGTGCTCCATTGAATCGGACAGTAATTGGAATTCTAATCACACAGAGGCGCCTTCAATCGAGATCGATCATCGAAACTGGATAATTTTGGGGTGGTTTGTGGTTAGTTCAGTTGGCTGGACAGCTGGTTTATGACGCCAACAGCACGGGTAGAATTCCCAAACTAGCTGAGCTTACCATAAAGGACTGTCCCTCTCAACTTTCCCAAGCATGTTGACAGCTCTGGAGCGCTACCGTGACCTCACGGATAGTGATTCCTACACATTGCTGCAGATTTGAGAGCTCTTATTGCAGCTCATACAAAGCTAACTCTCAAAAGTCGTTGTGAACATCTGCTTGGACACATATGCATAGAGCTTCTTCCCAGCAGCTAATTTTATAAGATTGAATGTCAGTTTCACCTAACATTATAAATGGGTTTGCACATCACTGTAGCACCTCCAGGGAACACAGCAGAGGGATATTTATGAAAATGTGAATTTACACTGAAGTTCTAATGCAGGCTATAGAAAAGCAATGACATAATTTTGAAGTTCTCATTCTTGTTTCTGGATACCTCCATAATCTTACAGTCACTTTCCTTGTAATGTCCTTCACCCTCCCAACACTCCAAAATTTCTGCACTCAACTAATTCTGGCCTCTTGAACATTTCTGATTTTAATTGCTTCACCATTGGTAGCTGTGCCTTGACCCCAGAATTCCCTTCCTGCATCTCACTTCACCCATTTTGACATAATGCTTAAAACCATCTCCTTGACCAAACACTTTTTGCAAATTGTCTTGAGTGCAAGATTGCTGAAAAAACAAACATGGTGAAGTTTTCAATGCTTAAGCTCTGTGCTGCCAAACAACTATATTTGTAAATCTCACTTTTTCTAGAACTCCAGTGTGTTTTTAGTATGTAGACCAATATTGCATGTAGTGAGAAGAGTCCAATTAACCAAGATTTTAATTTAATCATGCCTTTTTTGTATTGTTCTTTGTCTTGGGGTGAGCCATAATAACTTGCAGGCTACATCAACTTTGCTTTCTCAATTATTGCACCTCTTTGTTCTTATATCTCATTTAATTTTTTTGCTTTACAAGAAATATGACCGCCATATTCCTTCAACCAAACTATCTCACATTTTGCCCTATTCTCTGAAATGCTGTTCTTATTCACTCATTTATAATTGTCTCCTGAAAATCTACCCATTAATGTTTGCAATTAATGCCACAAAAACCACCTCAATGTTTCAATGATTTTTATTTTTGAATTAGTTTTAATATGCTGAAATCTGACCTGCTCCAGCAGTGGTCCCCAGCATCACAGATACCAGTCTCCAGCCAATTTGATTCACTCCAAATGGTATCAAGAAATGGCTGGAGGCACTGGATACTGTAAAGGCAATGGGCCCTGATAACATACCGTCAATAGTACTGAAGACATGTGCTCCAGAACTTGCCGAGCTGCCCTAGCCAAGCTCTTCCAGTATAGTTACAACACTGACAACTACCCAACAATGTGGAAAATTGCCTAGGTGTGTCCTGTATACAAAAAGCAAGACAAACCCAACCCAGCCAATTACCACCCAATCAGTCTGCACCCCATCATCAGTAAAGTGATGGAAGGGGTCATCAACAGTGCTATCAAGCAGCACCTCTCAGCAACAACCAGCTCAGTGAAGCCCATTTTGTGTTTCATCAGGGTCACTCAGCTCCTGATCTTTTTACAGTCTTGGTTCAAACATGAACAAAAGAGCTGAATTCCAGAGGTGAGGTGAGAGTGACAGCCTTCAACATCAGGCCGCATTTGACAGAGTATGGCATCAAGGACCCATGGCAAAACTGGAGTCAATAGGTATCGGGGGCAAAAACTCTACTGGTTAGAGTTATACCTGGCTGTGGTTGTGGAGGGTCAGTTATTTCAACTTCAGGACATGTCTGCAGGAGTTCCTCAGGGTAATGCCCTAGCCCAACAATCTTCAGCTGCTTCATCAATGACCTTCCCTCTGTCATAAGGTCAGAAGTGGGGTTGTTCGCCAATGATTGCACAATGTTCAGCACCATTCATGACCTCAGAATCTGAAGCAGTCTGTGCTCAAATGCAACAAGATCTGGACAATATCTAGGCTTGGGCCAACAAGTAATATTCATGCCACATAAATGCCAGATAATGACCATCACCAATAACAGACACTCTAACCACTGTCCCTTGACGCTCAGCAGTATTCCTATCACTGAACTCCCCTCCTCCCCCCCCCCCCCCCCCCCCCCACTGTCAACATCTTTGGGGTTACCATTGACCAGAAACTCAACTGGACTCACCACATAAAACAATGGCTACAAGAGTAGGTCAGAGACTAGGGATACTATAGCGAGTAACTCACCTCCCGACACTCCAAAGTTGATCCACCATCTACAAGGCACAAACTAGGAGCATGATGGAATACTCCCAACTTGCAGCTCCAACAACACTCAAAAAGCTTGACACCATGCAGGACAAAGCAACCCGCTTGATTGGGACCACATCTATAAACATTCAATCCCTCCACCACCAGCACTCAGTAGCAGCAATGTGTACTATCTGCAAGGTGCACTGCAGAAATTCACCAAAGATCTTTAAACAGCATCTTTCAAACCTATGACCACTTCCACCTAGAAGGACAAGGGCAGCAGGTACTTGGGAATACCACCACTTGCAAGTTCCCCTCTAAGTCACTCACCACCCTGACTTGGAAATATACCACCATTCCTTCACAGCCATTGGATCAAAATCCTGGAATTCCCTCCCTACCACCATTGTGGGTCAACTCACAGCAAATGGACTGCAGCGATTCAAGAAGGCAGCTCACCACCACCTTCTGAAGGGAAAATAGGGATGGGCTATCAAAGCTGACCAACCAGCAATGTCCAAGTCCCACAAATGAATAAAAAAAGGAAACTGACTCAAGATCAAGAAATTCACATCTCCTGTTTAATGTATGACTTCGTAAATTGGGAAATGAAATATTGCCTGTCAGTTAATCTCTTTAGACAGCCAATGGAGTTACCCCCCAGGATATGCACTGAACTTCATTTCATCAGATGCTTTTCAGCAGTGAAACAGAAGGAAAATGGAATCTGTGACAACAATGGCTGGAACTCTCTGTCCCCGGAGCAGCACCAGGCAGATCTAAAAATGAGGTGTCAACCTGGTGAAGCGAAAACTCAAATTATTTGCATGCCAAATTGTTCAGCCAACATTTTAGATCTAAGCTTAGCAATCTGTCATATTCAACATTCAAAATTCACTGTTCACCACTCACACACAGTGGCAGCCGTATGTACCATTTACAAGTTGCACCGAAGCAACTCACCCAAGATTCCTCCAACACCATCTTCCAAACCCACAACCACCATTCCCTAGAAGGACAAGGCCACTTGATGTATGAGTATGCCATCACCTGCAAGTTTCCTTCCAAGCTATATACTATCCTAACTTGGAGATGTATCACTATTCCTTCGTTGTTACTGGGTCAAATTCCTGGATTTCCATTCTACATCCCAAGGACTGCAGTGATTCAAGGAAGCTGTTTACCATTACCTTGTCCAGGGTAATTGGGTGTGGGCAATAATTGTTGGCCTCACTGGTGGCACGCACATTTCTTTGAATGAATATAAGTAAAAAAAGACACTCTCAATAAAATAGTTTGCTGGAAAATGAAGTATATTGCTATGTGGTAAAAAAGAAACAAAGGTTTTTTTTTAAAATGATCAATGAGAGGTGGTTAAAAAAAGGAAAAACATTTCTTCCTCTTCACCTGATTTAATATTGGCTCAGGAATAGGAATTCACTAAAATTAATGCAAACAAAAATTAGGAATAAAGGAAATAATGACGAACACAAACAAATCCTCAGATGTAGATGTACTCATTGTATGATTTTAAAAGAAGTAAATGGAGTATTGGAATAGTCAAATTAAATAAACTACAAATGTTTATTGTCATAAGTTATGAATATTGCTTTTAGTTTGATAAATTGCTCATGCAATGCTAACAAAGCTTTTGACCTGATTAGGGAGCAGAGCAGAAACTGACACAGAGTAGAGATATTGAGCAGAAAATCATTCCTAACCTGAAAAGGCAATGCTGCAAGGAGTGGCATTTCTAGGAGTGATAAAGTTAAGAGATGATTTGATTATAATTTTCAAAATATTAGGGGAGACACAGTAAAATTGAAGGAACATTTCACTTTTCGGAGAGCACATGAATGGGAGCACAGTGTAAAATTCAGAGATAGCTCTTCGAAGAATGATATTAGGAAACACTTATTCCCACATAGTGGTAGAAATTAGGATCAATCTTTATAAATTGTGATTGACGCAGATCAATTGTTCATTTTGAAACTGATAGATTTTTGTAAACCAAAGCATTTGGGGAAAAGGCACATGTATGGAGTAAGATCACAGATCAAACACATTCTCTGTGAGTGCTGGAGCAAGTTTGAGAGATTAAATTGCTTACTTTAGAACCTAAAGAAGCCGTTATGTATAAAGATTTTTTTAAATTTAAGAATTACTGAGTTATTTGTTGAGTTGTAATCAGTAGAGTGCCACAGGGATCAGTGCTGGGGCCTTCATTATTTATAACCTATATCAATGAATTGAATGAAGGGTAAGCGATTGTTGTAACTAAACTTTATGATGGCACAAAGATTAAATAGGAGACATCTAAAGGAATCTCAAAGTGATTAAAGTTATGTTATCTGAGTGGGCAAAACTTTGACAGGTAATAAGTAGGGAAATTGTGAACTTGTAAAATTTGGCAGGAACAATGGAAAAGTAATATACTACTTAAACGAAAATATACTGTAGAAGTCTGCAGTACAGAGAGATGTAGGTGTCCTGGTACATGAATCACAAAGTTAGCATGCAGATACAGCAAGTGATTGGGAGTGCTAGTAGAATATTGTTGTTTATTGCTAGGCAAATGGAACACAAATAAGCTTGCAAAGGACACCAAAATTGGTGGTGACGGTGAAGAAGGTTTTCTAAGTGTACAACAGGACCTTGGTCATTTGGGCTGAGAAGTAGCAGATGAAGTTTAATTTAATTAAATGTGAGGTATTGCATTTTGGCAAGGCAAATCAGGTCAGGACTTGTGCACTTAATGGTAGGGTCCTAGAAAGTATTGCCAGACAAAGAGACCTTGGGGTGCAGGTTCGTAGTTAACTGAAAGTGGAGTCGCAGGTAGATGGTAAAGAAGGCATTTGGTACACTTGCCTTTATTGGTCAGTGCATTGGATATAGGATTTGGGAGGTCATGTTCAAGCTGTACAGAATATTGGTTAGGAGGAGAAAGTAAGGACTGCAGATGCTGGAGATCAGAGCTGAAAATGTGTTGCTGGAAAAGCACAGCAGGTCAGGCAGCATCCAAAGAGCAGGAGAATCGACGTTTCAGGCATAAGCCCTTCTTCAGGATTCCTGAAGAAGGGCTCATGCCCAGACTATTGGTTAGGCCACTTTTGGAATATTGCACTCAATTTTGGTCTCCATGCTATAGGAAAGATATTGTTAGTTTGGAACAGTTCAGAAAAGAATTCACATAAATAGATTGGAGAGTTTGAGCTATAAGGTGAGGCTAAATAGGCTGGGGCTATTTTCTCTGGAACATAGGAGGCTGAGGGGAGACCTTTTAGAGGTTTATAAAATCATGAGGGGTGTGGATAGAGTGGTATCCAGGGTAGGGATATCCAAAACTTAGATGGCATAGGTTTAAGGTGAGAGGGGAAAATTTTTAAAGGGGTGTAAGGGGCAAGTTTTCCATGCAGAAAGTGGTACGCTTGTGGAATGAGCTGCCAGAGGAAGTGATGGAGACTGATACAATTACAGCATTTAAAAGGCATTTGGATGAGTACACGAATAGGAAGTGATTAGAGCAATATGGGACAAATGCTGGCAAATGGGACTGAATTGTTTGAGGATATCTGGTTGGCATAGATGAGTTGAACCTAAGGGTCTGTTTCTGTGCGGTACTATTACGTCTCTATGTAAGGGACACTCTGAAATGTGTTCACACCCAGGAGTCCCAGACCAGGAAATACATCATACTAAGCTGTCCACTAGGATCTCTTGATAAAGGCAGCTCACTTCTCATTAAGAATGGTCAGATAGCTGATGGGTCACAACTGCATCAAGTGGGAGCTCCGGGCTAGCAACGTGATCTAAGGTAACAGTAAGCGTTTGTGGTTCCAGAAACTTTGGCTCAGAGTCATTGCCTGCAGTTCAGTCTCCAGTCTACCTGGATATTTTATAAGAGAAGGTAATCATGCCCCTTAGGATAGGGCCTTCTGATTTGGTAAGTGGTCAGGTGTATAGAAGTGCATCTACAGCTAAATCAAGTATGGGCAGCCATAAAGCAGGAATATAGGATCCTTAAATTTGTAGTTTCCCAATAGATTTCAGGATGTTTCTGCTTGTTTATATGAATGAGAGTTCAACAGGGTGGATTAGCTAATTGAACAAGGCATGTTGGTACAGGAAACTATTCAAGTGGAGCAGAGAGAAAAATGGAATGTAGTGGCGATAGTGTGGCAGAGTGACACCGCTCGCTGCTGGAAAGAATGAGAGTCTAGAAGACTGCTTTGCCTGCTTGGTTCTAGAGGTCAGGATGTCTGATTAGAACTAGAGATGTATATACATTGGGAAAGGGAGGATACAGTTGTCATGGTCCATGTATGTGTCAATAACATAGGCAGGACAAAGAAGAAGGTGCTGCACAGTCATTATGAGGAGCTAAACATCAAAATAGGAAGCAGAACCTCAAAGGTAATAATCTCTGGATTAATTCCTGAGCTACATGCAAGTTGGAATATGACAAATAAAATTAATAAAATAAATGTGTGACTCAAAGACTGATGGGATAAAATGGGTTCTGATTTGTGGAACATTGGCTCCAATACTGCAAAAAGGAGGAGCTGTACTGTTGGGATGGTCTACGGCTGATAAGGCTACAGGAAACACATAATTAAAGGCTCAAAACTAAACGCATGTAGCATTGACACAAAAAGATGATCTAAAAGTGCAAACAGAAATAAATGTGTGTAATCCAGTAGCCATTCCAGAGCCATAACTGCAGGATGACATAGATCAGGACCTGAATGTTGAAGGGTACATAATATTTAGGAAGGAGAAAAAGCCAGGAAAAGATGGTGGCATGGCTCTGTGAATTCATAATCATATTAACATAGTGGAGGGAGAGAGATGAGCTAAGTTCAGGAAAATTCAGGAGAAGAGATTTGAAATGATTAAGGCAATAAGTCACTTGTGAGAGCAGAGTACAGCTGTCCTAAACAGCGACCACATGGTAGGATAGAATAGAAAGAAAGAAATGATGTTTGTCACAGAGGCATGATGATATCCTTGTGGCCTTACTGCACTTTCCTCCCTGTTCCACATAATCCTTGACTCATTTTTCAATCAAAAATCTGTAATATGGCCTTGAATATGCTCAATAAACCAACCTCCACTGCTCACTGAGGGAAAGAATTCAAGACAATAATGACCCTCTGAGAGAAGAAATTCCTCCTTAAATGGGAGACCTTTGTTTTGAAACTGTGTCCTCTGGTTCTAGATTACTCGATGAGGCACAATTTTGAATATAGAGCTTTCTGTAAGTTGGTAGCTCTTTGTTATTCTTTGCTATTTATTGTACATTCTTGTCAAACACTTGTTTTACATCAAATAGGCTTCTCCATTCAATACTGAAACTTAATTCACTTATAATGCCATCCTACATATTTCCAAAAATTTCAAAATATGTTGTTCTATATGTTTTAGCATATTTTAACACATAGCACAATACTGCGGCAAACCATTTTTCAATGATTATTTGTTGCTGCTTTAATTATTTTTCAGAGAAAGTATTACAAGATTGTGTATGTATTTGGTGATCAGATTGTTTTAGTTTGTTGGTCAATAGCTTTCTTTACATATCCAGGAAATGGACTTGAATATGTTATATGTCACCAACATGCAATCACTGTGGCCTTACATATATTTTGTTGTTTTTCTCTTTTGCACATGATATAATTCAGTTTCTTCTTCTACATTTTTATGTTTTGTATTAATGTCTCTAAACCATTTTAAATTCATATCTTGCGGTTAGTTTCAACTGTTACTAAATATTCCTTGGTCTCAAAATCTATTTTAGATAAGAAGATTTATTTAACCATTTATTATTGGTTTAGAAACGTTAACACTGCCTCAAATTTTAAAAAATTTAAAAATTTAATAATCACTATTCATGATCTCAGAGTGTCTCAAGTTGATTTGCATCCAGTAATACACTTTTAAAATGTAATCACTGTTGTAAAACAGACCAATAATTTGAGAGCAGAAAGCATGGCAAAAAGAAAATGATCGAGTCATGGATTTAATCATAGTGGTTGCTTGGTCAGTGTTTGACAAGACACTGGGGAGAATCTGAGTTGTAAAACAAGTCCTTGGTCTAATGTCTTATCGAGATGAAGGCACTGCCAATATCACAGCTTCCCTCTGCACGATTTTTATATGACTGTCTGAAATAACTGGTCATAAGTCCATAAACCTCTGAAACATCTTCTAAAGATTCCAACTGTTTAAATCCGTATCTGTGAGAATTATTTTTTTGTTGTGCTAATTAATTTGATATGTCATACTGCATATTTTTCTATCTTGTCCGTTCTGAGATATTTCTGCTAATTGTGAATCGAATCAGCTCTTGGTAGTAATCTCAGCAAGCTTATCTGCCATGGGAGAACATGCAGGAAATGAATAGGTCAGTGAGGAATAGGTCAACAGACAGCTTAGAGGTAAATTTGTACAATACACGTGCTAGGCAATTAACTTCCCCAACAACAAAGAACCTAACACCAACCTTTGATTATTCATGGAATTAGTAAATTCACCACCAGTCACCACTGATAGTCACCATTGATTCGAAGTTTAATCAATATATGAATAATTTGATGACAACAAAGAGGTTCTGCAGCAAGTAACTCATTTTCTGACTTTCCAAAACTAATTCACCGTCTATGAGTTAATTGTCTGGATAAGTACAGCTCCAACAATACTCAAGAGTCAAGTAGCTGTTTCGCAGGGCTTTAATTCACTGGGAAAATAACAATCACCTGAAATCAAACTAACTTTTACCTTTGGAAACTTGAGAGTGTAACCCCTGGTCATTTGTAAACTATTTAGTTGATACAAATTTAGGTGGACACAAGCTCCACTATGGAGAAAGTGAGGACTGCAGATGCTGCAGATGCTGCAGATCAGAGTTGAGAGTGTGGTGCTGGAAAAACACAGCAGGTCAAGCAGCATCCGGGGAGCAGGAGAATCAACGTTTCAGACAAGGGCCATTCATCAGGAATCCTGATGAAGGGTTCATGTCCGAAACATTGATTCTCCTGCTCCTCGGATGCTGCCTGACCTGCTGTGCTTTTCCAGCACCACACTCTTGACCAGCTTCACTATAGTGAGACAGCATATCTTGAAGTAAGGACATTGTATATCTACCCCCAATTTGACTAGTGAATCTGAAGAATGCCATACACAAGGATATTTTCTTCTGTTTCATGAGAAGTGAAATGCCAAGGCAGACATTGTAGCAAACCTGGAATCACACTTCAAAACCAGCTGCAGTACTGAAAAGATGTTGCATCATTTAACCCGCGTAGCTAAGTGAAGAACCAACTTTGTGTGATGTCTTACTTCAGCACCATAATTTTCACAGCACTTTCTAATTCCGATCAATCTTCACTCTTTCACATCCCCACTACTGCAGGAGATCCCACTTACTCATTCTATGCCAATGGGAGGTTTTAGCAATTAGAAACCCTTCCAGCTTTAGCTGCGCTATCAGCAGCTGCTGTTATTTTCACAGGATGTACAGCAGCATATCACAGTCACCTGGTTGCACATAAAAGGCTACGAACCCTACTTGTATTTATGAGCAAATTTCTTCATCCTGTTGCAATCCTAATTCTGATGTCCATATCTTGTAACTGATCATACAAATAATTATACAGCTCACACAAATGCACATGCCTTGGTTGAGTGACTCATTAATGAGCTCCAATTATTTTCTCTGTCTCTCGTTCTCTGCAGGGCAGCAATACACAAGACTGGAAGCTAACAGAAAAACGGACAACTTTAATTTGGGTCCAATTTTCATGGGAGTCTTGAAGATTATGGCATAAGCCTTCTCAGAACAAATGGGATGGAAGTCAGGAGAATTGGAACAGCAGAATCTTTGCTGTTTTCTCTTTTCTTCTATTTAACCTCACTATATGGCTGTTTCAGGAAGAGCTGATTATTTAATCTCAGCATTCTGTGACATCAAAGAAATTTCCACAGGATTCTAACATCTTATCATCCCTGATGGTAGTTGTTGTTGTCTGAAGTGTTATTCACAAGCCTGATCATGAGTTAAAATGCAGAGATCTGAAACAGAATGAAATGTGCTCAATGTGATCAATTTGTAAAGAAAGTGCATGCGATCATTTTCATTTTGACAAAAGGCAGAAGTTATAAAATTCCATTATTGTTCTATTTATCTGAGTTATGTAATTGAGGACAGGTAGCTTCACAATTTTGGTTGGAGTTTTCTAACTGATCTCAAAGGGTGAACAAATTCTAGCTGGGTTACTTCAAGGTAATCAAAATCAGTTATGCATTTGCTTCAGTCACTCTACAGAGAAAATTGTTTTGCTGTTATCCAATAGAAAGTTTACTAAGGGCATAAAGTAACATGAAAAAAGTGAGTACACCAAATAGAAGTGCTTATGCCAATACCATTATTAGAAACTTCAGGAGAACTTCTTGTCAGTTTACAACAAAGTTCATTTTATAAATTGCATACCTTTATTACTAAAGGCCATTAGCAGTGCTGCAGATAAAATGTTGTCAGATGCAAGAATCATCAGCAACCATTGAAACGCTATCAGTTCATGGACTTAACTGTGGCAAAATTCCCAAATTTAAGTTTAATTAAATTATCTCAACAATGTAAACTATGGCAAGGTAAGCGGCAGAATTAGGTGAGAAATCCGGTGATGCATATCTCAATGTCAGGAGTGTCTCACTTCATCTTATACGCATTGACCAAGTGGCGAGCCATGGTTCTTGCTAGGCAATGGTGAGTTACCAATGACAGGAGATTATTGCATGTTAAAGACCTTGTTAATGCTCACTAATATTCAATTTCTTGTTTGTGCTAAGCAAGCTAGATGCCAAGAATTCTCCACATGGAAGTCAAAGCTGGGAGCTGGTGACTTCAGTTCACCACTTGTTCCAAGGATTCCCATGTTAGACATTGACCACCAGTATTACAGAGCACAGTCCACAGGCACTAGCCCCATAGAGTCAAAGAGTCTTAACGATGTATAGCCTGGAAACAGACTTTTCCATCCAACCCGTCCTTGCCGATCAGATATCCTAACCCAATCTAGTCCCATTTGCTAGCACTTGGCCCATATCTCTCTAAACGTTTCCTATTCATATACCCATCCAGATGCCTTTTAAATGTTATAATTGTACCAGCCTCCACCACTTCCTCTGACAGCTCATTTTATATATGCATCACTCTCAGCATGAAAATGTTGCCCCTTAGTCCTTTGTAAATCTTTCCCCTCTCAACCTAAATCTATGCCCTCTAGTCCTGGACTCCACCACCCCAGGGAAAGGATCTTGTCTATTTACCCTATCAATGCCACTATTAATTTTATAAACCTCTATATTCACAGACATTGGCAACCAACATGTGCCAGCCCCTAAGAACTCTCATGGCACATATCTGATCCATTTACAGCTTGCTTCTGAATTTCAAGACTGTGCCTCTGACTGTAATGACAACTATCATTGTAATGCTGCAGCCAGGTCGCTATGTGCTTAGGGATATGCACTCAGTTCATGGACTTCACCATGCAACATCTCTGAACTCTTTACTTGCTGTCGTAGGCCTCACTCTGAGCCAACCTGGATGCTCACACCAACCTTGTCTTACATTGTCTTTTTGCACTTTGTTCCCTTAGCAAAGAAGCAAGGCTCATATTACTTCTGTCTTGCCCATGCTGAATTCATCTTATTTACTGTATATGCCTCCTTCAATTCTCCTTTCTACTCTCCTTTCGCAAGATGGCTCAAATACCTGACAAGCAAGTCCGCTTGGATACTTAGTGTCTTCAGCCTCGCTAATTGTTGTCCAGGCTATCATCCTGCTGTGCCATCACTATCATGTCCCTGCATGCTCCATGGGCACTATCCTCCTCCATCCTTCATCCACACAATTGGACAGTAGCAAATATCTGTATCATATTACGTCACCTTGCCTAGTGTCAAACTAAATCACCCATTGATTTGATCTTCAACCATCTGGCTTGCAGGTCTGGCTTGCCCATAATTGCACTGTTGGCATGCAGGGACGCACACACCTCATCTGCAAGGAATGTATTTTATAGTGCCTAGGTTGCTCTCTTAATGCAAACTTTGTCCCTACTTAGATGTTAGTAATACATGCAGCAAATACACTGCATGCAATTCAAGCAAATGCCCTTGTCTGAAAAGGAGCACTCCATAGTAGGATCAAGGAGACAGTGGCCAGTCAAGAGATACCATCAAAATCACTCAAAGGGTTTGTTCAGTTCCAGTCTTGGAGATTGACTCAGGTCATCAGGCATTTGATCCTACCAGAGATCGGTGGTCAGTGACTTTGCAGTCCGAGAATTGAGCTGTGATCAGTCTTGGCGAAAGTGAGTACTGCAGATGCTGGAGATTAGAATCAAGACTGTGGTGCTGGAATAGCACAGCAGGTCAGGCCGCATCAAGGAGCAGGAGAATCGATGTTTCGAGCAAAAGCCCTTCATCAGGAATTAGTCTTGCTGATCAAGTGCAAATAGTAAAGAGATTACGGTGGCATCAGTTGTGCTGTGCAGACATCAGTCCAAGGGCTGAGCTATACTCAGTCAGAACTGTCCTGCCAAATCCATTCTGGGGCTCAGCCATTGTTTGTCCTGGAGGTTTGTTCAGTAACGGTCAGATGGACCCCTGAGGAAAGGGCATCTCTTGTCTGGGGGTGGGATTCATTGCACTGGATTAGTAATGGGAATGGTTATGGTGAAGAGGGCAATTCTATATATAAAAGTAGTACGTTAGACCATAGGAGGAGATGGGGAAATCCATGAAGGGGTGGTCTCACAGGTCACAGGTCACTCAGGACTCTTCATGAGGAGAGTTTAGGGTCAACGAGGGAATAACACTTCGCAAGGCTGTAGATTCTGGGGAATAAACTGGGAACATTAATAGATAGGGGCTCAACAGAAATGGAAGGAGGGAGATTGAAGGGGTCACTGGGACAGTAACTCAAAAATGAACATGAAGAATGGGGGGATCATCTTGCTTCTGAAGGGGAGCCACTCACAAGAATGCAAGGTTGTAACCTTGTCGTCATTGACTAAATGACAACTGTGCATGTTCGGTTATTGCAATGACTGCACAAAACCAGCTGTCACCATGTGCAAAGTGAGCAGAGTGACTGGAGTCTTTTTCTTTTGGGATGAAATAATTTTATGAAAGTTTGAGGCTCTGCTAAAGGCATAATGACAGCAGGCAACAATCCACCAAGGAGGCTGAGGAAAAGGACGTGACCCTGGATGTATAGGCCCCTCTGATATTTTCTTCACCTTTCTGGAGAATTGTGAAAACACTGATTTAAGAACGTTCCAATTCATCATCATTGAATTATGTCATTTATTGGGGAAAACTTATGCTCAGAGCCACTGGGTGGCAAACCCATCCCAATGGCCATCAAAGTCAAAGCTACCCTGAATTTTTAAGCCAGCAACTCATTCCCAAGGAACAGTTAAGAACTTGTGTGACATCTTTCAATCCTTGGCCTATAAATGCTTCTGGGATGTCAGTGATACCATTTTCCCTAGATCACTGCCATGTCCCTCCCTCATGACATGGCGAATCAAGCATATTGGACAAGATGATTCTCCACCATTACTGGCTTCCCCCACATGTAGGACACTACTGACTGCACCCATATTGCATTGAGAGCACTCTATCACCAAACTGTAGAGTTCATCAATTGAAAAAGGCTTTCACTCCATCAATGTCAAACTATATGTGACCATTGATTCAAAGTGTAGGGATCTGTGCCAGATAAGCTGGGAACTACCATGACTCTAATATATTTAAGAAACTACATCCTTCCAAGTTTCTCTGATTGCACAATGATGCTTGCTGGGAAACAAGTACTACTCTTTTTCAAAATATGGTGAATGACACTCTTATGACCCCTCAGACTGATATAGTTCAAAGTATGCTTATGTTTCCACCAGAGCCATAGTGGAACAGAGATAAAGTATTGATGCTTGGTATACTCCAATAGTGACTTGCAATATAGGCATGTCCTCACATTATCATGTGAACAGCCAATGCTGAAACTGACCTTCACCTTTATCATTTTGTCTTCTTGCACACAGTCACCTTCTGAAAATGTTGTATTGTATCCTATCTGCGCAAACTCATCATTACTTGCAAATGAGAGCACACAATCTTGAGGATGGGTAGAGATCTGAAGTTGTTGTCCCTCCAATTTCAGGCATCTTGATAATCACCAGGAATGCACCTGATTCACTGAGAAGGAGCTCTTGAGGCTACAGATGTCAGTAATGATCTGTTGTGAATACCTGAACCTCTTGAGGAACTGTGTGCATCCATATTAAGAGAGCTGATCCTCTGTGGGTTTTATGCTGAATGGTGTTCAGCTCCTTCTGGTTGAATCTCCAATCTCCATTCTCTCTGTCCTGTGGAACAGTTTGTAGCTGAGGAGAAGCACGTCTGTGGAGGTGCTGGTGTTCCTCCTCCTGCTGTAGTTCAATTGGTGCCATTACTCCTCATGTGTCTCATCTAAAGTATGAGGTGGACTTCAGAATTCTGCCCCCACGCTGTGCTGAAGCCTAGTGGGAGGGAAGGGCAAACTTGGATAGCTGAATAACTTCCAAGAAGTTGACAAGTATCCATCAAACACATTCTGTGAAGGAATGCTATGAACAACATTCATCTTGGTCACAGTTGCAGCTAATCAATTTCCCTCTTCAATGCTTTCCAACTTGCCATTCTCACTGAAAAGAAAAGCACTCCACTTAGTACTTGCTCCACTTTATTACTTTTTAAAGACATAATGTTCAGAGCTACAAGTAAATAATGGTGTTTACCATAATAAGCTCCGCAGCTTGAAATTGCATTCGTGCTCAGCGTAACCACAGGCATAGTGAGCACAGAAGCTTAAAACTCCAGGACATATCATCTGATCTCACAAATGAGCTATAAAATGTTAAAGGCCCAATTCTGGTCTTTTTATGTGCTGTCTAGACTCTGACCATAACGATCTATATGAACAACTTTTACTTTCATGATGCAGTTTATTTAGTAAGCTTGAGTTGAAACCTATTGATCTACAGTTGAGTTTGACACAGTGGATGTAATCAGACGCATATACTTGAACCACATCAACTTAGAGATTTAGATTGCATAGCTCTGTGTTGGGACAAATAAAATCAGTACTGAAATTTCCAACAACACTGCCAAAAAATTTCAGATGCTGGCTTGAGACCCTTTTGATATGGCATTGAAGCATTGATGAGGAAGGGGTCCATAGGTGGTGTAAAGACCCCACAAGACTGAGAAAGGCGGAGAGCAGAGTAAGGTAAAAAGGTTGGATGTGAAATTTTGATTCCCTGATGTGGGGTTGAGATACAGAGATAAAACCAGTGACAATTTTGTGATGTATCAAGCATTAGATCAGCATGTGGAGGGATGATATTGGCAATAAGGATCATGAACTCTGGCATGAAGCCCTGTGACTTGAAAAGCTAAGTTATTGGTGAAGGGGATCATGGATTGAGTTCAGCGACAACAGTGAGTTATGTGAGATGGGTCTATGTTCCAAGGTAAGTTAATTATGTAAATGTAGACCCAATTCAGAGGGCTGAATTGTGTTTTGGTGGAGCACAGTTTGCTTTGGGTTAGAATTATCATAGAATCATACAGTACAGAAGAGACCTTTTGGCCCATCAAGTCTTTAACACCAAAGCTACACTAAATCTACTCTAGTCCACCATTGGACAGTAGAACCATGGCACAACCACCAAATGAAGGAGCAGCGCTCCGAAGGCTAGTGCTTCTAAATAAACCTGTTAGACTATAACCTGGTGTTGTATGATTTTTAGCGCTGAAAGTTATGACATTTCATCAAAGTATTTTTTAAAGGGTGTCAACTAGTCTCCCAGGCAAGGCACACTCTATGGGCACTGGCCATACTCACCCCACATCCACAGACATTGTCATCCAACATGTGCCAACCTCTAAGAAACTTGATAGCACATCTCTAACACACTTACAGGACACATTTACACTTCAGCATTGTAAATTGAGCTGCACTGACAACTATCATTGGAATGCTACAGCAAGGACATTGTGCATTCAGGGATATGGATCAAGCTAATTGGTCTAGCTAGATGCTCACCACGTCTCTTTAACAGGCAATGGATGCAGAATCTTTAAATATTTTTAAGGCAGAGATAGACTCTTGATTACCAAGGGGATGAAACATTATCAGGGATTTGCAGCAATGTAGAGTTGAGGTTAAAATCAGATCAGCCATGATCTTTTAGAATGGCTGAGCAGACTGTAAGGGTGGAGTGGCCTTCCCTTGTTTCTCTTTTATATATTTGTATGATGTGGAAATGCCAGAGTTGGACTGGGGTGGATAAAGTTGAAAATCTCACAATACCAGGTTGTAGTCCAACAGGTTTATTAGAAAGTACAAGCTTTCAGAACACGGCTCCTTCGTCAGATAGCTAGGAGGGCAGAATCATAGGACACAGTATTTATTAATAAAAGATCAAAATATCATACAACTGATGCAATGTAATAGACAATACTAGATGGCTGTTAAGTCTTTAATCACTTAGAATGGGGATGCAGGTTTCGATTGCTTCATTTGTAAAAAGGTTACTTCTCAGTTCAGACAACGCATTAAAGGTTTGAGTCTATCTGTGTCCCAACCTGGAGTCAGACTGGTTTTATTTCCAGAGTAGGAGTTTCTAAAATATCACATGGACTGACTGACTGCCAGATTGTGTGATTTTTGAGCAAAATAGAATGTGTCTTCAAATACAAATCTGCAAATGCAAATTCGCCCCCAAGACTAGTGTGTGTGTGTGTGTGTGTGTGTGTGTGTGTGTGTGTGTGGCTAGTTGTTCCAGGTAATGTGCATAGTCAGATATGGTAGAACCAGATGTGAAGGACAAATTAGGGGCAGTTAATGGTGCATGTTTGAGATACATTGCTGGATCTTAAGGCGAGAATCCCTCCAAGTGTGCGGATGACACAAAGTTTGGCCAGGTAGTTGACTGTGAGGAAGAAGATCTCAGGTTATAGGAGGATATAAACAGATTGGTCAGAGGGGGCGGATCAGTGGCAGATGGAATTGTTAAAGCTTGTACACCTTCTTCAAAAGGTATCTGAGCTTTCTTTTACGCTTTGACGATTTACTATATCATCAGTTATCGGTTCTGTTGAATATTTACTCATTTTGCCATCTACTATTGTGAGATTCAAAGCCAATTCCTAGAACATTAGCCTAGGGTTCTGATTTATTAATCTAGTGACATTACCACTATGCTGACACTTTCCCCAACTAGGATTGCTTTCCCTTGATGACTTTAATGTCTGTAAATAGCAACAATGCCTTCTCACAGGCAAATAGATAATTTTGCACTTTTCATGGCCTAATAAATAATATTTGTTCTTTTCCAAAACTTTTCAAATGAAATATTATGCCTGCAACCTTAATAAATTCTTGGCATCAGATCTGTCATTTAAATTATTAATCTCCCACTCTTATTTCAGTCTCAAAAATTTTCTCTCTTTCTGTTATACCCCATCTGCTTCTGCTGGATTGTAAACTGGTAGCATATGGGTTTTGGTATCAGTGTGTGAAAATGTTTGATGACTAACTTGTCAATATTTCTGTACCCATAATTTTATTTTAAAACTAGGATGAAAAAGAGAGATCCTGAGGTACTAATGGGAGTTTGTTTGCATTGAGAGAGTTTAAAGAGCAGATAGAAAAAGCATTGAAGAGGATTTTATTTCGAAGGATCAGGTTTGATTTAGTTACTCCTTAAGTGAAACATCCAAAAGTTGAATACTTTTGATTTCAGTTCACCAAAGTCCTGGTTGTTGTTGGATGTAAGAACACTGCTCTCCTGAAGTGAGAAGTTCATGCAGGAAAGTTAGAAATACATTATCTCAATGTTGGGATATTAGTTTTGGAAGTTCCAGACCAGAAGTGCTTAGTTAGAACCCTGAATGAATTATTCAAAGTTTTGAAGGTTTAAACTCAGATGTTTGAATATTAAAGGAAGAGGCTATCAGACTCTCAAGACGTAGAACTGAAAGTAACAATTAAGTGAAACCGACAGATGTGATAGAGAAGGGAATTCTTTTTAGTATTTGAGTACCATAAATGGATGCTGTTGACGAAGATGGAATATTTTGTTTTCTTCTGTGTTTGGAAATCTTTCAAATTGTGTTGTATGAATATAACATTGTTAAATTTATTTTATTATGTTTTCTTTTCTGTTAGAAGCTTCTACTTAATTACTGAAACTAAAACTGCAGAATTGCTCCCTTGGATATCTACCTCATTAGACAAAAAAATGCGATCAAACTAAATTTCAATCTGATATCTGACTTGTCTATTAATAACATCAGCTAGGATTGTAACATTTCTTATACTGACCCTCTGACTGGGAATGCTCTGAGAGATCCTCAATTGCCATTAGAACCTGTAACTGTCAAGCATGATTTATCTTTAACCCCATTCTTGCCAACAGTGCTTCTGCTGAGTTTCTTCTTACCAGGTCTAAAGCAAAGGCTTTAGCCTGTAGCACTGTTTCTCCTTTGTTGATTTTTTCCACAAATTCCTGCTGTTTGCATCTACCCTCTGTCTGCTTGAGTAGTTCTTATAGTGGTCAAGTCTTTAAAGCTATAAACTCACTCGGACTTCTGGAAGCATCACTGAGTCCAATAGATTGTATTTCACCATCGCAGATTCTGGTAATAATGCTGATCATCATGTGGTATTTGTGGGTAGAAAGATGTCACCAATATCCATCTTTATTGGGTCTCAAAGGCATATTTGGTTTATAGTAACTGAGCAATAACCACATGTAAATCTTTAATAAGAGGTTCTTGCCTTCACAAGAGTAATTTATTTCATGATAGCGATTAAGTAAAAATTACAATAACTAGTTCGAAATTGTTACTAAGATTATTGCAAAACATCAATGGTAAAACTTTCCATGTTAAGGTCTGGAATTGTCTTTCCAATTATCTTCAACCAAGATTAAATAACATCATTAGCATCAGTAGAGCATAAAGCAAGAAAGCACCAATAAAATATTGGTTTGGCCTTTGCTGGAATACTCTTCCTAGTTCCAGACACCCAATTTTAGAAAAGATAAAGTTAGAAATCACACAACACCAGGTTATAGTCCAACAGGTTTATTTGGAAGCACTAGCTTTTGGAGCGCTGCTCCTTCATCAGGTGGGCAACAACTGCCTGATGAAGTGGTGCTCCAAAAGCTAGTGCTTCCAAATAAACATGTTGGACTATAACCTGGTGTTGTGTGATTTTTAACTTTGTCCACCCCAGTCCAATAGCAGCATCGCCAAGTCTTAGAAAAGATAGGCATTATTAAGTATGTATAGACACTGGAGAAGTTGCAGAAATAATTCATAAGAATGATTTCAGAGGTGAAGAACTTCAGAAATGTGGATAGATTAGAGAAGCTGGGCCTGTTGTTGGAGAAAAGAAGATTAAGTGGAGATTTGACAAAACTGTTCAAAATCTTGAAGGATCAAGCAGACTGATTTATGGTGATTGGTGAAAGAAGCATGTGACATGAGCAGAAACCTTTTCATGCAGCTATTTTTACAACAAGGAATGCACTGCCTTTGAGTTTGGTGGAGGCAATTTTAAATGAGGCCTTTACAAGGTAATAGTTCTGAATGAGTAATATTTATGTTATAGGTGCGTAGAATTTTCTAGGAGAAAGTGAGGACTGCAAATGCTGGAGATCAGAGTCAAAACTGTGGTGCTGGAAAAGCACAGCAGGTCAGGCAGCAGGAGAGTCAATATTTCAAGCAAAAGGGCAAATGCTCGAAACGTCAACTCTCCTGCTTCTCAGATGCTGCCTGGCCTGTTGCGCTTTTCAGTGCCACACTGTATAGCCTAGGATGTTCTGCCGGGAGAGGAGGTAGAATGTTTAAGAGGCATTTAGACAGACAATGAATGAGCAGGGAATAGAGAGATATGGACCATGTGCAGGCATCGTTGGCTGAAGGGCCTGTTCCTAAAGGAGAATTGGTGAGAGCAACCTTATCCAGAAACAGACATTGTTGGCAAAACTCAACCAGTTCTGGTGAAGAATCACCAGGCTTGAAACATTACCTCTGCTTTCTCCCCTCTAATTTTCCACCACCAGTTTCTGTACATTGTTTCAGATCTCCAGCATCTGCAGTTCTTTGTTGTATCACCCAGTACTATATATGGACAAAGATGGCAAAAACCACAAAACATCAGCAATAGACATCTGGTGAAAATGCTACAACCTTCAAAAGAGAATGTGAAAATTATCTGAAGAGAGAAAGAGAATAAATACAATTAGAGCCACAGGAAAAGACGACAGAGTGGGACTGAGTTGTTCTTGCAGAGAGTGGTCATGGACGTAATTGGTGAAATGGTTTCCTTCAGTACTCAAATCATTCTGTGATTTAACTGGACCAATACAAGGATATCCTCAGGCCAGGGAGAAAAGGAGACAAACAGACCAGCCTCCTGCTGATAGCTGCTATTCTATAACTTCACTTAATAGGTCATTTACATGTGCTGACATTTATGATGATAGAATCTGGCTGGTCTGCGATGTCAACAATGAATAAATAGCCTCATACTTGCTACCATGGCTTATACAAGAATATCAGCAATAGCCAGTGCTTGCAAGTGAAGAAAATAAAATAAAATTTGAAAAGGAAAACATTTAAATCATTTTGCTCTTTAATGTGTAGATAAAATCATTTTCAGTGATGACACTTATCAAACAGGTTGTTCCTTTTTGTAACAGTTTGTGATCTTTGCATTTTGTACATCCTGATTGCATTATTACTTCACTGAGATCCTTTACATATTTCAATAATTTACTATTTACTCTTGACAGTGAGCTGTCTTTCACAGAGCAGGTCTTTAAGTGAAACAATTTCAGTGAATTATTCTCTTTTCTTTCTCTTTAGAATTTGCAATGCCAGAAACAATCCTTCACAATCCTGATTGTCCAGTTGGATTTTTTCCATGTGGCAATCTCTCAGTCTGTATACCACAGTCATCACATTGCAATAAAGTTAAAGACTGTGAAAATGGAGCTGACGAGGAAGATTGTGGTAATGTACTTTTGATCATCTAAAATGGAATAGTACATCAAGCCTGTTATTTACATTGCATTTAATTCCAGTTTGAGAAAAAGCTTTGAGGAACAATTACAATAATGTGACATGTTACATTTTTTTTGGTTAACTGCTTATTTAGTGGAAGTTGTTGCAAAATTGCAAGATCCTACAAAATGGTGTATTTACTCTGCACAGGATGAATATAGTACAATTTCTTATTTATCCACTTGCCACCCCTTCCCCCATAAATTTGATCAAAGCAGAAAATTTTGAAGTCAGTTTAACTGTCTTTAACTGATAGCCCCCTTTGTTGTTCAAAACATACCTTTTCACAATGAATTCTGAATATAATTCTGTCCATGCATGCTTTTACAACAATGATTTAGAATTAAATTAAACAGTTTTAAAATCTAAACCATTATCTCCAGATTTTGATTATACATGCTGTTGAAGAATTAGTGTCTACTGGGTCTCGGAATGGATTCCGTTAAGAAATGGTAGAGTCATAGCGACTTGCAGCATGGAAACAGACCATTTGGCCCAACCTGACCATGCTAACCTGGTTACCCAATTTGAACTACTCCCACTTGCCTGCATTTGCTTTCATGTTGAATCATCACGGATTCACTGTGAATTAATACCTATAAAGGATAATGGCTTAGATCTTCCATTAGGAAGACAGTCATTGCAGAAAAATAAACTAGAAGTTCTTGTCAGGACCATATGGAACTCACAATACAGTTGACTCCACAGGACTTGCCCAGGAAATTGAAATTTTCAATTGGCAATTATCTGGCATCTGAAGCTTTCCAAATAAAAGTTCCTGAACCTTGACTTATAGAGTTGGAGATTTTCGAAAATTTGGTCTTACTTGCCATACTGATCAGGCAGGGCAGGTTAGAGAAAGATAAACCTACTCTAATTCTTGGCTAATAATGAAATTGAGCCCCAAGTCCCCACTAAAGCCAATCCCTGACGACCCGCTTGACCATCCCAGACAGCCAACAATTCCCCAACCAATTTCATAATACCTACCATTCACCTTGCTTCACTAAAGGGCATTAGTGAACCAGATGAGTTTTTATGACAATGGTTGCATATTTGCAAACAGACAATCTTATTTTTTTATTCCGGATTTTTTTTACTTTCAAATTCAATAACAGGCTACAGGGTTCTTTTTATTCTCTAATGGGACATGAGCATTGCCGGCTGGACCAGCATTTATGGCCCACTCCTAGTTGCCCTTGAGAAGCTTATGGAGAACTTCTGTCTTGAACTGCTGCAGTAGGTAGACGCATAATGTTATTAGGGATGGAATTCCAGGATTTTGACCCAGCAACAGTGAAGATATGGCAATGTATGTTCACATAAGGATGGTGAATGGCTTGGAGGGGAACTTGAAGGTGGTAGTGTTCCTGTTTCTTTGCTGCCCTTATTCTTCTATTTGGAAGTGGTTGTGTATTTGGAAGATGGTATATGAGGATCTTTGAATTTCTGCATTTCATCTTTTAGGTAGTACACAATGCTCTTACTGAGCATCAGTGGTGGAGGGAGTTGGTGTTTGTGGAAGTGGTGTCAATCAAGTGGGCTGCGTTTTCCTGGATGGTGTCATCACACTCGATGTGTGCCTAATAGATAGTGGACAGGCTTTGGGGAGTCAGGACATGAGTTATTCGCCATAGTATTCCTAGGTTCTGACCTGCTCCTGTAGCCGCTGTACTTATGCAGCTAAGCCAGTCCGGTTTCTGGTCAATGATAACCCACAGGATGTTGATGGTGGGGATTCAGTGATGGCAACACCATTGAATGGCAAGGGGCAGTGGTTTGAATGTCTCTATTGGAAATTGCCATTGCCTGGCATTTGTGTGACATGAATGTTATTTGCCATTTGTCAGCCCAAGCCTAGATATTGGACAGATCTTTTTGCATTTGAACGTGGGCTGCTTCAGTATCTGATGAATGCAAATAATGCTGAACATTATGCAATAATTGGTGAATATTCCCACTTCTGACCTTATGATGGAGGGAAGGTCATTGATGAAACAGATGAAGATAGTTACACCTAGGACACTACCAGCGGAACTCCTGCAACAATGTCCTGGAGCTGAGATAGCTAACTTCCAACAACCACAGCCATCTTCCCATGTGCCAGGTATGACTCCAACCAGCTGACAGTTTGTCCCCTGATATTTATCAATCAGTTTTGCTGGGCTCCTTGATTGAATGTGCCCTTGATATCTCACCTTACCGTCCTAAAAATGAATAATTTCTCTCAACTCTGTCTTCAATTAATTAGCCAATCCTCTTACCAAAGTGGTATAGTACCCTGACACCATGGGCTGTTGTTTAGTTACCTAATGTGCAGTATCTTGTGTGATTTACGGCTCAGTAGTCCTCCATCTAGGGGGTGCTTTTCCTGCTAAATGGTACTTTGCTTCATCCATGTACCAGCAGCGGATGCAGTGAACACAATGCTTGTGCAGCAAGCAGACTGCCAGGTCTCCAACTCTTCGGGGATTGGTTATCAGTTAGGTTCTTGGAAGTACTCCTCAGTCAGGAAATCCCAGCACAGTAAGTCGAGGGCAACCTCTCATGCTAGTCTGGGGATTGACCACATGAGTCATCAAGTTAGGGTGTTTTCTGTTAGGGGTCAATGCTCTGCAATACAGGGAGGGAGCCATGTCAGTCCATTTGGTGCATAGTGGCCAGTCCAGGAGGAGGAAGAATGTGGTCAGGAAGGTGTACAGGTCTCATTCAATGTTTTGGGCACATTTTGCCAACAGATGTTCAGTCAATGTTGCAGGCAACAGTTAGTTCCTTGGGTTGCAGTTTCAGAAACTATGGAGAGAAAAGGATAAAAAGAATTGATGGGGTAGGGTAAGAAATAGAGACTGAAGCCCTGTCACTGAGTTTGACAATTTGAGACTGGGGGCTGCAGGCTCTGGGCACAGGTGCAATACAATTTGAACATGGGTGGAGAGGTAACTGGATTTTGATGGGGGTCAATTGTAAGACATGGCTGGGAAAGGTTTAGTGAGAGAGAGAGTGTGTGTCATCAATAGTCAGTTGTACCCTGACTTCAAGGCGGGCCCACAAATGACAATACCAGATATGTTCATTGCAGGCGTAGGTTTAGGGTGAGAGGGGAAAGATGTAAAGGGACCTAACGGGCAACTTTTCATGCAGAGGATGGTGCGTGTATGGAATGAGCTGCAGAGGAAGTGGTGGAGGTTGGGACAATTACATCATTTAAAAGGCATTTGGATAGCTGTATGAACAGGAAGGATTTGGAGGGATATGGGTCAATTGCTGGCAAATAGAACTAGATTAATTGAGGATACCTGGTCAGCATGGATATGTTGGACTGAAGGGTCTGTTTCTGTGCTGTACAGCTCCATGATTCTATATACATGGTGCTGGGCAAGAGGGATAGATAGGCACAAACAGATGTAGAAGTGTTAAATAGGGAACTTGTAGAAGTGTGAATCCTATTGAGTTGACAGGATGGACTACTCGGAGGGGGACATATAACGACTCATTGATATGGTCAGACTGAGGCCATGGGCCACGGGAGGAGGAGTGCTAGTTGTCACCTTCTGTTGTGCTGGAAATTGAAAATGCACAATGACCATACTTGGAGTGGGTGAGGCAAGTAACTTGACCTTTGAGGGAGGCGGCTGCAGAGGGCTTTTAAAGGGGAGCAACGTAGGTCATGTGCCCCTAAAAGGTCTAGTGCATAGTCATGTAGAATGCATACTCCCTAGTCGCTCTGCACTATTGACCCTCTCTGAAGGTGGTGAAAGTGAGTACTTCATTTTTTGATGGAAGGTGAGATTGATGAAGGACTTTGGTCCAAAAAATTGATTGTCCTGCTCCTCAGATGCTGCCTGACTGGCTGTACTTTTCCAGCACTACACTCTGAAGGTGGTTCCTCCCTGGCATGCTTTTCAGTGTGTTGGTGTGGACTCATTGGGCCAAATGGCCTGTTTCCACACTGTAGGGATTCTATGGAATTAGCAGTTGCTGGACAATTCTTTGGCAGTTACACCTTAAGGGATTTAAAGGGATCATCTGAGAGGGCCATTGGTGCCAGCAGCCCTCAAAATCATGTGGACACTTTGTTCCCCCAATTATAGCTGGTATTGGTAGACCTGTGCACAAACCTCACCCCAAGAGGCTTCTTGTTTGGCCATAACCTGCTGCCAAATGGTATGACAATGTATTGAGCACCTACATCGAGAGACTCGGTAGCAGGTAAAACTACCTGTTTCTGTCTTTCTGTCCTGTCTTTGGACTGGTATCCAGTGAGTAGTGAATTGTTGTGGGAAGGGCATGTGGAAAGAATGTTTCCTCTTGCAGGAGAATCCAGAATGAGGAACACTGTTTCAAAGTAAAGGGTCGCTCATTTAAGACCGAGAGGAGAAGAAAGTATGTCACAGAGGGCACAGATACCTTGGAACTCTCGTAATCAAAAAACTATGGAAGTAGAGTCTTTTAATATTTTTAAGAGATAGATGGATTCTTAAGAAGCAAAATAGTGAAAGGTCAGGAATATGGAATGATCAGATCAATCATGATCTTATTAAATGGCGCAGCAGAATGAGCAACCAACTCCTGTATCTAGTTTATATGTATATGTTCATTTGGCTACTATTGTCTTGTACTTTTATTTCCTTCTCATGAACACCCAGGTCACATTGAATCGAGGGATCGTAGAGTAATCAAATCTAGCCAAACAGATTGTTCCATTTACAAAAAGTCCCTGACCAACATTTCACCAGTCCAACTCAAACCTACTGAATCACACATTAACTATGTATGAATGCAGCCAAACATCATGAGAAAAGAACAAACACTTAATTGAAAATTAATCAACATGCTTCCTAACTCACAAATGTGAAAATCACTCATGTGACACCAGGTTTGACTAATTTGTCTTTTAAAATTTCTTTTGGCTACATTGGCTTGCTACCAGTTATGTTGGAGTCAGGCTGTTAACCTTTATACCAGTTTATCTGGTATGATTTTGGCCAGGCATCCTCTGATCAACAGAGGCCAAGACAGCACTGATGTAGTGGCTCTCTCCTGCACAATGGCAGGAGCTCAGTCAGTGACATTTGGACATACTTGACTTAATGGCAAAGGGATTAGGAGAATTTGTCCCATGAGAATCACTTTGAATTGCTTCCTAATGGTTTCAGTTTATCCATCACTATGAGATCCATTTTGTCCTTCTGCTTTCCTAAGAAATCAAGACCTGCATTTGACTCCAGTCTCCTCATTCCCCTCTCATCATGCTCTGGACACCTGAGCACAAAGACATGATTAAATGCAGGTCAAAATGCACACCCAGTATATCAGCAGGGTGCTTCTGGGTTTAGTTCTCCACAATAGATTTTTTTGGCCATGGATACTGGGCCAGCATTTATAAGGTTGTATAATGTTCTGGTCAGGCTACATTTGGAATATTATGAGCAGTTTTGGGCTCTTTATTTGACAAAGCATATGCTGGTATTGGAGGGGATCCAGAGGAAGTTTACAACAGTGATTCCAGGGATGAAGGACTTGTGATTTAAGGAGCAGTTGAGGACTCTAGGAAAGTACTCAATGGAGTTTAGAAGGATGAGGGGGGGTGTCTTGTTGTAACTTACTGTATTCTGAGAGGCCTGGATAGATTGGACATGGAGAAGATGTTTTCCATTTGTAGGAGAAACTAGGACCTGAGGGCACAGCCTTAGGATGAAGAAATGACTTTTTAGAAATGAGATGAGTCATACAGTTATAGGAGATGTATAGCATGGAAACAGACCCTTCAGTCCAACTTGTTCATGCTGGCCTGAAATCCTGAACTGATCCAGTCCTATTTGCCAGCATTTGGCCCGTATCCCTCAAAACTCTTTCTATTCATGAATTCATTCAGATTCCTGTCTGAAAACTCAACCATATTTCCACATACCTCTCACTGTCAGTTCAGCTTCTGCTACCTGATGAACAATTCCTAGACTTGTCTTCAGACTAGGGCTTAGTCTGTAGTTCACTTCCAACACACCTTAGAGAGCCAGGGGCTCTGTCTGCCTCAGTCTCTAACTGCAGGTCCTGTGACTGTGATGTACTCACTATTGTGTGGATCCTGTGGAGCTGACACTCAGCCATACTCATTGAACTGTGTGTACTTGTGCTGTGTTATCTACAGAACAAGGATGTGACAAGGCACTTTCTGAGGTTTTATCTCCTCAGAGGCTATTAATGGTCCCTTTGACTAGCAACTGTATTCGCTGATGTTTGTTCTGTGGTGGGGTAAAACGAGGAAAATCTGAGGCAAGTTTGGAGAGACCCACAACCTCAAAACTGGTACTGGTACCATTGGCAGCATTCAACATTGAGATTCCCTTCCTCCCTGAATTGTGCAAGCCTTCAAAATTAAAAAATCTTCAATGCCAATTTCCAGCCAACTTCCCCAGTTTCAAACACACTCCTAATACCACCTCCTTCAGCAGTTTTGCATGAGAAAGACATGCATCCTTGGAAGTTCACCACACATAGGAGGCTTCCAGGAATCTTTGTAATAGTTCAAAGGATTTAATCCTTAAATTAACAGATTTAAGGATTACCTGGGTGGCTGTGACCAATGCTTGGTTCATGGTGTGGCCTTTCCGGCTGCCCTGCCTTTCAGCTCTGCCTGGCTGTGCTGCCATCATTCTCCTCAGTGGTTGGCAGGTTTCCAATCAGGCAGCCCTTAATTAGCCACTAGACAAGTTAAAAAGCATGCGGCACTGCTAGGCTGAACTCCCATCCAGGACCAAGCCGCATTAAACTTAGCCCTGTTGTATGTTTATGTTTCTATCTTCAATGATTCTAAAGGGTTAAGAAAATCAAAGTTGAGAAATACCATTGAAATTCACCTAGTATATTAACTCAGGCATTGTTAGTGTTTAATTTAATTTCAATTACACTAATATGTTTGTTCTTACCTTCCTTGTTAAGTTATTGTAAATGTATGATATAGATATATATTATGAATAAATGTATTTTAGCAAGATTATTTTTTGAATTTTTTGGGCGGCACGGTGGCCCAGTGGTTAGCACTGCTGCCTCACAGCGCCTGAGACCCGGGTTCAATTCCCGACTCAGGCGACTGACTGTGTGGAGTTTGCACGTTCTCCCCGTGTCTGCGTGGGTTTCCTCCGGGTGCTCCGGTTTCCTCCCACAGTCCAAAGATGTGCGGGTCAGGTGAATTGGCCATGCTAAATTGCCCGTAGTGTTAGGTAAGGGGTAAATGTAGGGGTATGGGTGGGTTGCGCTTCGGCGGGTCGGTGTGGACTTGTTGGGCCGAAGGGCCTGTTTCCACACTGTAAGTAATCTAATCTAATCTAATATGTTCTAAATTCATTTTAACTAATTTCCTTTTCTGTCTTCTTGTCCAAATTCTTAGCTAACCTCAGCGTAATCAATTGATACCTTATAATTTTGTATTTAATCCGGGAAAACAAACATGTTATTATAACAACTTCAAATGCATATTTGTATCTTAAAGTTATTGAAGAGCTTTCTGTTATCATTCTAGATGATATTTCTGGCCTGGCAGGTGTACTTGAAAACCTTTTCACTTCAACTTACAATGAAAACATGTCAGAAGATTGCTGTAAGTGATTTAGATTTTAGTCTTAAACATCAGTTCTCAAAAGAAGCATCTACCACTTCCTCACGTGTGTTTGTTTTTAACCCAGTGAATCTAGAATCTTATTTCAGATATTAAATTTTGGCAATCATTCCAATGCCAGAAGTTAATTAAATGGATTTTCCATAGACCAATTCTGCTTTTCTTTAATCCCAGCCCTGGAGATTGGATCCTTTAAATATTTGGGCAGGCACCGACATATGCAACAAAATAATAAACACATTTGACCCACTGAGGAAATGTAATCTCACAGTACCATTCAAGATCCAGGAGGAAATGTAAGTGGCCATTTGGGCTGAAGAGAAGATTAAAAAGTAAATTATGTTCTTAAGTAATCACCTTAGGCAGAGAGATCAGTTGCTATTTTCCTTTTTATTTTGAGGCTGACTTCAAGCTCATATATCTCTCACTGAGCCAATGAAGGACACTTCAGGTAGTATTTCCCAGGAATAACTAATGTGGTAGTAATTCCACTTGAAGATAATTTAGCTAGCACATTTGTAAGTATAATTTCTAATCTCTTTTTAAACAATAATCCTGATTATAGGACCACTCCATAGAACTTCACATATCCTAAATTTCACGAAGAAGTGAATGGAGCAGTTTACTTGTGAGATGTCTACTTGCTAATCAAAGGAAATATTTTTTCTCCTCAATAGTCAGTTGATTTCTTATTTTGGGCTAAATCATTCTGTTCAAACCATGTATAAAGAAGAAACTAAAATTTTAAAATACTTATGATAGATAAGACTATGGTAATAGGACTTTGTGGGGTTAAGAAATCAAATTTAGTTTTAAATTTAGTGCAGACAATTTTCAGATGTCTAATTCCATGGGGATTTGACAAACGCTTTCATGAAATCCATTCAATAGCCAACAAATTATTAGCCAGCAATCCTTATTTCCATGTTGTTAGCAAGCTGTTCATGCATTTTGAACAGGTCACCAATCAGAGATAGATGGAAATCTTGTGGTTAGATCATGAATCTATTAATAAAAGAATGAAGGAAAAGCAATTTTGGGGACTGACTGAGGATCATAAGTTGATTTTTCTTGAATGGTTTAACAGATCCCTTTTAAAATTATTGAGGTTTCAAAGTGATTTAAGTCTTGTTTATTGTGAATGTGTCACGCTGCTTCAATGCCTGTTATCCCTGAATGGAGTGTTTGTAATGCACTGTCTGCCAATTGTTGTGTAAAAATGATTATTACTGGCATATGACTTTAATTTAGAATAGTTATATAAAATAATTTAAAGTAGAATCACAGAATTGTTACAACACTGAAAGATGCCTTTTGGTGAGTGAGTCTGCACCAGCTCCCCACATTAGCAGTTCACCCGAGTATCATTTTCCTACATTCAACCTGTAACCTTGCACATTCTTCCTTTTCAGTTAACAGTCCAATTTCCTTTTGAATACCCAGTTGAACAAAACTGTCAGGTAGTGGAAAGGTTTCTCCTCATTTCATTTTTGCTTCTTTAGCTAATTACTTTGAAACTGTGTCCTCTCATTCTCAATCTTTGTATAAATGGAAAGTGTTTCTCTTTATCTAGTCTGTCCAGGTGCCTCATGATTTAAAAACCTGTCAAATCTCCACTTGGGGTTCTATGTTCTGATTAAAACAACCCCAACTTCTCTAATTCATATTGATATGTGAAGTGCTTGATTTCTGCAGTAGTTCTCATGAATCTTTTCTGAACACTGTCCAATGTCTTCACATCTTCAGTGATCAGAACTAGATGCAATACCTCAATTGAGGCCATATTAATATCATGTACAAGTTCTAAGGAATGGCCTAAAGAATTTCATAGCAGTTTAATTAGACATAAAAAGACAATGAACCAAGGAGATACTTGGACAGATGACCAAAAATGTGACTAAGGCCACAGAGATAGGCCTTAAAGGAAGAGAAAGATGTAGTAACATTAAGGAAGGCAATTCCAGAACTTGAGGCATATACAGCTGAATGCATGGTCATCAATGTTCACAGAAAATTGAACATGATGTACGCAAGAGAGCAGAATTGGAAAATACAGTGTTCCGGAATGGATGTGGGGAAAGGTGGTGGTGAGCGGTTTTTAAATGTTGAATAAAACTTTTGCCAGTGTCTTTGGGAATCTGTCAGTCCATTTCAAGATCCACCCAAAAACTCAATCTGGTTAACTAGTGGGACTTCTTAAAGACAGTTGAATGCCTTACCTTATTGTGCTACATTAAATAGACAGACAAAAATAATCTTCTAGTGTAGTTTAATTTAATTGAACCTGACTGAGTATCCCTACACTAGTCAGGTACATTTTAGGTTAGAGTGGTGCTAGAAAAGCTTAGCAGTTCAGGCAGCATCCGAAGAGCAGTAAAACTGATGTTTCATTCAAAAGCCCTTCATCAGGATTACAGGCAGAGTGCCTGAAGGGTGGAGAGATAAGTGAGAGGAGGGTGGGGGTGGAGAGAACGTACCATAGAGTACAACAGGTGAGTGGGGGAGGCGATGAGGGTGATAGGTCAGGGAGGAGGGTGGAGTGGATAGGTGGAAAAGAAAATAGGCAGGTAGGACAAGTCATGGGGACAGTGCTGAGCTGGAAGTTTGGAACTGGGGTGAGGTGGGGGAAGGGGAAATGAGGAAACTGTTGAAGTCCACATTGATGCCTTCGGGTTGAAGTGTTCCGAGGTGGAAGATGAGGTGTTCTTCCTCCAGGCATCGGGTGGTGAGGGAGCAGTGGTGAAGAAGGCCCAGAGTGGGAGGGGGAGTTGAAATGTTGGGCCACAGGGTGGTGTGGTTGATTGGTGCGGGTGTCCCAGAGATGTTCCCTAAAGCGCTCTGCTAGGAGGCGTCCAGTCTCCCCGATATAGAGGAGACAGCATCGGGAGCAACGGATAGAATAAATGATATTGGTGGATGCGCAGGTAAAACTGTGGAAGGCTCCTGTAGGGCCTTGGATGGAGGTGAGGAAGGAGGTATGGTCACAGGTTTTGCAATTCCGGCGGTGGCAGGGGAAGGTGCCAGGATGGGAGGGTGGGCTGTGGGGGTGGGGGGGGGGGCGGTGGGGGCGTAGACCTGTCCAAGTAGTCATGGAGGGAAAGGCAGAAAGGGGTGGGGGGGGAAATATATCCCTGGTGGTGGGGTCTGTTTGGAGGTGGCAGAAATGTCAGCGGATGATTTGGTTTATGTGAAGGTTTCTAGGGTGGAAGGTGAGCACCAGGGGCGTTCTGTCCTTGTTACGGTTGGAGGGGTGGGGTCTGAGGGCGGAGATGCGGTATGTGGGCGAGATGCGTTGGAGGGCAGTTTTAACCACGTGGGAAGAAAAATTGCGATCTCTAAAGAAGAAGGCCACCTGGTGTGTTCTGTGGTGGAACTGGTCCTCCTGGGAGCAGATACAGCAGAGGTGGAGGAATTGGGAATACGGGATGGCATCTTTTCACGTGGTAGGGTGGGAAAAGGTGTAATCCAGGTAGCTGTGGGAATCAGTGGGTTTGTAAAAATTGTTGGTGTCAAGTCGATCGTCATTAATAGAGATGGTGAGGTCCAGGAAAGGGAGGGAGGTGTCAGAAATGGTCCAGGTAAATTTAAGGTCAGAGTGGAATGTGTTGGTGAAGTTGATGAATTGCTCAACCTCCTCGCGGGAGCATGAGGTAGTGCCAATGCAGTCAACAAGGTAGTGGAGGAAGAGGTGGGGAGTGGTGCCAATGTAATTATGGAAGATGAACTGTTCTACATAGCCAACAAAGAGACAGGCATAGCTGGGGCCCATGCGGGTGCCCATGGCCACCCCTTTGGTCTGGAGGAAGTGGGAGGATTCAAAGGAGAAATTGTTAAGAGTGAGGACCAGTTCGGCCAAACGAATAAGAGTGTCGGTGGAAGGGTACTGTTGGGGACATCGGGAGAGGAAGAAACGAAGGGCTTGGAGGCCCTGGTCATGGAGGATGGAGTTGTAATGGGATTGGATATCCATGGTGAAGATGAGGCGTTTGGGACCGGGGAAATGGAAGTCTAGGAGGAGGTGGAGGGGGTGGGTGGTGTCTCAAATGTATTTGGGGAGTTCCTGGACTATGGGGGATAGGACAATGTCGAGGTAGCTAGAAATGAGTTCAGTGGGGCAGGAGCATGCAGAGACAATGGGTCGGCCAGGGTGGTCAGGCTTGTGGATCTTGCGAAGGAGGTAGAACTGGGCAGTGCGGGGTTCCCGGACTATGAGGTTGGAAGCTGTGGATGGGAGATCTCCTAAGGTGATGAGGTTCTGTATGGTCTGGGAGATGATGGTTTGGTGATGGGGGGTGGCGTCATGGTCGAGGGGGCGGTAGGAAGTAGTGTCCTTGAGTTGGCGTCTGGCATCAGCGGTGTAGAGGTCTGTGCGCCAGACTACCACTGCACCCCCTTTATCTGCTGGCTTGATAGTGAGGTCGGGATTGGAGCAGAGGAATTGGAGGGCTGTGCAATGTGAGGGTGGGAGGTTGGAGTGGGGGAGGGGGGTAGACAGGTTGAGGCGGTTAATGTCCCGACGGCAGTTGGAGATGAAGAGGTCAAGGGTGGGTAATAGACTAGCACCAGGTGTCCAGGTGGATGCAGTGTGTTGGAGGTGGGCGAAGGGGTCCTCAGAGGTGGGCAAGAGTCCTGATTGTGAAAGTAAGCTCGGAGGCGGAGGCGGCAGAAGATGTGTTCGATGTCACGGCGAGTATTAAATTCATTGATGCGTGAGCGGATGGGATTAAAGTGAGTCCTTCATAACCAGCACTCCTCAAACATTTCAGTAGGTTCCCCCGGCCTCTGGAACCGCTCAGACGCCATTAGCCATGTGGCTGGTGCAGCCACCATCCACACGCTGATTGAAGATGTCACTTCCACCCCCATCATGGCCGCTTCCACAGCCACTTCCGCCCATCACAACTCCGCATGCACCACACGTGACTTCACTTCTGCCCCTCACATCATCGCTGATGTCACATGCTCAGTGACTTCCGCCCTCCCCACTGCCGTGTTTGCTACCACTTCCTCCCTCACCAACGCCACTCACCTGCATTCTGCTGACAAGCCCCCCACAGATCCCACTGTCATCATCCCTGCCCCTCAGAACCCTGAGAGGAACACAACCCCTGCTCATGACTCCATCCCCATTCCCCCCACCACCACATCCACTCTCGTTACTGGCTCCGCCCCCACTCCCAGCTCCACACCCACACCAGATCCTACCTCCCAGCCCCGCCGAGTTTTCACCATCACACCAGACCGCCCCCTCACTGAGGATGAACGATCAGTCCTCAGCAAAGAACTCACTTTCATCCCCCTCCGCCCACACATCAATGAATTTAATACTCGCCGTGACGTTAAACACTTCTTCCTCCACCTCCGCCCCCCGAGCTTACTTTCACAATCAGGACTCCTGCCCACCTCCAAAGCACTGCATCCACCTGGACACCCCCTGCTGGCCTATTACCCGCCCTCGACCTTTTCATCTCCAACTGCCGCCGGGAAATTAACTGCCTCAACCTGTCTACTCCCCTCCCCCATTCCAAACTCTCACCCTCACATTGCACAGCCCTCCAATCCCTCTGCTCCAATTCCGACCTCCCCATCAAGCCAACAGATAAAGGGGGTGCAGTGGTAGTCTGGCGCACAGACCTCTACACCATTGAAGCCAGACGCCAACTCGAGGACACCACTTCCTACTGCCCCCTCGACCATGACCCCACCCCCCCATAACCAAACCATCATCTCCCAGACCATACAGAGCCCCATCACCTTAGGAGATCTCCCACCCGCAGCTTCCAACCTCAGAGTTGGGGAACCCCGTCCTGCCCGTTCTACCTCCTTCCCAAGATCCACAAGCCTGACCACCCTGTCCGACCCATTTTCTCAGCATGTTCCTGCCCCACTGAACTTATTTCTACGTACCTCGACACTGTCCTATCCCCCCTAGTCCAGGAGCTCCCCAAATACATTCGAGACACCACCCACGCCCTCCACCTCCTCCAAGACCTCCATTTCCCCAGCCCCCAAAGCCTCATCTTCACCATGGATATCCAGTCCCTCTACACCTCCATCCACCATGACCAGGGCCTCCAAGCCCTCCGTTTCGTCCTCTCCCGATGTCCCCAACAATACCCTTCCACCGACACTCTCATTCGTTTGGCTGAATTGGTCCTCACCCTTAACAATTTCTCCTGTGAATCCTCCCACTTCCTCCAGACCAAAGGGGCAGCCATGAGCACCCGCATAGGCCCCAGATATGCCTGTCTCTTTGTTGGCTACGTAGAACAGTCCACCTTCCGTAATTACACCGGCACCACTCCCCACCTCATCCTCTGCAACATTGATGACTGCATTGGCGCCACCTCATACTCCCGCAAGGAGGTTGAGCAATTCATCAACTTCACCAATACATTCCACCCTGACCTTAAATTTAGCTGGACCATCTCTGACACCTCCCTCCCCTTCCTGGACCTCTCCATCTCCATTAATAATGACTGACTTGACATTGACATTTTTTACAAACCCACCGATTCCCACGACTACCTGGATTGCACCAACCCTCTTCCCAACCCACTTCCTGCATAAATGCCATCCCATATTCCCAATTCCTCCATCTCCACCATATTTGCTCCCAGGAGGACCAGTTCCACCACAGAACACACCAGATGGCCTCCTTCTTTAGACACCGCAATTTCCCTTCCCACGTGGTTAAAGATGCCCTCCATCTCTGCCCTTCATCCCGCATCTCCGCCCTCAGACCCCACCCCTCCAACTGTAACATGGACAGAACACCCCTGGTACTCACCTTCCACCCTACCAACCTTCGCATAAACCAAATCATCCGCCGACATTTCCGCCACCTCCAAACAGACCCCACCATCAGGGATATATTTCCCTCCCCACCCCTTTCTGCCTTTCGCTAAGACTGTTCCCTCCATGACTACCTGGTCAGGTCTACGCCCCGCTCCCCCCCCTACAGCCCACCCTCCCATCCGGGCACATTCCCCTGCGACCGCAGGAATTGCAAAAACTGCGCCCACACCTCCTCCCTCACCTCCATCCAAGGCCCAAAAGGAGCCTTTCACATCCATCAAAGTTTTGCCTGCACATCCACCAATATCATTTATTGTATCCGTTGCTCCCGATGCAGTCTCCTCTACCTTGGGGAGACTGGACACCTTCTAGCAGAGCGCTTTAGGGAACATCTCCGGGACACCCGCACCAATCAACCACACAGTCCTGTGGCCCAATATTTCAACTCCCCCTCCCACTCTGCCGAAGACATGGAGGTCCTGGTCCTCTTTCACCACCGCTCCCTCACCACCCGATGCCTGGAGGAAGAACGCCTCATCTTCCGCCTCAGAACACTTCAATCCCAGGGCATCAATGTGGACTTTAACAGTTTCCTCATTCCCCCTTCCCCACCTCACCCCAGTTCCAAACTTCCAGCCCAGCACTGTCCCCATGACTTGTCCTACTTGCCTATCTTCTTTTCCACCTATCCACTCCATCCTCTTCCCTGACCTATCACCTTCATCCTCTCCCCCACTCACCTATTGTACTCCATGCCACATTCTCCCCACCCCCACCCTCCTCTCATTTATCTCTCCACCTTCGGGCTCTCTGCCTGTATTCCTGATGAAGGGCCTTTGCCTGAAACGTTGGTTTTACTGCTCCTCGGATGCTGCCTGAACTGCTGTGCTTTTCCAGCACCACTCTAATCCAGAATCTGGTTTCCAACATCTGCAGCCATTGCTTTTTCCTAGCTACATTTTAGGTCTTAATAATCATTTGCAAAAAAGGAACTATAGAAGCTGTAGGCAGAATTGCTTTGCACATTATCAGATATGATATGAACTTGTTTTACAGTACTTCAGGACTACCCACAGAAATGTGATTGCCAGGAAACAGAGTTGGAATGTGTGGATGTGAACCTACGCTATGTGCCAAAAGTTTCAGTAAATGTAACCTTACTGTAAGTATATTCACTATTTTCATTAATTGCGTTGTTATGGTGTGTCTTTTAAACCAATGGAAAGCCATTCATACACATTATAACATTAAAATGTGGTATTTATATTGAGAAAATAATTAAAATATTTCATATACAATCTTTAATAATTTAATATGAAAATAAATTAACATAGTTACAGATTTCATAAAACTAAAACTTTCATAACATTATATTGCTAGGAATAGGGTTTTACTTTAATATAGTAAAACAATGGTTTAAATAGTGTTCTCAAAAATCATGTTCTTTCCTCTCAGTAGTGCTATTAAGTTTGAAGAAACATGCATTTTAACACTGAGCACATTGTATTATGCGTCCCTAACTTTACGGTGCATTCAATAATATGATTTGTGGATGCAATTGAGATTAAGATTAAAATACATTAGAGTATCTAATTAGAGTGAAAAGGATTTACTTTAAGGAAAATGTATAGGCCATTGAAGATATTATCCTCAAATCCTATGATATATATGCTATGTGTATAGGAGGACTTCCAGCTGCTTCATCTCAAACGTAGCTGAGCTTGAGGAGTAACTGAAGTCACCATAGGATAGCTAGAAAATTCAAACTTTCCTGCAGCACCTGACCCAAGAAGCAGTTGCCCCATAATTACACACTGTTCAGGAGGATAGTAAGCAGATGGCCATCTAGCATGGAAGGAAGAGGCATGCAGGACCAGAAACAAATAGCAGTATAACATTCTCGAACCAGCTTTCAGCATTGAAATGCAAATGAGAATAATGGCACCTTGATTACACAGTAACGTGTAGAAATAGCAAGACTTGCTCATTATGTGTTGCCTTCCTGTACCAGGAGGGTACAGGAAGAATATTGATGGAGAAACAATCAGCTAGCAGCGCACAACATAAGAAGGAAATAACTTTAAGCCCAACAGTCAGTTTCAGGAACTAGGGAGGAAGTAAAGGTATCAATCTCTGGATTACACCCATTGCCACACATTAGCGAGAACAGGAATAGCAGGATAAATTACTTAATGTTTGGCTCAAGAATTGAAACAAGGGAAAGGGCTTCACTAGGATATTGAGATAAGTTGTAGGGGAGTATAGGGATTTTCAAAGTGGACAAAGCTGAGTGCAATTTTCTTTCAGAAAGGTTAACTCGTGCTGTGCTGGTTCGTTAATACTAAATTACTGTGGGAAAAATGAGTGTGTTTGATGGGGCATTGGAACCAATATTGGTGAAATAGGAGCTGTGCTATTTACCTGAATCATGCTGGGACTAGTAGAAAAGGCTTTATGAAGGAAATGTAAAGAGGTCAACACAATTGAGCACGTCAACAATATGGGTAATGATAAACAAGCATGGCAGGAAGGCACAAAGTGTACAATCTTAGCAACGCATGGGACCAGGGTTGGTCATAGAGTTGTATAGCATGGAAACAGACCTTTCATGCTGACCAGATATCCCAAACTAGTCTAGTCCCATTTGCCAGCACTTGGCCTATATCCCTCTAAACCTCTAAACCCTTCCTACTCATGTACCCATCCAGATGCCTTTTAAACGTTGTAAACATTGTAATTGTACCAGCCTCCACCACATCATTGCCACACACGCACCACTCTCTGTGTGAGAATGTTGCCCCTTAGATGCCTTTTATATCTTTCTCCCTCTCACCCTAAACCTAAGCCCTCTTGTTCTGGACTCAAGTCTCCATGAATGAGTGTGATATTGCTAACTGACATTGATATTGATTCATATGGTAAGATAGGAGAAAGTGAGGACTGCAGATGCTGGAGATCAGAGCTGAAAATGTGTTGCTGGAAAAGCGCAGCAGGTCAGGCAGCATCCAAGGGGCAGGAGAATCGACGTTTCGGACATGAGCCCTTCTTCAGGAATGTGTGCCAAGCAGGCTAAGATAAAAGGTAGGGAGGAGAGACTTGGGGGAGGGGCGTTGGAAATTCAACACCCCTCCCCCAAGTCCCTCCTCCCTACCTTTTATCTTAGCCTGCTTGGCACACTTTCCTCATTCCTGAAGAAGGGGTCTTGCCCGAAATGTCGATTCCCCTGCTCCTTGGATACTGCCTGACCTGCTGCGCTTTTCCAGCAACACATTTTCAGCTCATGTGGTAAGATAGCCAAGTCAGGTACGGTGTTGAAAAATGACCAAGATTGAGATCTAAAGATTCAAGGGTATTAGACATTTTGGAAGGACAGGAAGCTGGAACATGGTAGTGAGGTAGCTGTAATAATTGATTTGTACAGTAGTCAGACATAATATTAGTTTAGAAAGTGAAGATGCAGGATCAGTTGGGTAAAGATAATAGCAAAGTTAAGAAGTCACTTGTGCAATTAATTTATTAACCCCCTTATAGTAACTTATAGTAACTGCACAAAGTATATGGGAAGAAGTAATGGGCTTATGAGAAAAGCATGGCAATAATCATGGCTGATTTTAATCTTCATATAAATTGGATGAATTTGACTGGCAAAGGTAGTCTGGAAGATGAGCTTAATGTATATTTGAGGCAATTTCTTAGAGCAATACATTCTAGTACCAATCATTGACCAAGGTATTGTAGACTTGGCAATGTTCTGAGTAGGAGATCCCAGAATGTTCACAGCTATGTTTCTATGATTCTGTGATACTGTGGATTCTAGAAATCTGAAACACAGAAAATGCTGGAGAAACTCAGTTTGTCTGTCAACATCTGTGGAGAGAAACAGTGAATGCTTAGAGTCTAGTATGGCTGTCCAGAACTGGTTTAAAAGCTGAGTAAAATCAGCCTATATTTCCTGGAATATGGGAGTTATCCCATTGTAGAAACTTGACACTAAGAGCTTGTTTCTGTTGACTGGAGACTAGATCATGAAGGCACAGTTTCAGGGTAAGGGATTCTGCTATTCAGGATTAGGAATATAGATAAATTTCTCCACTTAAAAGGTTGTGAATGTTTGAAGTTCTTTGTCCCAGAGGCTTGTGGATGTTTTATTTTTGACTCAATATAAAGGTTGGGATAAATCAATGATAGTTCTTTCTGAGAACTTAGCAATATGTGGAACAGGTGAGAAAGTGAAGTTGATGCTCATGATCATATTGAATTCTGGAGTAAACTCAATGGCTGTGTGGTCTATTCTGCTCCCATCTTATAAAGTCATAGGGTCATACAGCAAAGAAACAGGCAATTTGGCCCACCATGTCAATGCTGACCAACAAACACCAAAACTACACTAATCCCATTTGCCTGCACTTGGTCCATGGTCTACTATGCCCGAGCATTTTAAGTGCACAACTAGATGCTTTTGATAAGAGTAGCTGCTTCCACCACCCTCTCAGGTAGCGTGATCCATATTTCTACCAACCTTTGGGTGGAAAAAAATGTTTTCTCTGAACAGTTACTCTTCACCTTAAACTTATGCCCTCTGGTCTTAAACATGTCTGCCATGAAGTAAACATCATCACAATCTGCCCTACCTATGTTTCTCTTAATTAGCCAATGAAATATTAAATATCTCCACCAGGGCCCCATCAATCTCCTCTCTTGCCTCCCATAGATACATCTCATCAGGCCCCGGGGACATATGCATCTTCATAGTTGCTAAAACATCTAATACCTCTTCCTCATTTATCTTACCATGATCTAGAACCTCACCATCCTAAATGAAATTTCCAGCTACAATGTCTTTCTCAATGTTGTAAATACAAATGAGAAATATTCATTTAAAATCTCATCCGCATTCTCTGGCTCCATACACACATTTTGCTTCATTGGTGTCTCTGACACATTCCAGACCCTAACACCATTAGTACCCAACATGGTATATCTGTTTGAGAGGGGAACGGCCACAGGAGACTCCTACACTACCTGCTCAAGTTTACTACTTTTCCTGGTGGTCACCCAGCTTTATTCCACTTGTAAAGCCCCTATTTGTGCTATGACCAGCTAACTAAATGTGCCATCTTGTAGTCTTGTGTCTCACTTTGCTGCTATAACCCCCAAGGAATATTCTGAGAATTAAATGTGGACATAACTTGCTTAATAAAATTTGGCTTTCTGTTGTAATGTATTAGCAGATTCAATATCATCTATTTATATTTCACGTTTGTCATTGTTAATCATTTTCTTGTAATGAATGTATCATGTGTAATTGCAGTTTGGTCAGAAGTTTTGGTGTGAAGCAAATGTTTTGGGTTTAATTTGTTGTTTAGCATTAAGATCCTGACATCAAATTCAAATACAGTATTGACCTTCACTGCATTGGGAATAGTCACTCAACACACAATGTTTGTAAGGTTTGTTATTTAATTGTAGAGAGGTTATTGCCAATGGACACATTTTAATAAATTATGTTGGGCTGTCCCTCATTGCTAAAGGGCCAATAGGATGCCCTCCAGCATTGATAGAGCTGCAATTTGCTGATGTAGTTCAGCAAGTGGTGAGAGGGTAATTCTAACTGGAAATGCCTTCTTAGCACTTTTAAAAATTTTTGAAATTAAAAATTGACCATATTATAAGATGTCCACTTGGAGGGGAAAGTCATGCAATTACAGCTGTGGCCATTTGTACGTAGACTACAAAGAGGCAGAGAGGCCAGACATTGAAAAGTGATATGGAGTGTCAGGCCCAGTTTTGCTGTGGAAGCTGCCTTTTCACTGTCTGAATTTCTACCGTGTTGAGCTAATTGACATGGGACGGCAACTTAGGAAGATTTCTGATTGCCTGCCCCATCACTTGCTGGCAGGTAGCCATTGTATACTAGACACATGTGTTGTGAAAATGGCAAGGAGATGGGAAGGCATCGACAGCAAGCACATTCCTCTTTCTGTCTCTCTATCTCTGTCCATCTATATCACTGTCTGTATGTCTCTCTCTCTCTCTATCTCTATCTATGTCTCTCCCTGACCATGAAAGAGTCTCCTACTCAAACTCTCCCATCATCTGAAATGTGGTGACTCTCAGGTTAAACCACCAGCAATCAGCTCTCTCTAATGAGTGAGCAATTCTATTGTCTGGTAAGACTATGGCAAATTTACCTTCTACCAGGTACAATGCCCTTTTACCTTCTATTAAGTACAATGCCCTAAAAGGAGATTGGTCCCCATAAACTTTGATTGAATTGATGATTAGGTTTGGCAAAGTTCTATAATGATATTCTATTGCCTGCAGGATGGCTGACCAGGCACCCCCTTCCCCCCTCTCCCCCCCACATGCTAACAGGTATATTGGAAGAATTCACAGTCCTGATTTGGTCTAGTTATAAATGCATATTCCATGGCTGTCAAGTTCTGAAATGGGGCTTGAACCTGAAGCTTCTGACCCAGAAGTAGGGATGCTGACAGTGTGCCACAAGAATGTCCCTGATCCCATCATGCTTTGAAACTACAGTTCCTTATTTACCTATTTAGCTAGGGCCATGACACCACATTACCAAAGAACCAATCTCAAGATTACAGGATCTTGCCCTTGAGACCCTCCATAGATTAAGCAGTAGCTACTATCTTGGAATCATATCTGTAATATTTCTGAGTCCATGTCAAATTCAATTGCTTGAACCTTTTACAATAATGTCGTAAATAAGAGATCTATTTTGTACATTTTTTCTACACATGCCATTGTTAATATAATTATTGGAGTTAATTTAATACAATTCACATAGCTAAATATGATGAAAAATATACACCATACCAATTGTATTTTAAATATTAAAATCACTTTTCTCTATTTTAGATCTTTGAAGAACAATAAAATCAAAAGTTTGCCTTCTGATGTTTTCATCATTTTCAAAGACCTGAAGGAGTTGTGAGTTCACTTCTCCCTTTTGTTTGCATCATGTTTTACTTCCTAGATAATTTCTTTAGTCCCAAATATTATTTGTTGTTGTTTTCATGATATAGCTTAGTTTTTAAAGTCTATATTGGATATCAAATTCAATTTATCATTTCAATAAGTTTCACAGGCCACTGTACTTAGGTTGTCATACATATACTGTGTAAACTTTTAGTTTTATATTTCTTAAATAAGTACATAAGGAATGGACCATAGGTTCCATGAATCTATTCCACTATTGAGAACGTTCATTGCTATCTATTGTCTTAATTCTATTTTCCACGCAGATCCACATCTTCCCTTTTACCCTAAAAGACCAAAAATCTGTCATTTTCATTCTTAAACATATTCACCAATGGAGCATCCATACATTCTGAGATAGAAAATCCTCTGAGTGAAGAAATTTCTCCTTAATTCAATGCTGAATGATTGATCCCTAATCATGAGACATTGCACCCAACTTATCAATTGAATGTCACTTTTAAATGCATGAACACACCACTATCTGCCAGTTACTCCAAGTCACATATTATCCTGACTTGGAATTTTATCGCTATGCCTTCTCTCTTGCCGAGAAAAAAATCCTGGAACTCCCTTCCTGTAGGTATTCCTTACCCCAAGAACGACAGCAGCTCAAGAAGGCAGCTCACTGCCAGCTTCTCAAGAATAATTGGGGATGAGTAATAAATGCTGGCCTTGCCAGCACTTCTCTTATTCTGTTGGAAAATAAGAAATAGTAAGATTAGCTGGGACATTGGTTAGGGTATAGTGTTTGAAAATAGCAGCAGAGGAATAAAATCAGGATTCTACATTAATTTATGTCACATATTATCCTGACTTGGAATTTTATCGCTATGCCTTCTCTGTTGCTGGGAAAAAAATCCTGGAACTCCCTTCCTGTAGGTATTCCTCACCCCAAGAACTACAGCAGCTCAAGAAGGCAGCTCACTGCCACCTTCTCAAGAACAATTGGGGATGAGTAATAAATGCTGGTCTTGCCAGCACTTCTCTTATTCTGTTGGAAAATAAGAAATAGTAAGATTAGCTGGGACATTGGTTAGGGTATAGTTTTTGAAAATAGCAGCAGAGGAATAAAATCAGGATTCTACATTAATTTGTGTCATAATTTTCCTGCTTTGCCAATGGCTGTTAGGTGTTCACAAACTATCAAGAATTCATTTTGAACACTTATCATTAGAAATATATGGTTTGATTCATTACATTTGATAGCAAGAAAGGCTAAAGGGTGACATCTGCGATACTGGAGTTATCATGAGAAGGCCATATGGATCATTCATTCAGCATTGCTAAAGATTTCCAGCCTGTAACACCCACAATCCCAGGAATCAGCTGAGTAAACCTTTTTGGAACTACTTCTAATGCATGTATAGCCTTTCTTAAATAAGGTGACTAATTGTATACAGTACTTCAGATATGATCTCACCAACACTCTATACAACTGTAGCAAATGTTGTACTTCTTTTATATTCCATTCCCCTTGTAATAAATGACCATGTTTCATTTGCCTTCTTAATCACTTGCTGAACCTATATACTAAGTTTTTGTGACTCATGAACCAGGACATCCAATTTTTTTCTGTATATCTGCTATCTGCATTCATTTTTCATATGAACAAAATATTGTTTTTTTATTCTTCCTGCCAAAGTGGATAAGTTCACATTTTCTCACATTACGCTCTATGTGCCAAGTATTTGCACATATATCTATATCTCATTACAGACTCTGTTCTCTTTGCAACTTACTTTCTTATCTACTTTGTGGTGTTAACAAATACAGCAACTATATATTATGTTCCTTCATCCAAGTGTGTGATAGAACCTATAAATAATTGAGACCCCAGCAATGAACCCTGAGACACTCCACTTGTGACATTTTGCCAACCTGAAAATGACTCTTTTATGCTTACTGTCTGTTTCTCATTAGCAGTTAGATGTTTCACTGCATGATTCAGAGCTTAAATGGAAGCTTTTTATGCTGCAAAGATAATTATAATACATAATTGTTTGATGGTGTAGAACCCAAACATTGCTAAAAAGACATGAAATCAAAACTTTTCATCTGACACTTCCAGAGCTGATGTATAAGAAATAAAATGTAGAAAGGGAATGCCAATTTATACAGCATGAAAAAAAGTGTGTTGATTAGTTGGACCATGGTTGACATTAAGATATAGCAGGAACTATTATTTATTAACCTTAGTTGACCTTAGTTAAATTCAGACCAAACAAGAAGACACTGATTGATCACAATGTTATCATGGCTAATGCAGCATTGTCAGTCTCCAAAACCTTTTCTCAATAAGTTGCAATATCAGCTAATTGACCATGATGGAAGATGCTCCATGTCACAGACCGTGGTTCCAAGGGACACCTGTGCAAAACCCTTTGCAAAGAATGGAGTTCAGCTTCTCCAATTTCCTCAACATCAATTCAAACAATCAGGCAAACATTCCAATGCATCAAATCCTTGTGCACACCAAATTAAGAAAGCAAAAATGCTGGAAATGGAATTATGTTTATTGACTAATAGAATGGTAACGTGGAATACTGTGCTGCTTTTAAAGTATGAAACTTGGTGGGCAAGGGGATATAATTGTTCGGGAAGCTGAAAATCTGCTTCCCAATGCCAAAAAGAACTAAAGAACTAAGATCATCGAAGTTTAAAGATAGGTGAAGCTTCTTAATTGCAATTATCAGGATGCCCTTTTACATCAATTTGTATGTCATGCATGCTCATGATAATTCAATCTCTCCAGAATGAAGTGCATTTTTCTAATTAAGTTGTATGCAAATGAGAAATATACAGTATATCTTGAGATAGACAACAGTTCGTAAATCGGAGAAAGTGAGAATTGCAGATGCTGGAGCTCAGAGTTGAAAAGTGTGGTGTTGGAAAAGTACAGCAGGTCAGGCAGCATCCAAGGAGCAGAAGAGTCAACATTTTAGGTATTTCAGGTATGCCATTTCAGGTATAAGCCCTTCATCAGGAATATTGGAGGCTAAGAGATAAATAGGAGGGTGGCACTTTTCAACTGTATGTAAATGACATATAGCATGTGAGGTAGTGTACTTGTTGGATTTGGAATGAGTAGCAATTCCATTTCCTTGTTTACAGAGCATTGTTCCACAACAAATGATGATTGTTATTGTTTGGTGGCAGTCAAAAGGCAACAGGGCATAATTGTCCAAGGCACAGAGGAAGAGAGAGAGTTAGGCTGCAGGGGTACAGAGTAGAGCTGTCTGAGGCAAGGAGAGAGATAATGAGGCAGAAGTATCAGAGTCATGGTGTGGTGTTGCCTGAGGCAAGGATGGGGAGAGGGACCTGCAGTCTCAAGGGCTACAAGACAGTGTTGTAAGTGACAGGAAGAAAGAGAGATGTACAGAGGAAAGTATGTCCTCTAGCATAGATGTGATGGATATCTTGGGAGAGGAGATGGACTTTCTCAATAGGAATGGCCAAAAATACTGGTCCTAAATAAAGGGGCTGTCAATGGTAGGGATTGAACTGAAGGTACCATGCAGCAGAGGGAACAGTCATCGTGGGATATATTAGGGTAGGAGCTTCAAGATTGCAGTTGGGTATCAGATGGTCTCTTGGGAGGGGGGTCTCAGAATTTTACAAAATAAGTGACATGGATAACCAGATGGTTCAGGATCAAAGTGGGCATGCAGTCAATGATGGGTCTAGGCTCAGAGGGGAGAGAAGGATGATGAAAGATGATGATTATAGAATCTTGGTTAATGAGGGGAAAAGGAATGTAAGAAAATCAAGGAACAGTTTTGCTTAGTTGGTCCACAAAATGCAGTATGTTCAAAAGCATAATTCTTTAAAGTGGGAAGAGGTCTGTTTGGGCTGGATGGAGTTCACAGAGCCCAACTAAAGACACATGATAAATGAATGGAACTATAGTGAGATATGCTCACACCTCTACAGTCCTCTCCTAAAATAATACCTATACTACATGAACCACGGGCCTCATTCAACTGAGATCCTGCAAAGGTCAGAAGATGGAATGGAAAGAAGATATTAAAGAAGGGTGGAGCTACATAGGTACAAAGATTTTCGGTCATATGATTCTCATGGTGAACAGAGGAGGTATCTGGTCAATAAAGGTAAGTTTGATATCGAAAACCTGGTGAAACATGTTGATGGGAAGAGTAACGGTTCCACTGGAATAATTATTTCTGAAGACCTGAAACTTGATAGTAACTGTGGGAAGTTCAGTGATAATAGAGAGCCCACTCGATTTAATGAATGTCAGGTTGAAGGTTACAGGTTAGACTGGGGCTGGTGAATGCTACCGTGGTCACAGATGATACTCTAAATTTGTTAATGGCTGACAAAGGGGTGAGTGGAAACTTATCTGAGGACAAGGTGACCATGATGGACTGAGGCTTGTGGGTGATAGAGTGATACTCAATCATGACTGAGGGAAAGTGCATAGACATGACTTCCATTTCCAGTGTCACTGTTCCTGTGTTGATGCAACCAACTCTAGTAACAAGAAGTGGTCTTGAAAATCATGCCTTACAATGTTTTTGATCTTGTGAGTTTGGTGAAAGCCAGGATGTACTTTCAGATAAGTATAGGAAAGAAATACTCAGACTAGGAGGCAGAACCTCAAGGAGCAAAAAGTTGGAAAATAAATGAATACAGAAAGGTTGTTCTTTTAAGGTGACAAAAGGATAACTTAAACAATTTTGAAAACAAGGAGTTTCGGGGCAAAGATCACTAGAAGAATTCTTAGATTGTGATAAGACCAGGACATTCTGAAGATTAACAATGATTTCAATATAGATTTGTTAAGGCCACATCCACAAAGTTTACTTAAAAATAATGTATCAGGAACATGCTTTCTGTTTTGCACTGCGAATGGTGGGTGACCTCCGTCTTGGCAGCAGAAAGCTAAAAAAATTTCAGAGGCAGGAAACTACCATTTTGTTTAGAAAAATAAAGATAGGAAAATCACCAGCAAGCAATACAGAGATATAGAATTGCTGCATAACAATAACTTAAAATAAGAAACCACTACAATGTTGCTGTAATACATAAAAGATTTATGAAATACAAGAAGTTAAAAAGCTTGCAAAGAAAATACGGTAACATTGCTTTCATTGTCGAGTTTAAACATTTTAAAGTCTTTAAGACAAGAGAACTGCAAAAACAAAATATTTGTTCAATGATAGATTAACAGCTTTAAAACTAACAACATTTATTACATCTATTGCAGAATCATTAAATCCCTGAGGTAATCAATACAAAGCAGCCATGATATGCTACAGATTTAAAACAATTTCAAAGTAATAAATTAAATTACTCATTAAGCAGTAGAAAGCGAAATGACATTGCCATCAAGATTTGATGTCAGAGATGGGCCAAACAGAACACAAAACTGAACTTCATGAGGAAAACAGTTTTTCAGACTTAGAATTGCTTTCAAATTAAACTCTCCTGTTGAATAAGTAAGCACACTATTGTTTTCAATAGGAACCTATAGAGGGTGACATTATAAATTGCCAAAATATAAAAGACACAGATACTTTTGAAGAAGTCATATTAGACTTTTCCTAACTACTTTAAACTGGGAACAAACAAATCCTTGCAGTTTAAGATTTAAGACAAGAGTTCAGCATCCAGGGACTTTATAATTAATTTATCATATGTTCAGATTAGTGGAAAACTGTAAAGATGGAGTTTTGAAATCAAAGTCCAAAAGAGACAGAATTACTGACGTCTTTTATTACTGTCCAAACAAGATTTGATTTTGGAGAAAGCTATTCAAATTGAGCTGGAAACAAAAAAAGAAACAACAAATACATACAGACAAATCTTGAGATGAGAAGGATAGCCTTCTGAACTGAGCATATCACTTTGTATTACTCTTCAGACACAGATGATAAGCTAACATGGAGTAGGCCAAACAACAGATACTAAGAGTCAGTGTCAAACTGTGAAACAACAAAAACTCCCAATCAAAACCAGTGTCCAGCAATGACAAAGAATGCTACATCTGTAAAACTAAAGTCACTCTCAGAAGATATACAAAAATAGCACACAGTTTCAAAGCAGAACAAATCCAAATGCGAAGTCATACAAAGAGTTTGACGTGGTAGAACATTCTCCTTTGGAAGATGCCCAAGTTTTTCCCAGGGGAACGCCATCATTCAGCCAACTCAAGTTTTGCAGAACTTGTTTATATTAATAGACATCTCATTAATTTTCAGCTTGATGCAGGAATGAGTGCACTGTCCTATCAGATCAAATTCCATGGCTGAAGGATCAGAAGTTATAGTCAACAAAGATAGGTTTACATGTGTCAGACAGAATAACGTTTAAGAGTAAAGGTATGCTACAAGTAACAGTACGACATAAAGAACTCAATAGAGTTGAAATGTTTATGTAATTCAAATTCATTACTTCTCATTTTTGAACCTTCAGGCATGTCTTGACCTCAATATGTTTGCAATGGCAGAAAGGGTTTGACCTGTTCTAAAAGAACAACTGGTTCAAAAACAAACTGTTGTCAATCATTGGTAAGTAGACAACGGACAGAAGACTCAATTAGGCTTTCCAAAATCATGAGGGAACCCAAAAAGAAGAAAAAGTCTATTGCGGGTACTTATGTCTACATAAAGGAATTGTTTTATAATATCAACTGGAAGGTAACCACAGATTTTACAGACTGGTGAAAGTGTTTTGTATTCCTATCATCTCTGAAGAAAATACAGAAGACAAGAATCAGCAAAGTTTGCCAGAAGATGCAGATACTGAGAAAAAGATTAAGAACAGAAAAAGTAGGAGCAGGAGTAAGCAATTCAGCCCCTTGAGCCTGCTCCACCATTTAATACAATCTCAGCCTCAACACCACTTTCCTGACTGCTCCCTACAAACCTTCAATCCATTACTAATTACAAATCTATCTCCTCCTTAAGCTTATTCCATGTCCTAGCATCCACAGCATTTTGAGTACTGAATTCCAGGGATACTTGACCCTTTGAAAGAAGTAATTTCTTTTCATCTCTGTTTTAAACTTGCTAGCCCTTATCTTAAAAATATGATCTCTAGATTGCCCCAAATAATGAAACATCCTTTCTACATCTACTTTGTCAACTCTCTTTAGCATTTTCTATACCTCAATTAGATCTCCTCTCATTCTTCTAAACAGCAGAGAATACAGGCCTAAATTGTTCAATCTCTCTTTATCAGCCTAACCTCTCATCTCTGGAATCAACCTAGGGAACTTTCTGTGAATCAACTCTAATGCAACTACATTTCTGCTCAAGTAAGGGGACTAAAATTGTACACAATTCTCCAGTACAATCTCACTAATGCCTTGTACAGTACAGTGACATTTTCCTGCTTTTATACTTTATTCTTTTAGCAATAAATGCTAAAATTACAAAATAAATTGCCTTCCTTATTACCCACTATGCCGGCATACTAATTTTCTGTGATTTATGCACAGGGATACCCAGATTCCTCTGCACCAAAGCATTCTGAAGTTTCTCTCTATTTAGATAATAAATTATCTAATCTACATGATCCTTTTGCCAATCTTTAGCCGAATATTTCACATAGCAAAGCCGCCCACTGAATACATTGATACCGCAGACTTGTATGTCCTGGCGGAGTGGGAGTAGCAGTTGAAGTAGTCAGCCTCAGGGCAGTGGGGTTGTTGGGTGCTTATCCCGGAGATGTGCCCTGAACTGTTCCACAAGTTGGCATCTGGTCTCCCCAATGTCGAGGAGACCATTTGGGAGCAACGGATACAGTAGATGATGTGTTTGGATGTGCAGGAAAATCTCTGCTGGATGTGGAAAGATCCTTTGGGTCCTTGGATGGAGGTGAAGAGGATGGTGTGGGCACAAGTTTTACTTCTCTTATAGTGGCAGGGGAAGGTGCCAGGAGTGGAGGGTGGGTTGATGGGGCGTGTGGATCTAACTAGGAAGTCACAGAAAATGTGGTCTCTGCCAAATGCTGATAGGTGGGGAGGGAAATATATCTCTGGTTGCGGGGTCTGACAGTAGGTAGTAGAAATGGTGGAGGATGATGCATTGTATCCAGAGATTGGTGGGATGGAAGGTGAGGACTGGTGGGGTATCCTTTTGCAGTTGGAGGGGTGGGGTTCAAGGGCAGAGGTGCAGAAGTGGAGGAGATGTGCTCATCTCCTCCCTGCACCTCTGCCCTTGAACCCACCCTCCAACTGGAACAAGGATAGAACATCCAGTCCTCACCTTCCACCCCACCAATTTCCAGACAAAATTAATTATCCTACGCTATTTCCACCTCCTACAGTCAGACCTCACCACCAAAAATATATTTCCCTCCCCACCCCTATCAGCATTTGGCAGAGACCATTCCCTCCATGACTCCCAGGCCACCTACCTATCCACCCTCCACTCCTGACACTCTCCCTTGCCACCACAAGAGGCATAAAACCTGCGCCCACACCATCCCCTTCACCTCCATCCAAGGTACCAAAAGATCCTTCCATATCTGGCAGAGATTTTCCTGCACATCCAAACACCTCATCTACTGTGCGAAAGTGGGTACTGCAGATGCTGGAGATTAGAATCAAGATTAGAATAGTGCTGGAAAAGCACAGCAGGTCAGGCAGCATCCAAGGAGCAGGAAAATTGACATTTCAGGCAAAAACTTTATCAGGGCGTCTCAGGGGTGGAGAGATAAATGTGAGGGGGTGGAGCTAGAGGAAGGTAGCTGAGAGTGCAGTAGGTGGATAGAGGTGGGGTAACCGTAATAGGTCAAAGAAGAGGGTGGAGCAGATAGGTGGGAAGGAAGATTGACAGGTGGGACAGGTCATGGGGACGGTGCTGAGCTGGAAGGTTGGAACTGGGGTAAGGTGGGGGGAGGGGAAATGAGGAAACTGGTGAAGTCCACCATGGGGTTGAAGTGTTCTGAGGCGGAAGATGAGACATTCTTCCTCCAGACATCGGGTGGTGAGGGAGTGGCGATGGAGGAGGCCCAGGACCTGCATGTTCTCAGCAGAGTGGGAGGAGGAGTTGAAATGTTCGGCCACAGGGCAGTGGGGTTGATCGGTGCGGGTGTCACGGAGATGTTCTCTGAAGCGGTCTACAAGTAGGTGTCCAGTCTTCCCAATGTAGAGGAGACTGCATCAGGAGCAACAGACGCAGTAAATGACATCTGGATGTGCAGGTGATGCTTTGATGGATGTGGAAGGCTCCTTTGAGGCCTTGGACGAAGGTGAGGGGGGTAGGTGTCAGCACAGATTTGCAATTCCTGTGGTGGCAGGGGAAGGTGCCAGGAGGGGAGGCCCCTTATGTTTTTTAACACAACACCTGGTGCAGCTGTGATAACCACCACCAGTCCTCTCTCTGTAATGTGAAAGCAGCCAAATGGTCTACTAGGACTGTGGAAATTCTACCTTTTAAATGCTCAATGACTGAGCTCCCACTGACACCGGAATAAAGGATTTCAAAGATTTATCGAATCCTAAGTGAGGAGATTCCTCCTCATCTCAGTCTTAAATATGGATAGGCTATTTTCCCTTGGTTCTCAAGTCTCTTGTCAGGGGACCAAGCTGTCTCTCTATGTCCCCACAAGCCCTGTAAGAATTTTGTAAGTTTCAATGGTACTGTATTTTATTCTTTGGAACTCTAGAGAATAAAGATCCAGTTTCCTCAATATCTCTTCATAAAACAATCCCACCATCCCAGGGAACCTCCATTGTATACCTTCTATGGCACATATATCCTTCCTTGGATAAGGAGACCAAAACTGTACATAATACTTCCAATGCGGTTTTGCCAATGATCAATATGGTTTCAGTAAGACATTTGTACTCTTGTATGGAATTCTCCTTAAGGTGAAAGCCAAAGTGCCATTTGCTTCCTAATTGCTAGCTATCGCTGCATTCTAGCTTTTGGTGACTTATGACCCTGGACACCGAGGTCCCGATGTACAGCAACAATTTTTTCACTTTTTCCTTTTACTTTTTTTCTCTCATTTGTCTTTTTTTCATTTTACAAAGAACAAAGAACAACAAAACAAGCTCTTTGGCTCTTGAAGCCTGTGCTGATCCAGATCCTCTATCTAAACCTGTCTAAGGATCAGTATTCCTCTGTTCTCTGCCCATTCATGTATCTATGCGGATACATCTTAAATGGTGCTATCATCTCCATCTTGACCACTTCTGCTGGTATTGCTTTCCAGGTACCCATCACTCTCTGAGTAAAAAACTTACCACGCATATCACCCTTAAATTTTCCCCCTCTCACCTTCAATTTGTGACCCCTGGTATTTGAGACCTCACTCCAGGAAAAAGATTCTTGCTATCCATCCTGTCTATACCGCTCATGATTTTGTAGACCTCAATCAGGTCCCCCCTTGAACTCTGTCTTTCATATACCAATAATCCTAATGTACTCAACCTCTCTTCATAGCTCGCATGCTCCAAACCAGGCAACATCCTGGTGAACCTCCTCAGTACTCTCTCCAAAGCATCCACATCCTTTTGGTAATGTGGCGACCAGAAAAATATTCAGTATTCCAAATGTGGCTGAACCAAAGTCCTATACAACTATAACATGACCTGCCAACTCTTGTACTCAATACCCCGTCCAATAAAGGAAAGCATGCCGTATGCCTTCCTGACCACTCTATTGATCTGTGTTGCCACCTTCAGGATACAATGGACCTGAACACCCAGATCTCTCTGTATATCCATTTTCCATAGAGCTTTTCCATTTGCTGTACAGTTCGCTCTTGAATTGGATCTTCCAAAATGCATCAATTCACATTTGCCTGGATTGAACTCCATTTGCCATTTCTCTGCTCAACTATCTATATTCTGCTGCATTCTCTGACAGTCCCCTTCACTATCTGCTACTCCATCAATCTTAGTGTCATCTGCAAACCTTCTAGTCAGACCACCTATACCTTCCTCTAGATTATTGATGTATATCACAAACAACAGTCATCCCAACAGTGATCCCTGCGGAACACCACTGGTCACAGTTCTCCATTTTAAGAAACTCCCTTCCACGACTACTCTCTGTCTCCTGCTGCCCAGCCAGTTCTCTATCCATCTAGCTCATACACTCTGTACTCTACGTAATTTCACGTTCTCCAACAGCATACCATGGGAAACCTTATCAAACACCTTACTGAAGTCCATGTATATGACATCTACAGCCTTTCCTTCATCAATAAACCTTGTCACTTCCTCAAAGAATTCTATTAAATTGGTAAGGCATGACCTTCCCTGCACAAAACCATGCCTATCACTGATAAGCCCATTTTCTTCCAAATGTAATAGATCCTATCCCTCGGTATCTTCTCTAGCAACTTCCTTACCACTGATATCAGCCTCTCCAGTCTATAATTACCTGGATTATTCCTGCTACCCTTTTTAAACAAGGGTACAATATTAGCAATTCTCCAGTCATCTAGGACCTCATCCACGTTCAAGGATGCTGTAAAGATATCTGGTGTGGCCCCAGCTACTTCCTCTTTCACTTCCCTCAGTAACCTGAGGTAGATCCCATCCGGATCTGGGGACTTGTCCACCTGAATGCCTTTCAGAATATCCAACACTTCCTCAGAATATTCAACACTTGATTTAAAGTAATTAAAAATCTATCCCCAGCTTCAACATCCGTCATGTCCCTGTCCTCAGTGCATACCAATGCAAAGAATCTCACCCATTTTCTCTGACTCCATGCATAACTTTCCTCCTTTTTCCTTGAGTGGGCCAATCCTTTCTCCAGATTCCCTCGTGCCCTTTATATATGAATAAAAGGCTTTGGGATTTTCCTTAACCCTGTTTGCTAAAGATATTTCATGACCCCTTTTAGCCCTCTTAATTCCTCATTTCAGATTGGTCTACTTTGCCGATATTCTTCCAAAACTTCTTCTGTTTTCAGTCACCTCAACCTTACGTATGTTTCCTTTTTCCTGTTAGCTAGTCTCACAATTTCACCTGTCATTCATGGTTCCCTAATCTTGGCCTTTCCATCCCTCATTTTCACAGGGACATGTCTGTCCTGCACTCTAATCAACCTCTCTTTGAAAGTCTCCCATATATCAAATGTGGATTTACTCTCAAACAGCTGCTCCCAATCCATCTTCCCCAGCTCCTACTGAATTTTGCTATAGTTGGTCTTCTCCCAATTCAGCACTCTTGCTTTAGGACCACTCTTGACTTTGTCCATGAGTATTCTAAAACTAACGGAATTGTGATCACTATTCTCAAAGTAACCCCCTACTGAAACTTCAACAAACTGGCTGGGTTCATTCCCCAACACCAGGTCCAGTATGGCCCCTTCCCAAGTTGGACTGTTTAAATACTGCTTAATAAAACCATCATGGATGCTCCTTACAAATTCTGCTCCATCTTGACCTCTAACACTAAGTGAATTCCAGTCAATGTTGGGAAACTTCAAATCTCCTATCACCACACCCTGTTGCTCCTACATCATTCCATAATCTGTTTACATATTTGTACCTCTATCTCATGCTCGCTGTTGAGAGTCCTGTAGTACAACCTTGACATTGTTACTGCACCCTTACTACTTCTGAGCTCTGTCCATATCCTGGGATATTTAGATGCCATTCTTGCCCTTCCCTCAACCAAGTCTCAGTAACAATAATAACATCTACTCCTAGGTATGAATCCCAGCCCTAAATTCATCTGCCTTACTGTCTACACTTCTCGCATTAAAACAATGCACCTCAGACCACCAGTCCCTTTGTGTTCATCATCTGCTCCCTACCCACTCTTCCCCTTAATCACGCTGACTTCATTATCTAGTTCCTTACAAGATTTAGTTACTACCAGTTACTGTCCACTAACCTCCTTGTTTAGTTCCCATTCTCCTGCCACATTAGTTTAAATCCTCCCCAACAGCATTGGCAAAAGCACCCCCTAGGACTTTGTTCCAGTCCCAGCCAGGTACAAACCACCCAATTTGGAATAGTCCCACCTTCCCCAGAACCAGTCCCAATGTCCCAAAAATCTGAACAGCATTTTTCTCTCTTACATTTTATTTACTGCTTGTTAAAGAGCTAGGTCACAGCGACGGCATCAGCAGTGGCAAGTAGGTCCTGCATCGACACTTGATGCTGTTGGTGAGTGGCCCCAATGTGGACACTTGCCAGCTACCAGGTGGGCCCAGGGTGGATTCATGGCAGTCGGTGAGTGGTTCAGTGTGGACTCAAACCCAGCAGAGTGCAGCCTTGCAGTGGCGTCAGAGGTGAGTTTGGGTTCCTGGTGACTTCTGCATCTACAAGGCAGTCCTAGCACCAACTCATGACTGCTGCGGAGGAGGTGAGGTTCCCAGCCTGCATATGCAAATATTCATGGAGGTAGCAGCGGAGGAGAGTTTGGACCCAATAAAAAATCCAGCGACATCAGCAAGTTGGGGCCAAAGTAGACTTGTGGTGATGGTGGAGTTGAGTTTGTGCCAGTACAGTATCTGGTGGCATTGGCGATATCTGCATTGGTGAGGAACGTTGAGGACTGATTTGCATAGTGACTTTTGTCACATTCATGCTGCTAGTGAAAGAAACAAAACTTTAAGTGATCATCTTTCTGCCTGTTTTCTTTGCTCTAGTATTGTTCTCAGTGCTATTTAGTGGGCAGCACCTTAGCACCTTATTAACTTTTTTTCTCTCATGCACTGTGTCCAAACAACAGCCCCAGCTACTGTCTCGCGCATGGACTGTTTTGCTTTATTTTCCTCCCTCTTTCTCACAACATTTTAATCAAAGTCTGAGATAACAGAGTGACCTCATTCTATTTTATTGTTATTGGATGGTTTCCATTGATTGACAAGGCATCTCAACTCCAATTCTCATTGATCTATTAACACCTTTTTCTTCATAAATTCTTTCAATTTTTGACATCTCCTTTAAAGCTTTGACCATAAGAACCCTGAATCGATTGTGTTTTGTAGAACAGACCAATGAGGGTGAATTTGCATATTTTTTATGGCTGAGCATGAGAGCTCAATCTCTTCAACCTTGTTAGATAGGATGACAGTTTTATGTCTGATTGAAATGTTAGTGTGCAGCATTTTCAAAGTCAGTTTGCAAAAGTCTAAATCTCATAATGTAAGAGACTAAGGTTCACGCTGAAATGTATTGAAGTATCATTCTTAGATTGCATTGTATTACAATAGCTATCCTTGATTCATCACTGTACAGTCTGTTCTGCTATAACGTGGTATTGTGTTCTTGTACAACTTCATGTTGTAGAAGCTTGTGCAATAGAAATAACGGGGCCTATGGGAAAAACAGGGATGGGAACGGACCACCAAAATTATCTGTAAAAAGCAAAACAAAAATGGTAGTTAGCCTAACACAAATGATAGCACAGTCTAAATAAATGTTAAAATCATATATTTTTATGAAATAATACACTAGATTTAACACTTTAAGGGGTTTCCGAGTTTGCTGAGTTTCAGTACCATATGAAGACAGGGCGGAGGGTCATTATCAGCATCATCATTACTTTCAGGTGCAGTTCTGGGTGCAGGGTTATGATGAAAAATATTTTTACTCCAGAAGTAGATAGCTGTGGTTCATTGTCCTCAGAGTGTTTCTTGGAGGTTGGCTTAAAAAGGCTTCTGGTTTTCGCTACTTTTCCATCTTTTGTCTTTCATGAAGAAGCTGTTCATAGGATGCCAGATAAAGCTTTATCCTGCTGCATTCTACATTGTCTTCTAAGTTGCAATTGCTTCTCAACTTACCTCAGGATAGAAGACAAAAAATAAGTAGAAGGTTCTTGTGGTGGTGCAACCTGGACTTTGTCGTCTTCATCTAGACGTTCAGTTTCCCCCTCACAGCCACAAGCTGTTGTAGATCAGCTTGTGGAGAGGTCTTCACAAAGCGACAGAAGCAGTCCCTCAACATCCTCAGTCTCCACTTCAAATTCAACTTGCTTTGCAAGAGCAACACAATGTTCCCTGATTGCTGGAAGCTCCTCTGACAGTTCAACATCTTTAAAATCATGAAGAAAATCTGGGAGAAGCTTCCACCAAACTGCATGTAAGCAGTCCGTACCGATATCACGCAGCAGGTCAGGCAGCATCCAAGGAACAGGAAATTGGACGTTTCGGGCATAAGCCCTTCATCAGGAAACATTCCTGATGAAGGGCTTATGCCCGAAACGTCGCATTTCCTGTTCCTTGGATGCTGCCTGACCTGCTGCGCTTTAACCAGCAACACATTTTCAGCTCTGATCTCCAGCATCTGCAGACCTCACTTCTTCCTCGTACCGATATCACCCCAGGCCTCCACAATAGCATTCTTAATGTTATAGCTCTTTCAAAATTGAAGAACATTCCTGAATGTGCACCTTAAATAATAAGCTTTAAAAGCTGCTATTGCACCCTGGTACATGGGTTGAACGAGAGAGGTTGTGTTCGGAGGTAGAAAAAACACTTGGATGTTTTCAGAAGGTGGGAGGATGACTTGGTGCATTGTCCAGAATGAGGTGAATCTTGAATTCCAAAATTTTTGCCCTGCAATAATTTCGAAAAACACCCTTGAAAACATCATCAAAAAGGTCAGAAAAATTTGCCTCGTCATCCAACCTCTTTTGCTTAACCTGAAATAAACGCCTAGAGTGGACTTAAGGTAACCTTTCAAGGCTCGCCGGTTGGCAGAATACACCACAAGCTTAAGGTTTAAATCTCCACTAGCATTGGCTCAACAACACGGTCATATGGTCCTTTGCAACCTTAAAACTTAGAGGTTGTGCTTCATTCTTAGAAATGTAGGTTCTAGGTGGTATTCACTTCCAGTATAAGCCTGTCTTGTCCAAACTGAAGATTTGATCTAAGGTAAATTGGCTTTTTCACCACAGGAGGAAATAACAGTACACGTTCCTCCTCTGCACTGGCAGCTTCGCCACACAACTTCACATTATGAAAAGCGTAGTGGATCTTAAATCCAGTGGACCAGCCACTACTAGCACTGAAGGCATGAAGCTTAGTTTGATTTTCAGCTTTTTTTCCCCATAAGTCCTCATGAATTGATAAGGCGTTCTGTTTTATGGTGAGAATGGTTGTCCAAGTTCACTTTTTTGATTGATCTTCTATCCACACACTTAGAAGCTGCTCAATCTCCTCAAGTTCTTTTGTTCATGATCCTTCAGACTTGCTAGCACTCAGACTTGTGCAAGCAATGCAGCTTGCTTTAATTCTTTCCACATTGTCTCTCATGGTGCGGAGCTTAGATTCCTTTATTCGTGTTGCAATATCACATGCTCTTTCATAACAGTGAAAATGCTTTATAACATTTAGCTTCTGCTCAAGTTTGCTACCCTGTTTTTTACAGTTACCACTTGCGATTTTTTTCATCTGGATGCTTCCTGTCAACATTCCATGGAAAGCACAGCGAGATTTGCATAGAAAAACAGGATTAAAAATTACTGCCTACACTTCACACAAAGCACGCGAGCTGACTGACCATGCAATATCGGCGTGAGTCCAGTCTTCAGCGCACAGCAACACCTAGTGCCAACACTAGAATCGAGTAAAAGCCAACGGGAGTTTGCATTTTAAAAAAAGCGTTCCCCGAATGCATTACAGCCAAATCACATTGATGAAACATGTTATTGGAGAATGATCTCTGTACAAAATGATGCTGTCATATGCTGGCCCTAATCTGGGAGAAGGGATCAGTCACATTTTGCTGTTGTAGCACATCTAAGGATGCAGGTAAAGTTACAACGTTTAAAAGACATTTGATCAGTTCATGACTAGGAATGATTTAGAGGGATATGGGCCAAGTGCAGGCAAGTGGGAATAGTTTGGTTTGGGAACATAGTGGGCATTGACTAGTTAGACCAAAGAGTCTATTTCCATACTGTATGACTCTGTGACTCTAAGTAGATGTTCCCCTGCACCCTAAACATAATTAATTATTTTGCTTAGGAGGTTGCTAAATTTGCAAACTGGCAATGATGCAACAGGAACCCTAAAATTTGAGTTAGTAGGCCAACTAACACAGTTTCACCATAACTCATTTGATTTAACCATTGGGAAATAAACACAGAAAGGACGCAGAAGGAGAATGAGCTAAAAGGAGTGAACTCAATGTCAAATCAGTATGCAAGGGAAATAGAGAAAGAGATCACTTGGAAAGAAAGAGTACGGAAAATAGTAATCTTCAAGTTAACCATCCTCTTTATGCCGTCTCAAATATTTCTAGAGCTGAAGTAATTAGGAACGAAGGGTAGAATGATACAGAGGTCTGAGTAATGTGGACTACAGAGATTTTTGGAAGAATCATCTGAGAATTCCAGCTCATCTCACTGTCAAGAGCATGATTCTATGACTGATAGTGGTGAGGGCATCAGTGGAAATGAGATAGCACTGAAGAGTGAACTTTCATTCCAATGTTAGCAACACAGGGAAGGGACTCATGGCTGGCCACCAGACTCATGGCAAAGCAATTAACTTTTAACACTTAACACTTCTGTGTTTTAAGATGGCCCTAGAGAGTGGTGACACTTTATAAAACTTCTGATTGTATGTCATAACAAAATACACGTAATAATAAATCAAATCAAATCAAACCTCTCACCATTTAAGAAGTACTCCTTCTTTTCTACAAAAGCAGATAACGTTACAATTGTTCATACTATATTCCATGTGCTATGGTCTTACATATTGCAGGAAGACTAATGGAATCTAACATTTGTCACAAGCGAATTTGAGGACAGGAGTGATGAAGCCTTGCTTCAGTTATATAGAAACCTGGTTACACCTCACCTGGAGTGGTATTTGCAGTTTTGGCCTCCTCTCTTCAGGTAGGATATTACTGCTGAGGAGGGAGGGCAACAAACATTCACTAGAATTGTTTCCAGATTGGTGAAAGTGAGGACTGCAGATGCAGGAGATCATTGTCAAGATTAGAGTGGTGCTGGAAAGACACAACAGGTCAGGTAGCATCCGAGGAGCAGGAAAATTGACGTTTCAGGCAGGAGCCCTTCATCAGGAATGAGACTAGGGGCCTCTGGGGTGGAGAGATCAATGAGAGGGGTGTGGGGCTGGGGAGAAGGTGGCTAAGAGTGCAATAGGTGGATGGAGGTGGGGATGAAGGCTTTAGGTCAGAGAGGAGGGTGGAGCGGATAGGTGGGAAGGAAGATTGGCAGGTAAGACAGGTCAGGGGATGGTGCTGAGCTGGGAAGGTTGAAACTGGGGTAAGGTGGGGGGAGGGGAAATTAGATAACTTGTGAAGTCCACATTGATGCCTTGGAGTTGAAGTGTTCTGAGGTAGAAGATGAGGCATTCTTCCTCCAGGTTGTGAGGGAGTGGCGATAGAGGAGGCCCAGGACCTGCATATCCATAGTCGAGGTGGCGTTAGGAGGAGGTGTCTTCAAGTTGGTGCCTGGCTTCAGCAGTGTAGAGGTCAGTGCACTAAATTACCACTGAATCCCCTTTATTCACTGATTTGATGGTGAAGTTGGGTTTGGAGCAGAAGGAGTGGAGGGCTGCGCATTGTGAGCGTGAGATGTTGGAGTGGGGGTAAACAGGTTGAGGCGATTAATGTCTTAGCGGCAGTTGGAAATGAAGAAATTGAGGGTGAGTAATAGGCCAGCACGGGGTGTCCAGGTGGATAGAATGTGTTGGATGCGGGTGAAGGGTCCTTGGTAGGTGGGTGGAAGTCCTGATTGAAAAAGTAAGCTCGGAGGCGGAGATGGTGGAAAAAGTGTTCGACATCGCAATGCGTATTGAATTCGTTGATGCGTGGAGGGAGGGGGAAGAAGTTAAGGCCTTTGCTGAGGACTGATTGTTCATCCTCAGTGAGGGGGAGGTCTGTGGGGATGGTGAAAATCGGCAAGGCTGGGAGCTAGGATTTGGTATAAGTGTGGAGCTGGGAGTGGGGTCGGAGTCTGTAACTGGAGTGGGAGTGGTGGTGGGGGTATGGGGGTGGAGCCATTAGCAGAAGTGATGTTCCCCTCAGGGTTCTGTGGGGCGGTGATGGTGACAGTGGGATCTGTGGGGGGAAACCTTGTTTCCAGGTTGGTTGGACTGTTCTATAAAGAGATTGAACAAACTGGGCCTGTATTCTCTAAAGTTTAAATGAACGAGAGACGATCTTATTGAAACCTACAAAATACTTAAAGAGATGGAAAGGGTTGATTCAGGTAAGATATTTCTCCTGCGTGAGAAGCTAGAACCAGGAGACACAATTTAAAAATAAGGTGAATGTCATTTAGGATTCAGATGCAAAGAAATGTCTTAGTTCAGAGGATTATGAAATATTGGAATTTTCTGCCACAGAGTAATGTGGAAGTTCAATCTTTGCGTATGTTTAAAGTAGAGATTTTTAAATTTCTGATTACTAATGGAATTGAATGTGGGTAAAAAGAATTGAAATGTTCAATCAGCCATGATGATGTTGAATGTCAGAGCATGCTCAATGGGCTGAATGACCTGCTCTTATTTCTATGTTACCATTTACTTAGTCAATTCTAATAAAAAATGGGAAATAGAATCATAGAGTCAGAGAGATGTACAGCATGGAAACAGACCCTTCGGTCCAATTTATTCAGGCCAACCACATATCCCAACCTAATCTAGTCCCACCTGCCAGCATCCAGCCCATATCCCTCCAAACCCTTCCTATTTATATACCCATTCAGATGACTTTTAAATGTTGCAGTTGTACTAGCCTCCACCACTTCCTCTGGCAGCTCATTCCATACGTGTAGTGAAAAAGTTGCCCCTTATTTCTCTTTTATATCTTTCCCCTCTCACCCTAAATCTATGCCGTCTAATTCTGGACTCACCCAGCTCAGGCAAAAGACTTTGTCTATTTATCCTATCCTTGCCCCTCATAATTTTGTAAACCTCAATAAGGTCCTAGCCTCTGTTGCTCCAGGGAAAACAGCCCCAGTCTATTCAACCTTTCCCTAAAGCTCAAATCCTCCAACCCCAACAACATCCTTGTAAATCTTTTCTGAACCCTTTCAAGTTTCACAACATCTTTCCGATAGGAAGGAGACCAGAATTGCATGCAATATTCCAGCTGTGACCTAACCAATGTCCCGTACAGCTGCAACATGACCTCTCTACTCTGACCAATAAAGGAAAGCATACCAAACACCTTCTTCACTATCCTATTTACCTGCAACTCCACTTTCAAGGAGCTATGAACCTGCATTCCAAAGTCTCTTTGTGCAGCAACACTCCCTAGGACCTTACCATTAAGTGTATAAGTCCTGCTAAGATTTGTTTTCCCAAAATGAGCATCTCGCATTTATCTATGTAAAGAAACAACTCATATTTTCAACACAAACATGTTCCCTTGATAAACTCCATGAAAATGATTCATATATGGCTTACCAAGGAAATTAGTTGATAAAATGTGGTACCGGAAAAGGCACAGCAGGTCAGGAAGAAATTGCAGAGACATTGAATGAATAATCAGTATCAGTCTCTCTGGTCAAAGATTCAAGTTAATGCCTGATATAGAGAGTCATTTAGTGGCTAATAAGGGCAAGGAAATTAAGGTAAATAATATCAGATAGAAAATATTAATGGAGAAATTCAAAGGAGTTAAGTCTGACAAATCTCCAATTTCTGAAGACCTACATCCCATGATTCTAAAAGAAATAGCTTCACAGATAGTGTATTTTCCCTAATTCCCTGGATTCAGGGACAGTCTTAGCACATTGCAAATTGGTAAATATAACACTGATATTCAAAAGAGGAAGAAGAGAGAAAACAGGAAAATCCTGTTTAACAAATTTATTACAGTTTTTTGAAAGGTAGATAAAGGGAAACCAGTGGATGTCATGTACTGGATTTCCAAAAGGATTGAATGAGGAAATATTCAAGAGGATATTACACAAAATAAGGGCTGATGGAGTTGGAGGTAATATTTTAACATGGGCAGGGGACTAGTTAATAGATAGGAAGCAGAAAGTAGTGATAACTCAGATATATTTAAGTTGGCAGACTGTAATCTGTGGAGTGCTCCAAGTATCAGCACTGAGTCTCAGCTACCTATTCTCTACATTATTGACTTGGACAAAGAGGCAAGAAACAATGTAACTAACTGGTTGATGATACAAAGACAGATGAGAATGCAAGCTTTGAACTCACAAGAAATAGCAAAGAAACTTGGACAGGGTAAGTCAGTGGACAATATGGCATCAGCTGGAGTATAACCTGGAGAAGTATGAGATTATTCAATTTCGATGTAAAAATAGTAGAGAAGACATTTTTAATGTTTAGAAGTTGTAAATCTTGATGCTCTGAGATATTTGTCTTGGTGTACAAGAAGTTAGCATACAGGTACGGAAAGCAAGGAGGAGAGCAAATAATACATTTGACCTTTATTGTGAGGGATTGGAATTTATTTTTATTTATGCACTCAGGGGATATAAGCATGCTGGCTTGGCCAGAAACTATTGCCCATTGATAATTGTCCTTGAGAAGGTGGTACTGAGCTACCTTCTTGAACCAGTCTTTGAGGTATAGATACATCCGTAGTGCTGTTAGAAACAGAATTCCAGTGACAGTAAAGGAACAGCAATATAACTCCATGAAAAAATGGAGTGTGGCTCCAAGAGGACCTTTCAAATGGCAATGTTCCCAAGCATCTGCAACTCTTGACCTGGTTAGTAGACGTTGTTGGTTTGCAATCCTTGGTAAATTTCTGTAGTACATCTTGTAAACGGTACACACTGTTAACGCTGTGTGTCAGTGATGAAGAGAGTGAATGTTGAAAGTGGTGGGGATGTGCCAATTAAGCAGGTTGCCATCCAGCACTCTGAGTGGCGTTGAGCTTCTATAGTGTCCTATCCTCTGTCCTGCTCTTGTATCCACAGTATTCATAAGGTTATATATGATTATACAGTATTTATATAACCACCTCCACTTGTGCTGGGATTATCCCAGTCAATAGATCTTCCTCTGATTCTGCTAACTCCAATTTTGCTCACGTTCTTTAATGCCATACTTGATCAAACGGTGCCTTGATATAAGGGCATTCATTCTCATCAATGTCTGGAATTCAACTCCTTAATCCATGTTTGGACCAAAGCTGTATTAGGTCAGGGGCTGAGTGGCCTGACAGAACCCAAAGTGAGCAATTATCATTTGATAGTATTGTCAATGACCCCTTCTTCACTTTGCTCATGATGTAAAGCATAAAGAAATTTTACTGCAATTGTACACTGCTTTAATAAGACCTCACTTAGAATATTATTTATAATTTGGTCTCAATATTTAATAAAGAATTTATCCCCATTGCAGTCACTACAACAAATGTTGTATAGACTAATCCTTGGAATGATGTAGTTGTCCTTCAACTGAGTAAATTGGGCCTAAGTTTTCTGGAGTTTGGAAGAATGAGAGGTGATCTTAGTGAAGCCTACAAAACAGATAACAGACACAATAATGTTTCTTCCCTAGAAGTGGAACCAAAAAAAATGGATCTGTAAATACTTTCTCTCAGAGGATTGTCAATTTTTTGTCCTAAAAGGTGATGAAAGCATCGTCATTGAATTTAACTGCAGATGTGAAAGCTCCAAAAGTGACTACAAATACCAATAATGTCACCATAATTCTTGTTGTAAAATCTAAGCCATTATCTTTAATAATGTAACTACAATGTTGTTATGTCTTTGCCTTGTAGATATCTGCAGAATAACCAGATCAGATCCATCTCAAAAACTGCATTTTCTGGACTTTACAAACTCAGACGACTGTAAGTGAGTTAATGCTTAGTGATTAGGCTGACAATATTTTCCTGTTTAAACATAAGTAGCATGGATTGCTTGGTTGCTGTGAGTAGATATTTGGTTTTCACAGTCATGATGGCAGCAGTCTGAGCCTGCATGACACTAAATAAATCTTCCATGGCAACAAGTTTAGCTCAGGCTGACCTTCCACTGCAGCCTCTGCCTGTGTCAATATGGAAATTGAAATATCAGGCACCTGTTTCTACACCACATAACTGGAAGGAATCCGCAATTCCTATCATGTAGGTGTTTTCCTTTTCCATGCTGAAAAGGAACAGTTCCAAGATCTGCACAAAGCCCTGCATCAAATTGGATCTGTGCATTCTCCTTGCTCCTTGACAATAACAACAGGCTTGTGGCAGGCCAACCATTGCATTAAGTATTCTAGCATATGTTTTTATCAACTATTTCCTGTACAGCCACCTCATTGAAGCCCTTATCTGAGTTTTCAACAAGTATAACTCCTATAATCTCACCCTGTGGAAAGGTGGGACACATTTTGGCATGGCCTATGATCAACTTATGGTTCATAACCCACAATGTGCTCATCTAGCCTCTAAATTTCCTTCTACAAAAGTCAAAGTGCTGGAAGCTAAGCTGGTGTCAGCAAATGTCACAACACATGATGATGCTTCTTCTTCAGGCATCTGCTCTTCCTTATCTTCCATAAGAGGAGACAATGGCTTAGTGGTATTTTAATGCACTACTAATTCAGAGACCCAGATATTGTTATGGGGAAGCTGGCTTTGAATCCTGAAATGGCAGATAGTAGAATTTGAACTCAATAAAAATATGGAATTATGTCCAATGATGAAATCAATGTCAATTGTTGGAAAATCTGGTCTGGTCTACATGTGACTTCAAACTCCAGACGTGGTTGACTCCTAACTGCCCTCTGGGCAATTAGGAATTAACGGTAAATGCTGGCCTCACCAATGGTACCTACGTCCTATGAATGATTTTTTTAAAAGCTGACCCCTTCAATGATGAAGATACATTACCCAGCTCCACAGCAGTTACTGCGCATGTGAAAACATAAATGCACAGGAAATGGTTTGAGGTGAGAGAGCAGATATTGGCTGGGTAAAAGAAGCTCCCACAGTCACAACATGTATGACTTGTACTTCATTCTAAGTTGCAGAATGGGGATGAAGTTGGACTTGAGAAGTTTCATATGCCATGAAAATAATTCTGAATGTTCTCAGACCATTTCACATTGACTTCAGTTACTGCCTACCCAATGATTCACAGGGCCATCTCCTCCACAGGGCCCAGATGTCTGTCCTCTACCTAATCTCTGCTGCTACTTCTAGTTATGTAGCATTTAGCCCAACAAGTAAGAATGTCAATGATTGTGTTGCAATGTGCTTATGTGATGCCTGCCATACTGAATAACTCGAAGTGTGTGGTTGCAACAATGTGTGAGAATGAAGCAGAGGACATGAATGTTAGGCATGTATACTGATTGCTACTGTCCACATATGAGCAAAGGATGGGAATTGGTGCTCTGAACAGTGTATGAGGTTGTTGATGCAGTGGGCAGAAAATGATGTTTGAAGATGCAGTCACTGACCGTGATCACTTGTGTGAGGACATTAATGTTCTAGGAGAAAGTGAGGTCTGCAGATGCTGGAGATCAGAGCTGAAAATGTGTTGCTGGAAAAGCGCAGCAGGTCAGGCAGCATCCAAGGAACAGGAGATTCGACGTTTCGGGCATAAGCCCTTTTTCAGGAATGAGGAAAGTGTGTCCAGCAGGCTAAGATAAAAGGAAGGGAGGAGGGACTTGGGGGAGGGGCGATGGAGATGTGATAGGTGGAAGGAGGTCAAGGTGAGGGTGATAGGTCGGAGTGGGATGGGGGCGGAGAGGTCAGGAAGAAGATTGCAGGTTAGGAAGGTGTGCTGAGTTCGAGGGAATCGACTGAGACAAGGTGGGGGGAGGGGAAATGAGGAAACTGGAGAAATCTGAGTTCATCCCTTGTGGTTGGAGGGTTCCTAGGCGGAAGATGAGGCGCTCTTCCTCCAACCATCGTGTTGTTATGGTTCTGGCGATGGAGGAGTCCAAGGACCGGCATGTCCTTGGTGGAGTGGGAGGGGGAGTTAAAGTTTTGAGCCATGGGGTGGTTGGGTTGGTTGGTCCAGGTGTCCCAGAGGTGTTCAGTCGGGCGCCATTAACCACGCGGCCACTACAGCGCCCGCGGCAACAACCGCCGCCGACGACCATGACGTCACATCCGCCCCCACCGACCTCGCAGCCTCCGCAATCGCCGCCCAGACAACCACCTCCGCGATCGCCAGGAAGACCATCGCCGACGGATTCGCAACCCCTGCGGCTATCGGGAATAACAGGGTTTCTTTCGTCGCCACAGCCACTTCCGCCCCCAGTGACATCGCTAACCTGCACGACCACAACGCCTCATGTGTCTCCGCCCCCACGCCGATTTCCGTCACCATGCGTAACCCCGTCCCCTCGCCGAACTCCGCCCCCACGTCGAACACTGTCACCACTCCTAACCCCACCCCCATGCCAATTTCCGTTTCCACTCCTAACTCCGCCCCCACGCCGATCTCCGTCCCCGCCCCCGCGCCTAACCCTGCCCCACTCCCTGCTCCAGCCCCACAGCAGGTCCTAGCTCCCAGTCCTGCCGTGTTTTCACCATCCCTCCTGACCTCCCCCTCTCTGAGGATGAAAGATCAGTCCTCAGCAGAGGCCTTACCTTCATCCCCTACGCTCTTGGATTAACGAGTTCAACACGCGGTGAGACATTGAACAATTCTTCCGCCGTCTTCACCTCCGTGACTACTTCTTCAACCAAGATTCTCACCCACCCTCTGATGACCCCTACTCCCGCCTCCAACGCACCCCATCCACCTGGACGCCCCGTGCTGGCCTCTTACCCACCCTCCATCTCTTTATAGCCAACTGCCGCTGCGACATTAACCGCCTCAACCTGTCCACCCCTCTCACCCACTCCAACCTCTCACCCTCGGAACGTGCAGCCCTCCACTCCCTCCGCTCCAACCCCAACCTCACCATCAAACCGGCAGACAAGGGAGGCGCGGTAGTAGTTTGGCGCACCGACCTTTACACCGCTGAGGCTAAACGCCAGCTTGCTGACACCTCCTCCTACTGCCCCCTTGACCATGACCCCACCTCCCACCACCAAACCATCATCTCCCAGACCATCCATAACCTCATCACCTCAAGGGATCTCCCATCCACCCCCTCCAACTTCATAGTCCCACAACCCCGCACCGCCCGTTTCTACCTCCTGCCCAAAATCCACAAACCTGACTGCCCCATCTGACCCATTGTCTCAGCCTGCTCCTGCCCCACCGAACTCATCTCCGCATACCTCGACACTGTCCTGTCCCCCTTAGTCCAAGAACTCCCCACCTACGTTCGGGACACCACCCATGCCCTCCACCTCCTCCATGATTTTCGCTTCCCCGGTCCCCAATGCCTTATCTTCACCATGGACATCCAGTCCCTGTACACCTCCATCCCCCATCACGAAGGACTCAAAGCCCTCCGCTTCTTCCTTTCCCGCCGTACGAACCAGTACCCTTCCACTGACACCTTCCTTCGACTGACTGAACTGGTCCTCACCCTGAAGAACTTCTCTTTCCAATCCTCCCACTTCCTCCAAACCAAAGCAGTTGCCATGGGCACCCACATGGGCCCCAGCTGTGCCTGCCTCTTCGTAGAATACGTGGAACAGTCCATCTTCCACAACTACACTAGCACCACCCCCACCTTTTCCTCCGCTACATCGATGACTGTATTGGCGCTGCCTCGTGCTCCACGAGGAGGTTGAACAGTTCATGCACTTTACCAACACCTTCCACTCCAACCTCAAATTCACCTGGACCGTCTCAGACTCCTCCCTCCCCTTCCTAGACCTCTCCATTTCTATCTCGGGCAACCGAATCAACACGGACATCTACTATAAGCCAACTGACTCCCACAGCTACCTACACTACACCTCCTCCCACCCTGCCCCCTGTAAAAACGCTATCCCATATTCCCAATTCCTTCGTCTCCGCCGCATCTGCTCCCAGGAGGACCAGTTCCAACACCGCACAGCCCAGATGGCCTCCTTCTTCAAAGACCGCAATTTCCCCCCAGACGTGATCAACGATGCTCTCCACCGCATCTCCTCCACTTCCCGCTCCTCCGCCCTTGAGCCCTGCCCCTCCAACCGCCACCAGGACAGAACCCCACTGGTTCTCACCTACCACCCCACCAACCTCCATATACAGCGTGTCATCCACCGTCATTTCCGCCACCTCCAAACGGACCCCACCACCAGGGATATATTTCCCTCCCCTCCCCTATCAGCGTTCCGAAAAGATCACTCCCTCCGTGACTCCCTCGTCAGGTCCACACCCCCCACCAACCCAACCTCCACTCCCGGCACCTTTCCTTGCAACCGCAAGGAATGCAAAACTTGCGCCCACACCTCCTCCCTTACTTCTCTCCTAGGCCCCAAGGGATCTTTCCATATCCGCCACAAATTCACCTGCACCTTCACATACATCATCTATTGCATCCGCTGCACCCGATGTGGCCTCTTCTATATTGGGGAGACAGGCCGCCTACTTGCAGAACATTTCAGAAAACACCTCTGGGACACCCAGACCAACCAACCCAACCACCCTGTGGCTCAACACTTTAACTCCCCCTCCCACTCCACCAAGGACATGCAGGTCCTTGGACTTCTCCATCGCCAGACCATAACAACATGACAGTTGGAGGAAGAGCACCTCATCTTCCACCTAGGAACCCTCCAACCACAAGGGATGAACTCAGATTTCTCCAGTTTCCTCATTTCCCCTCCCCCCACCTTGTCTCAGTCAAATCCCTCGAACTTAGCACAGCCTTCCTAACCTGCAATCTTCTTCCTGACCTCTCCGCCCCCACCCCACTCCGGCCTATCACCCTCACCTTGACCTCCTTCCCCCTATCACATCTCCATCGCCCCTCCCCCAAGTCCTTCATCCCTACCTTTTATCTTAACCTGCTGGACACACTTTCCTCATTCCTGAAGAAGGGCTTATGCCCGAAACGTCGAATCTCCTGTTCCTTGGATGCTGCCTGACCTGCTGCACTTTTCCAGCAACACATTTTCAGCACATTAATGTTCTACCAACACTACAGTCAGATTTGCTGGGCTCTTGAATTGGCCTGTGTGGTTACCTGCTCCTGTTTCTTTAGCAGTATATGCTTTTTGCAGAAAGACTATTCTCCTTTTCACCTCCTGGTCTTAGACCTCCAGCATGAAATCAGCAACCCTGTATCAAACATGCTTCTCTATTGCCACACTTCCTTCATTTTCTATTCCACTGCCTGCTGCAGCCAGTGTGCATCTACCCTTTAAGAAGGGCAAGCAAAGTTAAAATGATCCTAAATGTGCATGCATCTGCCCCACCCCTTCCAAATATGCAGCCAGTCAGCAGCCTGCTTCATGTGGATTGTGTGCTGAATGGTGATAAGTAGTTAGCACAAAGCTTACAAATGACTTACATTGCGGTCTCCCTTCTGGAAAAACTTCACTCTCCAACTTAAGTGAGAAAATAGTGATCTATGAAACCACAAGCATTGTCTTGTCTAAAAAATAATTTACTTCTGAAACCTGACAATACTGAACAAAAGTGAAAGTGTCACCTTTAAGCAGAGTTTAGAGAGAAATTGAAGTTTAAACTGGATTTTTCTATCTCTTCCAAATCGCAGCATATAAATTGGTCAGAGAAGAAGAAATCAGCCATTTAAATAAAAAGAGTCTTAATATATTTGGAAGGGTCGGAACACTGATTTGAAATAGATTTAATAGTACTTAATGATTGTTAGGGTCATGGCAAAGGGTGATTCCTAAGAAGACCTATATTTCAACAATATTTAATTAGACGTTCACAGCAAAACTGAACTTGAGCATCCTATGTTATCACTCACGTTTATGTGGCAGTAAGTTTACTGTTGTCCCAAAACCAGGCCTTTTTATTCCTAAAATATATTGTAGAAAATTTTCATCCAGCTATTTTGTTGTTTACCTCAAAAATATTAGCCAATGTGTTATCCTATTTATTGATAATCAATTTATTGGGACAAAGTGTACTTTTATAATAGTTGCTTTGCATCCTCAGTAAATTTAATGGAAGTATTTTATTAGTTGGTCAATTAATGACATCATTCCAAAAATTATCCAATTCTACAATGAAAATAAACAGTGTAATCAGGATGGTTTGTTATCTTTCCCATTTTCTTTATATTATCTCTATTTTTTAAATATTTATAGATCTACTATAAATAATTGTAATGGTCTTGTTTGCAAGGTTATTTCAGTGCAATTATCTTTTGTTTTCTAGGTACATCAGTCATAATAGAATCACAGTTCTGAAGCCAAGAATATTTCAAGACCTTCATAAACTGGAAATTTTGTAAGTGTCTATCTGTCCCAGAGTGCTGTTCTGCTGCTATAGTGCAGCATCAATAATTTTACAGTGTATTGCTTGATCATTTCCAGTCTATTATAAATAACTTTTGAAGAATGCTTTAATTCACCACATTTTTTGACTATTTGCTAATTATGTGTTTGTTAGAGTAAGTATTACATTTTAAATTGAAGTTTTGGCCACATAGACAATTTGATTTAATTTTGAAAGGTTCTTGTGCTAGTGAAGAGAATTTTTCATTTGAGTTAGATTTTTAACATACAAGTGTTAAGAGTAATTAATTGATTCATTAGGTACCTTTAGCGTTTAAATTTAGATGTAATTTTCTGCTTCCATCTCCTGCAATCTGTAACACCAAATAAATTGTAAGTATAATTCCTCATTGCAATTAATTAGTGAAGTTAGGAATGAGACTGATCATTTTTGTGAACAAGTTTGTCATTATGGGGATAATTTCACAGAATTATATTCTTGTTATGGAGATTCAGTAATTTGGATGTGCACATCAACCTACTGTAAATTACGGTATGGGTGAGGGGTGTGTTATCAAATGCTGAAAGAAATGTGGCTTGATAAGGACCAGCACTGTATACTATAGCTGGCTCCAATCTTAGTACGCAATTTTCTCACATATTTGGCATGAAGTACTAAAAGTTTAGTATAGCAATAACATAAGGCTGCACCTGTGCAGAGGCGGTTTATGGAATATGTTGTAGTACCTTGGCCCCTGACACTAGCTAATTGGATGGTCCACAGGGTTTTTGGTACAGGCTTAGGAAAGGCAGATGAGTGTTCTATATTTTTAGGATCAAATTCACAACCTCCATCCATCCTGCCCCAGGAGCAGACAGAAGTATCTTAATGTCAAAGGTTGTGAACCACTGTAAATCAAAGTGTCTTGGACCTATAAGACCATAAAACATAGGAGCAGAAATTAGGCCATTCAGCCCATCAGGTCTAGTCCACCATTCAATTATGACTGGTAAGTTTCTCGACTCCGTTCTCCCCCTTTCTCCCCATAACCTTTTATCCCCTTTCAGTTTTATATACACTCAATGACCTGGCCTCCACAGTGTTCTGTGGCAATGAATTCCATAGATTCACCACTCTCTGGCTGAAGAAGATTCTCTTTATCTAAGTTCAAATAGGTCTTCCCTTTTCTCTAAGGCTGTGCCCTTGGGTCTTAGTCTTCCCTACCAATGGAAACATTTTCCCAACATCCACTTTGTCCAGGCCATTCAGTATTCTGTAAGTTTCAATTAGATCCACCTCTCATTCTTTTAAACTCCAACGAGTATGGACCCAGAATCTTCAAACATTCCTGATATGTTAAGCATTTTATTCTTGGGACCATTAATGTGAACCTCCTCTGAACATGCTCCAGGGCCAGTGCACACTTCCTGAGATATGGGGTCCAAAGCTATGCACAATACTCCAAATGTGGTCTGACCAGAGCCTTGGAGAGCCACAGAAGTATATCCCTGCTTTTATATTCAAGTCCTCTCAAAATAAATGCCATCATTGCATTTGCCTTCCTAACTACTGACTCAACCTGCAAGCTTACCTTGAAAGAATCCTGGACTAGAACTCACAAGTTACTTTGCACTTCAAACTTCTGAATTTTCTCCCCACTTTGAAAATAGTGTGTGCCTCTATTCTTCCTACCAAAGTGCATGACTTCACACTTTCCCATCTGCCACTTCTTTGCCCACTCTCCTAACCTGTCCAAGTCCTTCTACCGCCTCCCCACCTCCCCAGTGCTACCTGTCCTTCTACCTATTGTTGTATTGTCTGCAAACCTAACCAGAATGCCCTCAGTTCCTTCATCTAGATTGTTAATGTATAAAGTGAAAAGTTGTGGTTCCAACACTGAGCTTTGCAGAACACCATTTGTCACGGGGTGCCATCCTGAAGAAAGAGCCTTTTATCCCTACTCTCTGCTTTCTGCCAGACAGCTAGGTTCATGCTAGCACCTTGCCTCTAGGCATGGACCCTTAACTTACTTAGTAGCCTCTTGTACGGGACTTTGTCAAAGGCCTTCTGGAAATCCAGGTAGATAACATCCATTGGCTCTCATTGGTCTAACCTGCTCATTACTTCCTCAAAGAATTCTAGCAGATTTATCAGGCATGTCCACACCTTGATGAAACCATACTGATTTTGCCCTATTTTACCATACATGTCCAAGTATTCAGAAATCTCATTCTTCACAATGAATTCCAGTAACTTACCCACAATTAGGCTAATCGGTCTGTAATTCTCTATCTTTGGCTATACTGCCTTTTTAAACAAGGGGTGTCACGTTGGTAATTTTCTAATCCTCTGGGACTCTCCCTGACTCTAGAATTCTTGAAAGATTACCACTAACACCTCCACTATCTCTTCAGCTATCTCCCTTAGAACTCTGGGGTGTAGTCCATATGGTCCAGGTGAATTATCCAACTTCAGGCCATTCAGTTTTTCTAGCACCTCCTCCTTGGCCACCATACTCAGGTCTGCCCCTTAATCCCTTGAGTTTTTTGGGATATTATTCGTCCCTTCCACTGTGAAGTAATTATTCAGTTCCTCAGCCATTTCTTTGTTCCCCACTACTATCTCTCCAGTACCATTTTCCAGTAGCCCAATGTCCATTTTTGCCTATCTTTTGCCTTTTATATACCTAAAGAAACTCTGACAGTCTTTCTTTATATTACTGGCTAGCTTACCAATATATTTAGTCTTCTCCCTCCTTGTTTTCTTTGTTGCCCTCTGTTGGTCTTTGTAAGCTTCCCATTCCTCTGGTTTCCCACTGCCCTTTGCCACATTATATGCTTTCTCTTTTGCTTTTATTATATCCCTGAATTCCCTAGTCAACCATAGTTGCCTCATCCTCCATGTGCCATGCTTCCTTTTCCTCAGGATGAATATCTGTTGTGTCTCCTGAATTAGTCCCAGAAATTCCTGCCATCGCTGTTCCACTGTCTTTCCTGCTAAGCTTCTCTTCCAGTCAATTCTATCCACCTCCACCCTCACGCCTCTATAGTTGCCTTTATTCAGCTGATTTTATCTTCTCCCACTCAAATTGCTGAGTAAATTACAATATATTATGATTACTGTCTCCTAAGGGTTCCTTCACCTTAAGCTCCCTTATCAAGTCTGCCTCATTGCACGACACTAAATCCAGTATTGCCTGTTCCCTAGTGGACTCCATCACAAGCTGCCGTAAAAAGCCATCTCAGACACTCCACAAATTCCTTTTCTTCCAATCTACTACCAACCTGATTTTCCCAGTTCACCTGCATATCAAAATACCCCGTGATCACTATAACTTTGTCTTTCCTACACATCTTTCTATCTCTTGGTATCGTCTATTTCTAGCTCCTGACTACTGTTTGGAGGCCAGTACATAATCCCCACTATGGTTTGTTTATCTTTGCCGTTCCTCAATTCTACCCACACAGATTCTGGTCCTACTTCGTTTCTTACTATCGATTTAATTTCATTTCTTGCTAATAAGGCAACCCATCCCCTCTGTCTACCTGCCTATCTTTTCGATAGGATATTTATCCTTAAGTATTCAGCTCCAAATTCTGATCCCCCTGCAGCCACGTCTCCATGATGCCCATCACATCATACCTGCCAATTTCAATCTGCACTGTAAGCTCATTTACCTTATTCCTTGAACTGCATGCATTCAGATATAACACCTTCAGTCCTGTATTAACTGGCCCTCTTCTCAATGTCATTTGTTTATCCAGTGTGCTTGAAGTTCAATTGCTAACACTTTCCAAACACTCTGTCTGATTTGTGTCTGTGCTGGAGAATTTAATAATCTCTCCTGAGTTCTGCATTCTTACCTCCTCCTTTAATTCGGGTTTTCTAATTTCCCCTGAAACTTTTGTAACTGAACCCCCCTCCCCCACAATTAGTGTAAAACTCTGCCTACAGCCCTAGTTATATGATTAGCTAGGACTCTGGTCCCTGCATGGTTCATGAGAACAGATGCCTTCTTCTCCAGTACTGGTGTTAATGTCCCATGAATTCAAATCCATTTCTCTCACACAAGTGTAAGTGCCACATTAATCTCTCTGCTACCTCACACTCAGTCTACCTCTAGTACTGTACCCATCTGCCACAAAAGCTCAAGCTCTGCACTCTCGGAACTGCCTACAACATTTTCTTCCCCACTTGCTTTCACCCAGCCCATAACACCCCAGACCACTAATCCAGCCTGATCTCTACACTGCCTTCATACTCCCTCAGAACCTTCAGCTGACCTGACCAATACTAACCCAAGCTGAGGACTGAACACTTGCAATTGATAGACAGGCAGAATAATGGCTGGTGATTATGAGTTAAACCATTTGCTAAATATTTTTTCTGTCGCTCTCATACATTAAGGAGAGATAGGAAATGGGAGAATGAGAGGAACACAAGTAGCCAGGGTAAGAGATTGATTGCTGAAGATGTCCCAAAGTTTCCTTCACAGCTTTGAAGAGTAGGTAGTGAAGGTAGAGGTGAAAATCACCAGCCCAGATGTATCCATTGCAACAGGGTGGAACACATTTGTTCAGAATGCTGGAAGTTGAGAGGAACCTATTGGAGTTCATAATAATGAGTCTGAAAAAGAAATTCAAAAGGAAAATGTCTTAGAGCAGATTGTAACTTTAACTACAACTAAGAGACCAGAGGTAAACATTGCTGTGAATGCAGAATGCAGAACCCCTTTTTTTAAAAGGAAGCATGCAAGCCCATAGCTGTGCAAAGAGACAGAGGCTACTCAAACTCTCTTGCTGGAAAGGGATTTAATTCTCCCTTCAGAGAATTGAGTAAAAACCAGAATGTTAGTAAATGAGTCAGCAGGAGAGTGTATCCCAGTTCCATTGTACAAATTTCAACTGAAGTGTGGTTTGTCTGAATTAGCAGTCATTGCATTAGTTAAGAAACTAGCTATGGACAAACTTGATGTATTCCTGGGGAATGATTTTGTAGCAGTGAAAGTCATAGCTAGCCTATAATCACTAAAGTTGTAGTTGTGGTTACAGAGATGGAATAGTATTACAAACAGGTTCTGGGTGATTTCACTTTGTGTAGTGACTAGTGCAATGGCTAAATCAAGTTCATCACTAAAGGTTGCAGTGATATCGCAAATAGTGTTAGGGCTGCTGAAATTTTATTTAGGAACAAGAACAGTTCAAAAGGGAATATTTAGCATGTCTTGTTAATTGAAGTCAGGAAGCAGATATAAAGTTAAGAAAGTTAGCAGCTGGCCCACGTTGAAGATGAGGCTGAAGGAGCTCTAGTTTGTGATGATATTAAAAATGGAGTTTTGAAGAGGAAGTGGAGTCATCCTCACAAACCAGCAAATAAGAATGCATGGTTGTTCATCAAATAGTAATATTACCCAGATATCGTAAGGCGATAATGTGAGTAACACATGAAGTCCGTATGCTAAGCCATACAGGAATACAAAAATGCAGGAATCGATAACAGGTGTTTTATATGGCCGTGACTTTATAAAGGCATACTGTAATTCTTTAAAACATACTATGCAAGTCAGGCAGTAGGAGACCCTTAATATGTAATCAAATCAGCACCTTTGATACCCATACCAGTTTTTGATGAGCTATTTGCTCATGTATAACTAGATTGTGTGTTATAACTACTGACATCTGTTATGTCCTTGTGATTGTGGATATAACTACCTGGTTCCTATAAGCTGTTCCTTTATGAATAATTACAGTTCAGGTAATAGTGGAAAAGTTTATGCAGCATTTTAGTTGCTATGGCGTATCAAGATACCGACTAATCAAGGTTTTGAATTTATGACTAAAGTTTTCGAGGAGATGCTTGGCTGTCAAAGTATAAAACAGTTGAAGTCAACTGAAATCAATCAGCAACAAAGGGAGCTATGGAAGCATACTATCAGAGACCTAAAACAACGATTACAGCATTCTGTCATGAATACACAAAGAATTGGGACAGAGGATTAGATTTTTAACTATTTGCTCTCAGATTCTTAATGAATCTGCTTGGTTTAGTCCATTTGAACTAGATTATGGTCATGAAATTAGTGGTCCATTAAAATTGATTAAGAAAAGCTAACATGGTGCCACTGTTTAAGAAGGGTGGTAAGGACAAGCCAGGGAACTGTAGATCAGTAAACCTGACCTTGGTGGTGGGCAAGTTGTTTGAGGGAATCCTGAGGGACAGGATGTACATGTATTTGGAAAAGCAAGGACTGATTAGAGATAGTCAACATGGTTTTGTGCGTGGGAAATCATGTCTCACAAACTTATTTGAGTTTATTGAGGAAGTAACAAAAAAGATTGATGAGGGCAGAGTGGTGATGTGATCAATATGGACTTCAGTAAGGTGTTCGACAGGGTTCCCCTTGGGAGACTAGTTAGCAAGGTTAGATCTCATGGAATACAGGGAGAACTAGCCATTTGGATACAGAACTGGCTCAAAGGTAGAGGCCAGAGGGTGGTGGTAGAGGGTTGTTTTTCATACTGGAGGCCTGTGACCAGTGGAGTGCCATAAGGATCAGTGCAGAGTCCACTACTTTTACTTTTTGTCATTTACATAAATGATGTGGGTGCGAGCATAAAAGGCACAGTTAGTAAGTTTGCAGATTACACCAAAACAGCGAAGAAGGTTACCACAGATTACAATGGGATCTTGATCAGATGGGCCAATGGACTGAGAAGTGGCAGATAGAGTTTAATTCAGAGAAATGCAAGGTGCTGCATTTTGGGAAAGCAAATTTTGGCAGGACGTATACACGTAATGGTAAGGTACTAGGGAATGTTGCTGAACAAAGAGGCCTTGGAGTGCAGGTTCATAGCTCCTTGAAAGTGGAGTCACAGGTAGATGGGATAGTGAAGAAGGTGTTTGGTGTGCTTTCCTTTATTGGTCAGAGTATTGAGTACAGGAGTTGGGAGGTCATGTTGCGGCTGTACAGGACATTGGTTAGGCCACTGTTGGAATATTGCGTGCAATTCTGGTCTCCTTCAAGTCGGAAAGATATTGTGAAACATGAATGGGTTCAGAAAAGATTTACAAGGATGTTGCCAGGATTGGAGGATTTGAGCTATAGGGAGAGGCTGAACAGGCTGGGGCTGTCTTCCCTGGAGCGTCGGAGGCTGAAGGGTGACCTTAAAGAGGTTTCCAAAATTATGAGGGCATGGGTAGGGTAAATAAGCAAAGTCTTTTCCCTGGGGTCGGGCAAATGTTGTGGTGAGACAGAACTGAGGACACATCAGTTGTGTTCTAGTTTTCCAACTAGTTTCCAGCCCTGTTGCATCATCTACAAGCTTCCAAATATAAACAGGAGCAATGGATAATCACCACCATGACATCAGGATATATCAGCAAATTACATCCAGAGTGGAGGCTCCTTGTGTCATCATTCACTGGAGTAGCACAGTAGAAATAAAATAGTATCCCAGAGTCATCACAAAATATTTTTACAAAAATATGCAGAGTTGCCAAATTATCTGTCTTCTAAACTCCAGGTTTAAGAAACCATGAGTAGGTTTCTCTACTTTACAAAACATAACTATTTATTACAAAAGTCTACTTGAACTACAGGTAAATAATTAGGAACTGTCAGTATTGCACCCCACTAAATAAAATCCCCTTATAAATACCCCTTGCATGCACATACATACTACTACTTGTTTCCAACCAGAGCAGCATTTGTATACAACTCCTTGACTCCAACTGATTTGCAAAAAGAACTTCAATTACTGCTTGAACAGGCAGCTGTACAAATGCTGCATACAATGAATGTCAGGTTACTGGCTTTCAACAGCATGTAAACAGGCAGGAGGCTAAAAGAACACAACCAGCCAGGCAGCATCCGGAGGTGGACAAATCGACATTTTAGGTATGACCTTTCTTCAGGACTTGAGATGCTTGGTGAACCATTCCTAAGTTTACGTTCAGTTTTCCCGATGTAGAGAAGACCACAGAGGCAGGTGGAAGAGAGGCAGGTGAACGTTTGTTTCAACTGGAAGAAATGTTTGGGGCTTGGATGGAGGTGAGGGGGGTGGTGTCAAAGAGCTGGAGTGCTGAGGATGTCACGGCATTGAAACATGTAGCAATCCTACACCAATCCTTGGCTTTTAAGACAGTTCTTTTCTCATTTCAGAATTCAATTAAAAATACACAAAAATTATTTACACTTGTAAATAGCTAAACTTTCTTTTGGAAAGGAGACAGATGTTGTTTGTGTACCCTGCCTTTAAAATAATCCACCTTTAAGGACTCCATGTGCTGTATATATACGATGTTGTAGCTCTGCCTGGTTATTAGTCTGCTTTGAGTTTGCAAACTGAACACATAGAAATCAGGCAGTTGCTGTAATGCCTACTTCATAAATTATAACATGTTTTACTGTTCCCAATAAATTAACCCAGTGTGTTAATCAATCCCAAGCAATTAATTATTAAATTGTTCTTATTAACATGACAACCGATTCACTCTTGCTCTTGCTGCTCCTGTAGTCATAGTTTATATCTTGAGGAGCAGCAAGAGTGGGGAGAGAGAACATGTGATTGGAGAAGTATGAAAAAGACAATGTCACTTTGGAAGAGCAGATCTTCATAGATTCTATCTCTTCCATAATCTTTAATGGTGTCTGAAAGTTGATTAATTGATGGGCCCCTAACACCCCTGCCCATGCAATTCGGATCTGATTTTCCAATATGTTTTCAAAGTATGGGAGCGAAAATGTTAGATGGTGATAAAAGCGCTTGTCCCAAGATAAACCACCTGATAATCCATCAGTCAGCTCCATTAAGAGGTGACAGGCAGCGTGACAGCCTTATCACAGCCCTTGACACTGCATTTGGGTCACTAGCAGCTGCTGGCCAATCAGAGGTAGGAAGATTTTTGGTCATAAGTTCTGCTGATTGAGGACTACACCTTGGAGGATCCAGCAGTGCGAAAAAGAATTATTTGTATCTTCTTGTAATGGGGTAGGGAGATGGGAGTCAGGGCTCAGAGAGAAGGACTGGGGTTTGGCTACCACCCCTTCAACCAGAAGATAGTTCATCCTGGTTTTCTCATTTGGGTAACATTTCACCATTGCTTGAGAGGCCAGTGTTTGGAAAAGTGGCAGATCGAGGAACTTAAGGGGCCTTGAATCGACCAGTTAAGAACTTTAATGACTTGTGAATAAAAAGAGTCCCAATGAATCTGCTCATTCAGCACTTAAATGATGTGAAGAGAGTGATGAGAAGGGAGCGAGTTTCAGTCAGGACCAACTCATCTCATTATGTCCCCTTTTCACTGCCACTTCTCACCTTCAGAGAGGGAAAACTTGAAGTTATAGTCTCAAAAGCAAAATCTTTCAATCTAAGTCTTGCGTATTTTGTGTGTCTTACTTGAAATACTGTAATTATTCTTTCAGATTTCTTGATGACAACTTTATATCAAAAATATCACCATCATTTTTTATTGGACTGAAGTCTTTGTTGATTTTGTAAGTTCATTTCTTTCACTTACAATTTTGTAAATATTCAGCGGGTTCTCTTTATGATGTCAATTTACTGCCGCTTATATTTTAGTGGTCTTAAAGGTATTCAAATGTTTACAACTAATTTACTGATGCCATTGTTCTAAATAAGGCTGATTTATGTTCACATATAGGATATGATGCAGAATGCATTATAGAAAATATATTGCTCACACAAAAATTCATTGAGCTCACTGCTACTGATGAGTCATCTTGCTTATTCTTTTGGAATATTTCACCTTGCCTTGAAATAGTGTACATAATACTATACCTACCAAATAAATATTCAAACATGCCATCAAACAATTGATCCAGTTTTCTCTCCTCTGCTCACTTTTGCAACCATGAGCAGGGAGGACAGTATCATCTGAGATTCAGCAATACCATTTTCCTCCAATCAAACCTACCTTAGAAATTCACATTTGAGGCCTATAGTCAGTGATTTGAAATTTGTACATTCAACAACTAATTTGTTTTGTGCCTGTTGCATCTTATCCATTTCATTCCTGTTACAACCCACAAAATGCCCAAAAAGGATTTTTAAAACATCAAAATTAATCTGCAGGTGTAGTCCTCACATGTCAAACTTCAAAAGTAGAAAAACTGACAGTGGGAAAATTTACAACTTAACAATTTGCCCTGGTCATAAAACTAATGTGGGTAGCATAACATTTAAGCTGAAGATACAAGTCCTTCACATTATTGGAAGAAAACACAATATAACTGCATAAAATTACCTTGAAATCACAACATGAATCTGAAGTAGTATTTATCCTCCATGTGAGCAGTAGCCTTAATTCCATTTATTTGTCTTGTTCTTACATCCTTTTATCCTTTTGTCCTTTGACCATCAACTAACCTGGTCTGCAATACTATCCCTGTTCTCACGGCTTTGCTTCATTTGTGAATATCACATCTCCAGTCTCAGAACTGTTGTGGTGTGCATATACTTTTAAAGGTGGAAATCTTAAAACTGCTATCCAAAACAAGACAGGATGTGATATATTCACATAAATCTGTAGATGGTACAGAGCAGCAGTGCTACAGATCAGATATGTCCACATACCTTCCCGAGTATAGTCTTACTTTCAAACAAAGAATCAATTTTATTATTTTGCCAATCCTTGATGTATAGTTGATAAATTTGTGATAAACCTTTTCTAAATTGTTTACATTTAATCATGTATCCATGCTCTTTCAAGTACTTTTCTTACTTGTACCAACTCCTTTGAGAGGTTTGCTAGTTTAAACTAGATTGGCAGTGGTATGGGAACCGGAGCTACGGATCAAATGATGGAGTATGTAGTGAACAGTCAGACACAGCGTGCAGAGAGTCTGTGAGGAGGGAAAGGCACTTGATAGGGAAAAGCTGCTGTCAGTGTGGTGCATTGAAGTGTGTCTATTTTAATGCAAGAAGTATCAGCATTAAGGATGATGAACTTAGAGCATGGATCAGTACTTGGAACTATGATGTTGTGGCCATTATGGAGACTTGGATATCACAGGGGCAGGAATGGTTGTTGGATGTTCCAGAGTTTAGCTGTTTCAAATGGAATGGTGGTGGGGGGGGGGGGGTGTAAAAGAGGCGGAGGAGTGGCATTGCTAATCAGGGATAATATCACACCTGTAGAAGGGAGATTGTTCAGGAAGATTTGTCTACTGAGTCATTATGGGTGGAAATCAGAAACAGTCACTTTATTTGGATTTTTTTAACAGACTCCTCAATAGCAATAGAGACATGGAGGAGCAGATTGGGAAGCAGATTTTAGAAAGGTGCAGAAGTAACAGGGCTGTTGTCATGGGTGACTTTATCTTCCCAATATTGATTGGAACCACCTTAGATCAAATAGTTTGGATGGAGCAGTTTTTAGCAGGTATGTCCAAGAAGGGTTCCTGACTCAATATGTAGATAGGCCAACTAGAGGGGAGGCCATATTGAATTTGATGCTTGGCAACGAACCAGGCCAGATCACAACACCCTGACCTTTATTATAAGCATGGAGTGGGATAGGAGCAGACAGTATGGGAAAGTATTTAATTAAGGGAGGGGGCATTACAGTGCTATTGGAACTGGGGCACTTAAATTGGGAGCAGATGTTCTCACGGAAATGCACAACAGAAATGTGGAGGTTGTTTAGGAAGCACTTGCTAATAGTGCTGGGTAGATTTGTCCCACTAAAGCAAGGAAGGAATGGTAGGTTGAAAGAACCTTGGTTGACAAAGGATGTGGGACATCTTGTCAAGAGGCAGAAGGGAGCTTACTTACAGTTGAGGAGCAAGGATCTGACAGGGCTCTAGAGGATAACAAGATAGCCTACAAGGAACTGAAGAATGGACTTAAGAGAGCTAGAAGGGAGCATGAAAAAGTAATGATGAGTAGGATTAAGAAAAACCCCAAGGCGTTCTACACTTGTATGAGGAACAAGAGGATGGCCAGAGTGAGGTGGGGCCAATCAGGAATAGTGGAGGGAACGTGTGTCTAGAATTGGAGGATGTAGGGAAGGTCCTTAATGAATACTTTGCTTCAGTATTCACTACTGAGAAGGGACCTTGGTGTTGCTGAGAACAACATGAAACAGACTGATATGCTGAAACAGATTGATGTTAAGTAGGAGGATATGCTGAAAATTTTGGAAATCATAGATAGATAAGTCCTCTGGGCCAGATAGGATATACCCTGGGATTCTATAGGAAGGGAGAGAAGAGATTGCTATGCCTTTGGTGATGATCTTTGTGCCCACTGGAGTAGTGCCAGATGATTGGAGGGTGGAAAATGTTATTCCCTAATTCAAGAATGGTAATAGAGATAAACCTGGGATTAACAGACTAGCCAGTTTCATGTCTGTGGTGGGTAAAGTATTAGAGAGAATTCTGACAGACAGGATTTTTCATTACTTGGAAAACCATAGCTTGATTAGAGATAGTCAGCATGGCTTTGTGAGGGCAGGTCAAGGTTCACAAACCTTATTGAATTCTTTGAGGATGTGACAAAACACATTGATGAAGATAGACCAGTGGATGTGGTGCTCATGGATTTTAGCAAGGCATTTGATAAGGTTCCCCATGGTAGGCTCATTCAGAAAGTAAGGATGTATAGGATACAGGGAAATCTGGCAATCTGGATACAGAATTGGCTGACCCTTAGAAGACAAAGGTTAATGGCAGATGGAAAGTATTCAGCCAGGTAGCTTGGTGACCAGTGGTTTTCAGCAAGGTTCAGTTCTGGGACCTCCGCTCTTTGTGAATTTTATAAATAACTTGAATGAGGAAGTGGAAGGGTGGGTTAGTAAGTTTGCCAATAACACGAATATTGGTGGAGTGGTAGATAGTGTGGAGGACTGTTGTAGTTTGCAATGGGACATTGATAGATGCAGAACTGGGCTGAAATGTGGCAGATGGAGTTCAACCTGGAAAACTGTAAAGTGATTCACTTTGGAAGGTTGAATTTGAATTCAGAATACAGGATTAAAGGCAGGATACTTGGCAGTGTGGAGGAACAAAGGGATCTTGGGTCCATGTACATAGATCCCTCAAAGGTGTTACCCAAGTTAATCAGGTTGATATATGGCTTTTGTTAGCGGGGTGGGGGTGCGGAATTGAGTTTAAGAACCGCGAGGTTATGCTGCAGCTCTGTCAAGCCCTGGTTATATCACACTTAGAATATTGTGTTCCGTTCTGGTCACCTCTTTATAGGAAGGACGTGGAAGCTTTAGAGAGGGTGCAGAGAAGATTTAGCAGGATGCTGCAACTGGAGGGTATGTCTTATGAAGAATGGTTGAAGGAACTAGGGTTTTTCTCATTGGAGTGAAGAAGGATGAAAGGTGACTTGATAGAGGTGTACAAGCTGATGAGAGGCGTAGATAGAGTGGATGGCCAGAGAGCTTTTCCCATGGTGGAAGTGGTTATCACAAGGGGTCATAATTTTAAGGTGATTAGAGCAAGGTTTAGGGGCGATGTCAGAGGTAGGTTCTTTACACAGAGAGTGGTGGGTGCATGGAATGCACTTCCAGCAATGGTAGTACAGTCAGATATATTAGGGACATTTAAGCGACTCTTGGAGAAGCATAAGGAAGATAGTACAATGAAGGTTATGTAGGTTAGATTGATCTTAGAGAAGGATAAAAGGTGAGCACAACATTAAGGGCCAAAGAGCCTGTATTGTGCTGTACTGTTCTATGTTCTATGTTTCTCAGACACTAGAAAGATTTGGGGCAGAAATTATGGCTTGGTGTGTCCCACTCATGAGTAGAAAATGAATGTGATTTGAGCCAATTTCACAGACAAATATTCCTTACCCAAAGGGAGCTTCAGAGACATCTGATCCAGAATTGTGTTCGGACATTTTTCAAGCATTACAAGCAGCTAATGAAAACAGGGTAGACTCCTTGCATATGGAGGTAGAAAATTGAAGGTTGCAGAATTAATATTAACAATTTAATAATATCAATATTAATTATTTCAAGCCAATAAACAATTACCTTCTTCGTTTGTAATTGTGTTCTTTTGCTACATCATATTTCTGCAATACTGTAGTAAATCTGTTTTGCTTTAGATCGATGGTTAATAATTTACTGGAAAATCTGCCAAAGAAAACAATATGTGCTGAAATCCCAAATGTGTATTGGCTGTGAGTGAATACAATTTCTACTTATTTAGAAAGTTAGTATTTTTCTTTCTGATGTAACTTGTGTTTTCAGATCTTTCACATATTGACTTTATTTTCTAAACAGTTATTGCAATCCAATTAATCCTATTTTAGCTATGCTCAAATTTGTTTTGTTTCCAACTTTTTTAGAGACTTTGACAGTAATCGTATCAAGTCCTTAAATTACTCAACTTTCCTGGGATGTGATAAACTGATTGTACTGTAAGTATGTTTATGCAGATAAATCTGTTGTAAGATAAAAAACAGTGGGAAAAATCCACAATAAGTAAGTTCATTCATTCACATTGTTGTTGCTTTAACAGGGAAATACAAATATTTGAAAGTTTACTATTAAAGCCTTTGATTGGACAATTAAGTTATCTTTACTACATTGATAATAGATGGGATTTTTAACCAGTGCTTCTGGCATTGTGTTCTGCAGTTCTGTCCATTCATAATTCAGTTTTATACTGACTTAATCACGTAAACTCTACCTTTATAACAAAAGAGTGTTGATTTGATGGAAAACTATCTGCTGTTTTGAGGATTATGTTTCGAAAGTACAAATTGGTGCCTTTGAATATAATCTATTGAATTTTACACATATCATGTAGCAGCAGCCCATCCAGAAACTCCTTTGCAGAAACCTGAAGGACACAGCGAGAATTTCTCAAGATAACTCAAATTCTGGTCTCGAGGGAGAGTTCAGGACCCAAGACCAATGCGAAATTCCAGCTGAACAGGGGTCAGCTCAAATGGATGTCCATTGCTCGCCCTCAACACCACAAGAGCCCTCAGTTGTGATCACTACTGTTTTAAGTCTCTGGATAATTGCACACTGGATTTAAACTAGCACTTTAATAAAAACAAAATTCTATGGATGCTGGAAATCTGAAATAAAAACAAAGTGCTGGAGAAACCTAGCAGCTCTGGCAGCATCTGTGGAGAATGAAACAGAATTAACATTTCCAGTCTAATATGACTCTTCTACTCCAGTGTTCTGTGAGCCATGTTTCTTTCTCCACAGATACTGCCAGACCTGCTGAGGTATTCCAGATTCTCTTTTTCTATTACAAGCCAACAGCTGCCAGGCAAGTTTCTATGGAGTCACCCTTCCTGCCCCTCCGACATTCAGCATGACCCCAAGTCTGGTCATCCACAATCTGCGCCCTTTCCTCTGTAGCCAGCTAAAATTACTGGTAAATTCCTGTGTATTTTTGAGCAGTAGTTATTTCGTGATAGATATTACTGCTGACGGGGGAAAGAGCTCCTCTGGTATGAGGTGATTTTGATGCAAACTCAAATCAGATCCTGGTAAAAGACAGACAAGTCTAGCAATGCATTACGAAGACAGGATTAATCTATAAATGTGAGCTGCATGACAAAATTGATACTGTTCACCTGTCTGAGGAAATATATCGCCAGATACACTGCATTACCAATGCAGGGTCGGAGGCCTGAAAGTTGCCACTTGGGTTTGAAGGCACACTAATGCCTGACTGCCCTCCCTAAACAGGAGAATTTGAACTTCAGCAGTGATCCAGTCTTTCTTTTTGAAATAGAACTGAAGGAAACAATTGAGTTTAAAGTTAAACATATCAATTTGAATTAGTAAAAATATAGCTGTGACCTTTTTTTGTTGACAGATACATTCAGCAGAATGAAATTACTACAGTTTCTGAAAAGACATTTGTTCCTTTACACAACTTGATAGAACTGTAAGTTTGCATATTTCCTAATATCACCTATGCAATTTTGCTTTTTGAACAGTTCCTAAACATTTGATATATTATTAAATGTACCTAGCCTTTACATTTAGTGATAATGCCAGAATGCTTCTTACTTACCAAAGATATAAAAATACTTTTTTCCCCAACAGTAAGGTGATTTCCCTTGTAATGAGGCAGTGCTGCCTAAACATATTCATGCTATGACCTGTCAGTGAGCACTGGTGGAGTGGTGGATGGAGGAGGAGAAGACCACCTGTGAGCCTGTGAGAGTAGGGAAGTAAGTTTGGCCATTTCCACCTCAAAGTTTGCAATGCCATGGGGTCCTGATCCCCACTTTGGAAAGCCCTGTAATAAGATAAAGGTAGGACAAAATAATCAGGAATAGCTGAATTGACAGTTATAAGGCAAAACTACATGCATTACATGAAAAATGTTATTTTCTCTCATTTCCATCTCTGACCTAAGTGTCACCTGATTTATGGTTTGTAAATAGGCCAATTTAGCACAATCAGGAGAAAATAGGTCAAGGTGTAGTTAATGCAGTTACTGCTATTGCTACAAAGTCTATCATTTCATCTCAAAATGTTCACCTTAAAAAAGTTCAGATACTTGTTTGATTTTGAAGTAAAATCTAGTTCATAAACATTTTGAATGCTTGCAAGACTGTTACCTTTGTTAATTAACAGCATTTAGTGGATACAGCATCACACATTAAAAAAAAATTGGGTACCATTGTGAAAAATAAAGGATTTAATATCACTTTGTTTTCCATGCTGAACTTGGATCACTTTTCAAGCATCCTAGCATTTTAAAGTTCTGAACCTATGCAGAGGAAATAATTGTGGAGTCATCTTTCCTGCTCCTCCGACATCCAGCACGACCCTGTACCACAATATATGTACCACAAGTATAAGAAGATTTTTTTTAAAAGGTGCATGATTAGGACATCTTGCCTCTGGATATGGATCATCATGCAATGAAGGTCATCCTCATTGTGCTGGAGGCACTATTTCTGGCAGGGGAATTTCTCTTTTTGTAGGTCAGGAAAGCGCTTCAGCATAAGACTGCTGAGGGACAGATAAGGAAATCTCAGGGACCCCATGAGTAAGTAGGACTGTACCATCACAAATGTCTGAATAAACTGTCAATACAGGATCTATGGGATTCTTTTCAATGATATTCTGATTTGCAGGGCTACTGGAAAAGACAACCTCCTCCTACAGGCAATTAATAGGGAAATTAAGTTTCTTGTTTTCTTTCTCTCTCTCTCTCTCTCTCTCTCTATGTCTGTCTGGAGTGCTTTTCCAAACACAATAAAACACACAAGAAAAAATTCATTCACCCTCACTTTTTCTTTATTCAGCACTTGTACTATTTCTTATCATATTTTCTTCTCAAATTTTCAATCTATTCCCCTATCATTACATTCTTGATAATACATCTGCAGTTACATTATTCTTTCATTATGAACAATTTCCATATTATGAGTTTTAATTGACATGCTCCATCAAAATATTCTCACCTTTCAAGACTTAATTTCAAGACCAAATTACCCTCACTTTCTTGAATTCACTTTTGGCAAGATGTATTACTAAGTCAATTAACCAACGACTTAAGTAAGTCATAGAGTTATAGAGAAATACAGGATGGAAACAGACCCTTTGGTCCAACTTGTCCATGCTGACCAGATATCCCACCCCAATCTAGTCCCACTTGTCAGCACCCAGACCATACCCCTCCAAACTGTTCCTGTTCGTATACCCAGCCAGATGCCTTTTAAATTTTACAATTGCACTAGCCTCCATCACTTCCTCTGGCAGCCCATTCTACATATTCCTCCCAGGTGATGTTGCATTGATCAAGAGATTGCTTAAATAAACTACAAAATTAGGCACACTAGTTACAACATAGAGTCATAGAGATGTACAGCACAGAAACAGACCCTTCATTCCAACTCGTCTATGTGGACAAGATATCCCATCCCAATCTAGTCCCACCTGCCAGCATCTGGCCCATATCCCTCCAAACCTTTCCTATTCATATACCCATCCAGTTGTCTTTTAAATGTTGCAATTGTATTAGCCTCTACCACTTCCTCTGGCAACTTATTCCATACATGTACCACCATCTGCGTGAAAAAGTTGCCACTTAGGTCTCTTTTATATCTTGCCCCTCTCACTCTGAACCTATGCCCTCTAGTTCTGGACTCCCCCACCACAGGGAAAATAGACTTTGTCTATTTATCCTGTCCATGTCCCTCATCCTTCGACGCTCCAGGGAAAACAGCCCCAGCCCATTCAACCTCTCCCTAAAGCTCAAATCCTCCAATCCTGGCAACATCCTTGTAAATCTTTTCTGAACCCTTTCAAGTTTCATAACTTCTTTCTGATAGGAAGGAGAACAGAATTGCACGCAATATTCCAACAGTGGCCTAACCAATGTCCTGTACAGTCGCCTCCCAACTCCAGTGCTCAGTACTCTGACCAATAAAGGAAAGCATATCAAACGTCATCTTCACTATCCTATCTACTTGCGACATCACTTTCAAGGAGCTATGAACCTGCACTTCAACGTCTCTTTAATCAAATCTTTGGAATGTAGCTGGGGTGTTTTGAAACTCAAATTAGATGATTCAGTTGATCAAAACCTATTTAGAGCAACAAAAGCTAATACATCTTTAGCTCATAATATCAATGGAACTTGTCTATACCCTTCAATAAATTTGTTTTAGGAAGGAATGAGGTAGTGCCAACTCTGGGTACCAATCTGTTTTGATTACTGTATTTACTTTTCGTAGTTTATGCAGAATCCAGTCAAATTATCCAGCTGAGAAACTAAAGAGACCGGTGAACTCCAGCTGCTTTGATTAGGTTCAATAGATTTCTTAGCATGCATTCAATGTGTTGATATATGGCTTTAAAAGGTGTACTTTATTCTGGTTGAAGAATGAAGAGAAGTTGAGACAGAAGTGACCAGTAGTCTGCTCCAGAGCCAATAAATTAAACATTTTGTGAGGCCTTGAGTTGTTTTTTTAAGTTGAAACAATAGAAGCAGCCTGAATGAGTGGGGTCAAGAACCAGGATTGTATTGGGTCTTAGCCTTCAGTAGCAGTTGCTGGGATCTTGAAGCTGGATGTAAACATTATTATTTCTCTCTGTTACAGCTAAAAGCTAGGGTTCTCTTCCTGCTAGAATTGCACTTGAGACATTCTATTCTACCGAATTTGCCTTTGCCAAGGTTGTGTCTATGAGATGTTACCATACTGGAACAGTTAATTGGTAGTAGCTAATATATATATTATTTTGATAGACTTATAGTTAAGCCAATTCTTTTATTTTTAATTTTCTGTATTTAAATTATAGTTTTTGTTTTGTTTCAAGCCTAGTTTAACCAATCAAATTGCATCTGGAACACAACGCCTTATACTTATCTTTAAAATAAGAAAAGTTTAGGTTATAGACTATGTTCTTAATATATTTTGAGGGGGTTTGGTCTGGTCCATAACAGTGGCCTTTTAAAGATGGCACAAGCACAAGGGATGTTGGTCTTTTGGTGGACAACTGCTGAGTGGTGAATTATTCTGGGAGGTTACATGCTAAACTGGAGCAGAAACCAGACACGAGAGATATCATTCAGAGTATGGTAGGCAATTAATGAGGCAACTTTGATGAGATGGAGATGAAAGCTTGCTAGACGTCTAGGCAAGAAATCATTCAGAAAATTCAACACAATGTAGACTTATCCAAAAATAACAAGATTCAGATCCTGGTGTCGCTTCAATTTTCACTAATCCCAAATGCTGTGCAAATATTTTAAATTAGTCCTGCCAATATAGCTTTTGCAGGATATTCCACTTTATCTTCTTTGTCAATTCTATGGCCATTGGCTTTGGTAATCCTTGTGAATCAATTAGAGATATGTCCTCTATCAGCAGGATATTTTAGCTGCTTCCAACGCCAACTTATTTTACAGAATGAGAAAGCTGGTATCTGTCCAGCTAATCCTTATCAATTTTTCTTATTCCATGCCCAATCTTACGATGTCTGCATTCAAAGATTCCAAATCAGCCCATAAAATTTTATCAAGACACTGATTGGAAGAACGCATTGGAAGTCAAATCTCACTATTCCACAAGTCATTACAAACATGAAATATGGCTTATTTAATCACAAGGATTCTTAATTCTTGATTGTGACCACTATCTAAGATAAATGAAACTCAAACCATGTTTCATCAATGAATAAGAAATCAAACACTAAGACCATAAGAGCATAAGACCATAAGAGTAAGGCCATTCAGCCCATCGAGTCCACTCCGTCATTCAATCATGGCTGATGGGCATTTCAACTCCACTTACCCGTATTCTCCCCGTAGCCATTAATTCCTTGTGATATCAAGAATTTATCAATCTCTGCCTTGAAGACATTTAGCATCCCGGTCTCCACTGCACTCTGCGGCAATTAATTCCACAGGCCCACCACTCTCTGGCTGAAGAAATGTCTCTGCATTTCTGTTCTGAATTTACCCCCTCTAATTCTAAGGCTGTATCCACGGGTTCTAGTCTCCTCACCTAACGGAAACAATTTCCTAGCATCCACCCTTTCCAAGCCATATATTATTTTGTAAGTTTCTATTAGATTTCCCCTTAATCTTCTAAACTCCAATGAATACAATCCCAGGATCCTCAGCCGTTCCTCGTATGTTAGACCTACCATTCCAGGGATCATCCGTGTGAACCTCCGCTGGACACACTCCAGTGCCACTATGTCCTTCCTGAGGTGTGGGGACCAAAACTGGACACAGTACTCCAAATGGAGCCTATCCAGAGCTTTATAAAGTCTCAGTAGCACAACGGTGCTTTTATATTCCAACCCTCTTGAGATAAATGACTTATTTATTATAACAAAATTATTCTTTAACATGTCACAAAAGTAAATTATTAATTACTATACCTCATTTAAATCCAAACATGCACATGTTCATTAACAAATGGGCTGGGCACGATAAGACAGATGCGACAGAGTGTTTCTCATAAATACTGTGGATGGAAAATGTTGGCAAAAATGAACAAAATCAAAATTAGGTGACTTTTCTTTTGGCTTGTGGTGATGACATCATTGCAGGAAATTTTAATTGAGTGATTGACCAGTTGGACCTTGGTTTGGGTTAGAAGTTTTCTTCCTTTGTAGAGAGTTTGAATGTTCTTTCTTCCACTCAAGGGAAGAGAGCAAAAGAGTGTGAGAGAGTATGAGATTTGGCTTGCTTACAGGTTTTTGAAGGTCTAAGAATCCAACTGCTCTCTCTCTTCTCAGTTCTGAGATAAATTGTTGTGGAAAATCCAAAAGGTGCTTCTGGCTAGTTTCTTTCTTTCCCAAAGGCACCTGGCACTAGCATCACTCAAAAAAGTATCCAATCCAGCTTCTCCTAAAAGTTGCAAGCCCTTGGGTAATCATTAAAAGATCACTCAGTTCTACTCTTCCTTCAAGTTCAAAAAATAAAACAGGTTCTTTCCCATCAACACAGCAGTTCCAATTTCTGGTTTACAATTCAGTTAAAATAAATGTAGTCCTTTCAATGATCATTCATTTTGTACTTTTCTCAGGGAAATATCATCAAACAAGATTCAGGAACTACCCAAACACCTTTTCAAAAATGTAAAATTATTGATAAAATTGTAAGTAAAACTAATTAATATTATTATAATTTATGTATTAGTATTTACTATAATTTACATTTTTCATTTTGATAACAAAAATTACCATTAATTCTTTCAGGAATATATCTCACAATCCCCTCAAGTTTATTCACCCTGATCAGTTTGATGCCCTTAGCCAACTTCAATCTCTGTAAGTTAATACACAATTTAGATGAATATGAACTGATGTTTTGCAGAACAAAATAAAATCTTGTACACAACCTATATGATACTGCTCGGTTATATAATTTTATGTAGTTTGGCTTGACTTCACCACATGAACAAAATTGTGTGTAAGATGAAACAAGAAAAAAACTGCTTGGAATTATTTTGCTTCAATTTGAAGGCAAAAAAATACCATATTTGTGTCTGAGATTTGACTATTTCTGAAAAAAAATTGTATTTATTATGCATTTTTTTAATTTAAGAAAAGATTTGAATATCATGAGTAAAAAACAAATCAGTTCTTTGGGTTTTTTGCTTTTCTAAAATTTGGGATCTAGCTACTACATAATTTGAAGTTGTTTTCCCATTTTGCTTTAACAGTGGTATTGAAGGAATAGAAATTGCAAACATAGAAAGCCGAATGTTTAAGCCCATGACAAAACTAGAACATATGTAAGTAAACAGCTAAAGATTCACCACATTGAATCTTTTCCTAGGTAAATACAACAGCTTTTAATTTATCATTTAATATGTATTAGAAAGAAGTAATGCTTTTAATATCAGTTGAGATAATTGTTTGAAAATTCATCCCACAGTATATAAATCCATTTATGAAAATGAAACAAGAAGTAGTAGATGCAATTGATGGGCTTTCAGAAATGGAAATCTACGAGCAGCACGTGTGAAAAAAAGAGGCACATTGTGCTGTGAACAATTTGCTGCCACATAAACTAATCTGGCTGATTATTTCAGAGCATTCGTTTTTACCACTCTCCATTGCTGGAAGATCTTCCTTCAAATTTTGATTAATCCCTTTGGATCAGCAACTACTTGAAAAAGCATCCATAATTTTACCAGGTTTTGATGTTTTAGGAGGTAGGATAGCAAACAACATGGCATTTTATTTATATGTCTTCTTTTATATGATAGCAGATTGGTGTCTGGAGGCCAGGAGTGTCACTTAAGTGGTATTAAGGACTGATTCCTGCCTTTGCAGGCTCTGGGTAGAGACCTGCCACTTCATTGGAAGATGGCTCAGGGAACAATGGCAGCTTCCCAGTAGTCTTAAGGATAAGGTTGTTTTTTTGGGCATTTCATGGTCTCAGAGTGGCCCCATAGTGGCAATAGCTGTCCCCTCATCAACAATGTTATCCATGCTTCAAGCACTCAATATCACATAACTCACCGCTGATCCCAAATGTCCCCAACCCTACTTAACCCTTTTCAAAGGCAACTCAATCATTGATGCACCTTCTCAACAATGGTGGCCTCAGCACTGGCCACCACTAGCAGTGAGGCCAATGAACTACCACTTTCTAAATGTCTGACATCTTTAGGGGATGGGCCAGCATCCTTAATAGGGACAAGAGCCTTGATTGCAGTTGCTTAATTCGCTTCTGCCAGAGATGTACTTCCTGTTTTCTCCAGGCAAAAGTGAGGACTGCAGATGCTGGTGATTAGAGTCAAGAGTGTGGTGCTGGAAAAGCACAGCAGGTCAGGCAGCATCCAAGGAGCAGGAGAATCAACATTTTGGGCAAAAGCCCTTCATCAGGAATGAGGCTTTGAGCTGAGGGAGTGGAGAGATAAATAGGACTGGGGGAAGGTAGCTGAGAGTGCAATAGAGAGAAAGAGGAGGAAGTAGTAGAGATAGGTTGGAGAGGAAAGTGGAGTGAATAGGTGGGAAGGAAGATGGATGGGTAGGACTGATCATGAGGGCGGTGCCGAGTTGGAAGGTTGGAACTGGGATAAGGTGTGGGGAGGTGAAATGAAGAAACTGGTGAAATCCACATTGATGCTGTGTGGTTGAAGGATCCTGAGGTAGAAGATGAAGCGTTCCTCCAGGCATCAGGTGGTTTGGGATGGTGATGGAGAAGGCTCAGGACTTGAATGTCCTTGGCAAAGTGGGAGGGGAAGATGAAGTGTTCAGCCATGGGGCAGTGGAATTGGTTGGTATGAGTGTCCTGGAGATGTTCTCTGAGCACTCTACAAGTTGGCATCCTGTCTTCCCAATGTAGAGGAGACTGCATCAGGAGCAACAGATACAGTATGGAAGTGCAGGTAAAACTCTGATGGATATAGAAGGCTCCTTTGGGGCCTTGGACAGAGGTGGGGGGTGGGGGGAGATGTGGGCACAGTGTTTTGTAATTCCTGCAGTGGCAGGGGAAGATGCTGGGAGGGGAGGGTGGGTTGGTGGGGGCATGGATCTGACAAGGGAATTGCAGAGCGAATGGTCTTCATGGAAATGGATAGAGGTGGGAGGAAAATATATCTGTGGTGGTAGAGTCTATTTGTAGGTTGCAGAAATGGCAGAGGATGATACGATGTATACAGAGGCTTGATGAGGTGGAAGGTGAGAACTAGGGGTGGGGGCTTCTGTCCTTGTTGCAGTTGAAGGGGTGGGGTTTGAGGACGAAGGTGCAGGAAGTAGATGAGATGTGCTGGAGGGCATCATCAACCACATGGGAGGGATAATTGTGGTCTTTAAAGAAGGAGGCTATCTGGTATGTTCTCTAGTAGAACTGGTCCCCCTGAGGGCAGATGTGGCAGAGGCAGAGGAATTGGAAATAAGGGATAGCATTTTTACAGGAAGCAGGGTGGGAGGCAGTGGGTTTGTAGAAAATGTCAGTGTTGTGACATTGATGGAGATGGAGAGGTCCAGAAAGGGGAGGAAGGAGCCTTCCACATCCATCAGTTTTACCTGTACTTCCACACATGTCATTTACTGTATCCATTGTTCCCAAGCAGTCTCCTCTACACTGGGGAGACATGACACCCTACTTGTAGAGCACTTCAGAGAACATTTCCACAACTACCTCTCCCACTCTGCCAAGGACATGCAGGGCCTGGGCCTCCTCCATCGCCACTCCATAACCACCCAATGCCTCATCTTCCACCTTGGGACCCTTCAACCACATGGCATCTATGTGGAGTTCACCAGTTTCCTCATTTCCTTCTCCCCACCTTATCCCAGTTCCAACCTTCCAACTCAGCACCACCCTCATGACCAGTCCTATCTGTCTATCTTCCTTCCCACCTATCCACTCCATCGTCCTCTCCGACCTATCACCTTTACCCTCACCTCTATCTACCTATCGCACTCTAGCTACCTTCCCCCCAGCCCACCTACCTCCCGTTTATCTCTCCACCCACTTGTCTCGCAGCCTCGTTCCTGATGAAGGCTTTTCCTCGAAATGTTGATTCTCCTGCTCCTCGGATGCTGCCTGATCTGTCGTACTTTTCCAGCATCACACTCTCGACTCCTATTTTCTCTGTCAGCCAAAGGATAGCCTCCCACTTTTGGCCCTAACAGTAAGACTTCAACAATTCTGTTTAAATGCAACTATATATGAAGCTCTGTCTGTTAAGAAAGCCTGTAATTCAAGGTGGCTGCGAAGGTTTAATAAATAAAAGAATAACCTAAAGTATGTGGACAGAAATCCTCCAGAACCAGTAAGTTCTAATGGTTATGGCAAAATGAAATTGTCCCTGGTCAATCCCACACTAGCACTGACATGAAGACTAACATTGTCCTGAATCTTTATGCCTCAAAGCATCCATAAGGGTATTACAAGAGTCAGTCATGTTGATCCTTTGGCCTTCAGAAACAAGACAGACTTTTTCACAAAAAGTAATGGAAGTTTGCAAAGTATACTTGTGGATGTTGTGATGCAGCTTACTTGACAAAAATTACAAAGGTATTCTTTTGGCCTGGTTTGCTGTAATAGTGACTGTTGTTATTTTTCTAGTATCATTGAAGTACTGAACTGGACAGCCATCTTAAATAAATTTGGCCTACTTTGGTTTTTAAATTGGGCTCATCTCCCAGTCAGTCTTGTAAACCTCCGCTACACAATAAGAGTTCCCTTTCTCAGATAAGACAACCAGCTCTGCACGCAGTATTCCAAGTGTGGTCTCACCAAGGCCTTGTTTAATTGCAGCAAGACATCCCTGCTCCTGTGCTCGAATCCTCTCGCTATGAAGGCGTATATATTATTTGCTTTCGTTACATCTGCTGCATCTTCATGCTTACCTTCAGCAATAGGTGTACAAGAACACCCAGGTTTCATTGTGCATTCCCCTCTCTCTATTTACAGCCATTTAGATAATAATCTACCCACTTGTTTTGTTACTGAAGCAGATAACCTCCCATTCATCCCCTTATTCTGCATCTGTCATTCATTTGCCCATTCACTCAGTTTGTCTAAGTCACACTAACGCATCTCTGTATCCTTCTCACAGCTTACGCTCCACCACAGCTTCGTGTACTCTGCAAATTTGGGGATATTACATTTAGTTCCTTCTCCAATTAACTTATATTATGAATAGCTGGGGTCCTAGCATTGATCCCTGTGATGCTCCATTTGTCATTGTCTGTCATTTGGAAAAAAGACCTGTTTATTCATACTGTGTTTCTGTCAACCAGTTTTCTATCCCAAATCCCATGCACTATGATTTTATACATTAACCCCTTATGTGAGACATTGTTGATCACCTTCTGACAATCTAATTAAACCACATCCACTGGCTCCCTATCATCAACTCTATTAGTTAAATCTTTGAAGAATTCCAATCAATTTGACAAGCTTGTAAATCTATGCTGTTTGTCCAATCCTATCACTGTTTTTCAAGTACTGTGTTATTAAATCTTTTATATTGGACTCTAGTATTTTTTCCACTACTGACATCAGGCTGACTGGTTTATAATTCCTGATTTTTCTCTCTAACTCTCCTTTTAATTAGAAGGGTTACATTAGCTACCCTGAAAAGATCTAGCTGACTAAAATCAATTAACATAATTATTTTGCCTGACATACATTTGATAAAATTGATTTTCCACTTCCTTCTTACAAGATACATTTTGTAAATCTGTATAAAGGACTGCTGTTCACCCTTTCAGGAGTGGTGATGCTGTATGGTTGCATAATGGGTTAGTGAACTACATGGAATGCTACAACCTTCATCTGTCTGTGTCTGTGATGAAGCCTGAGCAATTCGTTGCTGGGGGCTCACTTCATTCAGAACAGCGCCCATGTTTGTGTTCATGTTGAACACCGTTCATTGTTACTCAGTACATGGTGTCGCTCAAGGGTGATTTCACATAATCTCCACCAGGTATAAACAATCAAGTACTTGGGATCTCTTGTGTAACAGTTTGTACAGTCTATGATTTTGGTCCCAAATTTTTCTTGGATAAAGTGAGGTTATTAAAGAGAGATCCTAAGTCTGTGTTAATGACGTCCAGTTGTGCAGGTGTGAAGTTGCCCACTTCAGCAAGGAAAAACAGAATTACAGTATTATTTAATTAGTTGTAGATTGGGAAACGTTGATTATCAAAGGAACCTGGGTGTTAATGTTCATCGATCACTGAAAGCAAGCATGCAGATCCAGTAAGCAGTTGGGAAGGCAACTATTATTCTGACCTCCATTGCAAGAGGGTTCGAGTACTACAACAAAGAAGTTTTACTGCAGCTGTACAGACTATTGGTGAGACCACACCTGAAGTATTGATTGCAGTTTCGGTAACCCAACTTAAGAAAAAGATATACTTGCCATATTTGAACTGCAATGAAGATTCATCAAACTGGTTCCTAGAATGGCAGTTTTGTCATCTGAGGTAAAATTTGGTCAACTTAAGCTATTTTCACTGCTGTTTAGTAAATAAGAGAGGTTTCACTGAAGCATAAAAGATTCTGATAGGGTGGGGCATACTTGATATAAGGATAAGGTTTCCTTGATTCTCGTTATTGTTATTTACAACTCACCTCATTAATATTCAGCCTCCTATCTTACCAAGCTTACCAAACAACCTGTACATGGAAAGTATCGATAAGGAAACCAGAGCAAGCACCTTGTAAATTCAGCTTGCTACTTGTCCTGAATGGTCTCTGTACTGGGAACTGGACACCAAAATTGAAGGCACACTCCATGCGCATCCATCATGTGCACTCCACATCCACATACGTTGACATCCAATAAATGCCAGCCTTTAAGAACCCTATCTGATACATCTCCGATTCACTTTTAGGCTGCAATGACAACTATCATTGTAAAGCTGCTGCAGGGGCACTTTGCAATCAGGAACATGCACCCAGCTCATGGACTGAACCTGGCTGCATCTCTGGGTGTGTTGCTTGCTGTCATAGCACTCACTCACTCTCAGTCTATCTGGATGCTCACTGCAGCCATGCTCTTGATTGCCTTGACTTTGGCACTTTACCCCCTCAGCCAAAAATATTAGGCACATATTACTGCTGTCTTGTCTTACTATTTAGTGCAGATAAAAAAACAGGAAGCCAGTCATAGTTGTCAGCAAACCCTAGTCAGGTCAAGAAAGGGGTAGTCTTCACTGAGGGAGTCCCAGCTCATAATGTTACCAGCAACTTCCAAACTCAGGCCTTGTTTGGGGCAGTCACAGTTAGGAACCTTTCCTCTTAAGGGGTGAAGAGCAAAATGACAGGCAGCATACCTCACATCCTGAATTTTTCTGCTGAACTATGGGCTGTTATCCTTCTAAAATGAGATAAAATCTAGTGTTAAGGGAAATTAAAGTGTCTGGCTGTTTGTTTTGGTGCAGGTGAGAAAGTGTCCTGAGCAAGTAAGTAAGCAGCACAGGGGTATACAGGATCAGTGGTGTTGGGATTGGGTTGGATGAGAGAGCATGAGGAAGATGTGGCAGGCAATAGTGATAGTGACAGAGAATAAGCCTTGGTGAGAGGTGGATGCAGTAGCAGAGATAGAGTAAATGACATATATCAAGGAGAAGATGGTGGCATTTAGGCTAGTGGAGGGGAGAAGACCAATACCCTCCTTCCTGTATTGGTGTGTATTCCTCCTGATGGCTGATTCTGCTCTGAGCTGGGTGGCAACCTTATACTAGATTGGCATGATCTGGTGTCATGGTTTGCAGTCCTAGTCGTGGAGGAAGAGGAGGTCCTATCCCAGTTTCAGTCTGTCCAGCAGGACTTCCAAATACTTGCCCAAACACTGAAGTGCTGACTTGCCTTGATTTGTGTTGTAAAAATCAGTGGTTAGCACTGTTGCCTCACAGCGTCAGGGACCCGGGTTCAATTCCCGCCTCGGGCAACTGTCTGTTGGAGTTTGTGCATTCTCCCTGTGTCTGCGTGGGTTTCCTCCGAGTGCTCCGGTTTCCTCCCACAGTCCAAAGATGTGCAGGTTATGTGAATTGGCCATGCTAAATTGCCCATCGTGTTAGGTGTAGGGGAATGGGTCTGGGTGGGTTGCTCTTCGGAGGGTCGGTGTGGACTTGTTGGGCTGAAAGGCCTGTTTCCACACTGTAGGGAATCTAAGCTAATCTAAAAATAATGAGAACTGGGCCAGGTAGCACCAGACTGACGGCACTAGGGTGCACAAAGGACTTTTAAAGATGGCAAGGGTGCGAAGGATACCAGTGAATAATAGGATATCTACTGAGTGGTGGGTTGTTGTAGGAACGACGCATGGTAAAATGGGCAGAAATCAAATGAGAGATGCCATAGAGGTATAGTAGATAATTAATGTGGCAAGTTTGCTAAGATTAGGTAAGTGAAGTTGCTAGACCTCTCAGTAACAAACCCTTAAAGAAATCCAACACAACTCGGACTTAGACAAAAAAGTTAAGATTCAGCTTATAGCTGATCTTCACCTTAAATTCATTTAACTATCTTTGACACTTATCCCTTTGCATCCTATCAAACAAAAAATTGCTGATTTAAGTCAAAATACAGGGGTAGGTATCCCTTCATCCCCTATCCATGCTGTAAAATCTTACTCACAACCTACAACCACAAAAGCACACTCAAAGCAGGAAGATCTACAATTCAGGAGGAAATTACTGCAGTCGCTGGAATCTGTACTGAAAACAACAAATGCTGGAGCTCTCAGTGGGTCAGTTAGCACCCATGGAGAGACAGTAAGCTAACATTTTGAGTCTACACTGTATAAAGACTTTTCATCAGAGCTGAAGTGAAGTGTGAAAGGGACATTATTTATGCCTTAGTTTGGGAGGCGGGGAGTGGGGGCAGTGGGTGTAGGGTGCAAGTGGAGAAATGACGTTGATATTCAGATTAAGTGATCAGAATGTGAGAATAGCAGAACAATGATGTGTCTCCTTTCAGACTTGAAAGGACAGACAGTCCCATTGGGATGGGGGGGTGAGGAGAGAGGGCATGATAACAGAATTTAACAAGCTAAAAGAAAAGGAAGAAATGGTTCAGAATTTGGAAGTGTTGAACTCAGTATGAAGTCCAGAAGTCTGTAAAGTGCCTAGACTGAAGATGAGACATTGTTCCTCCAGTGTGCGCTGTGATTCACTGGAACATTGAGGACAGACATGTGGGTGTGCGAGCAGGACCCTGTGTTAAAATGACCGGCTACGGGAAGGTTGGGGTCCTGTTTGCGCACAGACCAAAGTGGTCACCCAACCTGCATTTGGTTTCTCCAATGTAGAGTAGGCCACATTAGGTGCAGCAAATACAATACATAAGAATGGAGGAGGTACAGGTGAAATGCTGCTTCAGCTGGAAAGACTGTTTAGGCCCTTGGATGGTGACCAGGGAGGAGGTAAAGGGGCAGGTGTTGCACCTTCTGTGGTTACATGGGAAAGTACCACGGGGAGGGGGGTGTTGATGTTGAAATGGACTAAGGTGTCCTGGAGGGAATGATCCCTGAAAAATACAGACAGGGGGACTGAGGGGAAGATGTGTTTGCTGATGCGTTCTGCTGGAGTTGTCTGAAATGTCAGAGAATGATCCTTTGAATGCAGAGGCTGTTGGGATGAAAAGTGAGGACAAGAGGAACCCGATCACATTGTTGTGAATGATGGGAAGGGGCAAAAATGGAAGCACATATGATAGGTCGGATGCAGTTGAGGGCTCTGTCAACCACAGTGGGTGGGAAGCTACAGTCATGGAAGAAGTAAGCCATGTCAGCAGTGCTGTTTGGTAAGGTGGTATCGGCCAAACAGAAATGATGTTGGTGAAGGAATTGGGAGAATGGGATGCAGTCCTTGCAGGGCATGGGGTATGATGAGCTGTAGTGAAGGTAGCTATGGGAATCAGTGGCTTTGTCATGGATGACAATGGACAGTTTATTCCCCGAAATGGAAACAGAGAGATCAAGGAAAGGAAAGAAGTGTTGGAAATGGATGATAGTTGAATGGAGGAAGATATAGAGGGGTGGAAATTGGAGGAAAAATTAACAAACTTTTCAAGGTCCTGGTGGAAGGACGAAGCAGCACTGAAGCAGTTGTTGATGTATTGAGAAAAGAGTTGTGGGAGGGGGCCAGTGTAAAACTGGAACAAGGATTGTTCCACATACCCCATAATGAGCCACGCATAACTGGGATCAAAGCAGGTGCCCAAAGCCACTCCTTTGACTTGGCAGAAGTGAGATGAATTAAAGGAGAAATTGTTCAGTGAGAGAACAAATTCAGCCAAGCAAAGGAGAGTGGTGTTGAATGGGAATTGTTCAGACCTCTGGTTGGGGAAGAAGCCAAGAGTTCTCAGACCATCCTGGTGGGAAATGGAGGTAAAGAGGGATTGGACATCCATTGTGAACAGGAGGCTGTGAGGTCCAAAGAACTGGAAATTGTCAATATGGTGAAGGGCATCAGAGCAATCGCGGATGTAAGTGAGCATGGTCCAGACAAGTGGAGAGAGGATGAGGTCAAGGTAGAAGAAATTGAGTTCGATGGGGCAGGAACAGGCTGATGCAATGGGCCTAAGAGGGCAGTCTGGTTTGTGGACTTTGGGAAAGAGGTAGTCGCATTTGTTGTTTTCAGATCTACAGTTCAACTGTGAGTGTTATCTGATACATGGAATCTAATAATCTCTTGTCTTAAAAAGAGATAAAAGAACCCCAAAAATCTAATTAACATATTTATTTATCTGAGTACTACAGTGTCATTACATGCACTATTATACAGGTCACAACATGTTACACAGTACATACTAGTAGCTTTATGGATCCTGTAAATGCCTTTCAGACTCTCACCCATGTCAATCAACTAGTTCATTGTATTTCATCAATTTGTTCATTTCGGTGATGCCATCATGTTGTGCTTGCTTGTTATTGGGATTTCTCTTGTAAAAATGAGCAGTGGTGATAGAACCAGAAGTTAGGAATTTCCTTTCGAATTCTCCAATTGGCCAACATAACTTCAGTGGAAGGTTGTCAGAAATCCTGCACATACCCATCTATCTAGGGCTTCCACGTGTCTTTCATGAACATTACAGTGGTTTTGTTTGGACCAATCCTTAAGAGAATTCCTTCCAAGAATAATTAAATCCATGGAAATTCTGCGGTCTATTCTTTACCAGCTTTGGGTAATATAATCTGTGTTACTAGACTGTTTTCAGTTAAACTGCCTTACTTCTAAAACACCTGATAACATTTCTTTTTGGTCAGTGCAGTGTTTTTGTCTAGCCTTTTGTAAATATTGCTTTCTTTGTGTCCCTAAGGACCATGTGTTATTTTATACTAACAATGAAATACTAATGCATTCAATGCTAAGAGGCATTCAAAAGAATGTGCTTTGAATTCACCTGGCCCATACATTCAAATCCAACTAACTGAATATAACATGCCATTATTCCCATCTGCCTCATAGAATCATACAGTACAGTTGGAAGCCATTGCACGTTATGCTTGTTCTTGGGGCACAATGTGCAATGGCTTCTTTGTATTTTCTTACCTGAGTCAGGAAGCCTAGGTTCAAGACCCATCTGCTACAGAAGTGTGTAGTTAAATCTCTGAACAGGTTGGTTAGAAAACATCTGTAATAGCTCTTTGAAACAGCAACCAATTTAGTCTTATTCCCCTGTTCATTTTCTGTGTTCATGCAAATATTTCCTTTTTAAGTTCATATCCAGATTGCTACTTAATTTCTGAGTCATTGGCACAATTCTATCCGTTCAGTAGCTAAGTCTGCTAACTCCTTTACAATTTTGGAACTTGTCAATGCCCATCAAAAATCTTTTCATGTTTCTCCCAACAAAAAAGGATTCTTCTGCAAAACTGCATTCAGAATTTTTTTTTCCCAATGCCAGTGAAGTGATTTTCTACTGTTTGAGAAGTCATTATTACTTTTGCATCATGATTGGCTATGAAAACTTAACCCCTACTATTGAAATTACTGTACAGTTTCAATTCATTAATTTTCTTTCAGTTAAAAACTAAGCATATATTTTAAAGAAGGTAAACCAGATCGTGACAATTTAGTTGATTCTTTTCATCCCAACAACAATGAATAAAAAAGTTGAAACTACGCAGACTTTCAAAAGCCTCCATAGAAATTTTAATACCACTTCATGAACAAATTGTACAAGACCTTTTCTGATGGGACTTGCACCAATGCAGCAAATAATAGTGGACATATTTGTAATTAATGTGTTTTGTGTTATTTCTTTTCACAGATACTTCAACAAATTCCAGTATTGTGCTTATTCTCCTCATGTACGCAGTTGTAAACCAAATACAGATGGCATTTCATCCTTTGAAGACCTACTAGCAAACATCATCCTTAGAGTATTTGTTTGGGTCATAGCTTGTGTTACTTGTTTTGGAAACCTGTTCGTCATTTTCATGAGATCACGTATTAGAGCTGAAAATAAGCTTCATGCTACGTCTATAAAAATTTTATGCTGTAAGTATCTTTTTTTAATTTTAAAGACTTACAAAAATTACAGCCAGTAAAGCTTATCTTTTGCAAGTCTTTTGTATTGTCCAGCCATTCATCAGTTAGTAATGCTTGGCCTGAAATTCTATGTTCTGGATGAGTGGTGCTGGAAGAGCACAGCAGTTCAGGCAGCATCCAAGGAGCAGCGTAATCGATGTTTCGGGCTCTTCTGAAATTCTATGGGTTATTCAGGCACATTTCTGTCACTTTGCCAATTGAGCTATGGTGGAAAGGGTTGAAAATAATTAGTATTAATGTGGCTTTATAAAATGTTCACCCTTACAAGGGCATCTATGCAAGTTAAGGTTAATGTATGGCTGGCAAGAGGGACCTTCTCCATTGAGAGTTCCTACTTTCTTCGCCTTGAGGTAACTTTAGAAGGTGACAGTCCAAATGCAAGGAGGAATACCAGCTAGTTGAATAGGCTAAGCAAACATCATCATAGGTGTTCTGGCTAAAACATTGGTGGGGGTCAATGAGAAATTAAATTTTATTTTTGGATAATGCCACTTTCAATTTGGTGCAGACTAATAAGCCTTAATTCATCAATAACCTAAGGGTGAATCTATTTCAGAATTACCATTGGCAAATTTTTACAATCTCCCACTGGCAGGTTTGTGTGGGGGGACAGAGGTCAGCGATGGTAGGGTGGCTCTGTAAAATTCTCCAGGTGGCTTTCTTGTCACAGTCCCGCCCTGTCTGCACTTTTACTTGGAGCACATGAGATGTGGGCAGTTCACTTGTCCTAACCTCACTTCAAGCCTTTATAGTTGCTTTTCGCCCTGTCTCAACTTTGAGATGGTAATCCTAGGTTTGACTTTCAAGGTTGATTATTCACCAATACACTCATTCTAACTGAACTTCATTCCCTCTCTCCCCACTATCACCCCTTCCTGACCTTCTATGGGATTCATTCTTCCCCCCTCAACATTTAACTGGATCTGGGTTCCAAGACGTAGATTCTGAGGATGCGTTGTAGTCCTGTTGTTAGCTATTGCTGTTGCTGGTGCTTTTGGGAAAAATAGCCACTCACAAATCAGATTGTTTGCAACCATCTAAGGCAGGACATATTACTCAGTGTTGGGGTGCAAAATTTCTATCTCCAGCCATTTAATACTTCTTGGAGAGGGCAGAGCAGCAAGTCCCACCATCTGAGAAATTATGTTCCTTATGTTTATATAAATCAATATTAGCAGTGTGATATATAAAAGCAATATTTAACCCTTCCTCCTTGGGTGACGCCAGGACCGCTCAACAGAGCTCATTAAAGCCTTAGTCTAAATAAGGAAAAAAATTGTTGAATTCCAGAAGTGAGGTGAGAAGGATGCTTTTGACTTCATGGCAGCATTTGACTGAATGTGGCATCAAGAAACTGTAGTAACATGGAAGTCAATGAGAAGCAGGGGCAAAAGTTCTACACTATGTAGCTCAAAGGAAAATATTAAAGATTGTTGGAGGCCAATCAAATCAGCCACAGGACAGTACTGCAAGCATTCCTCGGTGGTGCGTTACAGGCCCAAATATTTTCAGCTGCTTCATTAGTCCCGCAAATTTACATCAGAATTTCAGAGTGGAATTATTCGCTGATGTGTGTGACAGTGTCAGTTCCATTTCAGACAATGAAGCAGTACATTCCCAAACATATCAAGGCCTGCAACTATTCAAGCTTGGGCTGCTACTTATCAACTAACACTTGTGCTACACAAATGTCAAGTAATTATCATGTCCATCAAGATAGAATCTAATCATCTCCTCTTAACATTCAATGGTATGGCAGTCATTGAATCCTAAAAGTTTTATAGGGATCATCAATGACCAGAAACTTAATTTGACCAGCCATGTAAAGACTGTGGCTATAAAAACAAGCCTGGGCATATTGTGGTGAGTAAATAATTCCTGACTCCACAAAGCCTGCCCATTGCCTGCAAAGCACAGGAGTGTGACAGAATAGTTGACATTCCCTGAGTGCAACTTCAACAACAGTTGAGAAGCTCAAAACCATTCAGGACAAAGAAGCTGCTAGATTGACTCCCTTTTTTTAGTATTCATTTACTTCACCATCAGAACACAGTGGCAGCAGTATGTACCATCTACAAGATGCAGTGCAGGAACTTACCAGCTCCTTTGATAGCACTTTCCAACCTGACAATCACACACCATCCTGACTTGGAACAAAACAATGTTCCTTCACTGTCAGAGGATTAAAATCATGGAACTTCCTAATTGCAGTATAAGTGCACCCATGCCACATGGACTGCAATAATGCAAGAACTTGGCTCACCATCACCTTCTCAAAGACAGTTAATGTTGAGCAACAAATGCTGGCTTGAACAGCAACATCCAAATTTCATGTGAGAATGAATTTTAAGATACCCAGAAAAGCCAAGAACTGTGTATGGGAACAAGAGCATGTGTAAGTACCCTTCTGAACCACATTCCACCCTGACTTGGAAATATATCTTCACTACTTTGGTGTGAACATGATTTTGGAGATGCTGGTATTGGACTGGGGTGTACAAAGTTAAAAATCACACAACACCAGGTTATGGTCCAACAGGTTTAATTGGAAGCACACTAGCTTTCAGAGCGCCGCTTCTTCATCAGGTGGTAGTGGAGGACACAATCCTAAGGCACAGAATTTATAGCAAAAATTTACAGTGTGATGTAACTGAAATTATACATTGAAAAATACCTTAAAGACTCAACAGACAATCAAGGTATTTTTCAATGTATAATTTCAATTACATAACACTGTACATTTTTGCTATGAATTCTGTGCCTTAGGATTGTGTCCTCCACTATCACTTGATGAAAGAGCGGCCTTCCAAAAGCTAGTGTGCTTCCAATTAAACCTGTTGGACCATAACTTGTGTTGTGTGATTTTTAACTTGGTGTGAACAAGTTGACATCTCGATGTCCACTATGTTTTTACCTATTTTGCATGAACTGAATTTCTCATCATCACCTTGTAAAGGACAATTAAGGATGGACAATCCATGCAGATGTTTTTACAAAGTTATCAAGAATCAAGCTTGTTCCCTGAAATTAGATGGAAAAATGTGAGAAAATATACTTTTTTTCTCAAAGAAATTAGGAAAAACATTATGATTAATAATTACTAATAAAAATATCAAATTGTATATTTTGCAATGAGCAAATACTGACAGTATCATCCATTAATAGCATCAAAAACTACAGCCAACATCTTTCAATAACTTAGTCAATGTAAATGTTGAGAAATCATTTAACTTAAGCATGGAGTGGCCACCTTTTGTAAAGAAGATTTGGCAGAACAAATCTTGGAATACCCCCTCCCATATCATTACCAAGGAAGTGATTAGTTTTTCACTGATAACAAATGCAAGCACTTCATTCCTCTATTCCTCTAGATAAACCTGGCAAATCTTGGAAGTTTTACATTTTCAGAATGGAATTACCCAGCATCAAAAGTTGCCAACATTTTTTTCTGGATAGTGGAAAAAGAAAATTTGTGAATGTTTTTATCTTTCATTCATTAGAACAATTCACAAGAAATACCAATGTAAAGGGGCATTTTTAAATATAATGTCTGAGAACAGAGTACTGATTGATTGGCAAAAGTAGAGACATTACCATGGGGAATGCATCAGTTAAATAATGATTGATAGTTAACTGCCAGTCAAGTTTAAGTTTAAACAAGGAAGATTGACTCAATTGGTAAAAGTATTGCCTTGAGAAATTAATCACAGAATGGCTATTACCTGTTTGGTTAAGCTGAAACAGGCAGAAAATGTTATATGCTCTTTCTGTCTGCATAAATAGGGCATAATTCATTAATATATGTGGCTTCTAGTATGTGTTAAGTGCAACCCACTGTGTGAACATGACTGACAATCTCAAATTTGTTGTTAGAGTAATTCTTAGTACATTTGGAATTATGTGGGAAATGTCCAATCACGGAATCATAGCTAATATTGGACAAAAGCTGGTTGGGTACAGTCAGTACATTTCTGGTTGTGAACAGCTGAAGGTGCATGGCCAATTTTTGGTATGTAATGAGCATCGCACATGCATTGAAATTTATGCACCACATTTCTTGTTTCTGATATGAGCAGAATGTATTCTTAGCTTGATGGCAACATCCTGTTCATGGTGAACATCATTCATGTTGCTGCTGCATAATGCACTTGTTGCTCAAACATTTGGATTCTTTACACCACCCTCTTTCCCCCACCCTTCCAAACCCCCATGAACACTCTCCCCGCGCCCCCCCCCCCTCCCCCACAGGATAATCCGAGCTAGACTTGCCATTTTTTAGGATCAAAACTGATGGCTTTAGGTCCATTCCTGATTTTGCACAATACCTAGTGAGAATTTTTTTGTTCTTCATTTTGTGCTCAAAGAACAGTTGTTCCAGAGTGCAAGACATAGATAGCTAACCCAATAAGCATAATTCCTTTAACCAAAGTTTGTACCTAATTATATTGTTGCAAATTACAAATATTTTATATTTGAAACATGTATGTCCCTTTTTTATATAAAAGGTGCCGATTGTCTGATGGGAGTGTATCTATTCTTTGTTGGAATTTTTGATGTCAAATATCGTGGGGAGTACAACAGACATGCACAACTATGGATGGAAAGTATCCAGTGTCGAATGATAGGATTTCTAGCAATGCTTTCTACTGAGGTCTCTGTTCTCTTATTGACTTATCTGAGTCTGGAGAAGTATATTGTCATTGTTTTCCCATTCAGTAATATCAAACCAGGAAAGCACCAGACTTTGATAGTACACATTACAATTTGGCTTATTGGATTTACTATTGCTTTAATTCCACTCTGGAATGAAGATACATTTGGGAATTACTATGGAAGAAATGGAGTTTGTTTTCCTCTTCATGTAGACCAAGTTGAAAAGGATGCTGCAAAAGGCTATTCTATTGGAATATTCCTTGGTATGTATTTATATATTTTTAAATTATTATACTCTGTTCAGAACTGTAGAAATATTACAACAGCCAAAATTTGAAAAAACACAAGCAAAGATTCTCAAACACAGATACAGTTTCACTTGACAAATCCATCATTGGGAAAGCACACTATTTTTCATGTTAATAAGGAAAAGGAAAATATTCCCAAAAAATAACATTTCACACCTACAGAGCAACTTTAGAGCTAACTTTGCTATACTAAGGGTATGCTGCAGTGTCAAAGGTGTCATTACTGAGAAACATTCTCTGTCTACCTTTTCAGGGATAATTTATTGTGACACTATTAGAAGACAAGTATGGAAGTTCTTAACGTCTCAATTCGTCTCTTAAGTCATGAGTTTAGCTCAGTTGGCTGGATTGTTGATTTACAGAGCAGTGTGATGCCAACAACATGGATTCAAATCCCATGACTGGTTTAAGGTTACCATGAAGGGCTCGCCTTCTCAACCTCTTTCCTTGCCTGACGTCTGGTGGTCCTCAGGTTAAATCACCACTAGTCACTTCTCTCTAATGATCGAGCAGCCCCTCTGGTCTTAAAAAACTATGGTGACACAATAACAAAGTCATACCACTGAAACCGATAATCTAGTTGTTGGTCTCAGTTATGCTTGTGAGATCTTGATGTACACAATTTGGCTTTTGGTACTTGTCTACAGTGTATTTTGAGGTCACTCCAAGAAGTGTGGTGGAGGCTCATATAATTACATCATTTAAAAAGTTGGGTATATGAATAGGAAGGCAAAAGGGTTTGGAAGGACATGGGCTGGGTGTTGGCAGGTGGGACTAGATCAGGTTGGGATATCTGTTTGGCATGGACGGTTTGGACTGAAAGATCTGTTTCCATGCTGTACATCCCTATGACTCTATGACTAAGTGAAAGAAGCTATATAAATTCAATGGTATTTCTTTAACACAAAAACAATTGAGCCTTAAGGTATTCAATTGAAAATTCCCTCCTAACTATCTTAGAAGAGATTAAAGAAACATGAATAAATAACCTTGCATTAAGTAGTACTATTTCTGATGAAAGCAATAAAACATGCAGATTGTTAAAATCTGATTAGAAATTTGTTTTTCAGTATAAAAATGGTGCTTTGACTATTGCAAAAATCTAACTTTCTTACCAAAATGCATTTCAAACAATATAATTGTTGGTGCTAAGCATTTCTGCATTTTTCTACAAAGAGACATAGATTTAAAAATGATTGGCATTTTGAACTGTAATGAGACAACTTCATCACTTCATGAAGCTGAAAGGAATACAACTACTACAAAAAAGATAGAACTGAAGATGTTGTAAACCCAAAACTCAAACAGAAATTGCTGGAAAAGCTCAGCAAGTCTGGCAGCGTCTGTTACGAGAAATCAGAGTTAATGTTTCAGGTCGAGTGACCCTTCCTCAAAATTAAAACAATAATGTTCTTTCCCAAAAAGATCTATCACCCACAATGCTGTTATGAAGTAAACAAATAAACAAAAAATTGTATGAGAAGAGAGAGCTGACTGGTTAGCGATTGCATTCTGATTGGTAAAGGCATTGTCACAAAGAATGCACTAGTTAGATGATGACTAACCATTTTCTGCCAAACTTTGTTTAAATTGAAAATAGGCATATTGACTCTGATTGATTAAGGCTTAGTTCTGAGGAATTGATCTTGTTTTGATCAGTTGAAACAGACTGAGTACATATACGTGTTCTTTCTGTCTGCAAAGAACAGGGCCCTGTGTACTTATTTGTGTATTTTTCAGCATGCCAAGTGTGCCCCACTGAGAGCACAACTTACAAGCTTAATTAGCTGTCAATATAACACTTGGTACACTCTGCATTATAGAACAAATCTTGTCCAATCACAGTATTGCATCTAATTTTGGACATTCGACATTTCGGGCATAAGCCCTTCATCAGGCTTATGCCCGAAATGTTGAATTTCCTGTTCCTTGGATGCTGCCTGACCTACTACGCTTTTCCAGCAACACATTTTCAGCTCTGATACTCCAGCATCTGCAGACCTCACTTTCTCCTCTAATTTTGGACACCGCATTTAGGGTTTTGCAAGCATGGGCAGGTTGGTATTGGTCTGTACCTAGCCTGTAAGTGGCAAACAATTCATGGTGTTATTGCATAGTAGCAGTAAGAAACACTGTGAAAACTGCCTGCAGTTGTGCCTACCAAAGGTTTACTTTCACTGGGAAATATATGCATGGAATTCCTACATTTCCATGTGAAGTAAATTCACCTTATTTGCAACCTTATAAATAGGGCATGAGTCATTGAATTATTATACAATCTTGATTTTGAAATAGGATGCATGGAAGCCGCCTTGTGAGATATTGGCTACCCTGATCAGATAATTTCTCACTGTATATCATGCAAACACATGAGTGGGCCTATGGCTGCCATGTTCAGGCCTAGAAACTGCCCCATATATTCCAGATTATCTTCAAAGAATAAGGTATCTCATAACTTTAAGCAACAGATGAAGCTAGTTGTTAAACATTAGTATTATGTAGTGGCAACACAAGTAGTGTTTGCCACTCAAAGGATGTTGCCATCAAGCCAAAAAGATTTGATTTGTTTGATTTGATTGATTATTGCAACATGTACCAAGATACAGTGAAAAGTATTGTTTTGCACGCTAACCCAGACAAATCATACCTTACATAAGTACATCAAGATAACAAAACAGAATGCAGCTTTAGAGAAGGTGCAAAGAAGGATCAACTCTAATATAGAAGGGGTCTAATCATAAGACTGAACAGTAGGGAAGAAGCTATTCTTAAATCTGTTGATAACTGTTTTCAAACTTTTGTACCTTCTTCCCACTAGAAGAGGGTGGAAGACAGATAATATAACTGGAGTGGGAGAGGTCTTTGATTACGTTGGCAACTTTCCCAAGACAGCAGCAAATGTAGATGTTTTGCCTGTCACAAAAATGAGTAATATCGTAAATGAATTTCAGTATCCATGTGATGCTAGATATGAACCCCCAAATTCTAAAGACTGGAACAGAAAATCAAACATCATGTCCCTTTAGAGTCCACAGGATGCATGGTACTGACCATACTCACACATTTTGTGTTTGCAAAACTTTAAGTAGTGTCCAACATTAGGTGTAATTCTGTGATTGACTACACTTATTAAATAATTCTGAGTGCGCTCACAACCAATTTAATATTATCAATCAGTCTCGCAATGTGTCATACTTGCACATACTACAAGCTACATGTATTATTACAGAGAGTTCTTATATCTGCAGGTATAAACAACATTTCCAACTGAGCCTGTCTCACTGAACAAAATAGGCAATATCCATTTTCTGCTTCATTCCTCAGAGCAATTTCTTGACTAATCAGCATCAACATGTGGTTTACATTGAATAAAGCTTGGCAGTCATCATCGAACTGGTGCATTTCCCATAGCAATACCTCTACCAATTAGACTCCATTTGCCCACAACTTAACTGTATGTTCTCATACAGTATGAACATTGTTCCCCTTTACATTAATTTTTTTTGTGAATATCCTAATAAGTTCAGGACGAAAGGCTTCAGTGAAATGAGTACTTTTTTCAGCAATACTCTCAAATTCTGTACTGCTAGATGATAATCTCTAAATTACCACCTTAGCCACAGGCAAATTGGTATAAAGTACATAAGATTAGATAATTAGGTGGTTCAAAGACAAATTTTGAACTGTATTTTGGACACTGGCACCAGAACTGGGAGGGTGGAAAATGAGAAACTGCATAATAGAAAGTTGAGATGATCTAATAATGAGAAAGTTAATGTGTACTTATGCATGAAAATTGGCCTGTTGATCAGTACTGTTGAAAAATGGGACATCTTTGTCACAATACCATGAAGCTCCTCACTGTTGATGTCATGTAATTTTCCCTACTTTCTCACTAATTCTCACATTGTCCGGTGTCTGGGAAGATGCTACCCAAAGGTTTTGCATCATTTTGTATGCATGTAGTATTTTAATCAAAGTGGATGAATTGTTGACAAGAAATAAACTGAAAGTCATTACAGAGACGTGGTTGCAGGGTGACCAAAACCGGAACCTGAGCCTTAAAGGGTATTTTACATTTTGAAAAGATAGGAAATTAGGAAAATGTAGTTGGGTAGCCCTGTTCATTAAAGAGATCATTAGTACAGTAGTTAGCGTTGTCTCTCGGTTGCAAGAGGAAGATGCAGGATCAATTTTAGTAGAGAGTTTTGAGAAGATTTGAGCTCAGGTTGAGGTTCTGGATGTAGGTTTGCTCACTGAGCTAGAAGGTTCATTCCAGACATTTTGTCGCCCTACTAGGTAACATCTTCAGTGGGCCTCAGGCAAAACACTGTACATGATTCCTGCTTTCTATTTATATGTTTGGATTTCTTTGGGTTGGTGTTGTTATTTCCTGTGGTGATGTCATTTCCTATGGTGATATTATTTCCTGTTCTTTTTCTCAGGGGTTGGTAGATAGGGTCTAACTCAATGTGTTTGTTGATAGAGTTCCAGCTGGGATGCCACGCTTCGAGGAATTCTCATGTGTGTCTCTGTTTGTCTTGTCCTAAGAAGGATGTGTTGTCCCAGTCGAAGTGGTGTCCTTTCTTATCTGTATGTAAGGATACTAGCGAGAGAGGGTCATATCGTTTTGTGGCTAGTTGGTTTTCATGTATCCTGGTGGCTAGTTTTCTGCCTGTTTGTCCAATGGAGGGTGACAAAACGTCTGGAAATGAACCTTCCAGCTCAGTGAGCAAACCGACATCCAGAATTTTAATAGTGTTAAGAAACAGGGAAGATAACATCACTTTTGGGAGTTATTTATAGGTTAAGTCACAACACTCCCGGAGGTCCATACCACTGCTCTTTCATTAGACAGCTGTAGCTGATGGTGAGTTTAACATGAGAGTCACCATGCCTCAGGCCAGGTTTAAGGCTGAGAAGCTGGACCTTCATGAGGCCATAATTGATATGGTAATTTAACCCATGCTGTTGGCATCATGCTGTATCACAAACCAGTATTCAGACAACTGAGCTAACTGACACCATTGTTTGTAGCTTATCGGTTCCCTAATACTCATTACATTGTAGGACAGAATTTACAGGAAGAAATAAATTGGACATCTAAGAAAGAACAAAGAAAAAAACAAAAAAAAATTGCAGCACTGCAACTGGCCCTTTGGCCCTCCAAGCTTGTGCCAATCCAGATCCTCTATCTAAACCTTTGGCCTATTTTCTACAGATCTGTATTCCTCTACTCTCTGCCCATTCATGTATCCTAAATGACGCTATCGTGTTCGCCTCTACCATCTCCACTAGTAACGCATTTGATGTACCCACCACCCTCTGCATAAAGAACTTACCATGAATATCTCCCTTAAATTTTACCCTTCTTATCTTGAACTAGTGATTCCTAGTAATTGAGTCCCCCACTCTGGGAAAAAGCTTCTTGCTATCCACCTTGTCTATACCTCTCATGATTATATAGACCTCAATCAGGTTCCCCCTCAACCTTTGTCTTCCTAATGAAAATAATCCTAATCTACTCAACCTCTCTTCATAGCTTGAAATATCCTATATAGATAACAATCAAAACTAATGTTATTTACACAAAATAGCTTGCAAGAACTGCAACAAACACTATATTGGACAAACAGGCAGAAAACTAGCCACCATCCTTATATAACAGATGAGGAAGGACACCACTTTGACTGGGCCAACACATCCATCCTAGGACAAGCCAAACAGGGACACACATGAGAATTCCTAGAATCATGACATTCCAATCAGAAATCTATCAACAAACACATTGACTTGGATTCCATTTACCACTCCCTGAGAAAAAGAACAGGAAATTACATCACCATAGGAAACAATGTCACCACAGGAATGACATCACCAACCCTAGAAAACTCAAACATATAAATAGAAAGTGGGCTACACCACCAGTGCTTCATTCAGAGGCTCACTGAAGATGTTACCTAGTATGGTGATGAAACGTCTGAAAATGAACCCCCCAGCTCAGCAAGCGAACCCACATCCAAATCTATCCCTAACCTCCATCATGTCCCTCTACTTGTTGAATATTGATGCACAGTACTCATAAGAATCTCACCCATTTTCTCTGACTCCACACATAACTTTCCTCCTTTGTCAATGAGTGGGCCAACCCTTTCTCTAACCCTTGTCCTCTTGCTCCTTATATACAAATAAAAGGCTTTGGGATTTTCCTTAACACAGTTTGCTAAAGATATTTCATAACCCCTGTTAGCCCTCTTAATTCCTCATTTCAGATTGGTCCTACTTTCCTGATATTCTTCCAAAGTTTTATCTTTTTTTAGTCACCTAGACATTATGTGTGCTTTCTTTTTCCTCTTAGCTAGTCTCACCATTTCACCTATCATCCATGGTTCCATAATCTTGCCATTTCTATCCCCATTTTCATTGGGACATGTCTGTCCTGCACTGTAATCAAACTCTCTTTAAAAGACCCTCACATATCAAATGTGGATTTACCCTCAAACAGCTGCTCCCACTCCATATTCCTCAGCTCCTGCCAAATTTTGCTGTAATTGGCCTTCCTCCAATTTAGCACTCTTCCTTTAGGACCACTCTTCTCTTTCTCCATGAGTATTCCAAAACGCATGCAATTGCGATCACTTTTCCCAAAGTAATCCCCTACTGAAACTTCAACCATCTGGCCAGGCTCATTCCCCAACACCAGGTCCAGTATGGTGCCCTTCCAAGTTGGACTATTTACATACTGCTCTATAAAACTCTCCTGGATGCTCCTTATAAATTCTACTCCATGTAGACGTCTAACACTAAGTGAATCCCAGTCAATGTTGCCGAAAAATAAAATCTCCTTTCATCACCATCCTGTTGCTCCTACAACTTTCCATAATTTGTTTACACATTTGTATCCTCTCTCATGCTCACTGTTGGGAGGCCTGTAGTACAGCTCCAACATTATTACTGCACCCTTCCTATTTCTGAGCTTTATCTATATTGCTCACTGCTCGAGTCCTCCATAGCACCCCTCCTTCAGCACAACTGTGATATCCTCTCTGACCAGTAATGCAATTCTTCCACCCGTTTTACCTCCATCTATATCCCATGTGAAGGATCTATATCCTTGGATATTAAGTTGCCAATCTTGCCCTTCCCTCAACCAAGTCTCAGTAATAGCAATAACATCATACTCTCAGGTATTAATCCAAGCCCTAAGTTCATCTGACTTTTCTTCTACACTTCTCGCAATAAAACAAATGCCCCTCAGACCACCTGTCCTTTCTGTTCATCATCTGCTCCCTGCCTATTCTTCCCCTTAGTCACGCTAACTTCATTATCTAGTTTTATCTACAGGCTTTAGTTACTATCTCTTTACTGTCCACAAACCTCCTCATTTAATTCCCATCCTCCTGGCAAATTAGTTTAAACCCTCCCCAACAGTGTTAGCAAAAGCACCCTCTAGAACATTGGTTCTACTCCGGCCAAGGTGTAGACCATCCAATTTGTAATCGTCCCACTCCTCAGAACTAGTCCCAATATCCCAAAAATCTGAACCCCTTTGTCTTGCACCTTCTCTCAAGCCATTCATTCATCCTGCCTATTATTTCATTTTTACATGAGCAGCACTTGGTACTGGTTGCAATCCTGAGATTACTACGTCTGAGGTCCTACTTTTTAACGTGTCTCCTAATTCCCTAAATTCTGCTTGTAGGACCTCATTCCAATTATTACCTATATCATTAGTGCCTACATGCACCAAGACAGCTGGCTGTTCACCCTCCCCCTTCAGAATATCCTGCAGTCAATCTAAGACATCCCTGACAGGTGCCCCTTGGGAGACAACATACCATCCAAGAGTCTCATTTCTGACCACAGAACTGCCTATCTACTCCCCTGACAATTGAATCCCCAATGACTATAGTCCTTCTGTACCCTTTCCCACCCTTCTGTACAGCAGAGCCAGCCATGGTGCCATTATCCTGACTACTGCTGCCTTTCCCTGGTGAGCCATCTATAAATTACTATGATAATCATGGATTATATTTAATCTCTACATAGGTTAAATGAAATAGATTGGCAAATGTAGCCTAGAAAATGGGTGAATAAAATGTATTCAGGACAATTTCTGAGCAGTACTTTCTACAGCTAAACAAGGAGCAGGCTACTCTAGATCTGGGAATGATCAAGGACTTAAGATTAATCAATACTATCATGATACAGTTGCCTCTAGGCAACAGCATTCGTACACAATAGAATTTCATATTCAGTTTGAAAGGGACAAGTGCGGGCTGAAGGCTAATGTTTTGAAACCTGAATAAAAGTAAGGTTATGAAGACTAAAGTAGCTAAACTGGCAACCTAGGTTAAATAGTAGGATAATAGAGATACAGTGGTAAATCTTTATAGAGATACGTAAACAGCTCTCAGCAAAGAATTACCCCTGTGAGAAAAAAAGACTCTTTGAGAGGGATGCATCAACCATGGCTGAATGAAGAAGGTAAAGATAATATCAAATTGAAAGAAAAATATACAAACCTGCAAACATTAGTGGTAACTCATAAAAATTTTTGAAGAATGACTAATAGAAAGGATAGTATATGAGCAAAAGTTAGATAGTAATATACAAACATATAGTAAATGTTTCCACAGATATTTAAATAAGAAAATAACAATTGGTCAGAGTCAACACAACTTTGTGAAAGGAAAATCATATTTAATGTGTTAGTTTGTAGAGAAGTAACAGGTAAGCTGGATGAAAAGAAACTTGTAGATGGGCTGCACTCAGTTTCCAAAAGGCATTTGAGAAATTGCCCCTCAAAGCTTACTACACAAGATAAGAGCAATTACATAGAGGGATAACATATCAGTTTGAATAAATGATTGATTAACTAACATGAAGCAAAGTAGCAATAAATGGATCTTTTTCAGATGAGCAAACTAATGAGTGAAATGCTGCAGGAATTAGTGCTGGGGCCTCAACTATTTACAACCTATAGCAGTGACTTGAAAGAAGAAACTGAACTTACATTGATCAAATTTGCTAATGACACAAAGATAGGTATGAAATTACATGGTTAAGAGAAGGCTGCAAAAAGATAGACACTAGTTAAGTTATGGGGAGATGATGATCTGCTGGTATTATCATAAAACTATTAATCCAGAGACCCAGGTAATGTTCTGGAAACCTGAATTCAGATCCCTATTCACACAGAGATTACGTGTCATGTCATACGCTCGGGAAAACACTTGTGTTTTTGAAATGTGGATCAGTAGAACAGGAGTGGAGGGAATGCTCCCTGAAGGAGTGCACATGGACATGTGTCAGCAAATGCAGCCAAGATAGCTAAGGCGAGTCTAATGATGACCATTGTTGACTGTTGGAAAACCCCAGCTGGCTTACCGATGTCCTTTAGGAAAGGAAACCACCGGCCTTACCTAGTCTGGCTGACATGTGACTCCAGAACCATAGCAATGTGATTGACTCTTATCTGCCCTCTGGGCAATCAGGGTTGTGTAATAAATGCTCATATCCTGTGAATGAATTAAACAAAAAGTGAGTGGATAAAAATTTAGATGATTTGGAATACAATGTGTGAAAATATGAATTGGTCCACCTTAGCAGAAAAAAATAGAAAAATATCTTTCTGTTTATGAAGAATGAGATTGCACAATGTGTTGGTACAGAAATAACAGGGTGTGCTGGTACATGAATCACAAAAATTTAAGTATGCAAATGTAGCAAGCAGTTAGGAAGATATAATTGCATTAGAAGTAGTTCTGGGAAGGGTTAATCAACTCATTCCTGTGATGAAGAGCGCATATTATGAAGAAAGGTTGAACAAGTTGGGCCTATATCCATTAGAGTTTAGAAGGATTGGAGATCTTATTGAAATGTGAAATCCAAAAGCAACTAGATTTGGTGGATGATAGCCACAATAAACAATTATCATACTGCAAGGTACCATGAACAGCAATAAGACAAATGGTTAAATAACGCTGGGTGGTCGAGGTTAGAATATGACCAGAACAACAAAGTATCTCTTTACTTTTACTTGATTAATGTCATTAGATCTTTTACATTCACCTGATATGGGAGGTGTATTATGTCTTAATATCTCATCTGTAAGACAAGGGCTAAAAATGAGTTTCTATATGTTAACAGAAAAAACATTGCATAACAGTATAATTAAATTAATTACATTTGATTAAATGTTGTGACTTTTAATCATTTTTTCTATTTAAAGACCTCAGCACTTTCTAAAAGCCAATTTATAGTTTTGTCCAAACTTGTGATTCTGTAAACTGACTTTGAATTTTGTGAGCTGAGCACATGAAATTCCTAGAATGCTTAACAATACCATACAGTGAGTATTGCTGATGGCTACAGAATCAACAGGGAATTCCAACACAGTTAAGGCAGCAGTGAGAAGGTCAATGATGGGCTTATTACTCAAAGGCCAATTGATTCTCATCTCAGTATTACTGGGATGGTACTAACAGCAATGGAAATGAAACCAGCAGTGGCTTCTCTGCTACTTTGAGATGAGGTCCCTCCTGATTGTGAACTTATGGTTCATGCAAGTTCCCCATAGAGGGGGATGAACAGGAACCACAAATGATCAACTGGATGAAAATATATTGTAGTGCTACCTGTCATAGCTACAATAGAAAGGCGTCAGACTTAGATCAGTTCCTTGTGTTTTGAATGCATAGCAACCAACAGATGGGAGAAAGATAAAATAGATATAATCATCATTATTTCTTTAGATATCAACTTATGAAACATTCCTTTTTCTTTTCTGATAGGTTTGAACCTGATTGCCTTCATCATTATTGTCTTCTCTTATTCAAGCATGTTTTATTCCATTCACAAAAGTGGAATCCGGACACCTGAAATGAAAAGTCACATTCGAAGTGAAGTTGCAGTGGCTTACAGATTTTTCTTCATAGTGCTTTCTGATGCCCTTTGTTGGATTCCAATTTTTCTCTTAAAAGTCCTTTCATTGATTAAGGTGGAGATTCCAGGTATCTAATGCTGTTGTTGCTGCTTCTTTCCTTTAAAAAAATACAATATTTTGTTATATAAGAAGATAGGTTGTGTTTTCTTGATCACATGTAATTTTCTACATTTGCCTGCTGGTATTTCTGTTTAGTGGTCAGTTTAGAAGCTAATCTATGAATGTATAGTTCTATCTGCACACACTAAATTCTGTCAAGGTTTAATGTTTTGGCTTTTAACATTGAACATGAAGCAATATATTATATTTCAATGGGGCTAGGAAAGAAAAGTATTGAGACTAGATTAGTGAAAATGAAGCCAAAAGTAAAAAGTGCCAAAAAAGAGGAAGGGCAAAAGGACAACCAGTATCAAAGCATTTCTTAAAACTTATTTTGAAAAATGCTTACTTTACAGATACATGGATAATAAATAGGAATAATGTCGCAACTGATATTTAATGAAGTGTATTATTATGACATTGTTTTTTTCAGAACAGCGTGCGGCAAATGAAAATTTACAAAATCAGCTTATTTATCTTGATTAACAAACTATGTAAAGATTACCTGAAATTGTTAAGATTTAACACCACAGTAAACAATTAGCCATTAATGGACTAAAACACCAGCTAAAACAATTTTAGGAAAAACCCTAGCATTTCTGATATTCAACCTCTCATACAGCTGTGCTACATGTTATATTTAAAACATGGTTTAATATCAGTGATCGTTATCAATCAATAAGCTTTGTCAAAGTCATGCACAGCAGGAACAGGATAATGAATACTCACATGATACCATTGCTGTGGAAAAATTAGAAGAAACAATGTGCTCTATGTAGATGGGTAAAAACAAGGACTGCAGATGCTGGAAAACAGAGTCGAGATTAGAGTGGTGCTGGAAAAGCACAGCAGGTCAGGCAGCATCTGAGGAGCAGGAAACTCGACGTTCGGGCAAAAGCGCTTCTCAGAAATAGAGGCAGGGTGCCTGCAGAGTGGAGAGATAAATGAGGGGGGGTGGGGGTGGGGAGAAAGTAGCATAGAGTACAATAGGCGGATGTGGTGGGGATGGAGGTGATAGGTCACAGAGGAGGGTGGAGTGGATAGATGGAAAGGAAGATAGGCAGATAGGACAGGTCATGGGGACAGTGCTAAGCTGAAAGGTTGGAACTGGGGTGAGGTGGGGAAGGGGAAACGAGGAGTCTGTTTCAGGACATGGTTGAAGAGCTTCAGGGCAGAGGAGATGTCCTGGGGATTGCAGTGAGAGAGACTCACTGAGATTCTTGTAGAGAGAGGAGGAAAATTTCTTCAAGGCAGGCATCCTTGCAAGAGGATTCGCAGTAGGGTTAAAATCAACGAGGTAAAAACAAGGACTACAGATGCTGGAAACCAGAGTCTAGATTAGAGTGGTGCTGGCAAAACACAGCAGGTCAGGCAGCATCTGAGGAGCAAGAAAATCGACGTTTCGGACAAAAGCCCTTCATCAGGAATAGAGGCAGGGTGCTCCATGTAGAGTCTATTCTAGTCCCCTCATCCATTTTATCAGACTGTGTGCAACTCTTGAGTTGAGTTTCTAATCCAAATCTTCTCAACAGTACCAAACTTGTAGCTTCATAATATCCCCACTTACTTTTGCTTTACCTCACCCGCTGAAAATCTCATCTATGCCTTCTTCATTAATTTCTCATCTTGACTATTAGCTTTCACCTTCAATATTGTAAACAAGCTCAAATAAAATTCTGCTGCCTGTATCCTATCTTGAGCCAGATCCTATTGTTCTATTTCAGAAGGTCAATTGCTGAAGGATAGAACCAGAGCCAATCTTTAAAAACTTTGTATTTATTTAGAATCATAGAGTTCACAGCACAGAAACAGACCCTGCAGTCCAACTACAAATATATCTCTGTGTAGGGCAAGCTAACCTGCTTCCCATCCCACCCCAGGTATGTATTTTGCTGTTTTGCTGATCCCCATCCACCTTCAAACTCACCATCATAGAGAATGGATAACTGACATATTTGGATGATTCCATTTTCAGCCACAGTATCCCTGCAATGGTATTTGTTTCACCTCCCCACTATTAGCTTTGGTGCCAACAAATGAACCATCTGTGGTCCCTCATATTTCACATATTTCACCATCTTCATCTCAATAATCTGAAATGCAAATTGCATTTTAGATGTAAGGTGATAACATGAACTATTTCTCATAACCATCTATCTCAATGTCTCCACTGTCTCTATACTCTGTCTTGACATTCCATACTGTATAAACAGAAATTTCCTTGAATAAAATGCTGGAAAGTGCAAAGTTATGGTCTTTAGTCTCAACTATAAACATATTCCCCAACTACTGACTCAATATTTCTCCCTAGCAAATTTCTAAGGCTGAATAAGACTATCTGTAACCTTGGTATTATATTTGATCTGAAATGAACATCCAACCACATGAAAATAAAATAAAGAACTAGTGGATGCTGGAAGTCTGAAAAAAACATAGAAATTGTTGGAAAATTTCAGTAGGGGTGGCAGCATCAGTCGGGAGAAAACAGTTAACATTTTGAGTCCTGTGACCCTTCTTCAGAACTGAAGAAATGGTATTTATCTTAATGACAGGGAGTGGTGGGGTAAAAGGAGTCAGTGGATAGGTGAAGGCAAAGCTCAGACAGAGAAAAGAAAAAAGTTAGGCAAAGAGATTGTTGATACTCAGCCATGGAATAAAAAATATCAGATAGGTGCTAATGGGGGTTATGAGTGGCTGAAAATAGGTTTGTTGTGCTAAAAGCGATCCATGTCATGACAGGACCTGGGGTGTGAGGGTGGGTAAAAGACATGGATGGAGGTAGTCGGGCTCTAAAATTATTGACTTCGATCTTGCTGCAAGATCCTCAAGTGGAAAATGAGCTGCTGCAGTCCTCCAGTTTGCACGGAATCTCACTGGAGCACTGCAGCAGCCTGACACAGAGATGTTGGCCAGGCAACAGTAGTGTATTTAAGTGGCTGGCAACTGGAAATTTTGGGTAATTATTATGGACAAAACATAGAGTCCCGCAAAGCAGTCACCCAATATACAGTTCATCTCTCCATTGAAAAGGAGACCCCATTGTGAGCAACAAACATAGCTGACTAGGTAAAGTGAATTGCAGATAAATCACTGCTTGACCTAGAAGTTTTCCAATAACATGACACAACCCAGACTTAGCTAAAAAAATGTATGATTCAACTTTGAAGAGTTATGAGACACAAGTACAAAATATAACTCTGAAGACCTGTGCATGGAAGAAATTGCAATTATTTAGTACAGTTCAGAAATATTTCAAAGCAATTTATAAATCTGGAGACACATGAAATAAAATCTCAGCTAATTTAATTAATGTAATAAAGTAAAAGCAGGTAATGCTGGAAACACGTAAGAAGTATTATCAAAAAACGCTGGATTGAGGGCCACAGAAGAAATATTAGGACAGAAGACCAAAAGCTAGGGTGCCGACAGCCTAGTAGTTTTACCACTAGACTATTCATCCAGAAACTCAGCTAATGTTCTGGGGGCTCAGGTTTGAATTCCACCATAAGAGATGGTGGAAATTCAATTCAATAAAAAAACTCTGGAATTGAGAATCTACTCATGACCATGAAGCCATTGTCAATTGTTGGAAAAACCATCTCATTCATTAATGTCCTTCAGGGAAGGAAATCTGCCATCCAGTCACCTGGTCTGGCCAATATGTGACTCTAGACCCACAGCAATGTGGTTTGCCTCTTAATTGGCCTCTGAAATTGCCTAGCAAGTCATTCAGTTGTACCAATCACTACAAAGTCTTAAATAAATGAAACCAGACGATTGCCAGGCATTGACCTAGGCACAGGGAAAAGACAATGGCAGAAACAGCCCTGTTAACCCTGCAAAGTCCTCTAACCATTATCTGAGGCTAGTGCCAAAATTGAGAGAGCAGTCTCACAGACTAGTCAAGCAACAGCCTGACATAGTCATACTCATGGAATCATACCTTACAGACAATGTCCCAGTCACCACTATCACCATTCCTGGAGATATTCTGTCCCACTATTCCAGCATCTGCAAGGTTTTTTTTGTCTCTATGTCCTGTCCTGCCAGCAGGACAGACACAGCAGAGGTTGCAGCACCATGGTATACAGTTAGAAGGAAGTAGCCCTGGGAGTCCTCAGCATTGACTCCAGACCTCATGAAATCTTGTGGCTTCAGGTTAAACTTGGGCAAAGAAACCTCTTGCTGATTACAATGTACCATTCTCCCCAGCTGAAGAATCAGTACTCCTCCATGTTGAACGACACCTAGAGAAAGCACTGAGGATGGCAAGGGCACAAAATGTACTCTGGGTAAGGGAATTTCAATGTCCGTCACCAAGAATTGTTTGGCAGCAGTATGACTGACCGAACTGGTTGAGTCCTAATGGACATAGCTGCTAGACGGGGTGTGCAGAAGGTGATGAGGGAACCAGCAAGAGGGAAAACCATACTTGACTTCATCCTTACCACTCCATCCATGACAGTATCAGTAAGAGTGACCACCTCACAGACCTTGTGGAGATGAAGTCCTTCCTTCACATTGAGAATAACCTCCATCATGTTGTGTGGCACTATCAGCATTCTAAATTAAACAGACTTTGAACAGATCTAGCAACTCAAAACTGGGCATCCATAAGGCACTATGGGCTGTCAACAACAGAGAATTGTACTCCAGCACAATCTGTAACCTTATGGCCTGGCATATCCCCCTCGATCATCACCATCAAGCCAGGTGATCAACTCTGGTTAAATGGAAAGTGCAGGAGGACATGCCAGGAGCAGCACCAAGCATACCTGAGGATCAGGTGGCAGCCTGGTGAAGCCAAGAAACAGCAAGTGATGGACAGAGCTAAGTGATCCCACTACAGAGCTCAGTGGATCAGATCTAAGCTCTGTAGTCCTGCCACATCCAGTCATGAATGATAATGGACAATTGAACAACTCATTGGAGGAGGAGGCTTCACAAATATTCCAAACCTCAATGATGCAAGAGCCCAGAATATCAGTGCAAAAGATAAGGATGAAGCTTTCTCAGAAATCTTCAGCCAGAAGTACCAAGAAGATGATTCATCTCACCTTCCTCCAGTGGTCCCCAACATTATAGATATCAGTCTTTGGTCAATTAAACTCACTCAACATGAGACGCTGGATAGTACAAAGGCTATGGGCCTGACAGCATTTTGGCAATAGTACTGAAGATTTGTGCTCCAGAACTTCCCGGACTCCTAACCAAGCTCTTCCAATGCAGTTACAACATTGGCATCCATCTGACAAATTGCCAAGGTATGTCCTGTACATAAAAAGCAGGACAAATCCAACTCAGCCAATTCCTATCGTCGATCATCAGTAAAGTGATGGATGGTGTCATCAATAGTGCTATTATTAGAGCATCTGCTCAGTGATGCCCAGTTTAATTCCAAAAGGACACTCAGCTTCTGACCTCAATACAGCCTTGGTTCAAGTATGGACAAAAGAGATGAATTCCAAAGGTGTGGTGAGAGTGACTGCCCTGCATTTGAGGCTGGATTTGACCAAATGTGACATCAAAGAGCTCTAACAAAAGTGGAAGCAATGGGTATCAGGGGTAAACTCTCTAGTGGTTGGAGTCATACCTGACGCATAAGAAGAAGGTCGTGATTGTTGGAGGTCAGTCATGTGAGCTCCAGGAAATCGCTGCAGGATTTCGCCAATGATTGCACAATGTCCAGCACTATTCGCATCTCCTCAGATACTGAAGCAGTCCATGTTCAAATGTAGCAAGACCTGGACAATATCCACGCTGACAAGTGACAAGTAACATTTGCGCCACACAAACCGCAGGCTATGACCATCACCAATAAGAAACAATCTAACCACGGCCCCTTAATATTCAATGTGTTACCTTTACTGAATTCCCCCAATATTAACATCCTGGATGTTAGCATTGCTCAGAAGCTCAGTTGACTCATCACATAGCACAGTGGCTATAAGAGCATGTCAGAGGCTAAAAATACTGTGGCAAGTAATTAACTTCGTTACTCCCCAAAATCTGTCCACCATCCATTAGGCACAAGTCAGAAGTGTGATAGAACACTCTCCACTTGCCTGGATGAATGCAGCTCCAACAACATTTAAGAAGCTTGACACCATCAAGAATAAAGTAGCCTGCTTGATTGGCACTACATTCATAAATATCCAATCCCTCCACTACCAACACTCAGTAACAGCAGTGTGTACCATCAACAAGATGCTCTGCAGGAATTCCCCAAAGATTCTCAGACAGCACCTTTGAAACCCAGGACCACTTCCATTTAGAAGAACAAGACCAGCAGATACATAGGAATACCATCACTTTCAAGTTCTCCTCCAAGCCAGTCACCATCTTGGCTTGGAAATGTATCACCAATCTTTCACTGTCACTGGGTCAAAATTCTGAAATTCCCTCCCTAATGGCATTGTGGGCCAATCCACAGCAAGTGGACTGAAGTGGTTTAAGAAGGCAGAGTCTAGATTAGAGTGGTGCTGGAAAAGCACAGCAGGTCAGGCAGCATCTGAGGAGCAGGAAAATTGACGTTTCGGGCAAAAGCCCTTCATCAGGAATGGAGGCAGGAAGCCTCCAGGGTGGAGAGATAAATGGAGGGGGGTTTGGGGCTGGGGAGAAGGTAGCAAAGAGTACAATAGGTGAATGGGGGTCGGGATGAAGGTGATAGGTCAGAGAGTAGGGTGGAGCGGAGATGTGGGAAGGAAGATTGGCAGGTAGGACAGGTCATGAGGATGGTGCTGAGCTGGAAGTTTGGAACTGGGAAAGGTGGGGGGAGGGAAAATGAGGAAACTGGTGAAGTCCCAGCTCACCACCACCTTCTCAAGGACAACTAGGTACAGGCAAATAAATGCTGGCCAGATAGCGATGCCCACATGCCACAAATGAATTTTAGCAAAAGCTTGTTCAAAGAGCGCAGTTTTAAAGAGTGAGTTAAAGTTAGGAAATGATAGACCGGATGAAGGGATTTAGGAATAAATTCCTAATGAAAAATTCCTAATTCCTCATAGTAAAGTCCTCAACAGTTAAGGGCATAGATGTCATTGATGGAGTGATTAAAATCAAGGATGCATAGGGCCAGGATGGTTAGGCACAGATATTGAGTGCTTTGTAAGGCTAGAGAAGATTACAGAGCTAGGAAGGGGCAAAGCAATGAGGGGACTTGACAATGAGGTTGAGAACATTTTATGTTCATTGAGGTTTGTTTTATGGACTGCTGCAGTCCATTTCATTTAAGTAGATCCATAATGCCATTAGGAAGGAAGTAACTGCTGACTTTGTCCTCTAATGGTTGGGGTCAAACACTTAGAAAGTGCTGCCTAAGAAGGCTAGATGAATTTCTGTAACATCTCTTGTAAATGGTACCGACTGCTGCTACTGAGCAGCAGAGGGAGAGGTTGAGGAGGTGAATGCTTGTGGATGGACTTGTCCTGTTTTCTCATGTACTATTCCAGAATGTTATCAGGGCCCATACTTGTGCAACATTCAGTGCCTCCACTGCATTACATTTTTGTGCAATAAGATTTCACATGCTCTGGTTATCTGAATCATGCCCCAGATGAATCCATCGCAGGTTTTTTTTTGGCAGGTGCACAGCTGCAGATATTCTTGACAGATCATTATGCTCCTCCTTAAACCTCTCCATCTCCTCTGATGAAGTAGCACAGCCTTCACCTTCCTCTTCCTCCAGAATCTGCACCCTTGCCACTCTTCATTTCTTTGTCGTAGTCTGTTCAGAATGAAGGAATATTGATTTATTAGTCGATGGGCATGCAGTACATGTTAATTAGCAAGAGGTTTTGTTGTCTGTGTTTGACCTGATGCCTTGAGACTTCACAGGGTGAGGAGTCAACTTTGAGAACTTCTAGGCATCTTCCTCCCAACTGTATACCACTGAGCTACCACTTCTGATGAGTTTATCCTGACAGTGGGACAAGACACCGCCTGAGGTGATGACGATGTTTTCTGAGACATAGTCAGTAAGGTAAGATTCTGAAAGAATAATTGTGTCAAATTGTTGCTTAACTAATTTGTGAGACAGCTTTCCTAACTTTGGCACTAGCCCCCAGCTGTTAGTAAGCAGGACTTTGCAAGGTCAACAGGGTTGTGTTTTTCATTACGTGGTCAATCTAGTTTGATTCATTTTTTCAGACTTTTGTGGTTCACAACTGAATGGTTTGCCAGGCCATTTCAGAGGGCGGTCAGGAGTCAACCACATTGCTGTGTCCGGAGTTACATGTTAAACTGCTAAGGATAGCAGTTTTATTTTTTAAAGGACATTTGTAAACCAGATGGATTTTTATAGCTAAAAATCACACAACACCAGGTTATAGTCCAACAGGTTTGATTGGAAGTACTAGCTTTCAGAGCGCTGCTCTTTCATGCTCCAAAAGCTAGTGCTTCTAATTAAACTGGTTGGACTATAGTCTGGTGCCATGTGATTTTTGAGTTGATACACCCTGGTCCAACACCAGCTTCTCCAAATCATGATTTTTGTAGCAACGGTTTTATTCTTGTAATTAGACTTTTCATTCCAGAATTCTTTTGATTACAATTCTACCATCTGTCATGATAGTATTCAAACCCAGGGTTCCCAGGAGTTTACCCAAATCTCTGGATTGCTCTCAGATATGATATCAATAGGTTAATTAAGGCAGAAGGTGAGCAGGACTTGATACAGGTTAGGTTATGGGTAGCAGAATGTTGAATGAATTTAAGTACATGGCAGTTAGAAGATGGGAGACCAACTAGGCATGCACTAGATAGCCAAATCTAATGGTAACAGTTCCAAGTAGGCACTAGCTTTGAGCATTGTTTCAGTGTAATGTTTCACATGCTCAGGTTGTCTGAACTGTGCCTGGATGAGTCTTTTTTGGCAAAAGGTGAGTAGCAGCAGGCGTCCTTGATACGTTATAGTCCTCCTTATCCTGCTCCTCCACTTCATCTGAGGATACTGAATACTCTTCACTTTCCTCCTCCTGCAGCTCCTTTCTTCAGCACAATATAGTGCAAGGTATAGTGGATCATTAGGCACCGGCGCTGGTACATAGTGAAGGATATCACTGTTCTGTCCAGCATCTAAAATCCATTTACATCAACTAATTGCTTATTGAGTGACCACTTAGGTCATGTGACTTCAGTTGTATCTTTCTTCCATTTCACAAGTAAGGTTCCTCACTGGTACCATCAGCCATATTTTTACAGAGTAGTTCTAAGCTCCAAGAAACCACCTGCTCACTCTATTTGGAGGTACAAAGGCCTTTGAGGAATGTAACTGACGAAGGCTAGCTTCTAAGATATTTTGCACAGACATTTGTACGCTTCCTCCAATTGATGAAGACTGAAGATAGTTATGAGAATGCTGTTATTGTCATGGGTGTACTGTACGATTCCCTGTACTGATTCCATTTATGACTAAGAAGGAGGCTGATAAACCAACAAGTCCATACCAGCTCTTTCTAAAGCAAACCAGTTGGTCCCAATCCCTTGCTCTATCCCTGTAACTCTGCTAGGTTATTTTTCAAGTGTCCATCTGAAGCCTGACAACACACCTGCTTTATTAGTCACTCTGTCAACATCACCTACCACCTTCAAAGACCTAATTACATGCAACTGCAGCATGTGGGAAGCCAGCATACAGAAAGTCAGCAAGCGCAAATTCAGTAACTACATCAAATTGATTTGCCTATCTATATTGCTTCTTTCCTTAGCTAGCACTAAAGGTGAAAAACTTCCACACTTTTGTTTTGCTCATGGAATGCAGGCATCAATGACTAGGCTAATATCTATTTTCCATCTCTCATTGCCTTTGAGAATGTGGTAATGAACTGTCTATTTGAATCTCTGCCATCTGTGTAGTGAAGGTGAGGAGTTCAATTTCAATGATTATATCTTGAACTTCCCAGAAGTAAAGAAAAATCACAAATTTAAGCATGCGTATTGGAGTTTACCTTGAGTTGATCTCTACATTCAGTGAAATGATACCATGTTCTTTTGATACAATGACTAGTAATGCAGTAGTGAATGATACAGCAATTTTAATGTATTTGTATACATGTACTATCTCTTGAAGATAAGCAGAGATATTTAGAGCTCTATAAAACTCAATTTATTATTACCTAAATGAATAACACACACTTTTAACTGCTCGAGATATCTCAAACACTGTCTTTCACTAGCCTGGGTTCTGTAACTAACCCCAAACATTATTACCTGGCATTATTCTCGATGTCTTCACCACACCTCCTGACGTAAGGTCTTTCCTGCAGAGATTCTTCAAAGTTCTGCTAAAGAAAAGGATTTTCTCAGGTTGCTTTATAATCAGGTATCTATGTCAAGTATATGCCTTATTTGGAATTATCTGTGTACATGGTCAATCCTGAATGTTTTGTCCCTACTTGGTAGAGACAGCAATTAGTGATTTCCTGCAATCTTTGCTCTTAGCAGATCTGAATGATTCAGCATAATTCCACTCACATTTCAGGCCATTATGAAGTCGCTTATCAGTTCCTGTTACCTTCAGCCTTATCCAGCATGTTTATGGCAATATAATTCCTAAATCATTTTGAAATATAACAATATAGCATCCAATAATTTTGACCTAGCAACAATGATGTCTTACTGTATGCAAAATATGATGTTATTTTCTGTGTAAATGAATGAGGGGAACTGAAGTCATAAACTTTTGCCAAGGACTAATTTAAATCAAGATTTAACAAATGGATGTGGTGTTCAAATTATATTAATATGCTTATTTTGCTATTAGCAAAAACTTAACAGTTTGGAACTTGAAATTATGATCCTGTTCAAATATTTTTGAAGTGCTTTGTTCACAAATTCTTCAAAAACACGTGGGTGGCATGGCCAAGTGGCCTTATATTTAAGGTGTTGCATTTAAGCTCCATGCTTTGCAGATTGTGTTTGAGTCTCACTGCTGATATAATTGCTTTGGACTCTTGTTCAAAAATCTCTGAGTCAGATGGTAGCTAAACTAGCTAAGGATATCAAACAATATGGTGCAGAGTTGAGATGCAAAATATCCATTATCTAGGTTAATTGCTTAGCAGGCCCAAGAAAAGGAATGGCCAACTCCTCTTTCTTTGTTCAATAAGATTTTTCAATAAACTTGAAAAGTCAGATGGGCAAAGATTTCCATTTCGAGGAATTCATGGAATATTTTTGAGATATAAATCAGGAAATAAAAGTCTAATGATGACCATTATCAATTGTCATGAGCCCTTTAAAGGGAAAGGAACAGCTGTCCTTTCTTGGCCTGACCTAAATTTGACTCCATACCCACAACATAGTGCCTGACTACTAACTGCCCTCAACAAGCAATTCAGTTGTATCAATTGTGCAAAAGCCTCAAAAAACAAAAAACTGTCTTCACATTGAGAATACCTTTCTTCATGATTGTGGCACTATCACTGTGAAAAATGGGTAGACTTCGAACAAATCTAGCAAATCAAGACTGAATGTCCATGAGGTGCTGGAGGTCGTCGTCAGCAGCAAATTGAACTTCAATGCAATCTGTAACTTCACAGCCTGGCATTTTCACCACTTTACTATGTCTACAAAGCCAAGGCATCAACCCTGATTCAATGAAGATTTTAGGAGTGCATGCCAGGAGCAGCACTTGGCATACTTATAAATGATGTGTCAACTTGGTGAAGCTACAAATCAGAATTGCTTACATGGCAACCAGCAAAAGCAACAGGTATGAGACTGAGCTATGTGATTCCACGACCAACAAATCAGATCTAAACTCTGCAGTCCTGCCAGGTCTAGTTGTGAATGGTAATGGACAATTAAATAACTCATTGGAGGATTAGGCTGCATAAATATTGCCATCTGCAAAAACAGGCAGCACATAAGTACAAAAGTCAAAGCTGAAGAAGCATTTGCTACAATCTTCAGCCAGAAATGCTATTTGAATAATCTATCTTAGCCTCCTCCAGATGTACTCAGTAAAAAGATGCCACTCTTCAGCTAATTTGATTTACTCCACATGATATGAAGAAATAGCTAACGGCTATTGGTGATGGTTATGGGCCCTGGCAACATTCCAGCAATAGTTCTAAAGACTTGTGTTCTAGAACGTACTGTGCCTCTAGCCGAGCTGATTCAGTCAAAATACAACACTGGCATCTACCTGACAACATGGAAAAATAGACAGGAATGTCCTGTATCAAAAAGGAAGACAAACCCATCCTATCCAAACATTGCCCAAATGGTCTACTGTCAATTATCAGTAATGATTGAAGGTTTCATCAACGGTATTATCAAGCAACAACTATTTAGCAATAACCTGCTGGGTCAAGCTCAGTTTAGGTTCCACCAAGGCCATTCAGCTCCTGACCCCATTACAATATTTAGTTAAACAGTGACCAAAAAGCTGCATTCCAGAGGTAAGAGTGACTGCACTTTACAATAACATAGAACATAGAAAAGTACAGCACAGAACAGGCCCTTTGGCTCACGATGTTGTGCCGAGGATTATTCCTAATCTAAAATAAAATAACCTAACTTACATACCCCTCAATTCACTGCTGACCATGTGCATGTCTAGCAGTTGCTTAAATGTCCCTAATGACTCTGCTTCCGCCACCACTGCTGTCAATGCATTCCATGCATTTACAGCTCTCTGCATAAAGAACATACCTCTGACACCTCCTCTATACCTTCCTCCTAATATCTTAAAATGATGACCTGTCATGGCAGTCAATCCTGCCCTGAGGAAAAGTCTCTGGCTATTGACTCTATCCAAGCCTCTCATTACCTTGTATACCTCATCAGGTCACCTATCTTCCTCCTTCTCTCCAGCGAGAAAAGTCCGAGCTTAGTCAACCTCTCGTCATAAGACAAACCCTCCAGTACAGGCAGCATCCCGGTAAACCTTCTTTGCACCCTGTCCAAAGCCTAAAAGGGCAATCAGAACTGGACACATTATTCCAAGTGTGGTCTCACCAGGGTCTTGTAGAGCTGCAGCAAACCTTGTGGCTCTTAAACTCGATCCCATTATTAATGAAGGCCAAAACACCATATGCTTTCTTAACAACCCTATCCACTTGGATGGCAACTTTGAGGGATCTATGCACTTGAACACCAAGATCCGTCTGTTCTTCCACACTACCAAGAATCCCGTCTTTAATCCTATATTCAGCATTCAAGTTTGACCTTCCAAAATGCATCACTTCATATTTATCCAGATTGAACTCCATCTGCCATTTCTCAGCCCAGCTTTGCATCCTGTCTATGTCGCGCTGCAGCTTGCAATAGCCCTTGATACTATCAATGGCACCTCCAACCTTTGTGTCACCCCTCAACCCACCCCTCAACCTCCTCATCCAAGTCATTTATAAAAGCTACAAATAGCAGAGGCCCAAGAACAGTGCCCTGTGGGACACCACTCACCACTGACCTCCAGGCAGAATACTTTCCATCAACAACCATTCTCTGCCTTCTGTCAGCCAACCAATCCTGAATCCAGATAGCCAAATCTCCCTGTATCCCATACCTCCTGATGTTATTGTTATGTTATTCAGGTGGATATCCTCAATAGGTATGGGTTACTACCGGATTAAACTACAGTACCTCGGGCATATACCTGAGGCCGTTACCTGTCAAGTTTACCAGTTGTCCCTATTGACTGTATGGTCCTGATAGCTACAAACTCGGCTGGGTTTATCGCAGGTCTCTAGGTCCCTTCAGTTTATCCTTTCACCTAGGAGTGAGAGGGATTCACTTTAAGTCAATCCTAATGCCTTCTCAGCTAAGTTCTAGACTTAACATACCAACACAAAGGTAAACATATCTTATCAAATAAAGGTTTGGCGAATACGAAGTGCGTGGTGTAAAATATAATAGAAATTTATCACTATAATAAGTTGAATACTCACAATCAGATGTTTTCAGTTAATCACAATCGTTACAGCCTTTTTGAATGTTCTTAAAAGATACCTAGGATAAAAACAGAGCTTAATACCTGAGTGTCCCAAATGGGATCTTCTTAGACTAGCGTGTTTCAGCTAGTTGGTTCAGGTTGTATCTTCCTCAGGCTAGAATGCAGTGCCTCAACCGAGAATCTTTTAGGCAGGCGTATTTCAGCAAGCTCTTAGCCGTCCGTATGCTTCATCCGATCGGTCTGTATTTTGCACAAATGTGTCTTTTCTGCAAGCCTGGTGGTTCAGAGGATCTGCAGTTAAGCCGAGATGGTTGGGTGAGTCATTGTCTGTGTTTCAAGACAAGAGTGAGTTCTGTCTGTTTTAGCTCTGCTTTTATCCCTTACAGTCTAAGTTAAGCAATTACATCATTTGTTTAAAGAACTGGAATCTCAAACTGTGCCTCGGTCAGCATTGTTTAAAGGTCGCGTAAAACACTTAGTTAGCTGAGAAAACAATAAGTAGCTGATAAGTAGCTGGTAAAGAGCAGCTGCCATGTAGTCATAGTTATACTTAATTGTTGCTAGGCTAAAATACAATAAAGAGTTAATAGTATCATTGTTGCTACAATCTAATATAATCAGGTAAAATTCCACAGAAGAATTGAGTCTTTTCATGAAGAAGTAGACGGATCCCATGACACTTAACGAGTTAATAGCATCATTGCTGTTAAGCTTAATCTTATACAATATAATATAATCAGGTAAAATTCCACAGAAGAATCGAGTCTTTTCATGAAGAAGTAGACGGATCCCATGACACTTAACGAGTTAATAGCATCATTGTTGTTAAGCTTAATCTTATACAATATAATATAATCAGGTAAAATTCCACAGAGGAATCGAGTCTTTTCATGAAGAAGTAATGGATCCCGTGACATTATGAATGAGCCTACCATGGAGAACCTTATCAAATGCCTTGCTGAAGTCCATATACACCACATCCACTGCTCAACCTTTGTCAACCTATCACATCAACTCCTCAAAGAACTCAATAAGATTTGTGAGGCATGACCTGCCCCTCACAAAGCTATCTGATTGCCTTTAATTACTCTATGCTTTTCCAAATAGTCATAAATTCTATCCCTCAGAGTTCTTTCCAAAACCTTGCTGACCACAGACATAAAACTGACTGGTCTGTAATTGCCAGCGATTTCCCTATTCCCCCTCTTGAAAAGAGGAATAGCATTCGCCTCCCTGCAATCTTCCAGTACTACTCCCATGGAGAGTGAGGAAGCAAAGATCTTTGCCAACAGCTTAGCAACCTCCTTTCTCACTTCCTGGAGCAACCTAGGATAAATCTGGTCTGGCCCTGGGGACTTATCAATCTTAATGTTTGCCAAAATTTCTACCACATCAACTTCATCAATCTTGATCTGTTTAAGCCTGTTTCCCAACTCCTCAAAGTCCTCATTCACAACAAGGTCCCTTTCCTTAGTGAAAACAAAGCAAAACACTCATTTAGGGCTTCCCCTTTCTGCTTAGACTCCACACACAAGTTTGCTACGCTATGCCTGGCCGGCCCCAACCTTCTCCCTGATCATTCTCTTATTCCTCACGTATGAGTAAAATGCCTTTGGGTTCTCCCTACTCCTTCCTGCCAAGCCTTTTTCGTGCCCCCTCCTGGCTTTCCTCAGTCCATTTCTGAGCTCCTTTCTAATAAGCCTGTAATCCTCCGAAGCTATGCTAGATCATTGTTTCCTCCACCTTACATAAGCTGCCTTCCTCCTTTTGACAAGAAGCTCCTCTGTTCTTAAGGCTGCATCTGACTGATTATAGTATCAAGGATCCCTAGCAAAACTGGAATCAATGGGAATCAAGAGGAAAACTGTCCACAGGCTGGAGTAATTTCTAGCACAAACGGGAGATCGTTGTGGTTGTTGGAGGTCTGTTATCTCAGTTCCATGACACCTGTGCAAGAGTTCCTCAGGTACTGTCCTTGGTCGAATCATCTTCACTTACCTCATCAATAATCCTCCATCATAAGGTCAGAGTGGGGATGTTTGCTAATAATTGGACAATGATCAGCACACTGACAACTCCTCGGATACTGAAGCAATCCTTGTCTAAATAGAGCAAAACCTGCACAATTTCCAGGTTTGGGCTGACAGATGGCAATGAGCAATCACATCGTACAAATATCAGGCAATGATTATCTCCAACAAGAATCTTAGCATCGCAGTTGACATTCAGCAACATTGCCTCCACTAAATCCCCCATTATCAACATCCTAGGGGATGCAAATTGAATTGGACTAGCCATATAACTACAGTGGCTATAAGAACAAGTTGACAGCTATGAATCTTTCAGTGAGTAACTAGCCTCCTGACTCGTATCCAGCATCTGCAAGGCACAGTCCTGAGTGTGATGGAATGCTCTCCACTTGGATGAGTCCAACTCCAGTAACATTCAAGAAGCTTGACACCATCTGGGACAAAGTGGCTCACTTGATTGGTCCAACATCCACAGACTTTTACTGCCTTCATCATCAAAAGCTCAATAGTGTGTCTTGTCAACTAGATATACAGCAAAAATTCATGAAGGCTCTTTGGACAGCTCTTTCCAAACCATGAACATTACCATCCAGCAGGACAAGGACAGCAGTCACATTCGAATACCATCACTTGCAAGTTCCCCACCAAGCCACTCACCATCCTGACTTGGAAATATGATCATGTCCCTTCAGTGTAACTGAGTCAAAATCCTGAAGCTTCCTTTCTAATGGGTCTACCTAAACCAAATGGATTGTAGTGGTTCAAGAAAGTAGCTCATTGCTATATTTTCAAGTCGATGGGCCATAATTGCTGGCATAGCCAGGCATGCATGGATCTCATGAATTAACTTTTTAAAAGGTCAAGAAATGCCAACAATGTAGAAGTGTGGTCATGATCTGTGAGGTCATGATGACTTTATCCTAGTGTCTTTAAAAGAAGTTTGAGTGATATTATTGATGCATAGGTTTTAAATCTCCAAAGTTCCCTTTATTTAGAGAAGTTCCAATTAAATGGGAAAATAGTCCCAATGGCAGCACTATTTTCAAAGTTGTAGCAGGGCTCTTAGATAAGTTCAAATTAATCACCAGGTAAATTCATGCACCAGCTTCTCTCCTTGCTAAGGCTTCGTGACCCTCAGGTTCAAACATCACTAGTTGTTTCTCTCTAACAAAACAATAGTCTTCTGGGATTATGGTGACTTTACCTTTAACTATCCCCTGTGCCACTATTTACAAATATGGTTTAATGAAAGGAAAAGTATGATTAACCAATCCATTGGAGTTCTTTGAGGAAACAACATGTATTGTGGAAAAAAATGGAACCAGGTGTATTGTGCTTACATTTCCAGAGGAATTTGATAAAGTGCCACATCAAAGGTTGTGCAGAAAGCAAAAATTCATGTCTTGGGGTAAAAGTCCTATGGATAGAATATTGGCTGATTAAAAGGAAATAGAGATTGGACATAGATTTTCATGTCTTTTTCATTTTGGCAAAATGTAGTGAGTGAAGCTTCACAGGGACTGGTATTGGGCCTTAACTGTTTAGAAATTATATAAAGCACAGTGGCTCAGTGGTTAGCACTGTTGCCTCACAGCGCCAGGAATCCAGGTTTGAATCCAGCCTCAGGCAACTGCCTGTATGGAGTTTGTATATTCTCCCCGTGTCTGTTTGGGTTTCCTCCAGGTGCTCCGGTTTCCTCCCATAGTCCAAAGATGTGCCAGTTAGGTAAACTGGCCATGCTAAATTGACCATATTGTTCAGGGATGTATAGGTTAGGTGCATTAGTCAGGGGAAATGTACAGCATTAGGGTCAGGGAATGGATCTGGGTGGGTTACTCTTCAGAGGGTTGGTGTGGACTTATTGGGCCAAATGACCTGTTTCCACACCATAGGGATTCTATGAATTTTATGTACTATGAAGGGAAGGGAAGTATGGCTGCCCAACCTGCTGATGTCATGAAGGTAACTGGGAAAATAAAGTGAAGGCTAAAATTGTGGATGTTATGCTTCAGATTATACAGGGCACCTGTAGGACCACATCCAGGCTACCATGCACACTTGACCATAAAATCACAGGACATGGAGCAGGCCTTTCAGACAATTGAGTCTTCACCGACATTCATTGGAGTCTTCACCAACATTCAATGAGATTATAGCTGATTTGATAATCCTCAACTCCATTTCCTGCCACTTCCCCGTGACTCTTGATTTCCTTACTGATTATTCTTAATAACCCAGCCTCAACAGCCCTCTGTGGTAAAGAATTCCATATGCTCACAACCCACTGCATTAAATGAATGACACCTTATTCTGAGATTATGCCCTTTGGTCCTAGACTCTCCCACAAGGGTCCATCATGTTAAGCTCTCTAAGAATCTTGAATGTTTCAAAAATGACCTGTTTCCACACTGTAGGGATTCTATGTATTCTATATCTGAATCTTCTATATTTTCCATGTAGTGGTCACTTTATTTAAGGAAGGACGAAGATGCATTGGAAGGTTTACTCAAATACCTGCGATGGGCAGGTTGTCTTATGAGGAAAGCTGGCCAGACTAAACTCGAACTTAGAAGAGTAAGCGGTGACTTAATTAAAATATATAAGATCCTGAGGGCTCTTTATAGGTTAAATGTGCAGAGGCTATTTCTTCTTAGAGGAGAATCTGGAACTAAAGGTCTCTGTTTTTCAATAAAGGAGTGCCCAATTAAACCAGAGATAAGGCAAAAACTTTTTTCTCACAGGGAGTTGTGAGCTTTTGGAAATCTCTTCCTGAACTGGCAGTGGAAGCAGAGTCTTGAATATGCTTAAAACAATGATAAATAGATTGCTGGTAAGCAAGGGGATGAAAGGTTATCTGAGGTAGATAGGAATCTGGATTTGAAGTTAAAATCAGATCAGTCATGATCTTATTAAGTGGCAGAGCAGGTTTGTGGAGCCAAATAGCCTACTCAAGTTTCTTGTTTGTGTGTGTCTATATAACTGCCTTTACCATCAATTAAATACTTTTGAAGCATATCCATTATTGCAATGTAGAGAAATCCAAAGTTATGTTGCACACAAGGTTCCACAACTAGCAATGAGGAAAATGACCAAACTTCAATTGGTTTTCAAATGGTTTTCTGTTTTTAAATGGTCATTTTGAAGCACAAGCCTTCAATATTGCCCAACCAAAAACATATTTTGTCCATGGATTTCACCTTGTCCCATCTTGATACTTCATAAGTTTATCAATCTTAGGGGGAAAAAACCGTAATTTATACTGTATGAAAGGAGAATGCTGATTGGTGGGGAAATGGACTCTGCTAGACGTTTTGCTATGGAGAATGCACTAATTAATGATACTTAACAAGCTTTGTTTAAATTTTAAACTAGGCAAGTTGCCTCTCATTGGTCAAGGCACTGCCCTGAAAAATGAACCAGTAAATGCTGTACCTATTTTAAATTGACACAGGTGCAGTATCATCTTCTTTCTCCTTGCAAAGAACAGATACCTGTGTATTAACATATGTGATGTCCAGGTATGCTCAAGTGCCATCACACTTCAACTGCCCATTCTAAACTGGCTGTCAGCATAATACTTTGCAGGCTTAGCCAGAAAATGTTAGTCAGTTGTTGACTCTTATCTAATGTTGGACACTGTGTTGATGTTGTGTTGCACGTTTTGCAAGCATGGGCTGACGATATACAATCAGTGTCTTATTTGATGTGAACAGCTGAAGGACATTTTCCAGATACTCATTAAGTGATTTCTCTCTCCCTCCCTTCTTCAATAATTAAGTGTCATTTTCAATTTAAAGTTACTGTTATGAATTCAGACCACGTTGAAATGTTTTTCTAATACATCTGAAGTTGTCTTACCTTTTTTTTTAATACCCAAAGCATGAATTCAATTTATTTGTTTAAAATTGTTAGAAAGTACACCAGAGTCACCTGCTGGTGTGGAATGGTATGACTAAGTATTAATTGGAATCACACAATGCCAATAACTTCATATAAATAGTGTACTGTCCTCAAGTTAAACTCATTTTTAAAAGCAAGGTTTCAGTCATTACATCACTTATTATCAACATTTAGTTAATGAAAAAAACATACATGTGCCATTGGTTTGGCTCATGAGGATGATACATTAATATTTGTGATTTTCGCATTAATATTTGTGTTTTTAGATCATTTATATATTTTTTCTAATTAAAAGCAATAAATGTCATCCATGAAGATTGTAGGCTTAATTTACACTTCAGAGACTTGAGCATAAGCTTCTAAGCTAACAGTGTGTACGGTTCACAAACTACTTTCAGATGAAATGTTAAACTGAAGTCCTGTCTATGATGTGGAAGTATAATATCCCATGGTAATATTTCAAAAAATCTCAGTGTCCTGGCTTGTATTTATCCCTTAATCAGCATCACAAAAAATTAATTGATCCTTATAACATTGCTATTTATGTGAGCTTACAGCATGTGAATTGACTCCTACATTTTGTAGAAAAATGACAGCATTTCAAAAGGCTGTAAAGCAGTTGGGGATGTAAAATGTACTCTATCATTGCAATAATGTAATTTAACTTTTTATCAGTATTTCAATCCATCAACAGTTATAAAGATATAAATACGTTTTTATTTGTGTTTTCTTCATTTTTCAGGAACAATAACATCCTGGGTAGTAATATTTATACTCCCGATAAACAGTGCATTGAACCCAATTCTCTACACACTCACAACCAGTTTCTTCAGAGAAAAGATGAAACAATTTCTGTGCAAACATCAAAAGAATCATGGAAATGGCATGTGGGCAGAGTGTTCTTCAAGACAGTCAACTTCATCTGTTAAGCAAGGATTTTTAAAGAGAGTATCTGCCATTGAAAATGTAATGAATTCACAGCATCACTAACATTGTGGAATATTAACATCAAGTATGGGAGCATGACTTATAAGGAAACGTATAAATCAGCTTATAAAGAAGATCACTGAATATTGTAATTGTTGCCTATATTTTGAGGGTGCCTTCATTATTATCTGAGGAGTTTGAAGAAGGCAAAGTGTCTTTAGAGTTAAGTAGTTGTTGCTACCTGAAAATAGTTTATCTTAAAACTTTAAACAATATTGGTGATTAATACTATTCTCTTTTCAAAATAAATATGTTCTACAGAAAAATGACCATGAAAATACTATTTTAACAAGAATAATTTTAAGTTCGATTTGACTGTTTTGTTATTTTGTGAACTTCGAGTTAAAATGAGCAGCTAGTGAAAAGCAATGAGAAATCTCTGCTTCATTGATTCAGTTGTGATATGTTGCATCTCATGTTTCATTTTCATGTTCAGAGCACCAACAATCCTGAAATTTTACAGTGCCATTCAGCTAGTCATTGATTTCTTTAGACATTTAGTGCAGAAACCAACACTAACATTACATAATAAAATCATCTAACTGTCTGATATGACTATCAGTTGTAATATTAACACAGCACTGCCAAAATAAATATTAATTGAAAACATTTTAAATCTTAGGACTAAAAACTACTGCTTTTTTTCTTTATTTTCTAGTTTTTCCATTCTTGTCTATTTCCAATTCACCTTTCTTTATTATTGTCTTCTTTAAAAAAAAACACATATATAATAGTCACTTATTTAATTTCCTCTACCTCTTGGGTTTTAAAATGTGTTGCTGGAAAAGCACAGCAGGTCAGGCAGCATCAAAGGAGCAGGAGAACTCAGCACCACCTTCTTGACCTGCATTTCTCAGTCCCAACCCTCAGACTCAGCACCGCCTTCTTGACCTGCAATCTTCTTCCCGACCTCTCCGCCCCCACCCCCTCTCCAGCCTATTACCCTCACCTTAACCTCCTACCACCTATCACATTCCCTACGCCCCTCCCCCAAGACCCTCCTCCCTACCTTAGCCTGCTTGGCACACCCTCCTCAATTCCTGAAGAAGGGCTTATGCCCAAAACGTCGATTCTCCTGCTCCTTTGATGCTGCCTGACCTGCTGCGCTTTTCCAGCAACACATTTTTAAGCCCAGATCTCCAGCATCTGCACTCCTCACTTTCTACCTCTTGGGTGTCAATTTTATAGCTAAATAGATTCATATGGAAAAAGTAGCATGAATATAAAATTTCCCTCACTGTTGTCCTGTCGGTCAATTGAGTTCCTGGCATGCTTGTGTTTAAAAGACTCAAATTAGGAAGCACAACCATGCCACAAATTACTTTGTCTGTGGTGTGGCAACCTAATAATGAAGAATTTTGAACAGTGTTATTGCAAGAATATTTTTGAAAAATGCACCCTAATTTTCAAATGATTTTTTTTTACTTATTATATCTCTTTGTAAAGCTATAATGATTACAGATTTGCTTGTGATTTCTGCTGGTCTCTATTTCAACACTGATGGGAAAAATTGGGAATACCCAGAAAATGATGGCGATCTGGTTACATTAAATTGCTGTATTGTCAGGAGTTCCCTCAGATCCTGTGTAAAACTTCTGCTTAATTTTATTAGGCGAATTGTTCAGGGATGGGTGCTCAGAAACTCGGAATTCCTGTGCATAGATCCCTAACGGGTTCAGGCAGGCAAAAGTGAGGACTGCAGATGCTGGAAATTAGAGTTTAGATCAGGGTGGTGCTGGAAAAGCACAGCAGGTCAGGCAGCATCCAAGGAAAAGGAAACTCGATGTTTCGGGCAAAAGCCCTTCATCAGGCCTTCCTGATGAAGGGATTTTCCTGCTCCTCGGATGCTGCCCGCCCTGCTGTGCTTTTCAGCACCACTCTGATCTAAATCCTAACAGGATCAGGCAGACCAGTAGTGGCTGGTTTGCTGCATGCTTGGACCTTCACATGGACACATGTTGTTCTACAAATAGGTAGTATTTGGAGAGCCCTAAAAAATGTCTGATTTTGAGGACTAATTCTCAAACTCAACAGACATTGCTGAACTAAAGATTCATTGAGAAGGGGGTATTACAGTTTTAATTGTTTAATTTAAACTAGACACGTTACCCCTTCTCTCAGCTGAACATATATTACTTAACGTAAACTGTGCTTAAGCATTACTGATGTACTCAATAGAGATCACTGAATGGTTGTTTTTCAGATAATATACCAGTCCTAGAATAATCATCTGGTATGCAGAAAGGTTGAATTTTGTGGAAAAGTCAAAGGTCGTACCATTGGGTGGAAACTGCTGCTTTTTGTGTGTGTGTGTGTGTGTGTGTCGGGGTGGGGGGGGGGGGGGGGGGGGGGAGGAATGGGTGCAGGCTGGTAATCAGTATTTTGTGGCAACTAGTCAATTAACTACCAAAAGGTGGAGGAGGTATCCAGTAAGTGGCAGTGGTAACATAAGACCATACTACTGGATGTGCACGCACCATAGTTAAAGCATTTGCAGCACTCTTTGAACTCAATCCAACCATAAAGAAACCTGAGTGGAGGACTGAGAAAGAAGGCATGTCAAAGAACGGCAAAATGAAGATTCTGGCTGGCACTGTGGTTTAGCACAACTTCTTTAGGTTGTTAAAGTAAAACAGAAGCTTCTTTTGTTTTCCTAGGACAGGTCCAGGACACTCACCACTAGATCAACTAAGGCAAGATGAAGATCACTGAAGAAGTCAGCAACCATGTGCTCATTACTCAACCCTAGGTGCCGTATTGCAAGCAAATTAATGATCATGCAGTCTGCCAAGGTGAATGCATAATACCTCGCTTTCTTTAGGGTCTGCCATGTTGGTGAGCTTCCTAAAAATGAAATATCTACTTAACCATCACAAATGGGGCCAGACTGCAGCAATGCCCTTCATAGACATGGTAGTATCTCAAAGAATGGCCCTGAGCGTGCAAGTTAACTCCTGCACTGGAGTTTCTGAGTGGTTGTTTGCAGTGACATTAGCTTCACTGGTCAAATGGCCACCAGCATTGGCATCTTGTGTGAAGCCGTGGTGCCATGTTCCTAAATTCCTGACTCCCATAAAAGACGATGCTCCCAAACTTGGAAAACAGAATGAGGCAATTCCATTGAAGATGATGAGATAGGAATGGACACACAAAAGAGTGTGTGACTAAGTAGATTAGATTAGATTCCATACAGTGTGGAAACAGGCCCTTCGGCCCAACAAGTCCGCACCGACCCTCCGAGGAGCAACCCACCCAGACCCATTCCCCTACATTTACCCCTGACTAATGCACCTAACACTATGGGCAATTTAGCATGGCCAATTCACCTAACCTGCACATCTTTGGACTGTGTGAGGAAACCAGAGCACTCAGAGGAAACCCACGCAGACACGGGGAGAATGTGCAAACTCCACATAGACAGTTGCCCGAGGTGGGAATTGAACCCGGGTCCCTAGCACTGTGAGGCAGCAGTGCTAACCACTGAGCCACCATGACACCCCTAGCCACCATGACACCCCTAGCCACTGTGCTGCCCCTAGCCACCGTGCTGCCCCATAGTAGATGGACACATGAAAGACTGAAGCAAACAAGAGGCGTAATAGTGCAGATGCTGGAATCTGTATTGAAAACAAAAAATGCTGGAGATGACAGTCGGTCAGGCAGCATCCATGCAGAGAAAACAAGCTAACATTTCAAGTAGTTGTTTGCAGAACACCTCTGGTTCATGCGCAAGCATGATCCTTACCTTCCTGTAGCCAGTCATTGTAATACAGTGTCCTGCTCACATGCCCACTAGTCTGTCCTTGGCATGCTGCATTGCCCCAGTGAACCACAGCAAAAACTGGGGGAGTAACATCTTATCTTCAGACTAGGCACTTCACAATCTTTTGGGCTTAATCTGGAGTTCAACACCTTCAGATTGTGAACCCATTCCTTCTTTGTCTTTTAGCTTTGCTTGTTGCATTCTCTGTCACCACGTCCTCTCTCCAACCCTTCCCTCTCCAATGGGACTGTCTGTTCTTTCCAGTCTGGCAGTTAGACACACTATCAGTCTGCCATTCTCACATTCCAAACATTTAATCTGAACTATCAAGATCCTTTCTCCAGCAGCACTCCAACAACAGCGCACACCCCGTCCCCTCACACTATTGCATAAATGCTGCTGCCCCCTTCATATTCACTTCAGCTCTGATGAAGGGTCCTCCAGACTCGGAACTTTAGTTTGCTTTCTCCCCATGGATGCTGCCTGACTTGCTGTGATCTGCAGCATCTTTTTGCTTTCAGTACAGATTCTAGCATCTGTAGTAACTGGCTCCTACAATGTATTTAATAGACTGCCACGTCTCTTTAAGGAACACCCATCCTGAAGAGGTTTTGCTCTTCCCTCTGACAGGAACTCTGGCTATCTCTTTCATTATGCACATCTTCATTGCTTTACATTGTACTGCTAGTGTTCAACAAGGTGTTGCCAAAACTCACTTTCACAGCCATATTTCATTCTTCAGTGACTGCCAATGACAACCCCATTTGGATTTCAACTATGTTTCACCCTTCATGTCTCAAGTTCACCACGATTACAAGCATCACCAGGACATCCAATGTCCTTTGGACTGCAATTCCCAACGCATCCGGCAATCCATGACCAATACCCTGTGCCATCACGTGCGCACACTTGACTCCACTCTGCAGCAAGATTGACTCACCCTTTCTCAAAGCGGTGCCATTCCCCAGTTTCACTTCATCCTTTGTTTCATTTGTTGCTTCAACAAAAGACTTTTTCTCTTTTTTTCAGGCATCAAGGCACACAAGCTCTAGCAACGTATGGACTCCAACATCCATCCTGCACCACCCTCATCTTTCCATCTCTCAGACCCCTTCCCCTCCCGTTGTTCAGAGTCGACACCTTACCCACCCTTCCCAACCCTCAGGTACAATCCTTTTCTGCCCCCAGAGGTCATTCACCCAAACCCAGGTCCTTGCCACATTTTCACCATACCTCCTGATCTTCCCCTCTCTGAGGCCGAATGCACTGTCCTCGACAAAGGACTCAGCTTCATGTCCCACAAGTTAATAAATTTCTGGCTTGCCATTATGTTTAACTGTTTTTCCGCTGTTTTTTTGTGCTCACTTCTTCGGGCAGAATTCCACACAACCCATTCCATTGACCCCTTCACCCGCCTCCACTTGGATCCCTTCCTCTGGCCTCTTACCTGACCTCAATCCTTTCATTGAAAACTGCCAGTGTGACATTGACTGTCTCAATTTCTCTGCTCCTCTCACCAACGCTAACCTGTTCCCTTCGAAATTGCCACACTTTATTCTCTGAGGTACAACCCTAACATTGTTGTCAAACCCACTGACAAAGGTAGTCTGGCACATTGATCTCTACCTTGCGGAGGCTCAATACCAACACTCAAATACTTCTTCCTACCTACCCCTGGACCATGACCCCACATCCAAACATCAAACCATTGTCACCAGGACTATCACTGACCTAATTACCTCCAGAGATCTCCCCTCCACCCCCCCACCCCCATTTCCTCCAACCATGTAGTCTCCCAGTTCCAGACAGTCTGCTTCTATCTCCTTCCCAAAATCCACAAACCAAATTGCCCCGGTAGGCCCATTGTATCAGACTGTTCATGCCCCACCAAACTTATTTCCTCCTACCTTGACTACATCTTGCCTCCACTTATCCAGACCCGACCCACCTACATCAGCAATTCCTCTGCTGCCCTCCACTATATTGACAATTTGCAATTCCTTGGCCCTAACTGCCTCCTGTTCACCATGGATGCCCAATTCCTCTTTACCTCCATTCCCCACCAGGATGGCCTGAGAGCTTTCGACTTTTTCCTTGACCAGAGGCCTGAACAATCCCCATCCACCACTCTCCTTCGCTTGGCTGAACTTGTTTTCTCACTAAACAATTTCTCTTTTAATACATCTCATTTCTGCCAAGTCAAAGGAGTGGTTATGGGCACCCACCTTGATCTCAGTTATACCTGCGTCATTATGGGTTATGTGGGACAATCCTTGTTCCAGTCTTACACTGCCCCCTCCCATAATTCTTTTCTCAGTACATCAATGACTGTTTCTGCGCCACTTCATGTTCCAGCCTGGCCTTGAAAAATTTGTTCATTTTGCCTCCGATTTCCACCCATCTATAATGTTCACATCATCCATTTCTGATACTTCCCTCCCTTTTCTTGAGCTCATATTCTCCATTTCAGGAAATAAACTGTCCACTGCCATTGACTACAAAGCTACTGATACCCACAGCTACCTTCACTACAGCTCTTTCCACCCCACATCCATATCTTTTCCCAGTTCCTTTGCCTACATCATATGTGTTTGGATGATGCCACCTTCCAAAACAGCACTGCTAACATAAGGGTGGTTTCCTGCCCACTTTGGTTGGCAAGACCCTCATCTGTATCCAACCTATCATCCAAGCTTCTGCCCTTTCCCCTTCCCTTTATTCATAACAGCATAATCGGGTCTCCCCTTGTCCTCACTTTTCATCCCAACAGCCTCCAAATTCAAAGGATCATTCTCCGACATTTCAGACAACTTCAGCAGAATGCTATGACCAAACAAATTCTCCCCTCATTTCTCCATCTGCATTTCACAAGGATCATTCCCTCCGGGACACCCTAGCCAATTCTTTGACCACCAATATCACCTCCCCTTCCCACTGCACCTTCTTATATAACTACAGAAGGTGCAACACCTACTCCTTCAGCTCCTCTTTGCTCACCATCCGAAGGCCGAAACAGTTTTTCCAAGTGAAGCAGCATTTCAACTGTACCTCCTCCAATCTTGTGTGTTGTATTCACTGCATCCAATGTGGCTTACTCTACATTGGAGAAACCAAATGCAGACTGGGTGACTGCTTTGCACAACTCCAGTCCTTCCGCAAGCATGACCCTGACCTTCATGTAGCCAGTAATTCTAACACGGCGTCCTGCTCACATGCCCACTTGTCTGTCCTTGTTTCAGGTGTAACCTTTCTTCAGGACTTGGGGGTGAGCTCACTTCCAGTCCTGAAGAAGGATTACACCCAAAACGTTGAGTTCTCCACCTCCTGATGCTGCCTGGCTTGCTCCGTTTTTCCAGCCTCCAGCTTATCTACCTTGGATTCCAGCATCTGCAATTTTTTTTTGTCTCTAACTTGTTTGTCCTTGGCATGCTGCAATGCTGTAGCGAATCACAGCAAAAACTGGAGGTGCAACATCTCCTCTTCAGACTAGGCACTTTACAACCTTCTGAGATCAATATGGAGTTCAACATCTTCAGATTGTGAAGGCATTCCTTCCCTTTGTTTAGCTTTGCTTGTTACATTCTCTGTCACTATGTCCTCTCTTCCCTCCCCCACTCCAGTAGGACTGTCTGTTCTTTCCAGTCTGGCAGTTAGATGTGCTACTATTCTGCTATCTCACATTCTGATCACTTAATTTGAATTGTCAACATCCTTTCTCCCCCAGCACTTCAGCACCTCCCCCCTCTGCGCTATTGCAAAATGCTGCTCCCTCCATATTTCACTTTCCCTCATGAAGAGTCATCTAGACTTAAAACGTTAGCTTGCTTTCTCACCATGGATGCTGCCAGATTTGCTGTGTTCTCTATCATCTTTTTGTTTTCATTCAAAAGGCATAATACTCATGTATGGATCAGAGGTCACTAGAGCTCCATTCTAGCAAATGATGCAATACACATCATTTTCTAATTATTTTTTCTCTGTTGAGCTACTCAAAAATAAGAGCAGACAACTCCACAGACTGAGGAACAGCTCTATATCTGGGAGGAGCAGGATGAAGCTTTAGATGACTCACTGTCAAAGCATTCCCCAATATCTAGCACCAGAGCACGTATTCTCATGTTGGTGGGTAGCCACTAAATTGAAATAGATCTACGATTAAAACAGTCCTTTTCGCATTTCAGTATAGAATTAAAAGTATAGAAAATTAAAACATAGCCTTTACACTGTGTCCATGTCAAGGGCCAGCCACCTTATGCAAAAAGGTTCAGCGGTTTTGTTCAGTTTTGGACAAGATAACAACAAGAGCAGGATCCAAACTATCTGGGCAGAATCAAAGAGTTTATTGCTGAGTAAGTGCTGGGTGATAGCACTGTAATGACCCCTCCATTACTTTACTGATGATCAAGATAGATGAAGTGTAATCGGTCAGTTTGGACTTGTCTTGCTTTTTGTTGAGATGACATGTCTTGGCAATTTTTCCATGATGTCTGGAAGATGCCAATGTCATGACTGTTCTGGAACAGTTTGGCCAGGGGTGCAACTAGTTCTGAAGCATCAGTCTTCAGTACCATTACCAGAATACTATCAAGGCCCATAGTACTTACCATATCTGGAGCTTGCAGCATTTTCTTGAGAAGACAATGAGTAAATCACATTTTCTAGGTAAAAACAATGACTGCAGATGCTGGAAACCAGATTCTAGATTAGAGTGGTGCTGGAAAAATACAGCAGTTCAGGCAGCATCCGAGGAGCAGCAAAATCGACGTTTCGGGCAAAAGCCCTTCATCAGGAATACAGGCAGACATTTTCTGCAGACTGGTGGCTTTGTTACTAAGGACCACAGGATGGGATGGATCATTCACATGGCATTGCTGATTGAAGCTGGTGTAAACACTTCAACATTGTCTTTTGCACTGATAAGCAAGGCTCTTCAATTTTTGAGGATATGGATATTTGTTGAGACTCCTTTTCCTTGCTGTTGTTATTTTAACTGTCCATCACCTTTCATTACTGGATGTGTCAAAACTGCCAAGTTTCGATACAATCCATTGGTTGTAGGATTACTTAGTTCAATCTATCGAATGCTACTTTCTGCTGTTTTGACAGGGACATAGCACTGTGTTGCAGTTTCATCAGATTGTCATCTCATTTTTAGTTATGCCTGGTGCTGCTCTTGACATGCCTTCTTGCACTAATCATTGAACCCTTGGAGCCTTAATGCCTTGGCTTCATAGTAACAGTCGAGTGAGGTTGCACATTGTGGTTGGATATAATTATGGCCCAAACTGCCTCATAGAGACTCAGTTAAGAGTTATCATACTGGTTTGAATTTTATCAATATGAGGATGGGACTTTGTCCTCACCAGGACTGTATGGTGTTCACTCCTAGTAATATTGTAATGGTCTTAAGAACATGAGAAATATAAGCAATAATAAGTCAGTCAAGTTCTAGAATCTGCTGCATCAGTCAATAAAATCATAACTGATCTGATTGTGACCTTAAATCCACTTACCTGTCTGCCTCCCACCAGAACCTAACCCACCTGCAACTTCCTTGTCAATCAAAAGTCTGTCTAATCAAGGTTAGGTGCACCTGTGGTATCATTGCTCCCATGGCACCTTTCTATGCAATCACAGAAGTTGTAACACTTTTCCATTCAGCTCTTCCCTCTTTACAGTCCAAGGCCGCAAACACACCTTCCAGGTGAAGCAGTATTTTGTTTGTACCTCTTTCAATCTAGTCTATGGCATGCACTTCTCAAATGCAGTCTTGTTTACATTGATGAGACCAAACAACTAAGAGACCATTTCTGTTCTCTCCATAGGAATGACCCCTGACCTCCAGCTGTTGTCAATTTCAACAAGCTGTCTGGCCATCATGCTAACATTTCTGTCCTGGGCCAGCAGTAATGTTCCAATAATGCACAACATGAACTTGAAGAACAACACTTCATTTTCCTCTTAGGCACTTTACAACTTTTGAGGTCTCAATATTGAATTCAATAACATCAGAAACTGATTACATTACACCCCATTCCCTTGTGAAGACCAGACACCTGCAGCATCACCATGTTCCCCATCATCATGTCATCACACTTTTGGTCCTGATGGTCAAGGCTGGGGCATTGAAGTGCAGGTGTGTGCACCATACCAAGCAGACTCTGAGCCAACCTGACGAATGGTCACATGTTTCGCTGCAGTATTATTGCAACTTCTGGGCAATAAGGGTTTTGAGCCTCAATAAATTGTTTCTCCCTTTGCATGAATGAATTCCAACAGTACAGAGACTTCTTCCTTCTGGGCCTGGGCAGATGCTTGATTTCTGACACTCTGTGAGTGACAGCAGCCTGAGCATTTCTTCCTTGTCCAGGAGCTGTGACAGTGGCTGTGCTCATCGGCTAACTTTCCCATTGAGGTATCAGCATCTGGGTTGTTTGCAAGTAAGAGGGGGGGTGCAGGAGCCAGTGCTTCCTCTGCATCCTTTCATCCTCTGAGGACAAGGTGGATGAAAGGCTTCAGCAGAGACAGGCATTTCACTGTGGAGGTGATAGACTTTAGCTTTACCTGCAAGACACAATACACAGAAGGAATCACACCCTGTAGCAATGTGCAGTGAATGACACTGACAAAGGTCTCTGTAAGCCTGCAGGAGTTGCCCCAGTCTTTATCTGTGAAGGCCAGCATTCTCTTCTTGTGGGGGTGAGGCACATAATGTTGGGTGCCGACTTCTCTCTACCATTTTATGTCTTCTATAATAAGAGATTGGAGGGATTGAGTGAATTGAAAGTGCATAGCACTGCTGTTAGTGCATGTGTAGGTCGTGGGAAAAATGCTGGAGTATTCTAAGGGAGTGAGGAGGCAGCACAGAGACTTTGCAAAGTTAATGGTTTGGAATGGTGAGTGAATATGATCCAGACAATAGTGAAAGTAGCAGAGCATGATCCTTGGAGAGAGGTGAATGCAGTAGCAGAGAGTGAGTGAGTATGAAATAGCATAGAGAAGAGTGTGACACTTAACTTGGTGGAGCGGTGATGGTCATTGAACTTCTTAGAGTACTAGTGGCCATTCACCCATACCCTGACTATTACACTGACCCAGGTGGCAACCTTGAACCAGGCTGCCACGGTCTGGTAGCAAAGCCTCCTCCGACAGCCCTTATGGAATTGGTCTCCTTTCCTTTGCACTGCCCAGTCCACCAGGATCTCCAGGTCCCTGTTGGAGAATCACAGTGCCATCTTCCCCTTCTTGGACATATTCTGAATCTGTCCTTGACAGAGCAAGGCAGGTTTGGAATGTTAGTGATTGGCAAGGTGCATGGCATTGAAAGATAGAGCTTCATCCCTTGGTGTCCGTACTTTCAGACATCTTTTGAGTGGCAATTTGTCCTTGGAGTTGTGCATGATAAGATCGGGCTGGATTCAGACATGAGAATGTCATCAGGGGGAGATAATTAATGTGGTGAATTTAGTAAAATACAGTGAGAGAACTCATCTGTCCTTGCTGCGAAAAACCCTTCAAAAGATCTGACAGGCAAGGACTGATTAGAAGTAGTCAATATGGCTTTCTGCTTGGGAAATCATGTCTCATTAATTTTATGGAAACTTTTGAAGAAGTAACAAAGAGGATTGACAAGAGGAGAGTGGTTAATGTGATTTATATAGACTTCAGTAAGGCATTCAACAAGGTTCCTCATGATAGTCTGATTAGCAAAATTAGATTACATAGAATAGAGGAAGAACTAGCTGCTTGGATACAGAACTAGCTTGAAGGTAGAAGACAGAGGGTGGTGGTGGAGGCTTGCTTTTCGGACTGGAGGCCTGTGACCAACCGCGTGCCAGGAGGATCCATGGTGGTCCACTGCTTTTTGTCATTCATAATATTATTAAATAAGGACATAGGAGATATGGTTAATAAGTTTGCAGATGACACCAAAATTGGAGGTGTAGTGAACAGCGAAGAAGGTTACCTAAGAGTACAACGGGATCTTGGTCAGATGGGCCAATGGGCCAACGAGTGGCAGATGGAGTTTAATTTAGATAAATGTGAGGTGCTACATTATGGAAAGGCAAATCAGGGCAAGAGTTATACACTTAATGGTAAGGTCCTGGGGAATGTTGCTGAACAAAGAGACCTTGGAGTGCAGGTTAATGGTTCTTCAAAAGTTCAGTCACAGGTAGATAGGATAATGAAGAAAGCATTTGGTATGCTTGTCTTTATTGGTCAGCGCATTGAGTATAGGAGTTGGGAGATTATGTTGCAGGTGTACAGGACATTATTTCCGCCACTTCTGGAGTATTGTGTGCAATTCTGGTCTCCCTCCTATAGAAAGGATGTTGTGAAACTTGAAAGGGTTCGGACAATATTTACGAGAATGTTACCATGGTTGGAAGGTTTGAGCTATAGGGAGAGGCTGAATAGGCTGGGGTTATTTTCCCTGGAGCAGATGCATTTAGAGATTTCTGAAATCATGAGGGGAATGCAATAGGGTAAATAGGCAAGATCTTTTCCCTGGGGCGGGGAAATCCAAAACTAGAGAGCACACATTTCAGGTGAGAGAGGAAAGATATAAGATTGCCCGAAGGGGCATCTTTTTCAGGGAGGTGTGAGTATGGAATGAGTTGCCAGAGGAAGTGGTGGAGACTGGGTACAATTACAACATTTAAAAGTTATCTGGATGGGTATATGAATAGGAAGGGTTTAGAAGGATATGGGCCAAATGCTGGAAAACGAGACTAGATTTATACAGGCCAAATGCTGGCATTTGGAACAAGATTTATTTAGGATTTCTAGTCGACATGGATGGCTTGGACTGAAGGTCTCGTTCCATGCTAGAAATCTTTATGACTGTCTGACTCTATCTGTTATCTATTTTTCTTTCATTCTCCACATCCCCTCCTATTCATTTCCCGTTAGCTTTGTCTTGTCTTTGTCTTGTTTACTTTGCTCTTAGAATGGAGGATTCAATCTCTCCACTCCTTTTTTTTCTTTCTCCAGTATTACGATTCCCTTTCTCTTTTACTGCCTCTATCGAAAATATATACTAAAGATTTTCAACACCTTTCTGTTCTGAAGAAGTCATACAAGACTCGAAACACAAACTCTATTTCTGTTTGCAGTTACTTGGGGACTGCTGAGTGTCTTCACCATTGAGCTTGTTTCAGATTTCCAGCATCCACACTATTTCGCCTTTATTCGTGTGGTGCCGCTAAGCAAGTCTTGGTCACGGATATAGAAATCTCCCATCCAGAGTACATTACATCCTTGCCCTCCTCTGTGCTTCATCTAAATGGGGTTCGAATATTAACATCTGAATAAACACAGTTAAATATTCCTTAAAATGTGCTATCCTACAGTATATTTGAATTTAATCGCTGAGTGTTCAAAGCATTGGAGGTGCCAGTGTTGGACTGGGGTGTGCAAAGTTAAAAATCACTACACCAGGTTATAGCTGCAAATGTGTTGCTGGTCAAAGCACAGCAGGTTAGGCAGCATCTCAGGAATAGAGAATTCGACGTTTCGAGCATAAGCCCTTCATCAGGAATAGGTTATAGCCCAACATATTTAGAAGCACTAGCTTTCAGAGCGCTGCTCCTTCATCAGGTGACAACTATCTGATGAAGGAGCAGCGCTCTGAAAGCTAGTGCTTCCAAATAAAGATGTTGGTCTATAACCTGGTTTGTGTGATTTTTAACAAAATTAAGGCTGTGTTCTTCAGTTTGACGGGTCAAAGATTCAATGATTATATGAAAAGAAAATGAATCAACTTGTTTTCAGTAAAACATTTTAGACTTCAGATATGCAGAGAGGGGGGTGGGGAGTGTTCTTAAACAAAATGCATGTGCGCTCCTTGAGATTTGAGCAGAAACTCTTATACCGACATGGATTTCTTAGAAGCTTGGTTTAAAGAATTTCGACATTTGCGCATCGAAAACCTGTCCGCCGCAAACGAAGTTTTACCAGAATAAAACAACTGGAGATCTGAAAAACACAAAACCAGAAATTGTGGGAGAAACTCAAGAAGTTCTGGCACCGTCTGTGAAGAGAAAATAACGTTAATGTTTCCGATCCAGTCATCCCTTTTCAGAACTTGAGACTGCCATTCATTAATTTGGTGGGGGTGGAAAAGAGGATGTTACCCTGCCAGCAAGGTACCTTTGATATCGAGTCCGGTGGCAACGATTGGCTCGCTGCAGGCTTTAAGACCCAGGTGGAACCTTCTCGCGCTGAAACGGGTGAAAGCCGCTGACAACTGGGTGCCGAAGCGGAAACTATTTTGATGGAAATTGCAATGGACCACTCAATTAAAAACCTCTGCCACGCGGCGTTTCGGTTAGCCAATAAGTGGGAGGGGGAGGCGGGCCATGTGGTGAGCGGCTGAAGTTGAGAGGAGAGTTAGGGGCTAACGCGGTCGCTGTGGGAACCGTAACAGCTGGAGTGGAACCAATGGCAGTTAACGGCGGCCAGCGCGAGACTGAGTGATAGTGACAGCTGGACATAACAGACGAGCGGTATGTAACTGTATGTTTGCTGTACACATCTAGATGCCGTTCACACAGAACTAACCCATCACTGAATTCTTATTTCATATATAGAAATATTTTCTCATCCTGCCGTTTAATTTTTTAAGTCAGCGTACATTTCTTTCTTTGGCAGTTTGTAGCTTCGTGGGAAAATATGCAATTTGCTTCTCAGATAAATATCCGAGAACGATCATCACTTTATTGCTGGTTCTTCTTTTACCATCGAACCCCAACTCATTGTTTTGAACCTCAACTGATAGGGTTTTGTTTACCACATCATCTCCACCCCTCAAAATAAATGATAAAACAGTTCATGAATAATAAATATCGACTCCAATCTCCATGGTTACATTTAATTAAATATATATTATTGAAAGCTTTCGACTTTGTTTTTATGGGGGTGTTTACTTTTCATTAACAGAAACGTGTGTATTTCGTATGTGTAAACAGAAAGCAATTCGAAATCCTCCGACTGATCTCTGAACATGTTATTTTTTTACATTAAATGTCCTGGTGATCCTTGGTGAAGATAATTTAAACCAAGTTATTTTGTCGAGTTTTTGCCTCTTCCTTTTTCCTGGCATCGAGATCCAAATTCTTTTAAAGGCTTAATTGCCTTATCGTATTGTAATTACATTGTAATTAGAATGCCGAATGAAAATAGAAGCGGACCTGATGCAGAAATGATGTTTGTAGAAACATTTTAAAAGGATCACACCAACGTGCCAGTGGCAGCAGAAACTTTTAGGTGGAAAACTAGAGTTGCTTACCAAATTGAAAAAAATGATATAGTTATTCGTTACTGATTCGAAGGGCTTAAGGTTGTGAAAGGTACAGTGACAATTTGCTCTTCTGCATTCTTCTGTAATTTGCTGTTGTTGTCAAAATAACAATGAAGCTAATGGTACAGTTTGTGCAACAACTTCAGAACGGAAGCGGATGTGTTTAAATGCCAATGTGCAAATGTTGTTGTGTAGCCCATAATAAGATTTGCATATTTTTTTTAAAAATCTGCATCACCTTAATATATAACACAACTATTCTTAAAACAGAATTTCAAGTATGCTGATTATACTGTTGTGTTTGAGAAGCTGATGATGTGGAGAATATATGAGATTCCTTTCCAATAGATTGCTATCCTAAAAGGTTCTAAGACCAGAAGGTATAAACGCAGGTTACTCAATTAAGATAGAGATGAAGTTTTTTTTCTCCCAGAGGATAGCAGTTCTGTGGACTTCTTTATTATGGAAGGGTTAAAAGGCTGGGTAATTAAGTATATTCAAGATTGCGATTAACAGATTTCTAATCAATAAGGGAAGCAAAATTTATGGGGATAAGACAAGAATGTAGAGCTGAGGTCAGCCATGAGTTCATTAAATGACAAAGCAGACTCGATGGGCTGAATGGCCTACTACTGCTTCAATGTCTGAGCTATTTTCTATAACAATCCTCTAAAGCAGATGGGACTTGAATGTGGATCCCTTTGTATAGAGTAGGGACACTATCATTGCACTACAAGAACACTTGCTCCAATGTCAAAGATAGCTTATAAACAGAAGTTATTACACATCTCTAGATCAGGTGGGACTTGAACCTTCACCTCCTGGATCAGAGGTAGAGATGCCACTGTGCTGCAAGAGCTGCTTACTCCAACATCTTAGAGATATTTTAAACTGCCTGATCAGACATGTTATGACACAAGTCTTCAATAGGTGGAAATTGAACCCACGTCTCTTGGCCAAAAGGTAGGGACACAACCACTGTGCCACTAGAGCCTCTTAGACATTTTATAATCAATCTGTTCAGAATTCTTCTGACATACATCTGTGGTAGATGGGACTTGAATCCAAACTTCCATGCTCAGCGAGAGGGACACTACCACTGTGCCACAGGAGTCCCTTTATTGGAAACCCTTAACATTTTTAGTTAAAGTTTATCACATTTCACAATTTGAATGTTTTGCTTCCCAGAGTTGAGATTTAATTACTTTTTATACCGGGGGTAGGATTTCTCTCGCTGGCTTCAGGACCCCAACATTTGCTAATTAACTTCTTCTGGGTCATTATTACACACCCCTGGAACAAGTGGGACTTAAATCCAGGCCTATTGGCCTAGAGGTAGTGACACTATCATGGCACAACAAGAGCCCCTTTTTTATATCAAAGGATGTTTTTACACGCCTCTGAATAGTTTCTTTACCACCGTGTTATTTTTTAAAAACTTTCTCCTCTCCCACAAATCACTTGTGTGTCAAACTAAATTATCAATTTACATGCAAAGCCGTCAGGGCCAATGCAACAACAATAAAAATGAAGGAAATGTATATGGAGAGGGAGGGGGTTAAATCAAAATGGAGTTTTATGGCAAAATAAGCCATTCTATAGCCCTTGTCTCCAATGCCCACCTCTTTTCAAAGGCATCAGAAGTGTCTACCAGAACCCCTGAGATATTTTCCTAATCAACCTGTTGAGAGATATTATGAAACATTTTTGCAGCAAGTGATAGGCAGATGGTGACGTTCAGGTAATTTTCAACACTGGATATTGAGGGCTTAAACAATAGAATCCCCACAGGAGTTAAAATGTACAAGGGGAAACTTAAAAAGGAAACTGGGAGAGCAAAAATGAAGCTTGGAAGGATATTGATGGGTAAAATAAAGGACAATTTTAGAAGTACATCAAGAGAAAAGGATAATGAGAGAAAGAGTAGGCCCCAGTAAGAAGCACAGGTGATAATTTGTGCATTGAAACAAAGGATGTAGGTAGGGTTCTAAATAAATACTTTGTGTCAGTATTCACTCACTAGTAGGACAATGCAGATATCAAAATTGAGGTGAAAACCTGAGATATAATTAAAGAAATTAGCACAGGCAGAGAGGAAGTTGTGAGTGGTCTGGAAGGCTTAAAAGTAGATAAATCTCCAGGATTTGATTAAATGAATCCCAATCTGTTAAGTAAGGCAAGGGTGAAAATAGCAGAGGGGCAAGCAAAAATTTTCAATTCTTCACTTGCCATAGGAGAAGTGCCAGAGGACTGGAGGAAAGTCCACGTGGTACCATTATTCAAGAAGGGAGGACGTGATAAAGCAGGAAACTACAGGCTAGTCAGTCTAACCTCAGTGGTGGGGAAACTATTGGAAGAAATTCTGAGGGTACAGAATTAATCAGCACTTGGAGAAACAGGGATTAATGAAGAACAGTCAGCGTGGTTTTGTTAAGGGATGGTCGTATCTGATAATTTGACTGAATTTTGAGAGGAGGTGACCAGGTGTGTAGATGAAAGCAATGCTTTTGATGTAGTCTCCTTAGACTTCAGTAAGGCTTTTGATAAGGTCTTGTATGGGAGACTCATAGTGGAAGTAAGTTCCCATAAGATCCAAGAAAATTTGTCGAATTGGATCAAGAATTAACTCATGGCAGGGAGCAGACAATGATGATCGAGGGGTGTTTTGGTGACTGGAAGTATGTGTCCAGTGGGGCTCAGCAGAAATCTGTGTTGCACATCTTGCTGTCTGTGGTATATGTGAATGATTTAAACTTAAATGTATGACGGTTGATCAGTAAGTTTGTGTGTAGTCATTGGTGGGGTTTTAAATAGTGAGGTGACTAGCCTTAGATTACAGGAGGATACAGACAGCCTTGCCAGATGGGATGATCAGAAGCAAATTAATTCAATTCGGATAAGTATGAGATTATGTATTTGGGCAGGATCAATAAACAGTAGGACTCTAGGAAGCATCGAGGATCAAAGGGACCTTAGTCTGCATGTTCACTGGTCCCTGAAGATAACAGAACAATCAAATAAAGTAGTTGAGAAGGCATATGGGATACTTGCCGTTATTCGCCAAGGCACAAAGATTAAGAATAGGGAGGTTATGCTGGAACTGTGTAAAGTGTTTTTCAGGCCACAGCTAGAGTATTATGTGTAGTTCTGGAATCCACAACATAGGGAGAGATGTGATTGCACTGGAGAGGGTGCAGAGGAGATTCATCAAGATGCTGCCTAACATAAATATCAATTAACCCCTGGTATGTTTTGTTTCCTGGTTTGTTCAGCAGGACAAGGCTTCTCAGTACATTAAAGGCTTACTGTTACTGCTTACATTGCTCAGGGACACGGGTACTGTCAATTCATCTGCAATTCTATTTGCCATGAAATAATAATTGAATCTTTCACAGCAGGTCTTCCAAACTTCTGATTTTTCTTCAAATGATCCAATAGCATCATATTGGCCTTCCGTTTTGATTTTAATTTGCAGTGCACAAAGAGTTCCATTTTTACATTCAAAACCTTCTTAAATTTGGTATTATCTCCTTAGGTTTGCACCTTGAGCTGAATAGCAACAGTTTCTCATTAATTTCTAATGCTGAATACGTAATTGGTTTTCCCTCCCTGACTCCTTGTCTGAGACCTCTCACATGGTGAGCTCCACAGCTTGGGTTCTCGAGATTTCCTCCTGTTTAGTGTTTGAATTTTCTCATTTCTTTATTCGGGAACAAGCTGTCTACAGTCCTTTCCCCCACTCTAACTTACCAGGTCCGAAGATGGGTGCAGCTCTTCTCCTGTTGGTCCAATATTGGAGTATATCACTGACTGAAAACAAATTCCTTTATTTATCTCTCTATCATGCTCTCTCACATTGGCCAATTCCCCCTTGTCACCAGTTATTCTGTAATGGGCAGTTATTGTGCTCCAGTATGAACTAAGAACATGTAAACTTGTCATTGCTGCAGCCCAGCAATGAAGCTTTTATTCCAAAGCTGTGCACTTAGTAAAAGATAAAGCCTGAAGAAGCCATAAGCACTGGCTGAACACTCACTAGTGTCAACTAGGCAAAAGTGAGGACTGCAGATGCTGGAGATTAGAATCAAGAGTGTGGTGCTGGAAAAGCACATCAGGAAGGCTTTTGCCCGAAACGTCGATTCTCCTGTTCCTGAGAATTCCTGATGACTTGCTTTTGCACAAAACGTCGATCCTCCTGCTCCTTGGATGCTGCCTGACTTGCTGTGCTTTTCCAGCACAGTGGGTGAGGCAGCATTCGAGGATCAGAAAAATCGACGTTTCGGGCAAAAGCCCTTCATCAGGAATGAGTATTTGTTCCTGAAGGGTTTTTGCACAAAATGTCAATTTTCCTGCTCCTCAGATGCTGCCTGACCTGCTGCGCTTTTCTAGCACCACTCTAATCGTGACACAGGTCTGCCCTATCCCTCAAGCCTGTGCCACTGCCGTCACTCGAGCCATCTTTCACTTCATCTGGAGGTCAAAGTTGGACTGTATCCACAGGGATATAATGTACAAAGCTGTGGATAAGGTGGGGAGAACATACACAACACTAACCTCATCCTGAAGAAGGGTTCTAAAGACAAGTCACTGGACCTGAAATGTTAATGCTGCCAGACCTGTTGAGTTTTCCCAACAATTTCTATTTTTGTTTCTGAATTCCAGCAGCTGCAGTTCTTTCAGGTTTTTGTTGACTGCTCTCATCCTAATGGGGTAAAAACAATGACTGCAGATGCTGGAAACCAGATTCTGGATTAGTGGTGCTGGAAGAGCACAGCAGTTCAGGCAGCATCCAAGGAGCAGCGAAATCGACATTTCGGGCAAAAGCCCTTCATCAGGAATAAAAAAGGTGGGGCTGCATCAAGCTGTGAGTAGACCCTCAGTACGCAAACACTAAGTGTCACTACGTATTGACGTTCTACCGATTCATTGTATTATGATGGCCTTGTTGCAATGGAATGCTGAAGTAGTTAGACCATTCCATATCACCTGTCCTTTGTGAAAGAATTTGCAAAGAAAAACACCTTTGACCATCAAGACCATCAGGCAGAGGTTACAATGTCCTTGACACATTGAGGGCCAATCCTGTCAGATGTCTCCTTGAGCAGACTGTGAAGACCATTTGGCAGGATGCAACATTATCAGAACTCTTCTACAAGCACCAAGACAGAGCTTGGCTAGAGGTGAGAAGGGCACTACCTGTGAAATCTTTCATGTATGCTCAGAGTTGCTGCACCATTGCACTCTGCCCTCAAAATGGCTGCCTTGGGGAGGAGATAGTACATATCTCCTTCTGGCATGTGTCTTTTAGTGGAAGGTCTGGAGAAAATACATGTTTTTTGTCAAGATTCATTCCGAGCAGCTCCGATGCAGGACCTATGCTGGATGGTCTGCTGCCCAGGATACACACTGAGACAAACATTGACTGCACCTTGAGGACCACCAACTTGGTGAAAGATGCTCTTTGGTCTGCCCGAAATTTGTTGATTCTCCAGTGAAAAGAGTTGACCTCAACTGAGTATTGCATACTGATGCATTCTAAGGTTCAGGACTACATGCTGACGGGCACACTAAAGTTGTGCAGCTGTCACCCAGGTACAGTAGGAGAAGAGCATAATTTCAGGTCTTTCTACCAAAATACAATGACAGTACAGTCAGTTCTTCTATAACATGATGGTTGTGCTTTTATTCAACTCTGTGTTATAGAAAGTGCACTTTAGAAACAGTGCTTAAAGTGTTGGCGATGTAATCGCATTAAAGCCAACACACATTTTAAAAGTTAATGCTTTAAAAACACATCCCCAATTCATCAATCGCGTCATGATGAATTCATGTTGATGAAACGCACATTATAGCAGAAAGACCTGTATATTCAGTTATGAGACTCTCTCTTTGTCTCAAAATGTAAGTAAATAGTGTGTTGCATGAGCAGGAAATGACTTTGGTTTTGCCACAGCAGATAACATCAAATTCCAAATTTTTTAATGTGCAAAGACCGTACAGAACTGTTTTAGTATCTCTGTATGTACATAAAGATAATTTCTATGAATAAAGTATTTTTGAAATTAAAAATGTCTACCCTGCAGTCCTCATTCTCATCCAGACAGATTGAAAGTTTCTAAAACTTGTTGGATAACTGCAAAGGCTGAGACTCCTGTACTCTTGAATTCTGTGTCCCTGATCTGTCTTTTCGATAGTCACACTCTCCTGTCCCTGAACACTGACCAAATCAGATGACTCAATCCTGAGAGTCATAACCAGCTGATGGTACAAAGAATGTAAGTAACCTTTCTCCTTCTTAATGCATTGCACTGTCTGTAGTTCAGCTTTCAGCTCATAAACTTTGGGCCAAAACTACTCAAGTTTCAAATATTTACCATAGACCTGTTTTCTCTTTACCAAATTGGCATTCAGGAACTCCCACATGCTACAGCTGTGAACACCTCCCCTATCATGCCATTCATAATATGTTCTAGGGAACTACTTAGTCATTTTATCCAATTACATATCTAGTTACGTTTTTTATCTATTTTGTAACCTTACTACCACTTGCTATATTATGCTGAACCTTAGGTATAAAATAAACTTCAGTCACACATTATAGAAGAGGACATGCTGGATATCTTAAGTTCGTAAAGATTGAAAAATCTCTGGGACCTGATCAAGTGTATCCCAGGACATTATAGGAGTCTAAGGAAGAAATTGTGGGGCCCCTAGCAGAGACATTTGTTTAATCAACAGCCACAAGTGAGGTGCTGGAAGACTGGAGGGTGGCTAATGTGCCATTATTTAAGAAAGGCTGCAAGGAAAAGCCAAGGAGCTTGTAGTGATTGGAATGAGAGTTGGGTGGACCTCATTGACTACTAGATTCTTGATTAGGGTTCTTAACCTGGGCCAATCAGGGAGTCCTCGCTGACAGATATAAATAGGGGATTCAGAGTCTCCTCACTTCAAAGACTGACTCCGAGCTGGCTGGCCACAGCAGTGTACTGTGCACAAGTACACTGGATGACTTGGTGACAGGATACCCAGCTTCTGTGCAGTTAATTCAGAGGTGACAAGAGGTAACAGTATGCTCCTCAGCAAGAAAGGCTGTCAGAAATCCTCCATCTAGCTTTGAAGAAACTAAGACAGATGCAGCCTTGATACCATTACCACCTGAAGAAGAGGAGGAAACTCACCTGAGATGCTCCAGGCGCAAACGACTGGCTATGGTCTGGTGCAAGCTGCCAATGTCTGAGTCAGAGTTGAAGGAACTGGACCCAGAACGAAAACATCCCAGGAGAAGCTACAAGAGACAGAATAGGCCTATATCTCTGGACTTAGAGATGGGAAGGGATGTAGTGATTAGAACAAGGGCTAGGTGGATCTCATTGACTATGAGATCCTTGATTGAGATTGTTTACCTGGCCTAATCGGGAGCCTTGGCTGACATATTATTAGGAGATTCATAAAGTCTCCTCATTCTAGGGACTGGCTCTGAGCTGCCTGGTCAGAGCCCATATATTTTTCACCTGTGAATAAGGGATGACTTGGTGACAGGATACTAGCCTCAGTGCAATTAATTCAGAATGGCAAACCAGTGAGCCTGACGTCAGTGGTGGGTAAATTGTTGGATGTGATTCTGAGACACAAGATCCAAATGCATTTGGGAAGGGAAAAACTACCCAAAGTCAGCATGGCTTTGTGCATTGCAAGTGGTGTCTCACAAACTTGTTTGAGTTTTTTGAAGAGGTGATCAAGAAGCTAAATGAAGGCAGAGCGATAGATGTTGCCTACATGGCCTTCAACAAGGTCCAACATGGTAAACTGGTTAGTAAGGTTAAATTGCATGGAATCCAGGGAAAGGTAGCTAATTGGATACAAAATTGGTTGTCAGTAGGAAACAGACAGTGGTGGAAGAGGGTTTTTGTTCAGACTGGAGGTCTGTGACCAAATGTGTGCCACAAGGCTGGGTTTTAGGTCCACTGTTATTCGTTATATATAGAAACAATTTGGATGAGTTATATAGGAAGCATGATTAGTAAGTTTGCAGATGACATCAAAATTGGTGGTTTAGTGGACAGTAAAGCAGGTTCTTCAAGAAAACAATGGGATCTTGAACAACTGTGCCAGTGGGCCAAGGATTAGCAGATGGAGTTTAATTTCGATAAATGTGAAGTGTTGCATTTTGATAATACAAACCAGGGAAGGACTTACACAATTAATGGTGGTGTTCTAGGGTGTTCTCAAACAGAGACCTAGGAGTGCAGGTATAAAGTTCCTTTAGAGTGGCATCACAGGTAGACAGGGTGGTGAGGGAGGCACTCAGTCACAGCATTGAGTACAGGAGTTGGGTTATCATGTTACAGTTGTACAAGACATTGGACAGTCCACATTTGGAGTACTGCATGCAATTCTGGTTAGCTATAGCAAGGATGTTATTACACTGGAAAGGGTGCTAAAAATATTTACAAGGATGTTACTGAGACTGAAGGGTTTGAGATGTGAGGCAAGATTGGATAGGCTGGGAATTTTTTCCCTTGGAGGATGGGAGGCTGAGGAGTGACGTTATAAAGGTTTATAAAAATCACAAGGAGCAAGATCAGGTGAATTGCCAAGGTATTTTTGCCAGAGTAGGGAAGTCCAAAACTAGAGGGCATAGGTTCAAGGTGAGAGGATGTGGCCTACATGTGGTTTTTCCAAAACCCCAAAATTGCAACAAGGCTTCTTTATTCCTGTACTCTGCTTCCTTTATAATAAAGGCCAACATTCCAGTTGCCTTCCTAAATGCTTGCGATACATGCATGTTAATGTTCTGTGCACCTTGAATGGACACATCTAAGTCTCTTTGAACATTAAAACTTAAAATTCACATCTTTTAGAAAATATTTTGCTTCTTATTCTGAAACTGAACAAACTGCTGTGGAGATAATTGGCCCACACAGGGTCTTGAATATAGGACCAAGAGTCTGACAACTTATCTTTGCAAGTATTTGCATCTCTAAAGTAATAACACCACTCTACTTGTACTGTTCATGCATCTCAGGATGGGAACATCAAATTTAGCTACTTAAGCCTGTGCTCCCCAGACCATCACTTGATCATGTGCAAAATGCAAAACTTCTTACTGAGATCTTAACTGTTTTTTGTTTTGTCTTCTGTCTAGGGCCTTCTGAACTCTAGAGATACCTGCTGAAAGCACAAACCTCGGAGGAGGACCTTTCCTCTGAGGATGCAGTGAAAAGCACTCCACTTTTTAGAGACACCAGCTTTGCCTTTGGCATTTCCCATAGGCTAGTTAGTGAATTAGAGATCTATACATGGTGAAGGTCTCCACACCAATGGCAGAGCCAGCAAAGGACCTCATCAGAGGATGAGGTCCTTTCCAGCTCTACCGAGAATGGCTGGGCTTTGGAATTCATCACTTCAATCATGAGAATCAGTATTGAAAAATATATCAAAACATTTCAGCACTTTGGTGAAGAGTGCTAAAGCCCCAACTAGCCACAATGGTGCTATCTCATAAATCATCATCAATCTGCAATCTGCCCCGGAAAGTCTGATCATCTCCAGGAATTTTGCATCTAAACCTTTGCAACAAGAATCCATAATATCAAATTTTATAGTTCTGGCTGCAGATCTAATTCTGAATTTTACATTAGAGAAGATAATGACTCAAGTGGATAAGGGTTTTGAACAGGTCAATCATCTTCTAAAGTCTGCTCTTCTACAAACTACTGGAAGTGATTAGGTCCAAGAATAAATGTGCCCTGATGGGGGTGGTACATGTTGACTTCTCTCTGGATTTCAGCATATTAGCATTTTGACTCTTCTGCATCCAGCCTCTCATAGAATCTGAAACTCAGAGGTCACTGGCAACAAGTATGTCAAGGGCTTTCACTTTAGGAACAGCACCTCTGTGCAGGCATTGTGCATGTGCAGCCATTAGGAAAATTTAAAATAAAGTATTATGAGTTGTCATTCGGGTGAAAAATGAATGGCGGAATGAACGAATGATTATTTTTCAACATAAAGGAAGTGAACACCCACTGCAAAAGAGTCCTGTACTTGTTTCCTCTGTCTAATACTTAGAAAATAAGTACTGTTCCATTCCATAGCAGAAAATTAGAATCTTAGATTGCCAAAACATAGAAATGGTATATTGAGCTCCTAAAATCCGTGTTGGTATTTTTCTAAACAAAGCACCTACATTGATCACAATGTTTGTTTTCTTCCTCGTGGTTTTTGCCATTTTTAAAGAAATTATCTATTTCCTCTTTTAAAAGAACTTATGTGTTCAATGCATTGAAATAAATGCAGTTTAATTTATCAGTCCTACCTTGTTCTCTACTTCGTTCCTGCCTGCCCTGACTGTTAACTCACCTTTGTTCTCAATTGTACCAGTCTCAGATTGAAATCTTTCCTCCCTATCTCCCTGAGTCCCACCACCCCACCTTACTAGTTTAAATCCTCCCAAGCAGCTCTAGTAAATGTCCCTGCCATTAGTCCCCTTCCAATTTAGATACAATCCATCCTTCTTGTACAGGTCACTTCTACCCCAAAACGGGTTCCAATCATCCAAAAATGTGAATCCTTCTCCTGAACACCAGCTCCTCAGCCATGCATTCATCTGCTCTATCCTCCTATTCTTGCCCTCACAAGCTCGTAGCATCAGGAGTAATCCTGATATTATTACTCTCAAGGACGTCCTTTTTTAAATTCCTGCCTAACTCTCTGTAATCACCTTTCCAAATCTCAACCTTTTTCCTTCCTATATTGTTGGTTCTAATGTGTACAATGACCTCCTGCTGGCCCCTCCCTCCCCGGAGAACATTCTGCACCCTCTCTGAGACATCCTTGATCCTGGCACCAGGAAGCAACATACCATTCTGATTTTTTGCTGCTGGCCACAGAAATGTCTGTCTGTACCTCGGACTAGAGAGTCCCCGAAGACAATCGATCATTTGGAACCCGACGTACCTCTCATTACATTAGAGCCAGTCTCAATACCAGAAATTTGGCTGTTCATACCACGTTCCCCTGAGAATCCATCACTCCCTACATTTTCCAATACAGCATCTTGAAACCCATTGTACGGGGGAGCCCCAGCTTTTGTTGCAACAGTACAGATTTCTTGCAGAAATTCAGCACCCACGGACCAACTGAACTAAGAGCATTCCTTGTCACAATCAATGTTTCAGCACTCTACACCAGCTTCCCCCACAATGACGGCATCGCTGCAATAGCCTTAGCACTTAATACCCACAACTGACAATCTCCAGGTACCATCCTACAACTCATTCATTTCATCCTTGACCATAATGTCTTCTCCTTTAACAACCAGTTCTTCATCCAGACATACAGAACAGCCAAGGGGACCAAATCTGCACCCCAATATGCCAATATTTTTATGCACAAGTTTGAACAAGACTTCTTTGCTGCACAGGGCTCCAATCAACTCTTCACACCAGATATATTAATGACATTTTCTTCTTCTGGGCCCATGGCAAAGAGTCACTGAACCAACTGCATAGTGATATCAACAAGTGATATCCCACCATCAAACTTATCATGGACTATTCTTTTGAATCAGTCTCATTCTTGGACACACGCATCTCCATCAAGGATGGTTACCTCAGTACTTCACTCTATCGCACATCCACGGATAACCTCATGATGCTGCTCTTCTCCAGCTTCCACCCTAAACATATTAAAACAGTCATCCCCTACAACAATCCCTACACATACACAAGATCTGTTCAGAAGAGGAGGAAAGCTGAAAGATGTCCTCTTAAGAACAGAGTACGATGCTCAACTCATCAAGTGCTAGTTCAGACATTCCACAGTGAGAAACCGTAATGACCTTCTCAAGAGACAGACAGGTGATATGACCATAAGGTACCCTTCGTTGTCCAGTACTTCCCGGGAGTGAAGAAACTATACCGTGTTCTTCGCAGCCTGCAACACAGTATCGATGAGGATGAGCACCTTGTCATGATATTCCCTATGCCTCCACCTCTCGCCTTTAAACAATTGCTAAAACTTAAATGGAGTATTGTTCGTGGCAAACTGCCCAGCCTTCAGGACAAAATCGACCAAACACCATAAAACTCTATCATGGCAACCACTGTAAGATGTGTCAGAGTGTTGACATGGATACTACCATTACACATGGGGACACCACCCACCTTGTGCACAGCAGGTACTCATGTGGCACAGTCAACATTGTCTATCTCATATGCTGCAGGGAAGGATGTCCTGAGGCATGGTACTTTGGCGAGATCAAGCAGGCGTTATGACAATGGATGAATGGACACATGCAACATTCGCCAGATAGGAATGTTCCCTCCCAGTCAGGGAACACATCAGCATTCAAAGACATTCGGTCTCAGATCTTTGGGTGACCCTCCTCCAAGGTGGACTTCGGGATACGCAACAATGCAGGGTCGTCAAGCAGAGGTTGATAGCCAAATTCAGTACTCATGAGGATGGCATCAACTGGGATGTTGGGTTCAAGTCACACTACAGGTGACCCCACCACCCTCCCTCTCAGGCACACAACCACATTCACACTCACCTGCACACCCTCTCAAAGACATGTACTCCATCACACTCGTGCACACTATCAAGCATGTACATGCGTGCGCACACACACACACACACACACACACACACACGACTATGGGATGAATGTGCATTTGCAGATTTGTATTTGCAGATACATTTTATTTTGTTCAAAAAGTACACAATCTGCAGGCAGTCAGTCCATGTAACATTTTATAAATTCCCACTTTTGAAACAGAACCAGTCTGACTCAAGGTTGGAATATGGACAGACTCTAACCTCACTCCTTTCATGCATCATCTGAGCTGAGATGTCCCCTTTTTTATAAAACCTTGAGTTGTCTTGGGAATGTGACTTGAAAGAAGTTCTATGAATACTTTTTAATGAATCAAAACCTGCAACCTATTCTAAGTGATTAAAGACTTAACAACAATCTCGGTTTGTTCAATACATCACATCAGTTGTCTGACACTTTGATCTTCTACTATAAATTCTGTGTCCTTTGATCCTGCCCTACTTGCTACCTGACAAAGGAGCAATGATCCAAAAGCTTTTGTACTTCAAAATAAACCTGTTGGATTATAACCTGGTCATAGAGTTAGAGAGATATACAGCACGGAAACAGATCCTTTGGTCCAACCCGTCCATGCCGACCAGATATTCCAACCCAATCTAGCCCCACGTGCTAGCGTCCGGCCCATATCCCTTCAGATCCTTCCTATTCATATACCCATCCAAATGCCTTTTAAATGTTGCAACTATACCAGCATCCACCACTTTCTCTGGCAGCCCATTCCACACACGGACCACCCTCTACGTGAAAAAGTTGCTCCTTAGGTCTCTTTTATATCTTTCCCCTCTCACCCTAAACCTATGCCCTCTAGTTCTGGACTCTCCCACCCTAGGGAAAAGATTTTGTCTATTTATCTTATCCATGCCCCTCATGATATTATAAACCTCTATAAGGTCACCCCTCAGCCTCGGACACTCCAGAGAAAATAGCCCCAGCCTATTCAACCTCTCCCTATAGCTCAAATCCTCCAACCTTGGCAACATTCTTGTAAATCTTTTCTGAACCCTTTCACTTGATATAAAGATATCATTGCAGCCTTGATCCAAATTGGAACACAAGATCTGAATTCCAGTGTTGAAGCCCTCACCATTAAGGCAGTATTTCATTTCAGTTGGGGCATCAAGAAACCAAAGTAAAGTTCAAATATGTAAATCAGGCAGAAGATTCACCAGCTCAGGCCTAAAAAATCATTATGGAGTTCCTCAAAGCATTTCTAAATCTAAATATCTTCAGATGTTTCATCAATGATCTTCAGTCATCATAAAGCCAAAGGTTAGCTGGTAATTGCAGTTTCCAGTGCCAATTAGCATGCATACTTCAAAATGTTGCCTCACAGAGATGTTGCCTCAGAGAGAGATAATAGGCTATGTCAAAAGAGCAGGAAGAAGAGAAAGCAGCAGAATTTGGAAGCCTACTTCAGTACTTATCAGCAAGACATTAAAGGATACTGCACAAAGAAACTTGTGAGTGTCGGTGCACATCTGATTATTCTTTGGACCAGTTATCAATTCATTCCATACCTTCTCTGTAGCTGCAATTGTTTATACAGTCAACTATTTATTCAAATTCCTTGTTAAAAATTACTAATAAATCTGCGTCCACATCCAACACTCCTGTTTTAACTCATGCTCTTTTGCCAGTTACCTTGAATCAGGGTCCTGTGATTATTGAACTTTCTGACAGTGGGTGCAAATCTGACAATATGGACTTGGAAACTGCTATGAAACCAAACTGTAAAGTGCCAAATTTAATGAAGCTGATTAATTAAAACCAAACTGTAATAATTGCATGACTTCTCATAGTGTAGTGATCAAACATTAGTGCTTTTGACAAATAAAAGTTTTCTTTTATTTGTCAAATAAAAGTGGCAAGCTGTTGTTGAGACCTTTCAGACGTTTATGATCAATGTCTTCTCGGTCCATGAGTCTGTGATGGCCAGGCTGTTAATTGCCACTACTGCTTGGAGGTTTTGTAAACGAACATGTTGGTATCCTACAAGAGGGTAACATGCTTCCATTGCATTCCTGGCACTCCCTTATGGCTGGAGCTCATAACACTCCCACTAATATGCAGGGATGCAGATTGAAGATTTAAAGGTTCAGTCTATTTGTTTCAGTAGACTCTTTAGGGTAAAAACCGCTCCACCCAAGATAAATATCAATTTCTCAACCTAGTCATTTAACTTCCACCAAAGCTACATATCTTGCTAAACGTGACCTCTGTTGTGAGGTCTCATGACCACGGTTCTTTGAGGTAGACATATCATACAGCTTGGAGAGGTAATGCTGTGCAATGACAGGTGCACACAGCACATATTGCAAGCTGAGTTTTCTATATTGTCAATCATAGTGGTGAAATTCCTTGACGGGATTTCTCTTCTCCCAATTATTTATGTGTTGTCGGCAGTTTTTCTTTCTCGTGATTAAGTCCCTGTAGTTGTCAGTTTTCTGGAGGACTAGGAGAAGACTTTTCTTTTCTATGAGCTTTATCCTGTCTGTTCCTACCTTCACTACCTGCTGCTGTCTATTGATGGACAGTGATTCACCATATCTCACCATATTGCAGTCACTGTATAACCAGACAGGGTACCAGCAACTAATAAGGTACCAGGGAGAGATGGAGTGCTTGACGGTGAATTCCTGTAAATTCCAATCAGATTCATAATATATCTCTGTGTGCAAGAGATTCCTGCTCCTGAACTGCATCTAGAAGAAAGAGGAAAATAACAAGTTGGAGTGGGGGATGCAAACCACAGATTTCCTTCTGATAATGTTGAGGAAACAGCTTAACATTGTCAGCTTGCTAGGATAAAGAAAATATTGCAAGTAATATGTAGAAATTCTGATCTGATATACCATCCCTGTATTATTTAATGATGCTGGCTCACTCTCTGCCCTGATTGAAAAAGGGTGAAATACTCCTCCCTCCAGTCTGGACTCTATCCATCCCCATCGGTGGTGTCTGGAGCTTGTGAATATACCGTGGAGAATGTGTTGAGAGGTGGAGAAGGTTCTTGATGGAATAAGGAAGGGATAATGGTGATTATGATTTGTAGATTATGAAATGAGAAAGAACTGGTAGAGTCATAGCGTCATGGAGATGTACAGCATAGAAACAGACCCTTTGGTCCAACCTGTCCATGCCGACCAGATATCCCAACCCAATCTAATCCCACCTGCCAGCACCCGGCCCATATCCCTCCAAACCCTTCCTATTCATATACCCATCCAAATGCCTCTTAAATGTTACAATTGTACCAGCCTCCACCACATCCTCTGGCAGCTCATTCCATACACATACCACCCTCTGCGTGAAAAAGCTGCCCCTTAGGTCTCTTTTATATCTTTCCCTTCTCACCCTAAACCTATGCCCTCTAGTTCTGGACTCCCCGACCCCAGGGAAAATACTTTGTTTATTTATCCTATCCATGCCCCTCATGATTTTGTAAACCTCTATAAGGTCACCCCTCAGCCTCCAACGCTCCAGTGAGAACAGTCCCAGCCTGTTCAGCCTCTCCCTGTAACTCAGATCCTCCAACCCTGGCAACATCCTTGTATATCTTTTCTGAACCCTTTCAAGTTTCACAACATCTTTCCGATAGGAAGGAGACCAGAATTGCATGCAATATTCCAACAGTGGCCTAACTAATGTCCTGTACAGCCGCAATATGACTTTCCAACTCCTGTAATCAATACTCTGACCAATAAAGGAAAGCATACCAAACGCCTTCTTCAATATCCCATCTACCTGCAACTCCACTTTCAAGGAGCTATGAACCTGCACTCCAAGGTCTCTTTGTTCAACAACACTCCCTAGGACCTTACCATTAAGAGTATAAGTCCTGCTAAGATTTGCTTTCCCAAAATGCAGCACCTCACATTTATCTGAATTAAACTCTATCTGCCACTTCTGAGCCCATTGGCCCGTCTGATCAAGATCCCATTGTAACCTTGTCGAATGCCTTACTGAAATCCATATAGATCACATCTATTGCTCTGCCCTCATCAATCATCTTTGTTACTTCTTCAAAAAGCTCAATCAAGTTTGTGAGACATGATTTCCCATGCACAAAGCCATGTTGACTATCCCTAATCAGTCCTTGCCTTTCCAAAAACATGTACATCCTGTTCCTCAGGATTACCTCCAACAACTTGCTCACCACTGAGGTCAGGCTCGCCGGTATATAGTTCCCTGGTAGTGCTTTTTCATGTGATAGTTCATGAAACTAAAATGGAGCCTGTTTGTAATGTGAAGTAGAGAAAGGGTGAATGTGTTTGCAATAGGGAGGAGAATATCATATAGGCTGCATTTAAGATAATGATGCAGACATTTTATGTCCCAAGGTGTGAAGTGTACAGTTCCTGCATCTTGTTCAAACTGTGGGACTTTGGAAGATTGGTGATTGCTACCCTGATAATTGGGAGAAACCTTTTCAAGCTGAAAACCATTGCTTGTGCCTAATTGCCTTTAGTAGGATTGATTTGTCATGTTATATGATGTGGTCTGGACTGTTCGGAGTCTGAAAACCCCTATATAGCTCCCTAACTGACTTATTGAGACTCACCGGACTGGACTGTGGAAACCAGCTGTACCTGCAGGATTGATCTGACCTACTCCCTGACGACAGTGATATTGACTTCCTGACTCTGACTGCTGCAAGAGGCCAACTGACCACATACAAGTTTCTGGACTAATACGGACTGCTGCCTTTGACTTACTGTGCTGAGACCTTCTGACTGGAGAATGCCCCCTTGACTTGACTGAGGAATACTCCCCATAAACTTTCAAACATGGCCTTTGGTTGAAACACATGCAGTGTGCTTACAGCATAAACTGTTGGTATATGGTGCAGGAATGAGATTAATGTAGCATGGTGCCATACAGCAGCATACCCATTCCTTAGATTGATCACTGCTGACAACCATGATAAGCTGGCTGGATATATGTCTAAATGGCAAGGAAAGACAAAAAGTAATGTGAGCCTTTAAGATATAGTCTAAATTATAAATATCACACTCAGTTGGCTGCTTATCAGTTTGATAGATTCGGGATCAGTTCCTGCAGATTGGAGGGTGGCTAATGTTATCCCACTTTTTAAGAAAGGTGGGAGAGAGAAGGCAGGAAATTATAGACCAGTTAGTCTGACCTCAGTGGTGGGAAAGATGCTGGAGTCTATTATAAAGGATGAAATTAAGACACATCTGGATAGTAGTAACAGGATAGGTCAGAGTCAGCATGGATTTATGAAGGGGAAATCATGCTTGACTAATCTTCTGGAATGTTATGAGGATGTAACTCTGAAGATGGACGAGGGAGATCCAGTAGATGTTGTGTACCTGGACTTTCAGAAAGCTTTTGATAAAGTCCCACATAGGAGGTTAGTGAGCAAAATTAGGGTGCATGGTATTGGGGGCAAAGTACTAACTTGGATTGAAAGTTGGTTGGCTGATAGGAAACAAAGAGTAGGGATAAACGGCTCCATTTCGGAATGGCAGGCAGTGACCAGTGGGGTACTGTAGGGACCGCAGCTTTTTACAATATATGTTAATGATATAGAAGATGGTATTAGTAATAACATTAGCAAATTTGCTGATGATACTAAGCTGGGTGGCAGGGTGAAAAGTGAGGAGCATGTTAGGAGATTACAGGGTGACCTGGACAGGTTAGGTGAGTGGTCAGATGCATGGCAGATGCAATTTAATGTGGTTAAATGCATGGTTATCCACTTTGGTGGCAAGAACAGGAAGGCAGATTACTACCTAAATGGAATCAATTTAGGTAAAGGGGTAGTACAGAGAGATTTGGGTGTTCTTGTACACCAGTCAATGAAGGTAAGCATGTAGGTACAGCAAGTAGTGAAGAAGGCTAATAGCATGCTGGCCTTCATAACAAGGGGGATTGAGTATAGAAGCAAAGAGGTTCTTCTGCAGCTGTACAGGGCCCTGGTGAGACCACACCTGGAGTACTGTGTGCAGTTCTGGTCTTCAAATTTGAGGAAAGACATTCTGGCTATTAAGGGAGTGCAGCGTAGGTTCACGAGGTCAATTCCTGGAATGGCGGGATTACCTTACACTGAAAGACAAGCGACTGGGCTTATATACTGTTGGGACGGACCCGTAGGGTCTCGTCTCCACGTGTTCTTTGGAAGGAGAGATCACACCGGCATTGAGTTTGGAGCAAAAACACCGTTTATTACAGAATCAAGACTGGCAAACTATACAACGAATTCAAGAGCATGCAATTCGTTGGAGAAGGCGTTCTGTCTTCCTCTACGGACCTGGAGCAGTTATACTTCGCGCTTCCTCGAGTTCCCGGTCAGGTTCCCCTCGTTCGGATCTCTCATTGGTCGGTTCACCTGTCTGTGAAGGGATTAGTGTCTCTATTGGCTGCCCCGAGATACCTGTCCAGCTCCTGCTGTGCTGAACAATGGGTAGACATCCTGGGTTCAGCAGTTTCCGATCTTGTAATTTAAAAGTTTATTGTTTGGAAGGGTTTCCTCATTGCTATGCGTCTGGCTGTCTGGGCATTCACAATAGTTCTCCATAGTTGAATATACAGGTATTATCATTTAACACAGGACCCGAATGAGTTTGACGTCAGCGGAGGCATTAGCAAGTACTTTATCAATCAAGTGTAGTATTGGTGCGATTTACACTATCCGATAGTTACCGGTTTCCTTTATTAACAATGAGATTGTAACAGGATGATCTGAAACTGACGGACATGTTCTAATCCCCAAGGAATGTGGCCTGCAGTGGCTGGGTTTACTTTACATGGCTGTGTTTTAGCTGGTACCTGACAGTGTCTGCTTTAATAATGGTGCTCCCCTCCCTAGCCCCAATGTAGGTACCCCGATAGCAGATTATCCCCAACATTCCCTCCCTTGGCCTCGAAAGAGGCCACACCCCCTTATCCCGTAAGGAACGCAACCCCACGAGGCGACCGGTGTCCGGTGTTGTATCGACCAGACTCACCGGTTCTAAGGAGACAGTCATATGGGGATGAAGGGTGCCCTGAAAAACGCGCCGCTACACAATTAAGCAATAGATAGTCACAGCTGCATGCTAAGCTAAACTAATAGTTGAAGTAATTGAGGCAGTGTCTGCAGAAATAACGAAAAGCACAGGATTAGACAAGCATTGCAATAAGTCATTCAGAGCTGGCGAAATGTACGCGAGTGCGTTAGAATGAGTAAGCCATTTAGTAAATGCAAGTCTGTAGTCCATAGAGCCGGCAAATGTAAATAGGCGTTGTAAGTTTGGAAAGGGAGTAGGAACAGCCTGGTACCAGCAGTTAGGTACCCGCTAGAGATCTGAAACCCAGTGTGAAACTGTACTGTGCCCCGGTGGTCCCGTAGATCAGTATGCTCCAGAGAGCAGCAGTGCTGTCCAACCGTCCGACACGGATGCAAGCAGGCAGAAATCTCATCAAATGGAGACGAACGGAGGCCACCCGTTCCGACGTCAATGCGCGACTGTGCCTGTCTTAGGTTGTCCCTCGCCCAAGGGATCTTACCCGTCATTGGCTAACCAGTCATGCTGCATTGAGTAATAGATGGCGACATCCATTTCACCGCCACAAGGACAGACGTGGGCAGCTCAGTAGCATGGTCAGTGGCCTCCGAGAGTGGCTGAGGCCAGTCAGGAATTTTGGACAGTCCGCAAGGGCCACTTGCGAGAACAGCAGTGTTTCAATTGCCAGGGCGCACAGTACATCTCCCCCACCCGCTGTTATGGAAGGATCAATTCACATAGCCCCAATTTAGACGGGCAAAATAAATGAGATGGGGCTCTTTGGACAACCAGGCTTCATTCTATGTACATGAAGGTGAAAATTTAGTCATGCGCACAACAGGATGCACAACAGGATCATATGAATTCGAAAGAAAACCATTGAGGGAGCCGACACGCCCCGGAGAGATAGCCTCTACTATGCCCGAACCCCGAGCTCATGCAACGGCGGTACTATAGCAATGAAGAAAAGAATTGGGAGGTCCCCACTCGCCCGCCCTTATCGCAACCAGCCGTAAGCAAGAAACCCGGTATCATGGCTCACGAGCGGAAGTTGCATTACAGCATGTATTGGATATGTCCCTGTCCGTTTGTAGGAGGTCACACACAGGCTGTCGTGTTGTCGGAGTTGGTGGCAGCGGCGTCTCCTGGTGGAGCTCAACGTATGGGGGTCCGGTTGAAAAGTAATGATACCTCAGCACCTTTAAATCAGTGAGATGGGGCTGTGGGAATGCAGTAAAAAGGAGTCCCCGCATCACCAGGGTGATATATGGCGGGGTCAGTCAGGAACTATGTGACTACTATGGGAAATAAAGTGTTGTGTTGTATGGGGTCTTTGGGGTGGCATGTCTGGGAGACCGGAATGGACGGGAGGCAGTCCCCAAATTCTCCAGTCAGTACTTCTGAACATAAGGTCTATGCTCATGTGGACTGTCAAATGCAACCAGGAAGAGTGTACTCAACCATTTGTGCAAGAGGAATGGGGGGGCAGATATAAAAAGACAATGGTGAAAATAATGAAGGTAGTCTGAAACCCTTAACCATTCTTATGAGTTGCGGACCTGTACGTGGCAGTATTTCAATGAAAAATATCCACCAAAAGGAGTCACATAAAAATAGAGAGAACTCTGTGTGAGGTAGAAGGAGTGGTTTCATGTAAGGGAAAGGGTACAACTTTACACAAAGGAAGTCAGAGGGATTCGTGATCTCAAATCAGAGAAAAAAGGCTCCCCAGCACGGGCTGCCACAAAAAGGCAGTCGAGGCAGGGGTAGCCAGATTATACTATAGGTGTTTTAATGTTCGTCGAATTACGAAGAGGCAGAGGAAAAATGTAAAAAACGTAATCATGACACTGGTCCAGTGTCAGTGAGGTAATTGCAGGGAGCAGTCACGCAAAAGGTGTCAAGTCGCAATATTCTGACAAAGTTAAAATCAAGTGTGCGCAGACTGTGGAAGACAATTAGTAGGATAATCCGTGTCCGTTTGAGCAGTAGCACTACACGGGGTAGATGAAAGTCGGGACACTGATACAAATGCAAGATAGTACGAGTGGCCGTTATGACTCGGTGGGAATGTGTGCTAGCAGCTGCAGGAGCGCAGGCGCCTGTATGTTTTAAAACGCAATGTTTGAAGAGTAAAAACATTCGTCCAGGAGTTGTGTCGAAAAAATAGAGTAAGTCCCTCAAGAGGGAAGTGGGATTGGTAATAGTGAGAAGGGAACCACAATAGACTGCATAGGGGAAGGCAAACGGTACGCTTTGATAATGCACAGTAAGGGACACAAGTAGTTTTGATTAGCACACCAGGGAACTGCCGGTGCTCGGGGCGCACAACCAATGATGTTGTTGTAGGACAATCGTTCGATGAGGCGCCCAAGGAGACCGTTTAGTATAAAGGTGGAAATGATGAGGATCCCCATCAACTGTGTGGTAATAGGACAATAGAGCAGGTGAAATTCCAGTGTGTGGTTAGGGAAGACAAAGCGCAGGAGATGCCCCTAGCCTCACAGGGCGCGCAGAATAAGCGGCAAGGTAGCCGGGAACCCCCTTTAGCAAGCAGGGCGGGATTGTTGCCCTCAGACACTTGGGTAGGATATTGGAGCGATCCGTGACTGTGAGGCAGAAAGTATTGGTGACATCAGGAAAGGCGCCTATACAATGGAGAAAGACCAATGTAGATAAAAAGGGGGTTGAGCCACCAGCTAAAGGGCACAACCTTATCCTGGCGGCTATTTGCCCGCTCGAAGCGGAGTCCATGATAAACAAGGTGGATCTCTTAAGATAAGGCTGAATGAAGAGTTTAGAGAGCGGAATAAAGTACACGAAGAGTAAGGATATCAGTGAAATGGACCCATGTCGGGCCGTGTCAAGGTGGGGCTGCATGTTTCCAGCTCAGACTGCACCTCCCCATCAGGTCGTGTCTCATCGAGTGATTTTAGAGATATATTAGGTTCTGCTGACCTGGAGCAATGAGAGAAGTGGTGCGTGTAGTGGCGTATGTGTTTCCAGCCAGCTCGGTACAAGATATGATGATGATGATTATGGAGCGGGGCCGTTCTCACTGGGAGCCTCATGAGCAAAGCAAAACTCTGGGCAATTGGGAGATTTGCGGTGGTACGAAGTTGGACCAATTCCCTGAGGGGGCTTGTTGCCCTGAATGAGGCGCAGAACGAGAGGTGCAAGGACGATCCTGGCCTAATGAAGAACCTGCTTGTGAGAGGGGCCGTGTGCTCTAGCCAAAGGAGTGTGCGCAGGTGCTGCGGGCATGTTGGAAAGGAGACAGAGAGAGAGAGAATCTCAAAAAGCTGGTCAGACAGATCAGGGCAGAAATTGGCTGTGTAGCAGTTTCCTACGTGAAATACATGAAGATTTGATGAATTTGGGGGAAGTAGCAGCCTTTAAAAGATATCCCTAGGAGAGGATTCATAGAGGAACCTGGTCACCCTGCCGTTCTCAGTGCGAACCTGCGCGTCGCAAAAGATATGAACAGATGAATTGGTGAGGAGTACTCGCAGTTGAGGAGACTGAAGGATTTGGGCAGGAGCTGAGTATTGATCCCCATGGGAGGCGTTTGTATGCCTTGAAGCAAAAGGCGACGGCAAAGTGCTGCCGAGACTGTAGGTGCGGTGGAGGACAAAAGAGAGCGTTGGCAAGGAATGTGACAGAGAAAAATGATAGGCCGGCGTGAGCGCCCACAGTGCAACAGAGGGGTCGGAAACCTTTAAGTTTGCAGTGGCGGTGGACCCATTTATTATTTGGAGATGACGTGACGAAACCTGGTAGCAAACCTCAGGGAGAATAAGACTTGGGAAAGACCTGATAGCAAACCTCAGGGAGCATGAGACTTTGGAGAGAAGATGGAGTATGAGAGTGTGGAAAGTCCTGGTAGCAAACCTCCAGGAGCATGGGACTTTGGAGAGAAGATGGAGTATGAGAGTGTGGAAAGTCCTGGTAGCAAACCTCAGGGAGCATGGGACTTTGGAGAGAAGATGGGGCGCAGAGAACGGCAGTAGAAGCATAGTGAGTGAAATGCGGCCAGAAGATGAGTTACTGTGTCCTGGTAGGAAACCTCAGGGAGCTGAAAACTTTCTATTCAGTGAGACCCATGCAGGCTGAGTGAAAGACAGAACTAAGACGACCTCAGATCCGGCGGTGAACATAAAGTGTGTAGGTTTGGGAGAAAACGATGAAGGGGCGTGACCACGGCGTGGGGAATGGAGAGCGGGGTGTAGGATAGGGCAGTACAATCGGCAAGAGGAGTCTGTACTAGATTCCACTGGGGAAGGTTTGGTAGTGTCTGGCAGTTACAGGTTGCATATTCAAAGCATCGGAGAGTGTAGCTTCAGCCAGGTAGACTGGCTGGCATCTTCACCCCGCACGGTTGCCAATACCCACTTTAAGGGGTGGAAATGGCAGTGTCTGTTGCAGTGGTAGTGCTCCCCTCCCTAGCCGCAAACTTGAGGAGAGGGGCAAGTAGCAGGAGGAAATTGCTTAAAATGAGCGTCCATAATGCTTTAGCAAAAGAAAAAGTCTGTGGACTCGGGAGAAAAGATAAGAAATGGGTTCGTGAGAAGGGGCAGAAAAATTTGGAGGGCATAGACGGAAGAAGGAGTAGGTGGGCCCCCCCTCGTTCTTGGCACTTTGTGAACTCGAGGGGAAAAGGGATGGCCTAAACACCCATGTCGGCGGACAAAAAGATGAGTGAGCGGCCGCGAGGAAGAGAGATGGGCCAAGCACCGTGCTGTGTGCTGAGTAGCACGTCCTAGTTGGAGGCCTGAGGCCTGTGACCAGCGGGGGAAAAAGAGAGAGAGACAAAAATAAGTGGGTTGGGGGATATTTGGGCAGTGGGACGGCCAAACACTGGACATACAAAACATTGTAAATGAAAACGCACAGTATGGCGATACGGCAATGCGCATGTTGTTGGTCGGGACGTTATAGTTAAAAGTAAAAGGTACAACCTGTCAAACAAGATGTGGTTAGAGGCATGATTCATATCGACATCCCAGTAACTGAAGAGGACCTGTTCATCGAGTAATCCCACGGAGTAGGGCAATGACGCTTGAGAGACCCATCGGTGTAGTGGTGGCGCGGTAGTTGAGCTAATAGGGTGGCGGAACGTCCGCAGGCGAGCAGCCCCTTCTAGACTGTGCAATCCTGCCAAGAGTGAGCATTCGCGCCAAAAGCGAACGGGCACCGCCCCAACTGAGCGTTCGCGCCAAAAGTCAGCTGGCCCCGCCCAACCTGAGCCTTCGTGCCAAAAGCAAGAAAGCCCGCCAAGAACTAAGGTGACCCGCCCAGAGAAGGGTGACCTGCCAAAACTAGGGTGAGCACGGGACACCCCGGGATTTACCGTCTTAGGATTCCACAACCGTAGTGTTATTAAAATAAAAAGCTCCACCATCCCTTCCTGCGCCCTCTCCCTACATCCAGGTATTCCTTTCCAAGTATAAGAGTAATTAAAAGTGATAGTGGGGGGACAAGCGGTATTTAATCCTAAAAATCAAGACGAGACTATGGAGAAAAATCCCAGACCATTAAGTGATCAATCCCAAACTGCTAAGTGTAGAGAACAACACTCACGTACTCCGACAGCAGTAAAACTGCTTTCGGCTGCTGGGCGGCTTCCCACGGTCCCTCTCCGTCACTCAGGTTGTCGGCGCCGGTCCACTGTACACCGAGACCTGGGATGAAACATTTGCTGCGACACCTCCGTTCGCCATGTCTGTTAAAAATCACTGCACTCACTCACTCACTCCCTCTCTCACTGGGCCAGCCCCACACTGGTTTTCACCCACATACATGCCAAGCCACGCATACTGTCGGTGTGTCCGTACCCTCGTCTCCGTCTGTCGCAGTCCCTCATCCCCAGTTTTAGTTACATGTTTCGAGGCATTACATCCTCGGCGGTCCGAAATCAAGTCCCCCATGTCGGATCCCCCTGATGGGTACCGCTTTAAAAACAGCGTCTTTCAAAGCCTGACCTTCGCGTGGCAGACTTCTGCTCTTAACAACCGGTCTAAGGCAGACGCATGTGCGGATAAACCCTATCCAGAAGATGAAATCTGCCCTCTGTCCCCTTAGGATGCTAGCAGCGAGTGTGTCTATCGATAGTTGTCAGAGTTAAAGTGCTTATTAAAAAGAGAAAGGATCCAATCAGTCAAGTGCGGTCAGCGCTGTATTAATTAATTTCAAAAAGCGTCCAGGCTCCGTAAGCCACGCTGTACCTTAACTCAGAAAGCTGCGTCCAGGATCCGAAATCCACGCATTAACTTAACTCAAAAACCGCGTCCAGGATCTGAAATCCACGCGTAAAACTCAACTCAAAAAACTGCGTCCAGGATCCGAAATCCACGCATTAACTTAACTCAAAAACCGCGTCCAGGATCTGAAATCCAAGCGTAAAACTCAACTCAAAAAACTGCGTCCAGGATCCGAAATCCACGCATTAACTTAACTCAAAAACTGCGTCCAGGATCCGAAATCCACGCATTAACTTAACTCAAAAACCGTGTCCAGGATCCGAAATCCACGCGTAAAACTCAACTCAAAAAACTGCGTCCAGGATCCGAAATCCACGCATTAACTTAAGGCTAGCCATGGATCAATTAGTCACTTCAGTACCGCGAAAACAGGCAGGTATTAGTGAAGAAGTGAGAAAATAGCTTACCAGTATGGACTCTGCAACGTTGCTGCCAAACTGATTTAAAGGTACTGTTTGTGTTGGTGAGGATCAGGGAGCAGACAAAGACTGACTAACTAAAAAATTTACCTACTGGAAGTCTTTGCTTTAACAGGCACTTCCTCACCTTTTAAATGTTCGGCCGAAAGTTTGTCTGCCCTCTGGTCCGCCAACGTGGCCAACTTGCGGTCGTCTCTTTCCCTTCCCACGTTCAGGCTCACCAGCTGTTTGGATGGACCCGTAGGGTCTCGTCTCCACGTGTTCTTTGGAAGGAGAGATCACACCGGCATTGAGTTTGGAGCAAAAACACCGTTTATTACAGAATCAAGACTGGCAAACTATACAACGAATTCAAGAGCATGCAATTCGTTGGAGAAGGCGTTCTGTCTTCCTCTACGGACCTGGAGCAGTTATACTTCGCGCTTCCTCGAGTTCCCGGTCAGGTTCCCCTCGTTCGGATCTCTCATTGGTCGGTTCACCTGTCTGTGAAGGGATTAGTGTCTCTATTGGCTGCCCCGAGATACCTGTCCAGCTCCTGCTGTGCTGAACAATGGGTAGACATCCTGGGTTCAGCAGTTTCCGATCTTGTAATTTAAAAGTTTATTGTTTGGAAGGGTTTCCTCATTGCTATGCGTCTAGCTGTCTGGGCGTTCACAATAGTTCTCCATAGTTGAATATACAGGTGTTATCATTTAACACAGGACCCGAATGAGTTTGACGTCAGCGGAGGCATTAGCAAGTACTTTATCAATCAAGTGTAGTATCGGTGCGATTTACACTATCCGATAGTTACCGGTTTCCTTTATTAACAATGAGATTGTAACAGGATGATCTGAAACTGACGGACATGTTCTAATCCCCAAGGAATGTGGCCTGCAGTGGCTGGGTTTACTTTACATGGCTGTGTTTTAGCTGGTACCTGACAGTGTCTGCTTTAATAATGGTGCTCCCCTCCCTAGCCCCAATGTAGGTACCCCGATAGCAGATTATCCCCAACAATACCCTTGCGTTTAGAAGACTGAGAGAGAATATGATTGAGACATGTAAGATTATTAAAGGATTGGACACTCTGGAGGCAGGAAACATGTTTCTGCTGATGGGTGAATGCCGAACCAGAGGACACAGCTTAAAAATACAGGGTAGACCATTTAGGACAGAGATGAGGAGAAACGTCTTCACCCAGAGAGTGGTGGCTGTGTGGAATGCTCTGCCCCAGAGGGCAATGGAGGCCCAGTCTCTGGATTCATTTAAGAAAGAGTTGGGTAGAGCTCTCAAGGATAGTGGAATCAAGGGTTATGGAGATAAGGCAGGAACAGGATACTGATTAAGGATGATCAGCCATGATCATATTGAATGGTGGTGCAGGCTCGAAACACAGAATGGCCTACTCCTGCACCTATTGTCTATTATCAATTATATATGCTCAATAATTACTTTATTTTCATTTTACAAGATGTCATCATGTGCCAATTCATTTTCCGCATGCCCAATATTGTCTGATAACAATAAGTGCATTCCTAATACCTTCAGACCTCACTTCTTGCAATACTTGCAGTAAACCTTCACTTCGACTGTGCTGGAACTAATGTACTGGCAAATCAAATAACTAGGACAGAGCCTAAAAAAAAATGCAAATGCAGGAATCCAAAGTAGACAAACAGGGGGCTGAGAGAGCAGAGCAAGCCAGACAGCATGAGGAGATGGAGAAATCAACGTTTCGGGTATAACTCTTATCGATCTGCAGAGAGGGCTTTAAACTAATTGTTGTTTGTGGGGATGGAGGAGGGGGTGACTTGGGAGAGGAAAGGGTTAAGACGGTTAAGGCAGCATTGCCAGGTTGCTATTTTGGTAATGAAAACCAAAAAGGGACATGAAGGGATAATACAAATATTACAAAACGCAACAAATAGGGTGAAAGGAGATGGGGGAATGGAAAAAAAGGGCAAATTTAACAGTTTTTTTTTACTTAAATAAACGTAGCATTCGAAACAAAATGAACTCTAGAGGTTATTGAATTTGATCTAATAGCTGATACAGCAACATGGTTACAAGGAGATCAATGCTTGATTCAGAATATTTAGGAACAGGCAGGAAAGAAAGGTTGGTGGACAGCTTTGTTAGTGGCATGGTATAAGTCTGATAACAAGAAATGATCTTGGATTGGATGATGTAGAATCTACGCATGTGGAGGTAAGAAATAACAAGGGGAGAAAAAGGGGAGAAAATCATAAGTAAGATTAGGGAGGGTGGTAAAAAAGGAGGGGGGTGGCATTGCTAATTAGAAATGGTATAACGGCTGCAGAAAGGAAGTTTGAGGGGGATCTGCCTTTGGAGGTAGTATGGGCTGAAGTCAGAAATAAGAAAGGTGCAGTCACCTTGTTGGGTGTTTACTATAGGCCCCCCAATAGCAGCAGAGATGTGGAGGAACAGATTGGGAAACAGATTTTGGAAAGGTGCAGAAGCCACAGGGTCGTAGTCATGGGCGACTTCAACTTCCCAAATATTGATTGGAAGCTCTTTAGATCAAGTAGATTGGATGGGGCGGTGTTTGTGCAGTGTGTCCAGGAAGCTTTTCTAACTCAGTATATAGATTGTCCAACCAGAGGGGAGGCCATATTGGATTTGGTACTCGGTAATGAGCCGGGACAAGTGATGGGCTTGTTAGTGGGTGAACATTTTGGTGATGGTGACCACAATTCTGTGACTTTCACCTTGGTCATGGAGAGAGAAAGGTGCGCACAACAGGGTAGATTTTACAATTGGGGGAAGGGAAATTACGATGCTGTAAGACAGGATTTGAGGAGCATAAGTTGGGAGCATAGGCTGTCAGGGAAGGATGTGGTGGAAATGTGGAACTTTTTCAAGGAGCAGATACGACGCGTCCTTGATACGTATGTACCTATCAGGCAGGAAAGAAATGGTCGTGTGAGGGAGCCTTGGTTGACGAGGGAGGTTGAATGTCTAGTAAAGAGGAAGAAGGAGGCTTACATAAGGTTGAGGAAACAGGGTTCAGACAGAGCAGTGGAGGGATACAGGATAGCCAGAAGGGACCTGAAGAAAGGGATTAGGAGAGCTAAGAGAGGGCATGAAAAATCCTTGGCGGATAGGATCAAGGATAACCCCAAGGCATTTTATGCGTATGTGAGAAACATGAGAATGACGAGAACGAGGGTAGGTCCGATCAAGGACAGTAGTGGGAGATTGTGTATTGAGTCGGAAGAGATAGGAGAGGTCTTGAACGAGTATCTTTCTTCAGTATTTACGAACGAGAGGGACCGTATTGTCGAAGAGGAGAGTGTGAAACGGACTGGTAAGCTAGAAGAGATACTTGTTAGGAAGGAAGATGTGTTGGACATTTTGAACAACTTGAGGATAGACAAGTCCCCTGGGCCTGACGGGATATATCCTAGGATTATGTGGGAAGCAAGAGAGGAAATTGCAGTACCGTTGGCAATGATCTTTTTGTCTTCACTGTCAACAGGGGTGGTACCAGGGGACTGGAGAGTAGCGAATGTTGTGCCCCTGTTCAAAAAAGGGAATAGGGATAACCCCAGGAATTACAGGCCAGTTAGTCTTACTTCTGTGGTAGGCAAAGTAATGGAAAGGGTACTGAGGGATAGGATTTATGAGTATCTGGAAAGACGCTGCTTGATTAGGGACAGCCAGCACGGATTTGTGAAGGGTAGGTCTTGCCTTACAAGTCTTATTGAATTCTTTGAGGAGGTGACCAAGCATGTGGATGAGGGTAGAGCAGTGGATGTAGTGCACATGGATTTTAGTAAGGCATTTGATAAGGTTCCCCATGGTAGGCTTATGCAGAAAGTCAGGAGGCATGGGATAGTGGGAAACTTGGCCAATTGGATTGAAAACTGGCTAACCGGTCGAAGTCAGAGAGTGGTGGTAGATGGTAAATATTCAGCCTGGAGCCCAGTTACAAGTGGAGTTCCGCAGGGATCAGTTCTGGGTCCTCTGCTGTTTGTAATTTTTATTAATGACTTGGATGAGGGAGTCGAAGGGTGGGTCAGTAAATTTGCAGATGATACGAAGATTGGTGGAGTTGTGGACAGTGAGGAGGGCTGTTGTCAACTGCAAAGGGACTTAGATATGATGCAGAGCTGGGCTGAGGAGTGGCAGATGGAGTTCAACCCTGCCAAGTGTGAGGTTGTCCATTTTGGAAGAACAAATAAGAATGCGGAATACAGGGTTAACGGTAGAGTTCTTAGTCAGGTGGAGGAACAGAGGGATCTTGGGGTCTGTGTACATAGATCTTTGAAAGTTGCCACTCAGGTGGATAGAGCTTGTAAGAAGGCCTATGGTGTATTAGCGTTCATTAGCAGAGGGATTGAATTCAAGAGTCGTGAAGTGATGTTGCAGCTGTACAGGACTCTGGTTAGGCCACATTTGGAGTACTGTGTGCAGTTCTGGTCGCCTCACTTTAGGAAAGATATGGAAGCTTTGGAGAGGGTGCAGAGAAGATTTACCAGGATGTTGCCCGGAATGGAGAATAGGTCGTACGAGGACAGGTTGAGAGTTCTCGGCCTTTTCTCGTTGGAACGGCGAAGGATGAGGGGTGACTTGATAGGGGTTTATAAGATGATCAGAGGAATAGATAGAGTAGACAGTCAGAAACTTTTTCCCCGGGTACAACAGAGTATTACAAGGGGACATAAATTTAAGGTGAAGGGTGGAAGGTATAGGGGAGATGTCAGGGGTGGGTTCTTTACCCAGAGAGTGGTGGGGGCATGGAATGCGCTGCCCGTGGCAGTGGTAGAGTCAGAATCATTGACGACCTTTAAGCGGCAATTGGATAGGTACATGGATGGGTGGAAATTGAAGCACATAGACTTTGGGTAATATATTTGCATGGATTGAAAAATGATTGACAAACTGGAAACAGAGAATTAGAATGAATAGGTCATTTTCCAGGATTCAGGTGGTCACTAGTGGAGTGCTGCAGGGATCAGTGCTTGGGCTTAAGCAATACATTTAAGTAAATGACTTGAATGAGGAAACCAAATGCAATAATTCTAAACTTACAAGTTTGCTATCAACCCAAAGCTAGATTCTGAGTTGTGAGTGTAGTGGTTGTAATGAGGTCAGTCAGGTGGACCTCATAGGATACAAGTTCCCCTATTGGGGCTGTTAATCTGATCCAATCAGAGAGCCCAGGCTGACAGATAAAGAGAAGTATCAGACATTCTGACACTCTAGGAGTTGGCTCTGAGGAAACTGGACCAGTGTCAAGGACTTTCCTCGTGTACATTAAAGGTGACTCGGTGATGGGATTCTGGCTTCTGAGGAGTTATTTCAGTGGCGACAAAAGTAAAACATATTCCTGAAGAAACTTGTTCACAGAAGTCATCTTTGAGTTGTGGTAAGCATTTCTGGCATCAAGCTGTTATTTGACTGGTTTGACTCATTGACCCTGCAATCAAAGACTGGGCTAAGCATGTGGAAAGAATTCCATATCTTTCCTGAGCAAATGACATTGGGGCTGATGAAAAGCAACAAGTAATTCTCCTGACAAGTTGTGGACCCACAGCTTTTTCAGTTGTTAGGAGCTTAACTTTGCCTGAGACACTAGATACTAAAACCTTTCAAGAGTTGATAGATTTAGTTAAAGAATATTATGATTCCAAGCCACCTCTAATTCTGAGATGTTATTGTTTTTACTCAGCAATTTGAGAAACCAGGGAATCCGTATCGGATTTTGACAAGGTTAAGACGACTGGCAGAAGCTTGTGACTTTGATATGACCTTTAATGAGATACTGAGAGACTAGTTGGTATGTTGGATCATTGATGCAACCATGAAAAATAACGTACTATCTGAAACCCAACTGGATTTCAAACAGGCGCTACAACTGACTTTATCTTTGGAAAATGCTGCAAGTGGAGTATGTGAGTTGCAAGGTATTCCAATAGACATCCTCGCCATTCTGACTGAGTTGGGGAACATCACTTGAGCGCAGGCAATTCAGCCCGTAGCAAAACCCCAAAACAAAGCCAAGCCTCAGCCAAATAGTTAAAATTTTCTTCAGGATCCAGGCCTGCAAGCTACGATAGTTGCTGCCAGTATGCGGATTCAAGACAGCAACACAGTCCTACCAACCTAAATTGAGAAAGCACACTCATAGACCGGTATCCAAGAGAATGCACCCTGAAAAGTTCACCTACGTCTGGTTTGGAACAGTGAAATTACTTAGCAACATCCAAATCAAAACCAATCAAAATAAATGGCTGGTTAAATGGTCATCTGGTTCTAATGGGGGTTGAAACCAACGCAACTGTTTCAGTGATCACAGAAGCAGTTTTTAACAAAGTTTACTCTGGACTCCAAATCTTAAGTTTGTGGAAGCCCATAGTTGGATTGAGAACCATACTAGGAAACCTTTCCAGATTCAAGGTACAACTTCAGCTTCAGTCTCTTATGAGGAGCACCTGGTTCAGTTACCAGTGATTGTAGTAAAAAGCTCGGGCCCAAGTTTGATGCAGCAAAATTAGTTGGAATAGATTCACTTAAATTTGGCCTAACATTTTTCAATTAGAAAATTGTTGCTTGAGTGAAGTCCTAATTAAATACCCAGAGGTCTTTCAGGAAACTCTATGGACTATCAAAGGAGTCAAGGCCACCTTGTGTATTGACCAGGAAGTAATTCCATGATTTTGCAAGGCCAACCCAGTGCCATTTGCCCTATGGGCAAAAGTAGAGTCAGAAATCAGAAGGCTGACAAGCAAAATAATCATCAAACCAGTCAAGTTTTTGGAAAGAACAGCACTGGTCGTATCAAGTTTGAAACCCAACAGGTCAGTTCACCTTTGGGGATTTCAAACAAATAGTAAACCGCTTTTGGATAAGTGGTTAAATACCCAATCCCTCGCATGGAGGATTTATGTGCAAATGTGGCAGGACAGCTGTCCTTCACGAAGCTGGACATGAGCTTTGTGTACTTGAAATTGCAGTTAAATGAGGATTCTCAGAAGTCTGCTACAATTAATATCTGTTAGGGTTTGTACCAATAAATGAGACTGCCTTTTTGGGTAATGCAAGTTAAAAATCACACAACACCAGGTTATAGTCCTACAGGTTTATTTGGAAGTACAAGTTTTCAGTGCGCTGCTCCTTCTTCAGGTAGCTAGTGGGGCAGGATCACAGGACTCAGAACCTTTAACTGTAAATTCTGTGTTCTATGATCCTGCCCACTAGCTACCTGACAAAGGACCAGTCCTGCGAAAGCTTGGACTTCCAAATAAACCTGTTGGACTTTAACCTGGTGTTGTGTCATTTTTAATTTTGTCCAGCCCAGTCCAATACTGCACCTCCACATTTTGGGGTATTGTCAGCCTGTGCAATTTTTCAGTGGATGATGGAGATCATTTTGAAAGGTCTCCCCCAGGCTGCCATTTATCTAGATAGCATGCTAATAACAGGGAAGATCAATAAGGAGTACCTAGAGAACTTGGACATGGTCCTTAAATGGTTCTCCCTGACAGGCGTACACATAAGAAGGGGAAAAATGTGTGATCTGACACTCCTCTTTTTTTTCTGACAGTTATGTTTTTTTTTTCAGAGTGAACAGTACCTCTGACCCCGTATTTATTTTTTTCTAACAGAAGCCCTGTTTTTTTTGTTTTACCCCCACGCTACTGCCTAACTGCGGTATTGCTTATTTTTTCCCCAGCACCCATGCTGTGTGTGTGCAGGTGTGAGACACAGTGAAAGACACAAGGTGCACGAATCTTTATTCAAATTTCCACCACCAGGAAGAAAAGAAGGGGAGTACAGTGACAGTTCATTTGGCTGATATGGGAGATTGGACTGATTAAAAGAAAGAAAGAGGACCTGATTGAAAAATGTAAAGTGCTAATGGAGCTATATATACTAGGTGCATGGGGGTCAGTTCTAGAATATGGAGTTCTAGTCATTTAGGTTTGAGATGAGGAAATATTTTTTCACTCAGCGGATATTCATCTTGTTGAATATGATTAGATTAGATTACTTACAGTGTGGAAACAGGCCCTTCGGGCCAACAAGTCCACACCAACCCGCTGAAGCGCAACCCACCCAAACCCCTACATTTACCCCTTACCTAACACTACATTGTGGCCAATTTACCTGACCTGCGCATCTTTGGACTGTGGGAGGAAACCGGAGCACCCGGAGGAAACCCGCGCAGACACGGGGAGAACGTGCAAACTCCACACAGTCAGTCGCCTGAGGCGGGAATTGAACACGGGTCTCTGGCGCTGTGAGGCAGCAGTGCTAACCACTGTGCCACCGTGCCGCCCACTATGCTACTACGGAAGACTGTGGAGAACAGATCACTGAGTAAATTCAAGAAAGAAATTAATAATCTTTTCGATAGTAAAGGCATCAATGTTTTCAGAGAGAAACTGGGAATATGGCATTTGGAGGATCAACCCTGATCATAGAGTGGACTCAAATGGCTGAGTGGCCTAATCCTACTTCTAGTTTCTATGTCTTTATGAGGAAGAAATCTTGAAGTGTGTTTGGGAAAGTGTGCTAGAGCAATATTCAAGGTTGAATTAGATAGTAAGAAAAGACTTAAAAGTAGAGTTACAAATTATCAACTCAGCAATATTTTCACTGAATAATGGGACAGACTTGATGGACTGAATAGCCTACATCTGCTGTTATGCTTTGTTCTATTTCTCAAATAGGTTGTGTAGTAAAGGATAACAATTGTGGATTTCCTGGCCCCTAAGCTTCATATAAACTGCAAACCAGCACACAAAGTCAAATGAAGTGTACTAGATATGAAAACAAAGAAGAAAAATTCTGGTTTCTTATGCATGACTGAAGGGCAAAGTAAGTGGTGAACCCGGATAAGGAAGCATTTTTTTCAAGACACAATAGGATTGGCTGGCATGTTTACCTCCTCCATCTGCTACAAGTCATTGTGTTTTCCAGAATCACATTATTTTTCTTTCACCAAAATGCAAGTGTCCAAATACAAATGTTTTCAATTCTGTGGGCTTACTGATATGATAATAAAACAGACCCCAGGAAAATCAACATTTTAAAAGCAAGGTGGATGATCTTCTGCACCCCTACACCTCCATTCAAATTTATGCCTGCTTGAATAATTTAGGTTGATAGTTTTTTGACCAGTTCTGTACTGTAGATGGAGTAGTTGTTCTCTTTATGGCTCATGCCTGAGAATACATCCCATTTTAAAAATTCTGCTACTTAATAATGCAATAAGCCAAAATGTGCTGAAATTTGTCAGTGCTTAATAATGCATTGGCTAGTATACATTAAATCCTTGTTAGTTGTGTTACAAGGGCAAAAAAATTTAGTGTTTATATTTTAAAAACCTTCATATGAGACAGGTATTGATCAAGAAATCTTCTTAATTTATGTCTAATAAGAAGCCTTGTTCTAAAAAAGAGATCGATTTGATCAGAGTAGATTCACTAATCATCTGCCCTCACTGCAATCATTCCTTCCTGACAATCCCATCACCAATAACAAATTGGACAGTGGAAAGAAGGGGACACTACTAAAATAGCTAATTTACATTTGGCTTTTGCAGTACACTGGAAACATTAGTAAATAATGAATGTCACCTGGACACATTTGTGCTTGATTTTTCTCTACAATATTATTGTTCTTTCTGCATCACTGAGTATGTATGAAGTAATTATGATACCCAATGTATTTTCATGTATTCACACTGGAGGTTCTGGGCATTGATCTTTCAACTTATATAATAGATCTTGGTGTCTTTTTTCCATAATTGAAAAAAACATTCAGGGGATTAAAGTAAATAAAATCATTAAAGTTGGTATATTCAGATACTTGTACATTTATTATCACTGTCAAATATATTCTGGAAGTTCGTATAAACTGAATAACTGATGCAGAAGCACAGAAATATTTTGGAAATTGGTTAAACACATGTTCTACTCTCCAATTCTTTAGTGTTTCTGAATTTTGAAAATTCAGGGATGGTCCTTCTGCTACCTCAGCATCAATCTGATGAATCAGCACGCCGCCATGTTGAATACCAATTGAAAGATGCAGTGAGGATGGCAAAGGCAAAGAATGTGGATGGTAGACTTCAACATCTACCAAGAGTGACTCAGTAGCACTACCAACCTCCTACCAAGTCCTAAAGGACATATCTGCTAAACTGTATCTGCAGCAAGTGTTGAGGAAGCAACAAGAACAAAACTCTACTTGACCTCATTCCACCAATCTACCTGATACAAATGGATCTATCCCTGGCTATTGGAAGGACTGACCACTGTGCAGTCCTGTCTTCACATTGTCAGTATCATCCAACATGTTCTGTGGCAATACCACCTTGATAAATAGGATTGGTTCAAACTTCCTAGCAGCTCAAACCTGGACACCGAGCAGTAGTCCCAGCAGAATTATGTTTGACCACAATTTTTAATCTCATGAACCAGTATATCCCCACTCTATATTGCCATCGAGCCATGAGACCAACCCTGGTTCAATGATGAGTGCAGAAGACATGCCAGGAGAAGCACGATTCATACCTAAAAGAAAGATGTTAATTCAGTGAAACAGTAAACAACTTGTATGCCAAACAGCTTGCTATTGATAAAATTAAGCAAATCCATACTAATGAATCAGATCTAAATGCAGCTGTTCTTTCCCTTCAAGTTGTGAATGGTGGTGGAGAATTAAATAACTCAGTGGAAGAATAGCCTTTGCAAATGTCCCATTTAAGTAATCCTGGCCAATAAAATGTTTTAATGTTTTAGCCTTCGTTTTCCTGATATCAAAGTGGCTTCAATTGGAGTTTTGTGAGCCACAGGTCAAATTCTGTTACACATGGACTACTGCCAAAACCTTCTGAAGGTATTTGAAGTGGTTTTTATTTCCTCATTAATGCTTTGTCCCTGAAGCAATAGAACTCAAGTCTTGTTTCTGATTCAGTTTCTGAGTAGGTTGGCTGATGCAACTCCCTTAGTTATGGACATCCCTATTGTTTGGTACCATTAAAGAATATTGGCCAATCATGTCAAATTCATATACTCTAGCTATATCCTTTTTATTTAAATTTTCAAAAATTATGTAATTTCCAAATAATCTCCATTTTTCACAGATTCTTCCTCTTTCCATCTAATTATATGAATATTCAAGCAAATGAACAAGGAACAGTAGTATACCATTCCGCCCCTGGAGCCTGTCTGCTATTGTATGAAATCATGGCTGATCTGATTGTAACCTTGCATTAACATTTCTGTCCACCCTGAAACCTTTCACCTTTCTCTTAATAAGAATCTATCCACCAATGCCTTAATAATGTTCAAAAACTCTGGCGCTCTCTTCCTTAAAATGTAATAGGAGCAAAGTCTAATGAATCACAATGAGAAAGAAAAATAGCCTCACATCTGTTGTAAATGGGTGGCCTCTGATTTTCAAACAATGACTTATCCATAATAGAAAAAGGCGCTTCACATAAACAATGTTTATTTACCTGTAGCAACAAAAAATATACTTATCTATATCTATTCTTCGCTTCCTGTTAGCCAGCCAATCTTTAAATGCTAATATGTTATCCCCTACACCATCAGCTTTTATTTTCCACAATAGCTTATGATGTTTGACCAGAGTTTTGGAATTCTTTGAGGAAGTAACACAAGCTATAGATTGGGAAAATTAGTAAATCTACTGTACTTAGATTTCCAGAAGGCATTTGATGAGGTGTCTCATGAAAGGTTTTTGCAAAAAATATAAGTTCATGGTGTAGAGGATAGCGTCTTTGCATCAATAGAAGAATGATTGTGAACAGGAAACAGAATATGTGAGCCTTTTTCGGATTTTAAGATGTAACAACAGGTGTCCTATACAATTACTGGCTTGTTGGGACCCCAACTGTTCACAATTTTTAAAAAATAATTTAAATGAGGGGATGGAAGCTATAATTGTCAAATTTGCTAATGATACAACGACACAAATGAAAGTAATAACACAAGAAATAGAAGCAGAAGTATGCATGCCTTGCCATTCAACAGGATCGTAGTCTAAAAGTATGGCGCTGGAAAAGCAGGTCAGGCAAGGTCTGAAGAAAAGGAGAGTCGACATTTTGGGCATAAGCCCTTTATGAGGCATGTGGCGGGGGAAGGGGGCTGTACACTTCTAACAAGACTTCACCATTTTTAAACTCCAACCTCTGAGCATTAAAGCACAAAATGTCTTTTTCCTTCTTAATTACTTCCTGTACCTGCAGGCCGATTCTTGTATTTTGTGCACAGGAACACCCAGATTCCTCTGTGTTGTACTTTTTTGGGTCTATCTCCTTTTAAATAATAGCCTGCCTTTTGCTTCTTCCTACCAAAATGAATGATGTCACTTTTTCATACATTAAACTCCAGTTGCCAATTTTTTTTTGTCCACTATCTATACCTATCTATAATCCTGTCGTAGATTCCTTATGCCCTCATCGCATTATGTCCTCAACACAACATGGCCTCAAACATGAGGCACTCCTGGGCTACCTCAGCACCATCTTCAACTTCCTTCTCAAAGCAGACCTCTCACTCCTCCGTCACTAATCTCTGAAGATGTCCCGTCCTGTTAAGTGAGGTTGTGGCAGGCAATGTAAATCACCATGATGCGGGAGACTCTGGGGTACATTATATTGCACTGTCTGACTTGTTAATCTATATGAACCTCATCTTTAGGATGTCAATGGACTTTTACAATCGCCCTTATGGAAACATGTGCTGCATTGTAACTCACCTTGGCATCATTCTGTGGATTCCTGACAGCTGTCATCATGCAAGTTTTGAAGGGTTAACCATCTCTGAATGTGAAGGGGAACTAAAATTGCAAGGACCTATGACTGTTCTAGAATCCAAGAATGTACAGCTCCCTGGACAATGTGTGCTGAAGTGCTTTATGTGGCTGAAGTGGCTCCAGATATCTGTAGATTCATGGATTGAAAGCCTTTCCAATGAATGTTGCTGGTTGCTGATAGATTGGGTGCCCAGATGTACCTGTGGAAATCCTGCAGTGATAGCAAAGCCAACTGCTCTGGCTAGATTCCCTGCATTCCAGGGGAATTTAATACATTTTGGCATCTTTAGCAAAGACAGCATTAGTAATCTTCTGGAATAGGATTGCCTTCATATCCATGAGGAAGCAGGTGCTCAACTAACAGCTTGCAGATTCAGGAGACAACTTCCTGTGATATCGTGAAGTGTCTTCAACAGTACCAGTTTGTCACTTCCAGTTGGCTGCATAAAGTCTGAAAAACTTGATTTTAATCATTTCATGCACTTCACCAGATAGAGTTCCAGACATGAGTAGGTCTCATTATGGGCAATACACTGGGAAAAGTCTCACAACCTCAGGCTATTCTAAACTTCATTGCAGTTTCTTTTATTCATTCATAGAATATGTACATGCTGCTATTGAGACAGCATTTATTCCAATTCTTTTTTAACCCTGAACCTAGAGACTTGCTCGGCCATCTCAGTGGGAAGTTAAGAGTTAATCACATTCCTGCATCTGGAATCATATGTAGGCCAAAATAGGTTTGGGTGACAGGTTTCTTCCCCCAAAGGCATTCATGAACCAGATGGGTTTTATGACAATTGTCATATGTTGACCATTAGACTAGCTTTTGCAGTTCCATGAGATTTGGCATAGCCACTGTCTGTCTAATACTTCTGCTGTTCCTTGTTCTTTAACTATCAACATCCCTTTACTAAGTGTGCTAAAGCCTCCACTTCAGTTTTAAACACTGCTTTCCCATGTGTGTTAAAATGTGCACTTCAGCATGAAGCTGTCCCCTGTGTCCCCTATGCCAAATCCTCTCGGAGACAGCTTGCTTTACACCATTGCTACACATTGATTGCACTTATAAGAGTGACAGCACAAGTGAATGAAGGCATCATTTGTAGCCATTTTGCTATAAAGACGAAGCACCAGCTGTTCATCTACTGAAGTGGAAGAAGGGAGTCTGTCACCAGGTAGATGTGTGCATTTTGCTGTGAAGTACCTGAAGCTTCAGGTTTCTCAACTGAGTAGAAATTAACTGGGAAGACAACGTTAATTGTAGCAATTGTGGTTTTACTGAGATGCAATACATACAGGTAAAGCTTCTCAACGCCAATAGCAAAATTCTTTTCCTGTCTTCTGATGGGAGAACTTAATCCCTGAAGTTTAACTGAACAACAGGAAGTATATTTGTGTTTCTTGTCTGATTAAGTTCACCTACCCCGATTCTGCTGGACATCTCTGGGACTGGAAAATGCTGCCCTGTTTCAGTTTACCATTGTCCAAATCAAAATAGTCCAGCATCTTAATACCTTGAACCATGCGAAAGACCAATATTAAATGCAGTGTACCAGATGTGGGCAATCCAAGGCCTTGTACAAAGAAAGGAAATGCAGAGCTTGTATCAATACTGAGGTTTTTACTGAGAAAAGTAGATGGAAATTGTGTGTAAATTACAAATACAAGCATTGTTTCAAGCTCTTTAAGTAGCGCTGATGGAAGGCAAGTATTATTGCATAGTATTATTCTTTGTTGACACATATGAGCCATTGTAGAGCCCTGTAGCACAATGATAGTTTTGCAACTTCTGGAGCAGGAAGCCTGCTCAAGTCCTACTTGCCACAGAGGTGTGCCATAACATGTCCAAACAGGTTGCTTTAAGGAAAAAGGAATTCCATTGATATACCAACATCAATTACTACATATCTTTGGTTTTGATTTTTTAGCAGATATTTATGTATGGGTGTACTGAAGTTGAACGTACTCCGGTCATAAAACAAGTTCTGTAGAAAATATCCTAGTTTTTACTCAGATAACAGAGTGTAAATTAAGGAGCTTGTCATTAAAGCATGGGACAAAATTTTCTGCCCCCCTGAGCAGCATGGGCAATGGGAGAAGGTTAGGAAAATACAGCAAAAATGAGAAATCAGAATCTTAGTGTCAAGAAAAAGAAATCCAATTTTTCCTTCAAGTCTGGGATCAGAATCTTGCTAATGCGCAGCATTTACCTTGTTTTCATGAATTTGCATCTCATTATTAACCAAATTCATCTAATTTCTCTGCAGTTCCCAATTCTCCTTCTTTCCCCAAGAAACTAGAAGGTGCCACTTCCTGTCTTGAAAGTCACAGAAGTTACCTGGTGACACCAAATCGCTGGTTCCTCTTCTGGCCCTTCAGACAACTCTGTCTTCACCACACCATTTCTGCATGCTTCATGGATACTGTTCTCATCCACTCTTGATTCATACAAGTGGGCATCAGCAAAACCATGAGCCTCAACTCATCATCATGCCAACTCACACAGCACTCTATCCCTTCAGAACTTCAATTTGGAGTTCAGGACTTACATGCTTCTGCCAAGTCACACTGCACAAAGGAGCATAGAAAACATCTCACATATTTACACAGGATGCATCTTGTGTCTGTTAGATTACTTCTTCAATGCTCACTCATGTTATGCTTACTTAGAGGCTTTCAGTTTGGTTTGCAGTGTCTGACTAGTGATGTGTTTCAGCATTTAAGCTCTTACAAGCTTCTAGCTTCTGACCTTTTCACACAGTTGCTTGCCACGCTTCAGAGGACAAGGGGGTAGACTGGGTTCTGTACGGAAATGTGCTATATCAAAGTCATACCCAGAATATGTTCCAACAGCTTATATAGCAAACACATTTTATTTGCTTCAACCAAATGGCTGTCTGAAAATCAATGAGACAAGTGCTTAGTACAGTAAAGGGGGACTATGATCAGTCAGATGGTCAATCAAAGAGCGTCTGATTCTAGTCCAAAGGTTTGATCACAGTCACTCTAGCACTTGGTCCAACCCAGAGTATAGGGATCTAGGTCCTTGCAATCTGGTAATTGGGCCACAGTTAGTCCTGCAGGTCCAATACAGCTCATCCAGGGATTTCAGGTGCACCAGTCAGGCTGCTGCAGAGATGTTAGTTGGGCTGTCTTAAAGAGTTAGTCCAGCTATTGGGCTATGGTCCTCATGGGGGTTTGGCTATTAATAATCAAGGGATTTATCAAGGGCCATCTGTTGAACCTTAAGAGAGTGAGAAGTTCTAGTCTGGTTTTGGTATTCATTGTACTGGGGTGTGAGATCAGTTGGGGATATTAACAGTTATATAAAGGAGTTGAATAGAAATGGGGTTGGGGAAAGTGGAAATCTTATTGGGGACACAGACACAGCAACACAATTCAACACGTGAAGGATAGTAGATTCGTGATGCTTTTCAGACAGGGCCTGCAAGTCACTCACAAGGATACAAAGTTGAAACCTTGCCATATTCAATCAAAAGTCAGTGGTGCAATAACAAAACAAAAGGCTATCATCCCATGCAGAAGGAGCATGTTAATGTTTTTTCTCTTATGAATGGAGTATAATTCTTTGAATCTGAGGCACATCTAGCAGGCAATTACATTAATCACATGTCTGATGATTCAGCAATGCCATCTGGCATCAAACTACAATTCACTTGCAAGTCATTCTTTTTTACAACAATGAACATAAAAGTTCTGGCCTCATGCATTATGACTATTGCACAACTTTCAGTAAATTACCTCTTTGTCATGTCAGATAAGCAATTTTAATCAAACAATAAACGTTTCACATGGGTTTGACATTTCTGAATCACATACCTGATTCGAGAAGACAATGTTCCAGAACTGCCATGTTCATACTGAACTGTTGGTGATATTTAAGGGTGACATTTTTTGGAAGGCTGCTGTCACAATGGATTAATTCCAGTATTCCATTACTCCAGTGCAGCATGAACATTTTGGTTGTGCACCATATATCTGGATAAGCTTACATTCCTTAGAACTCCGAACAGGGCATTGCCTCCTTGTAAAGCCCTCATAGCTGAATGAGAGCATAACATGGGATTTCATTGTGATAGATTTGAGAGCTCAGGAGTACTATATAAATATTGTTCTCTTCTCAATATGACACACAGAGTTTTGGCTCATGCATCTGGGATGGACATCACAGTTGTTAGATCCCTGTGGCCTTGTTGCATAGGCAAAGACATCATCAAAGGAGAAAACAACTACAACTTTGTCAGCAGGAAGAGCAATGGCTGCCACACAGTCTTCAAGGGTAGAAACTGAAAAGAAGATTCCACGAGGATGCAAGACCTGGCATTTCCAGGCTTTGCTGTTATTTTTTATAACTATGGAAAATACACTTGAAGAGCAGACTAAGGATGTATTGAGTCATCATCATTGAACTGAGTCATTTCCCGGTGGAGCACTTTCACCCGAAGGAAATAAGTGATGATCCCACTCTGATGACTATCAAAGTTACAGCTACCATAGTAGTACCTTTAATTTTTATACCAGTAGCTTGTTTCAAGGAGTATGACATCTGGGATGTCATTAATGCCATTAACTCCAGATTATACTGTTTATGTCCTTCCCTTTGGATAAAGAGATTCAATGAGATTCTCCACCATCACTGATTCTCTTTCAGTGCAGTGCACCACAGACTGCCTCCATTTTTCTTTGAGAGCAACCTATCACCAACTTGCAGAGTTTGTCAACAGGAAAAGCTTCCCATCCATCAATGTTCAACTTATCTGTAACTATCAGTGCCAGATTTTAGAGGTGCCAGATATCTTGGGAGCTGCCACGATGCGTACAAACTAGAAAACTCATAGGTTCCTGCCTCCTTTCATGGCCCTCAGGCCATACAGGGAGAACTACTTGAAGACAACAGTTACCTTTCCAAATGTGGTTCATGACAACTTTACAAAACCCTCAGAAGATGCTAGAACAAAAATACAATGCTGCCCAAGAGGTCCACAGTGGAACAGATCATAGGCTTCATTAGGCTGAGGCCTAGACTGCTACATTTTCTGTACAGCCCAGAAAAAATGTACTGCATCATTTGGGCTAGCTGTGCCCTTCACAACTGCTGCCAGCAAAGGAAGATTTACTGGATGATGTGGAAATAAGAGATCAACAGCAATTTTCTAAAAATGAAGCTAAAATTGATGATCAGATCATTGACACAATGGGACATCCAAGAGTGCATGTTAGAGCAAAATGCCATTAAAAACAAAAAGCCAGAGAGAACCAAAGTGAATCCTGCCTTCAGGATGAATGGTTTGGGTTTAGACTTTGTTTCATTGCGCAACTTTCTGTTGGTCAAATAGCCAGCAGGCTCTGGTAAGTCCAAAGTACATGTGGTCCCGGTTGTTGTGCAGTCCTCAAATTTTTCTGTTGCTGAATAAATGTTTGTTTATCCAAATGATTGTACGTTTTGTTTCTACGAGTGATCCCAAGTTAAAGTATTTACCGTTTATAGGTTCTGCTCATTGTTAGAGAACCAGCAGCAGTTAGTAAGATAAGCACTAACACTACATTGTATTAAAGTTAGGTAGCTTTTTTGATTCAGTTGACTTAACATCTTCATGTGGCATGCATAAGACCATAAGACATAGAATCAGAATTAGGTCATTTGCCTTATTCAATCCACTCCACCCTTGGCTGATATTTTTCTTAACCTCATTCTCCTACCTTCTCCTTTTGATCCCCATACTAATCAAGAACTTATCTATTATCTCTGTCTTAATTGCTGTCAATGACTTGGTCTCCACAGCCTTCCACAGCAAGGAGTTTCACAGATGCAGCACTCTCTGGCTGAGGAAACTCCTCTTCATCTCAGTTCTAAAGGGTTGTCCTTTCACTCTGATGTTGTTTCCTCTGGTCCTAGTCTCTCCTACTAGTAGAAACATCTTCTCTATGTCCATTCTATCCGGGACTCTCAGTTTTCTGTAAGTTTAAATGAGATCCAACCTCATCCTTCTAATCTCCATCGAGTACAGACCCAGGGTCCTCAACCACTTCTCATATGACAAGTCCTTCATTATCGAGATCATTCTTGTAAGCCTCCTTTGAAACCCCTCCATTGCTAGCATATGGGTTATATGGTGGGGGATCCATATAATACACTCACCACTGCCCCCTGACTCTCTTGAAGTTCTGATTTGCTACTGAGATCTTCTGCTGACAAAACTGATGCAAAGTACCTATTCAGATCCCCCACTATTTTTTGATTCCCAGTACTACTTTTCTAGCCTCATTTTTATGCAATCCAATATCCACTCTTGCCTCTCCCTTACCTTTTATATATCTAAGAAAAACTCAGCTTACCATCATATTTCACCTTCTCCCTCCTCATTGCTTTTTTAGTTATCCTCTGCTGGTTTTTAAATACATCCCAATCCTCTGGCATCCCACTAATCTTCACTGCATTGTAAGCTTTTTCTTTTGCTTTTATGGTGTCCCTGACTTCTCTTAGGCGAAGGTGAGGACTGCAGATGCTGAAGACTAGAGTTGAGAGTGTGGTGCTGGAAAAGCACAGCAGGTCAAGCAGCATCCGAGGAGCAGGAGAGTCGACATTTCGAGCAAAAGCCCTTTATCAGGACTCTCTGACTTCTCTTGTCAGCCATGGCTGCCTTGTTCTCCTCTTCATATGTTTCATTTTTCATGGGATGAATTTCTGTTGTGCCTCCTAAATTACCCCCAGAAACTACTGCCATTGCTGCACCACTATCTTCTTTGCTAGACTCCCTTCTAGTTAACACTTCACAGTTCCTCCCTCATGTCTTTGTGGTTACCTTTACTCAAATGTAATACTGATTCCAGCATCTTCTTCTCAAACTGCAGGGTGAATTCTATAATATTGTGGTCACCAGGGGGTTCCTTCACCTTAAGGACCCTAATCAAATCTGCCACATCACCAAATCAAAATTGCTGGTGAAATCTCTCACGATGGGCAATGCGGAGCAAATCTAAGGCATCTCTTTTTCATCATTTTCTCATCAGTTAGTCTTCAACCTTCTGGCAGACTGCTGAATTGCCCTGAAATGTTTAAGCATCCTGGAAGACAATGTTTAACCTGAGAGAGGTAGTACTTTGTACAGTTTCTCTCTGCAGACTATGAGACATGTGAACTGCCCATTGTACTTGAATGGTCATGATCTGCCTTAAAAAGTTGATAGAATGAAGTTTTGCCTCAAGAGACAGAATCAAAGAAGTTTTGCAAGAGACAGAATCATAAAATTTACAGTACAGAAGGAGGCCATTTGACCCATAATGTATGTACCAGCTCATAAATGAGCTACCCAGCTTTTCCCATTCTCCAACCTTATGTTAACAAACCTCAAAATTCATCACTTTCAAATATACACCCTACTCTCTTTTGAAACTTCCTCCACCCCTCTCACAGGCAATGCATTCCAAATTCTAATAACTCTCCGAGTAAAGAGGTTTCTCCTCATTTCATTCCTTATTCTCTTGCTGACAGTCTTGAAATGACAATGGGTGGTACAGTGGTTGGCACTGCTGCTTCATAATGCCAGGGACTTGGTTTGAATTCCACCTCGGGTGACTGTTTGTGTGGAGGTATACATTTTCTCTGTGTCTGTATGGGTTTTCTCCAGGTGCTCCGGTTTCCTCCCTTGGGAAAAGATGTTACAGTTTAGGTGGATTAGCCATGCTAAATTGCCCACAGTACCCAGGGATGTGCAGGCTAGGTGAATTGGCCATGGGAAATGCAGGGTTACAGGGATTGGATGGGGTGAGTCTGGGTGGAATTCTCTTCAGAAGGTCAGTGTGGAGTCAATGGGCTGAATGGCCTGCTTCTGCAGTGTAAAGATTTTATGATTCTATGGCAATCATGACTCCTAGTTACTGACATACCAACTAGTGGACAAACGTATCTTTCTTTACCCTGTCAAAATTGTTCATAATTTTCAGTGCCTCAATACAGTCTCCTCTTAATCTTCTCTGCTCCAAGGAAAATAAGCTCAATTTCTCTAATCTTTCTATGTCTCTAAACTCCCTCATTTCTGGTATCAACTAGTAATTTTCCTTTGCACTCTCTCCAGAGCTTAAACATCCTTCCTTAGATAAGGTGCTCAGAACTGAACTCCAAATATCATCTGACCAATGATGTATAGAGGTGTAGCATCACTTCCTCGTTTTTATAGACAGCGCTAATATTTATAAATAAAGGGATTCAATAAGCCTTCTTAACAACTGTTTCAACATTCTCTGGCCACCTTCAGAGAATTATGCGCGTGAACCCCAAGGTCCACCTGCTCCTGTACTCTCCTCCAAATTGTACCATTGAGCCTGTGTTGTTTCTCCATGTTTCTTCTACCAATTACCTCACATTTCTCTGCATTAAAATTCATCTGCAGGTGTCAGTGTATTTGTCCAAATTGCCAATGCCCCTCTGAAGTTACTCAGCATCATCCTCACAATTCACTATTCTCCCTAGTTTAGAATCATCTCCAAATTTAGAGATTTCACCCTTAATACCTATCTCCAAATCATTTATATAAATCAGAAAAAAGCAAGGGTTCCAACACTGATCCTGGGGAACACCACTTTCAACTTGTTTCAAGTGTGAGAAATGCCAAACTATACACACATTCTGTTTCCTATCTTCAACCAATTAATAATCCATGCAGTCAATGACCCATCAATCCCAGACATTTCTAACTTGCAAATCAACCTGGCATGTGGCAAAATATCAAAGGCTTTCTGAAAGTCTAAATATAAATATGTAATCTTCCAGGAACCTCCTCCCCACCCCCGCCACCACACACACACACACACACACACACACACACACACACACTCCCCCAACTCCTCCCTGGTCTCATTTTATGTTGACAGAAAAATGTTTGTCAATGCCTCCATAGTCTGTTTCTTTACCTCTTTCAGCAATCCTAGGATGCATCCTATTTGGGCCTGGCAACTTCTCTACCTGGTGTGCTGCCAGCCTTTTTAGCACCACTTCTTTAACTATCATTATACTGCTCAATTAATCAATGCTTATGTTTTCAAATGGACCATTGTCAACATTTTCTAACCTGGTGAAGACAAAGCGAAGTACACATTTAATACCTTTGCCATCCCTTTTGCTTCAGTGAGCAGGTTACCCTGCTTGTTCCTTCTGGACCCCAATCTACCCTTCAATCTTTTACAATAATATGGACACTGACATTTTGTACAATAATATGTTTGAAGAACATTTTATCATTTGTTTTAGTGCAGCTTGCCATCTTTTCCTCATGTTTCCTCTTAGCCTTCCTTATTGCAACCTTAGCCTCTCTTCTACATTTGAGATATTCTTAGATTAGATTAGATTTCATTACATTACTTACAGTGTGGAAACAGGCCTTTTGGCACAACAAGTCCACACCGACCTGCCAAAGCGCAACCCCCCGCAGGCCCATTCCCCTACATTTACCCCTTCACCTAACACTACGGGCAATTTAGCTCGGCCAATTCACCTGACTTGCACATTTTTTTTGGATTGTGGGAGAAAACTGGAGCACCCAGAGGAAACCCACACAGACACGGGGAGAATGTGCAAACTCCACACAGAGAGTCACCTGAGGTGGGAATTGTACCCGAGTCTCTGACGGTGTAAGGCAGCAGTGCTAATCACTGTGCCACCGTGCCGCCCATATTCTTCCTGATTTCTATTGCTATTGGTATTCTGATATGCGTTACATTCCTCCTTTTCCTTCCTTATTTTTTCGTCAATAGATTTTGTTATTCCAGGATATTTTAGGTTTGGTTACTCCCTTATTTATTTCTCATGGGTATGTACCTAGCTTACACCCTATTCATCTCTCTTTTGAAAGTCTCACATTTTTCATCCACTGTTTCATCCACCAAAATGTGTTTCAATCAACCTGGTCAAGTTCAACTTTTAGACCCCTAAAATTTGTGCTTTTCAGTGTGGAATCTTAATTATTGACTGAATTTTATCCTTTTCCAATTTAATATTGAAACTTATTATATTATGATCACTATTTCCAAAATGTTCCTGTACTCTGACATTATCCATTTGACCTGCCTTAATTCTTAGGACCAGATCCAACATAGCTCTCTCCCTGGTAGAACTAGAAATGTGCTGTTCCAAAACGTTCTCCTGCACATATTGTAGGAATATATGCCCTTCTGTGCTATATACTCTATCTTTTTCCCAGTCTACCCTTAGGGTGATTTAAATTACCAATTATCATAATTCTACTTATCTGCAGACTTGCATGTTCATGTTACAAATGCTCTCTTCTACTTCACCCCTACTATTTAGAGGTCTGCAATAAATACCCAACAAATTCACCGCTCCCTTCCTGTTTCTTACCTCCAACCATTTAAATTCAAATTCAAAAACTGTACCTCATTCAAGGACAATGATACAATCTTTGACCAAGACTTCTATACTTTCTCCCTTTTTACTCAACCTATTTCAACTAAAAGCTTTATAACTCAGGATGTTAAGTATCCAGTCCTGTTCTGGCTTGAGCCACGTTTCTGTCAATGCTACAATGCCATATCCCCCTACAGCAATTTCTGCTTCCAATGCCCCAGTTTTGTTCAGTATACTCTGTGCTCTTACATACAAAGAATATAACCTTGTCTTATCTCTTTCTTGCCCGTTTGACAGCGGATTCTCCATGATCTCCTCCTCTGTAATGGTGAGCAAGCTGGCATCTCCCAGAATCTTCCTCAGTTGCTTCTAACCACTGTCCACTATTGAATCATCACTGAATCTATACTTTCACATTACATGGTGGGTGTAAGTAAGGCAGGCCTTATCATAATTCCTGTAGACAGCATTTAACCTCAGTTTTATTCAATTAAAGAGTAGTGTATTAACTGCTGTCATCACGTTCATGGTTCAAGGTAAGGTCTGAGGGTACCTGCAGTCAAGAAGTTGATTGCCTGAGAGTGCTAGCAATACTTGGCCATTACAACATCTTTCATCGTTGGGATGTCTGAAGTTGCTACCCATCTCACAAATGGATATGGACTTCACTAGGTCCAGCAGCAACAAAGACATTAAAGGAGGCTTTTTAAGTTTGCAAATCATATATGTTTACATATTACAGTGATCTTTCTCTCATTCCAATGGTGTAACTTTTTTCCTTCCCTTCCCTCCCACTATGTGTAACTGTAGTCCTGACACCAACAACTGGTTAGGAAGTGCTTGTTCTGTAGTTGGTTCCGTTGGCCTGGAAGATTTGCCTGGTCATACTTGAGAATGCATGAGCCTAGAGGGCTTAAGCCTACTGAGAGTATCCTGTCAAGATGCAGGACTACCCTTCTCATCTTGGACCTCTGCAGAATTTGACATTGCAGTAAGGTGCAAACTGAAATGAGGTCACTGTGCCTTAACGCCTTACCCTTAAATGCTGAGCATCCATGGCGAGAGCAATGGAGTGTCCTTATCTGGCAGACAATAAATGTGCTTGACTGGCTATCCACTGCAGAAGCCAGCATGTCAAGGAGGCAGCCAGATGGATGCATGCCAAAGTCAATGTAGCACTGATAACTTTGAGGACCTACTATCTTTCGATCCAGTTTACCAACCATCTCTGACAAATATGCCTACCATTCTTGTGCTTGTTTATACATTTTGATGAAATTCTTTATGGTTGAGACTATGGAATCATCTTTTGCATGAGGCTGAGCAGATGCCTGGCCTCCAGCAGTCCTCTGATTGCCACAAATGTGTAACATTACTTTCTCAACCTACTGTGAAATTGCATCAGTGATCCAGATCATTCACAAGATTGTGGTCCTGAATCTAGTCAATATAGAGTAGCTTCCTCCTCAGAAGGGAAGGTGGGAATGTGGGTCTCCGTGCTGGCCTCTTCTTTATGAAAGGGAGCAAATTAGGTTTGCAAAAGAGATAATAGCATGTGCAGATTACAAATGAACTAGCATTGACAATAATGAGAAAGCAGTATAGTAGAGCACACTGATGATTGCCCACGGAAATCTATTTGTCCTCCCAAAAACATTGTACCATTCTCCAGGCAAATCCAACTTTCCCCTCATATGGTATTAGGAAACTTATAACAAACTAATGGGAGTTAAGGCAGCCAAGTTGCCCGGTCCTGTTAGCCAGCAGCCAAGTTTTTTAAAGGAGGTTCTGAAGGAGTTGGGAGGTCATGTTGTGGCTGTACAGGACATTGGTTAGGCCACTGCTGGAATATTGCATGCAATTCTGGTCTCCTTCCTATCGGAAAGATGTCATGAAACTTGAAAGGGTTCAGAAAAGATTTACAAGGATGTTGCCAGGGTTGGAGGATTTAAGCTATAGGGAGAGGTTGAATAGGCTAGGGTTGTTTTCCCTGGAGCATCAGAGGCTGAGGGGTGACCTTATAGAGGTTTATAAAATCATGAAGGGCATGGATAGGATAAATAGACAAAGTCTTTTCCCTGGGTTGATGGAGTCCAGAACTAGAGGACATAGTTCAGGGTGAGAGGTACAAGATATAAAAAGGAACTGAGGGGCAACTTTTTCATGCAGAGGGTGGTACGTGTCTGAAATGAATTACCAGAGGAAGTGGTGGAGGCTGGTACAATTGCAACATTTAAAAAGCATCTGAATGGGTATATGAATAGGAAGGGTTTGGAGGGCTATGGATCAGCTGGCAGGTGGGACTAGATTGGGTTGGGATATCTGGTCGGCATGGACGGGTTGGACCGAAGAGTCTGTTTCTGTGCTATACATCTCTATGACTCTATGGCCATTCTGAAAAACGGTCACTGGACTTGAAATTCTGCTTTCTCATCACAGATGCTGCAGACTTGCTGAGTTTCAATTCTGTTTATGTTTCAGATGCCAAATAAAAGGTTATTGCATGAAACAAGAGGTCATATATTGCATTAGCATAGAATTAAGATTAGTTATAATCAGAAGACTGAGTCAAGATTAATGTGCCTTTTTCAGGCTAGGAGGAAGTCATAGAGTCATATCAGACCTAGGATCTTGATTATTTGCTATCTATATTAATACTTGGAGAAGTAATGTATCGAAATTTGCCGATGATTCAAAACAGTTGGGAGGGCATGTTGTGATGAGGACATAAGGAATCTCTAAATGGACTTGGATAGGTTGAATGATTGGGTAGAAGCTTGGCAAATGGAGTTTAGTGCAGTGTGAGGTCATGTAGTATAAACACAAGCATCTCCATTAACAAGATGCTGTCATCAAGCCAAAAAAAAATCTTTCTACCACACAACTAAGCAACAAGATATATCAGGGTCCTTGTGATGCCAGGTTTGTAGGCTGTATCTCCTAGTGACTGGAAGACCATATCAAATAACACATCCTTTTAACAATCCATAGCAGGCAGCATGCTGATCATATTCAGCTAGCCTATGATAGCTAAAAGCTCAAACAACATCTACTATTAGACAACATTAAATAAGCAATCTAGATGGCAACAAGAATTACACTGGAAATCAATTTAAGATCATCAGTTAGGATTCCAGTTAACTGTACCTGCTGCATCCCATTGCAATCAATTCAATCAATCAGCATCTTCTTTTCTAGTTATATAAATTGCAGCTTCCTGTCTAAATTGATTTTTCTTGTGTTAATATTCTGATGATTGCAAGACACAAAGCTTTGATTTTTTTAGAACTAAGTTCCGGATTGTCTAATACATTCTTCTTCAGTAAAAAGTCAGCATTTGTCACAATTCATGAATAATTTGCCTTAGACAAGCTGCACATTTCTAAACTGAACAACAGTATGTATTTTCATTGACTTATATGAATTAGTTCTTTGGCAAAAAGGTCTTTAAATTTGTACTTAACTTCTGAAAGTGACAGGGGCCAAATTCTAATGAGTCTACCATAAGATCTCAAATAAGGTGTGGAAATCAAGTTCTCCTAAATTTGAGCCAAACAATGACAGAGAACCAGAGAGAGGATTGTTATGGTCATTAACAAAGCAAGGGGAATTTTAAGGCAATGGAAAAAGAGCAGGGAAGTAGGACTAATTCGATAACTTGTTCAAAGAGCTAATACAGATATAATGAACCAGTGGCCTTAGTTTGCGCAATTTCATATATGATTCTACATTTAATTTTTAATGAAGAAAGCCACTGAAATAATTACACCTGCAAATTTCTGAAAAAATTAATACTAACCAAATCATGACGTTGTTATGCTTTCAAAACCAGCTAGTACCAACAAGTTCTGGTTATGTTGGGAGTTCCTGCATTCCTCAGCATACATGTTATGCTATGCCAATCAAATCCAAAACAATTCTTCAGCCTTTGATGTTGAGCAATAACTTGTTTTGTGGGTAAATTATGAAGATAAGGGTGGGATAGGAAAGGTTGATGGAGCATAATTCTTTTCGCTATTTTTAGTTCTAAGTGGCTTCATTTGCTTTTAAAATATTTTGCACCTGAATTCCACAAGTGTTGCCCCCAACGTAACATTAACAGGAGATCAGCAGAACCAGTTGAGAAATAGCACAAGCAAGAGGACCGTGTATGTTTTTACTTTGTCAGCATCGTGGTTCAGTGGTTAGCACTGTTGTCTCACAGCACCTGGGTTTGACTCCAGCTTTGAGTGACTGTCAGTGTGGAGTTTGCATGTTCTCCCTGTGCCTGTGTACATTTCCGTCAGGTGCTCTGGTTTACTCATACAGTCCAAAGATGTGCAGGTGGAGTGGCTTGGCCTTGCTAAATTATCTGTAGTGTCCATGGATGTGCAATCTAGGTGGATTAGCTATGGTAAATGCAGGTTACAGGGATACATAGGGGGCTGGTTCTGGGTGGAATGCTTTTCAGAGTGTCTGCAGTCTTAATGGGCCAAATAATCTTTTTCTGCACTGAAGGAATTCTATGATGCTATATTTGGGCAGAATTGGTGTTCTTTTCAACTGTAGTACATTTATTAAGGTAATTTTATTTCAGGTTCAAGAGCATTAAAATTTATTTGTATATCTTTTCTCTTTGGCTTTGTGTTCATAAGTTTGCAACCTAAAACTTCATGCAGTACTTTGGCCATAGGAAATGGGCAAGTGTGGTTTGATGAATTATATATTTAGAGATATATTGATTTCTTGCCAGCTTCATGAATCATATGATTATCTGACAACGAAGTGCAGAGTTACAAAGAATATTAAAAGGCTGAATTCCAGGTCATAAAGGAAATAATGGAAAGTTCATCAGAATTCTTGTTTGCTGACTAATTTCCAAACTATATAATGTATGTCCATCAAGATTATCACCCGTTTGGAAGAAATGTCAAAGATTCATATATTTTCAGTCACCATTTAAATAAGAATAGCTTTCAAAGTTCAGTGAACATTTCGTGAAAAATTATGACAACAACAAGCAATGTGTAGACTCATACTTGTACTGTAAGTATCAATTTATGCTGGCAAAACACTTGACAAGTGGCAATGTTCAAAAGAACAGCATTGGGCTAAACATGCAATATTTTGGTGAGGTGCGAGTTGCATCTAGCTGTTTGGAAAGTTTTTGGCTGCCACGCCTGATGGGGTTTTTCATCCTATCTTACCAAATGCATTTCATTAATTATGGTGTTTTTTGCATCCAGTTTCTACCCCATTTTACCACATATCTTTCCCACAATAACTTAGCTTCAGCAGGTATCTGCCAAAATACCAACATCTCTTATGCCCACACCATCTTTGTAAGGCCGCTGTGCACCTACACAGTCATTAGCAATCCAGTATTACCCTTCACCAGCGGGTAAAAAATGAGGTCTGCAGATGCTGGAGATCACAGCTGAAAATGTGTTGCTGGTTAAAGCACAGCAGGTTAGGCAGCATCCAAGGAATAGGAAATTCGACGTTTCGGGCATAAGCCCTTCATCCTGATGAAGGGCTTATGCCCGAAATGTCGAATTTCCTATTCCTTGGATGCTGCCTAACCTGCTGTGCTTTAACCAGCAACACATTTTCAGCAGCCCTTACCCTTCACCAGCAACAAAATAGTATAGCAGCCACAAAGTAATGCTGTCCATGGCACATATCTGGTATGGCTAACACTCCCCATATATACAATGCAATTCTCTCATCATGTCTCACACTTTACCAGTCAGTAACTACATCCCATTTGAACACCCTCTGAATCAGTGCTACCCTATGACCAATGTCCATTGTGGGCTCAAATCTTGTCATTGTCTTGCAGGGGAAAATCACATACAGGTTATAAGTTGAACAAATATTAACGTAAATGTGAACTTTTATTTATAGCAAGGAAAAAGAAGTAAATATGAAGCTAAGAAAAGCAGAACTTCATCCCTACAATGCCAACCATTTGGCAGTCATCTGTGGAGGAAATGAGGTAATTGAAGGAGAAAGCTGTTATTGTCCCTGACAGAACTCAGCCGTGACAAGTACTACCTGCCAGATAGAAACTCATTGACAAACACCTCCAACAGAAGGGTGCTGGGTACAGCAATCGTTGACTGTAAAATGTTTTGGTCACAATGCCAACCATCAATGAATTTCTATCTGGCAGGTAGTACTTGTCACAGCTGAGTTCTGTCAGGGACAACAACAGCTTCCTCCTTCAATTACCTCATTTCCTCCGCAGATGACTGGTCCCATTCCCCCAATTCCTATGTAACCAGGACATCATCTTGTTTTCTACTATGCAGAGAACAGCACACATCACAAGTGATGCAACTCACTCCGTTCAAACTATACTCTATGTCTTCCCCATCATACCAGTCCATTCCAAGGATGGAAATGTACTCTACAAGAGTCACGGTTGAGGCATAGGTTGCAATAAATCTGTGCTGTACAACAATCAGGGGTAACATTATGGTCTCGTGAAACATGGTCACCATGGGTATCCAGTAACAAGTCTTATAAGGCACCTAGACTCTCAAAAGCACCAGGTACATGAGTGTGCTCCAGAATATATAAGTATGACAGCTGCCAGGATGGTGAGCACACCTCTGGAATTAACAAAGATCACAGATCACCTGCACTTTAATCAAATGGAACTCCTTCCTTTGATGAATTCTGCTGTGTTTTGATATTAGCCTTTTAGTGCCACAAAGGTGCAGTTGATGGTACCCTGACCCGGGAGAAACCAGCAATGTTACCAAATTAACTGTTCAGGCTGCAGCACAGACTACATCTTGAGGGAACCAAATGAACTGCCCTGATGCATTTGTGGGTGCACCACTAAGATATTCCACACAGGTCTCCCATCGCTTTTTGCAAAAAGTCAATCGCATCGAGGTCCCGCAGTGCAGTGTTCTCTACAACCTCCAGAAGAGGATGGTCGTGCTCTCCCACAGCCCTTAGGTTCCACTCCAGCATCTGGCAAAGTTCTTTCTCCATGTCCTGGATATATGGGGTCTGCATTGACACTGCGCCTCACTAATGCACAGGAAATGAAGTCAAGGCCTGAAATCTCTGCGGCTCCTGTACACCCATCCATCCTGAGTAGCCATTCAGCTGCAGCATCTTCATGGGCTTATTGCTCCTTATCCTCAAAATGACAGTAGCCTTCATCTCTGGCTGAAGTGCAAACACACTAATTAAGAAGTCACATGGCAAAGCAAGGCATGGAAGGTATGGGCATGCAGGTGGGCACAAAATGACTGAGCTCCAAGACAGTTGACCTGAGATGACACATGCACGAAACAACCCCACTGCCTTGTGGCCGAAGACACACACACGAAACATCCCCATCACCCTGGAGCCGAACACTTTAACTCCACTTCTCATTCCCCCAAGGACATGCAGGTTCTGGGCCTCCTCCATCGCCAGACCCTTACCACCCGACGCCTGGAGGAAGAATGCCTCGCCTTCTGCCTTGGGACTCTCCAACCACATAGGATCAATATGAATTTCACTGCTTTCCTCATTTCCCCTCCTCCCACCTTATCCCGGATCCAACCTTCCAACACAACACTGCCTTCTTGATCTGTTCTACCTGTTCATCTCCCTTCCCACTGATCCACTCCACCCTCCTCTTCAACCTCTCACCTGCACCCCCACCTTCATCTACCTATCACATTCCCATCTACCTATCCCCAGCCCCACCCCCATGGTCTAAACTCTGATCTCAAGCGTCTGCAGTGCTCACTTTCTCCTCTGAGATGTACTCTGCCCAAGTCTCAGCTGTAACCTCTCAGTGCTGATTGCTGGTGTTCTGTCCAATGCAAGCCTGTGCTTTGTGAGCAACCTGTCAGTGAACTGGAGAGGTCATGATGGGCTAACATATGCTGGATGCCAATGTCCATCGATGCAAGGTGCCTTCAGCTGAACCCCCTTGAATTGTACCTTGAGATGCTGTTGCATAGTGTCCAACATGGCAGTCCGTGGAATTTTGAGATGGAACTCACTGTTGTGGTTCTGCTCGCCGAGCTGGAAGTTTTTGCTGCAAACGTTTCGTTCCCTGGCTAGGGAACATCATCAGTGCTGTTGGAGCCTCGTGTGAAGCGCTGCTTTGATGTTTCTTCCGGTATTTGTATTGGTTTGTTCTTGCCGCTTCCAGGTGTCAGTTTCAGCTGCAGTGATTTGTATGTGGGGTCCAGGTCGATGTGTCTGTTGATGGATGTTCTTGCCGTTTCCGGGTGTCAGTTTCAGCTGTAGTGGTTTGTATATGGTGTCCAGGTCAATGTGTCTGTTGATGGAGTTTGGGGATGAATGCCATGCTTCTAGGAATTCTCTGGCTGTTCTCTGTCTGGCTTGTCCTATGATAGTGGTGTTTTCCCAGTCAAATTCATGTTGCTGGTTGTCTGAGTGTATGGCTACTAGAGATAGCTGGTCGTGTCGTTTTGTCGTCTTCCAAACAGGAAGACAGCTAACAATCCGCATCCATGAACATCAGCTAGCCACAAAACGACACGACCAGCTATCTCTAGTAGCCATACACTCAGACAACCAGCAACATGAATTTGACTGGGAAAACACCACTATCATAGGACAAGCCAGACAGAGAACGGCCAGAGAATTCCTAGAAGCATGGCATTCATCCCCAAACTCCATCAACAGACACATTGACCTGGACACCATATACAAACCACTACAGCTGAAACTGACACCCGGAAACGGCAAGAACATCCATCAACAGACACATCGACCTGGACCCCACATACAAATCGCTGCAGCTGAAACTGACACCCGGAAGCGGCAAGAACAAACCAATACAAATACCGGAAGAAACATCAAAGCAGCGCTTCACACGATGCTCCAACAGCACTGATGATGTTCCCTAGCCAGGGAACGAAACGTTTGCAGCAAAAACTTCCAGCTCGGCGAGCAGAACCACAACAACGGATACCCGAGCTACAAATCTTCAATCAGATGGAACTCACTGGACTTCTCATGCAATTCTGCCACACATTTTGCCATAGCACATGTTGCTCAGACCCCTATAAGATTCTGTCTTTTGATTCCATTTTCACAAGTTAGCAACAGCAGCATTACAGAGCTGTCCATTTTTGTCATCTTGCAGCATTTTCACAAAGCACAGGAATTTACTGTTCACAACCATTAAGCCTTCAAATCACACTGCAATGTCCTATTTGAACCAAAGGAGCTTCTATATAAATGTGCAAGTGAATTATATAGCCAACTGTAAATTTCAAATTAGTGGAAGCTATGATCAAATTGTGCAGTCCTGGAGCCCAGGTTACCCTTGCTGAAAAGGTTCATTTCTAGTCAGAGAAGATTACAAAGAAAGATCATGATACTAAGTTCCTTATAGAATGATCTGAGTTATAAGGAAGTCTTTAGTTTTCAGCCTGGAAACAAGGAGGGAAAAAATAAATTCTGACACTCTGCTAACACAATTTGGCCGCAGCTAAATTAATTCAGTTTTGGATTAGCTATGCTAGAGTGATGTTTTAACATTGGACATTAGGCTTCAATTAATTTAGGCTGGAGAGCAGTAGATAACTACTGCACATCCTCAGGCATCTCTCTGGCAAAGTGAGTATTAACTTTGAGTTCAGACTGGAGAAAGTGAGGTCTGCAGATGCTGGAGATCAGAGTCGAGAGTGTGTTGCTGGAAAAGCACAGCAGGTCAGGCAGCATCCGAGGGGAGAATGATGAATTCCTGATGAAGGGCTCCCGCCCGAAACGACGATTCCCCTGCTCCTCAGAAGCTGCCTGACCTGCTGCGCTTTTCCAGCAACACATTCTCGACTTTTGAGGTCAGACACACCACCAATAGCTTTCCGGGACAGGTTGATCAGAAGGGGCTTAATGGCCGAAAGACTGTCTTCAAAATAGTTGACGAATTTGAACGCATCACAAAACATACCATTTCGGTGATGACTTCCAGTGGTGCCTTTAAGGTCATTTGTTACGTTATAAATAGACCTGGTTGTTCTGAGTACAGCATGCCTGCAGAGCTCCTCAAACTCGCGCTCAGTTGCACACAAAGAGTCTCATGCTCGTTTTCGGCACGAACTCTGTATACCTATCCTGGAACCTTTTCCAAAGTTGCTGGTGACACACTGTTGGCACAGAAATTGCATTCTGCGGATTCGTATATGCATTAATAAGATTAATAACCATTGTAAGCACTTTATTGTAAGCATTCTAGATTATTTGTACCGGAGTATTTTAACATTAAGTCAGTATTTATAACTTAACAGGAATATATTGTCTAAAGTCAAACTCCACGTAAAATAGATTAACTACCTGATTCTCAAAATATGTGAATGTTTACACATAAAGAATACACTGTCAGTTTCCTGAGAATGTTCCTGAAATTATTTAAAATAGTACAATTATTCCTACATACTTGTACCCATTTGAGAGGAATAAAATCTTAATAATTTATTATATTTCTTTCTTAACTTTGTTCTGGATCTATCCTCTGCTACTGGGACAGACTATTTTGTAATTCTACACCTGTGCACGACCTCGCCCATTAACTTGCTGGACTGCCCTAACAAGAATGTGAGGTAAACTTTAGGCAATCAGACAGTTGAGCTTACTATGTTTAAACAACAAGATCGTCTAAGCATCTTTTCCATGTGAAGCTGGACTTTGCTCCTCCAGTTTTTGATAAGACCACTTCAATGGCATTTGACGATAGCAACTTGAACTCTATGAGCAAAGATACTGCAGATTTATACCAGAATGAATTAAAGTCAAGCCGGAGTGTTAGCCTTCCAACTGAACTCTTGATGAGAACTGATCATTATGAAAAAGGTCATAGAAACTACAGGAACGTGGAGCAAATCCACTTAAGGCGCCCTAAGAAAAGACCTTCTATTTTTAAAGGTAGGAAATGTTTGTGTGCTGTCAATTGGTTATGATTAAATATTATTGAACAGTCCTTACAATATGACAATTTCAGTTCAAAATGATATCAATATGTACCAGTTTAACCAGAAAACCATTTATAGAGAAACATTAGTCAGATGAACATGTTAGGATATGTTGTCGGTTTCACAGCACAATGTGCCAGCAGTCATGGTTTATAAACAAGAGTTTAAAAGTGCCCATAGCAAAAGTCTGTTTATGACTAGGTAGAATTGATGATTGCGCAGCTAGTAATTGGTAAATAAGTTATGCTTTGCATTCCTCTCCTTCAGCAGAGCCTGAAGATTGTTGATAAGAGTGGTTATTTCAATCAAATCACTATATGTTCTACGTAAGAAAGTTGCTGCATGTATACTTTAAGATTACTGTGAAACAACATAAAAGTATAAAACTTTTGGGCAATGGACAATGTATTTTCATAATATTTATTATTACATGAATTATCTTATTTTATTCTTGGAATGTGGGTATCACTGTCTAGGCCAGCATTTATTTCCATCCCCAGTTGCCCTTGAGAAGGTGATGGATAGGCATCATCATGAATACAACTGATTGGTAATCATATTTGAGCACATTTCACCATTGTGTCAAACACATTACTGTGGGTCTAGATTAATATATAATCATAGCTGTACTTTTTAATTAATGTATAGGCCATGCAGGGTAACAAAGGACATTTAATAGCGGTGACTTGATTGAAGTATAAAAAAAACCCTGAAAAATCTTAAGGAGGTAGATGAGAAAAGAATATTTCCTTTTGTGGGTGAATCTAGAACTTGGGGCACTGTTTAAAATGAGGAACAAAATCTTCCCAACCCCAAATGACATGGATTTTGGTGAGAAATTTGGGGAAATCAGAAGAAATGTCACCTTCATTGCTACCTAATTTCACCTCATTAACGTGCAATTTCTTGTTTTTCCACTTGCTGTGCAGAAACTGGAAGGCAAAAATTCCCAACACAAAAGTCAAAGCTGTTACTGGTAGCAAAATGGCAAGGTCACTAGGCTAACAATCCAGAATTCCCCTGAGGATGTTGGTTCAATTAACGCTATGGCAGATGGTGAATTTTGAATTCAGTAAAAATATTCAATGAAAAGTTGGCCCAATAGCTGCCGTGTAACCATTTGTGATTGTCATATAAAGCATTAGCTTCACTAATGTCCTCCGGGGAAAGAAATTAGTTACTTTTACCTGGTCCAGCCTACATGTGACTCCAGACCCACATGTAATTGACTCTTAACTGCCCACTGGGCAGCTGGGGATGGGCAATTAATGCTTGTCCAGCCAGCATTGCCAAATGAATATAACAGAGTTCCAGCTCACTGCTTACTCCACCAGACCTCCAATCTGGACAGTCGGCACCAACTTTTCAGGGCACAATTCATTGGTGGTGGCTGTATGCATATCACAGCAGCACTTCTAACATTGCTATTATGACATCCATCCAGTCTACTTCTACACGTCAATACTGTACTTTGGAGCACACCAGCACCTCTCATTGCAATGCTGCTGCCAGAAATGTTTGCATGCCAAGAGGCATTCAACTCATGGATTGGACCAGGGTGCATCTCAGGGCTCTTCCGTCACTCTCTTAGAACTCATTTACTTTGTGCCTAGTTTGATGTTCACAGATGCCTTGCCTTTTTCACATTGCCCCTCAGCCAGAGCTTACAGGTCCATAGTACTTCTGTCTTCCCTTGCCACTCAGCATCGATACAAAGCTGTCATGGTTGGCAGCAATCAGTCAGTGGCATTGTGTTGTTGTAGGGCACTGTGCTATGTCAATCTCATACATGCACTATCTTCCAGTCACATATACAGCACGCACAGTGCATGTGCTTCAACTACATAGCCACGCCTCAAAGCCTATAGAGCATAGCCCTCAATTAAGTCAGGGGAGACTCCCTTCAGGCAGGTGTCTCTGACAAAGTAAGTCAGGGCATCAGGGGATTGAGCACAGTAATTTTGCCACTTGGCGCAGTCATGGTCAAGTTCCTCTCCTCATAATGGGTGAGGAACAGCATGTGACTGTATATTGCAAGAGGGTGTCAAATTATGTTGCTGGTTCTCTATTTCCCTTTGTCTTTTTGTCTTTTTATGTCTCCAAATCTCTTTTTTTCTCATTTGTTTAGCACCTAAATTTCTGAATTTTTCATACCTCTGAAAATGCAGAAGATATCTTGGGCATCTTTAAATCCCAATGCAGCTGCAGGCCCAGGTTGTAGTAGAGGGTTGTTTAAATGCTTGAGATTGACAGCCATGTATGTTAAAGCTTATGAAAGACACCCACTGTGTGAAAATTAGTGCCATGTCAATCTGAAGATGGATCAGAGGCCCAGAAAAGGAATGAACATTTGCTAAGTTTTTAGAGATTGCTTCTTGGGGTACTCGAGTATTTCCAAAAAGGCAATTAATATCCCATCAGAAAATTACTTTTGTTTCTACAACTTTTGAAATTAAAAAAAATCAGGCTTTGATATACCTTGCCAATTCTGAATAGGCACGAAGTGACATGAGCCAAGTGGGACAAGACAAAATCTTGAAGTAGCTTGGGTTTATTCTCAAACATCTTGCACATGACACTGTGGGAAGAAGTAATGGTGTAATGGTCATGTTACTAAGCCAATAATCCAGGGCCCACACTATCGTAGCTAGGCAGATGATGAAATTTGAATCCAATAAAAGTCTGGAACAAAAAGCTTATGGTGACCAATGTAATCACTGTCAATTATTGTAAAAGTCTATCTGATTCATGAGTGTCTTTTAGTGAAGAAAATCTGGTGTTCTTACCTGGTTCAGTCAACATATAACTCCAGATCTGCTGTACTATGGTTAACTCTTTTAGAGGAATGGGCAATAAATGCTTCCTTGGCCAGTGGCTGTCAGTTCCCGTAAACAAATAAAAAGTTGAGGAAGATCAGTTCCCTTTCATCTGAATTAAAGAGCAAGAAAAAGCTAGGATCTCTGGATTAGGTTTGTAGACGTTGTTGTGAAAGTGAAACATAAAGTATTTGCAGTGTGGGTTTTAGGTGTGTCACAAATAATGCTATATCCTGTTTTAGATTGTGAAATTTCTAAAGCTAACTAGTTTCATTTGGCTGTATTATGAAAACAATTGAGCAATATCTATATCTTCCCTCCATTTATAAAGATGCAGACAATGGCTTACTCATAAGTCTGCTGGTGTAGTAATCCAGAGAACCACAGTAATATCCTATGGAAATGAGTTCAAATTTTCCAAGATGGCAGATAGTTATATTTAAACTTAATAAAATCTGGAATCAAAAGATAGCCTGAAAGTGGGCATATAATCATTGTCATGTGTCATCTACACACAGCACCCAGTGGCTGTTTCTTAAGCAGTTGTGTGATTAGTGAGTTCTATTGAATCATGTTAGTGGAGGCATCATCGATCTGACTAATGATAAGGGTTGAGGTTGGTGTTCAAGAAGACCTTCTTCACAACATATTTGTACTGGTACCTTCTAAGAGACCCCGGTTCTGTGACGGATCTCCCTCTTTAGGTCCTAGGTCAGTTAGGTCTTCATGCTTCATATGATCAATAACACCTCTTGCTTCAACTGCTGTCTCCCAGCAAGTTCCTTTTGCACCTTTTGCTAGGACGGATGTAAGCCTGCCCACACTGGATGCACTCATTGGATTAACAACATACATGTCTCTCCAGGATTCCACATTGTTATATGACTCCATTGTACTCAAGCCATCATGCACCAACACTTAAGCTTCCACAATACCACTGAGTGAACTGCTTGCGTCCACATCGTCGACCAGACTTCAGGCCTCAAGCAACTTCCCTCCATGAACTGCTTTCTGAGGTTGCGCTCCTGCTATTGGTTTAATAATGCAGGTGTGTCCTACTACTTGATGACTCTGAAATTCAGGGTTCCACACTTCCACATCTTATTCTAATCCTTGATATTTTAAGTTTGGAGAGATACTCTTGCACCATTTGGAAAGTCAGTCCTAATTACTTTGTGATGGTTCAAGGTCTTTCATCTCATCACTCTGTCTTAATCCTCTTGGACAATATCTCAAACACCTAGCTTAGCCTCATGTAATACTGAGCTATCCCATCATTGACTTGGTCATTTCCATCTGAAGGTTGTCTTATGAGGAAACACTGAGCACAACACTGTAGTTGGGGTCATTTGGTCATGGATAGGATTGGCCTGTGTGAATTTGGTAAAAATCTGTAAGTATGAAGAAATGATAGTCCCATTACTACTGGGGTCAAAGATTATAAAATCTCTAGGCATCCCTTGGCAACCAGAGATCCCATGTTGGGGGTGAAGTCACTTCCCTACTTTGTCAAAGGACACATCTCACAATTTCAACAGTAGCCATCTGGGCCAGTAACATTTTTCCCTGGTCAGGGCAGTTGTTTTCTTATGTTGCTAGATGACCTGCTTGGTCATGAACTACTACCAACACTTGACATTTGAGGCTGTCAGGAGGGATGAGTTGCTTCACCTCTCTGGCCTTGTCATGAACCAACCAATAGAAGACTCTTGCAGCAATTCAATGGCTTCTGAGCTGATTTAGACTCCCTCATTAACTTTGCCAAATTCACACAGGCCAATCCTATCTATGACCAAATGACCCCAACTATAGTCAGGGAGTTAGTATGTGTTTGTTTTGACTGTTTCATTGCTCTACGTCGAACTTACAGTGATCCGGGTACAAAGTTAAGAGCAGAAATTTATAGAAGCTCTGATCTATGAACATAACCATCTACACACCTTGCCTCCTGAGATTAAAAAACATGGCCTGGGAACCTCTGGAACTGGTTTCTGCTTATGGAGTTAAAAATGTCTTGTTTGGATGAGATCCACTCCTTCCTGTGGACCATCTGCTTTGGCTGACCACAACTTCTGATGGAGTTGATCAAGTGCTGGACATTACAGATTTGAAGGGGCTATCAAGGGAATCTTAGGGAGTTACTGCTGTGCATCTTAGAGCTGGTGCATACTGCTGCCACTGTGCAGCAGGGTGAAGGGGATGAATGTTAAATGTGGTGGTTGTGATTCCAATCAAAAGAGCTGGATGATGCCAAGCTTCTAAAGTGTTGTGCTCAGTGTTTCCTCATAAGACAATCCCTTCATCCCAGATTATGCTGGCGGGAGAAGTATGGAAATGGTGGTGTAAAAGTAGTCCATAAGCAGCTGAACTGGATACCCAATGATGCTGACATTGTCACCATTGGTGATATGTTAAGGCAGTAGGACAATATCAAGCTCCACTTTCAAATCCTTTTCCCAGCATATTACCAGACTTCTCACCACCCTGCCTGTCTCCAAAGAACTGGGAAAATTCAGCCCATTACGCAGGTTTTAAGTCATAGAGTCATAGAGTCCAACAGCATGGAGACAAACCCTTTGGCCCAAACTGGTCCATGCCAACCAAAATGTCCATTCTGCTCTATCCCCATTTCTCTGCACTTGACCCATATCCTTCTAATCCTTTCCTATCCATGTATTTGCCCAAATGCCTTTTAAATGTTGTTAATGTATCTGCCTCAACTACTTGAGCTGGCAGCTCATTCATATGCATACCACCTTTTGTGTAAAAAAGTTGCCCATTGTCTCCCCTTTATTCTTTCCCCTCAAACCTTGCCCTTTAGTTCTTGATTCCCCAACCATGGGAAGAATGCACTCATCCTATCCATGCCTCTTATGATCTTGTACACCTCAACAAGGCCCCCCCTTAGCCTCTTACACCGAAAGAAAAAAATCCTAGTTTGTTCAACCTGTTCCTATAACTCAGACCATTGAATCCAGGCAATATCCTTGTAAATTTCTTCTGCACTCTTTCCAGTTTAGTAACATCCTTCCTATAACAAGATGACCAAAACTGAACACAATAGTCCAAGTGCGGACTCACCACCATACTGTGTATTTGCAATATAACTTACCAATTTCTATACTCAATGCTCTGACTGATGAAAGCCACTATGCCAAAAGCCTTCTTCACTGCTCTGTCTACCTGTGACTTCACTTTCAGAGGACTGTGAACCTGAATTCCAAGGACCCTCTGTTCTACTACATACCTTGATTTGACTTTCCGTATTGCAAGACCTCACACTTACCTATATTAAACTCCATTTACCATTTCTCGGCCCACTTCCCTAGCTGATCAAGGTCCTGCTGCAATTTCTGATAACCTTCCTCACTGTCCACGATACCACCTATTTTAGTGTCATCATCAAACTTGCTAATCATGCCTTGTACATTTTCATCCAAATCATTAATATAGATAACAAACAGTAGTGGACCCAGCACCAACTCCAGAGGCACTCCACAAGTCACAGGCCTCCAGTCCGACAAACATCCTACCACTATTGCCCTCTGCATCCCACCATCAAACCAATTTTGTTCCCAATTTGCCAGCTCATCCTGGATTCCATGCGATCTAATCTTCCAGATCAGCCTACTGAAATCCATATGGAGTATGTCTACCCACACTGCCCTTGTCAATCTGCCTGGTCACTTCATTAAAGAACTCTAACAAATTTATGAGGCACAATCTCCACTCACAAAGCTATGCTGACTACCCGTAATCAAACCCTGTCTTTCCAAATGCTTGGATATCTTATTCCCTCAGAATCTTATCAAGTAACTTACCCACCACAGATATTAAGCTTACTGGTCTGTAGTTCCCAGGCTTTTCTTTGCTGTCTTTCTGAATAATGGCACAACATTCACTATCCTCCAGTCTTCGGCACCTCACCTGCAGCTAACGATGATGTAAAACTATCAGCCAGGACCCAGTAATTTCTTGTGTAGCCTCTTGCAATGTTCTAGTCAAGACGAGGAGTTTTATCCACTTTCATACATTCTAATACATCCAACATCTCCTCTACTTTGATATGGACTGTCCCTAAGGTATCGCCATTAACTTCCCAAGTCTTCATATCTTTCTCGCAGAGGAGAAATACTCACTGAGAACCCTTGCCCATCTCTTGAGGTTCTACACATAGATGTCCACTTTGGTTCTTGAGGGGCCCCCATTCGCTCTCTAATTATTCTTTTTCCTTTAATACGGAACATCAATTTTCCGAAATTCAGAGTATTTGAAAAGATCTCGAGGTCCTGTAAATGCTTCCTTTGTTCACGATCAGTTATCTGCACAAAATACTCCCTGTTCATCTTGTTTGGATAATTGGGGTTGTTCTGTATACTTTTGTATAGGACTGTCATACTAAGTGCTAATCAGACACTGGACTGGGCTTCAGAGAGTCTTCTGCAAGATCAAAGATGCCAGGACTGCAAGTACCTCAACTCCTGCAAGCTCCCAGTCAATCAGAGGTTGAGAGTTCATCAATTCTCAGCATTGTAGCTGCTGCCAACAATGCATCCATCTGAGGTCCTGGATTGCTGAGGGATACAGCTCACAGGTTGCGAGAAAAGATATTGTAAGCTCAGAGGTGTGCCTCAAGTAACTTCCAATACTGAGTTCCTCAATCAGCACCTGAGTAGCTTTAAACTGTAACAGTTTTAAAGATAGATTAAATGGACTGTGGGCAACACTGGCAAGGCCACATTTTATTGCCCATTCTTAATATTATCAAAGTGCTGGTGAATTATTACAGTCCATGTGATAAAGGTTACCCTGAAGTGTTTAAAAAAAAGGAAGTTCCTGTTTTGTTCACCCAGTAATGATGAAGGAACATTAATGAATTTCAAATCAGGATAGTAAGAAACTTGGAGAGGGCTGCACAGGTGATGATGTTCTTTATCCTTATTAGCCATAACCAGCCATGGATTTAGCATGTCATTTATACTATTTAATTGGATGCAAGTCAACAGCAATAACAACAATAATGTGTGTTTATGTAGCATGTTTAACAAAGTAAAGTGATTTGAGTCACTTCACAGGGGCATAAGTGAACAAAATTTGACACCGGGCCATTTGCAGATGACTTGCATAACTGTCAGTTAGTTTCCTAATATTACAATTGAAATCTGTTACCTGTGAAAGAAAAGATGCAATACGGTATGAACTATTTCATGTGTTGATCTTAAGAACATAGCACTAAAACACTTTAGTACATCCTAAGGTCATGAAAGGGTAGTACAAATATAACATACATATAAATGTAAGCCCTTTTTTCTTCTAGAGATAAATTAACAAACATATTACTCTTTATCAGTTCAGAATACATAGACGATACCTACACATAAGAAAACATGCTTTATGGTTTTCCCATTGAGCTTTAACTTTACTTGCACATTTTAATGATACTGATATCTTTAAAGCCTAAACAGCACCCAAACATCTTTTCTGCTTGGCCCTGTGCCCACATGTGTGCCTATGACTATTCCCAGTGTGCATCCGTTTAAGTTTAATGAAATCCCACAGGTTGTTAAATTGCTGAGATGTTGCCATAACACTTCTGGTGCATTGCACACTATTTGCTCAAGTACTGCGAGCAGAGGAAGATTATTTCAAGTCAAGCTTATAAAATACATATATTCAGTGCACATATTTATTATTTTTGTGAAATATGTAATTTGAGTATTTTGTTTAAATCCTTAATTTGAACAAAGGCAGTTATAATTATTGGTAAAATTGCAGGATGTTTCTTTTGCCAGTGGCCTATAGGACTGCTCCTTGCTCACAGCAGCCAGCGCTTAATCTAGGGAGCCATTAACATGAAGTCAGGCAAGGGACACTGAGACTGAATCCACTTCCTTGTATTTGACCTGCTCAGCACCTTGCCAGTGGCACCAACCCTACGACCCCTATTTTGCCTGACTTATCTCTTGGGATCCAGTGAGGACACCTAGTAAAGGCCAAAATGCATTCTACACAGTGGCCACAGTGTTGTTGCACTGTTTAGTTGGCAGATAGGGATCTGATTTCCACCATGCTGGTTGGAACACCACGTATTAAGACTATATTCTGCCAAAGGTGCAGAGAAAAGGCAGATTGACAGGCAAAACTTTCATCAAGCAATGGGTTGCCTTTAAATTTGAGATAGGTCAGGTATAGTTGTATGACATTTCCAATCAGGGGAAAGGAAGGGCAAATAAAATCAGAGCACCCTGGATGTCTAAAGAGACAACAGATAAAATGAAACAAAAGGTTGCAAGGACCTGATGAATTGAAGGAGTCTGGCAGATAAAATTTAATGGAGAGAATGAAGTGATACATTTCTCTGTGAAGAATAAGGAAAGCTAATATGGGGAATAGGTGGGGCATTACATTAGCTAAAATAATGTGGCATATACCTGTAATGTAGCATAAAATGGGTTGAATGGCCTTCTTTTGTACAATAAACTTTCTTTGACTCTGATTCCAGTTGATCTTCAATGACATTTCATGATTCAGGTCAAGCAGATTTATAGGGCTGAGTGAACAGAAGGTAAGAAAGTTTAAGAATTAGGAGAGGTGATAGGAATGAGAGTCATGGATGGAAAGGTATCATGGGGCACAAGAGTGGAAGGTAAAAAGTGATTAGTAGTGAAAGAGGAACAAGACTGGAGAAGGAAACAGGGAGCACATAGGAACAGTCACCAAGGCCAGCAAAAAAAAATCACTACACTGACATTTAAGACCATTATAGCTCCTTCAGTGTCCTGGAATTCCCTCCCCAACGGAATTGTTGATCTATCTACAACACATGGATGCAATTGTTCAAAAGTCAGCTCACCACCACCTTCCCATGGGTGACTAGGAACAGACAATAAATGCTGGAATGTCAACGACATCTACGTTCCAAAATTTAGTGGAGACAGATTTGGGGAAAGGAAGATAATTTCAGCAAAGGATGGAAGGGTGCAGCAAACAAAATTCTGGGAGTTCAGGCCCAACATCTATTGATGAGAATTGACAAAAAATTGGTGTAATATGGTGAAGGAGTTGGAACAAAACTTTTAAACCAAGATTCAATGATTTGCTGTCCAAGATTAGGGGCGGGCATGTCCACTGGTGAATTAACTTTCTACCTTCACCACTGAGAAAACTCACTGGATTGAGCTCCAATTCACTGTTAAGTGCCGACTGGTGAGCTTCTTGGAGAGTCATAGATCTAAATGTTGTTGCCACACCACCAAAATCTGATGGCCAACCACAGCCTGCAACCCTTTGGGAATTGGAGGTCATTATTGGAGCCCTGATTGTCAATTGATTCAGTGGAAAAAAGGCAAATATTGTTTTCTTGTGTCCCAAGGACTAAGGGGTCATGGGGGTCAGAGGCAACTTGCTTTCTATCCCTTCCCTGATTGCAAACCCCACAACCTGACAGACAGGTCATGTTGTTTTCCCTGTGAGGAAAACTCCCATTCTTTTTGTTCACTGGAAGGACAGGTAATCAGGTCAGTGGTGAGTTGAGGCCCTTAATTCACTACAAAAGGTCTTGATTACTGGAAAATCTAGTAGCTTGCTGAGGGACCTTCATACTGAGCACTTAGTTGATGATGTGGCAAGAAGTGAGTGAATATCTCTCCAGGGCAATTATTTGCCCTTCCTTCTTTCCAACCACCAATAAAGATAAAATTGCACCTTTTGTTAAAGAGCCATCAGAAGGGATTGCAAGTGAAAACACTGCAGTTGGGAACTGGGGATGATTTGAAAATGTTTTCAAGAGCTGGGGAAGGCAAGTGAAGTTACATTTTAAGCAGCAAAGATGTGCTAACTCCATTAGAGTTAGTATAAGCTATCTAAGGCCTGTTGTGCACTGCAGATGCAATAGGAAAACAAACACTCTATAAAGAGGAAAAATATACCAAAAGGAAAAGAACTATTTTTATGAGGGGAATGTTTGTGTCATGTAAGCAGGGTTTTAAACAGAAATGTTTTCCTATTTATATTGTATGTTGTCTGTGATTCACACAACAACGACCATTCACATCCTGAAAAAATATGTTCTCTTAACAATGTCAGTCGTGTAATGTCAGGTTTAGAGAGGCTACTAAAGTTTTAATCACTGATTTAATTAAATGCTTGTAAGGAGAGATTAAGATAATACGTTAAGAGATGTCAATAGGAGAAACTTTCTGATAGCCTGATACACGATAAAAGATTTTGTTGGGAATTAGGTGGATGAACATGGAATGATGAAAATAATGTTTGACAAGTTTAGGCTTTTTTCAAATATAATAGAGTATTTCTGGGTTTTGTTATTTTCACATCTATGTTTATTTACCCCTCAGAATAGTGGCATTTATAATAAATTTCCTTTTAGAAAGATATGAATGATAGGTAAATACTAATATTGCAATGGACTCTGCAACTAACATAACCATAATAGCTCTTTCACCATGGCATCTCCAGGTGTGATAAATAGATTTACAAATCGGAAAGATGTTGTGAAATCTGAAAGGGTTCAAAAATGGTTTACAAGAATGTTGCCAGGGTTGGAGGATTTGAGAATAGGCTGTGGCTGTTTTCCCTGGAGTGACTGTGGCTGAGGGATGACCTTGTAGAAGTTTATAAAATCATGAGGGGTATGGATAAGATAAGTAGACAAAGTCTATTCCCTGGGGTGTGGGAGTCCAGAACTAGAGGGCATAGGTTTAGGTGAGAGGGGAAAGATATAAAAGAGACCTAAGGGGCAACTTTTTCATGCAGAGGGTGATACGTGTGTAGAATGAGCTGCCAGAGGAAGTGATTAGATTACTTACAGTGTGGAAACAGGCCCTTTGGCCCAACAAGTCCACACCGACCCGCCGAAGCGCAACCCACCCATACCCCTACATTTACCCCATACCTAACACTACGGGCAATTTAACATGGCCAATTCACCTGGCCTGCCCATCTTTGGACTGTGGGAGGAAACTGGAGCATCCGGAGGAAACCCACGCAGACACGGGGAGAACGTGCAAACTCCACACAGTCAGTCGACTGAGGCGGGAATTGAATCCGGGTCTCTAGCGCTGTGAGGTAGCATTGCTAACCACTGTGCCACCGTGCCGCCCACAAGTGGTGGAGATTGGTACAATTACAATATTTAAAAGGCATCTGGATGATATATAAATAGGAAGGGTTTGGATGGATATGGACTGGGTGCTGGCAGGTGGAATTAAATTGGGTTGGGATATCTGATCGGCATGGACAAGTTGGACCGAAGAGTCAGTTTCCGTGCTGTACATCTCTATGAGTCTATGACTAAATATAGAAACATAAAAAGTAGGACCAGGAGATGGCCATTCTGTCCTTCAAGCGTGCTCTACCATTCAATATGACCATGGCTGATCCTCTATCTCAATACCAGAATCCCACACCACTTAATGCCTTTTAAGTTTCAACATTAAACTATCTCTTCTTGAATATATTCAGTGACTTGGCCTCCACAGTCTTCTGTGGTAGAGAATTTCACAGGTTCACAACCGTTTGAGTGAACAAATCTTTCCTCCGCCCAATCCTAAGTGGTATACCGTATCCCGAGATTGCATCCTCTGGTCCTAAACACCAATCATGGAAATCATCCTCCCTGCAATTTCCAGCCCTATTGGAATTTTTTCCATTTTAATCAAATCCTATCTCATCCTTCGAAACTCCAGTGAATACAGGGCCAGTCAACCCAATCGCTCCTCTTTGGACAGACCTGCCATTCCCCCTTAGTGAACTATGTCCCCTGTGGCAATTATAGCCTTTCTTAGGTAGGAGACCAAAACTGCACACACGACTTCAGGTGTGGTCTTATCAGAGCCCTGTACAGCTGCAGTAAGATTGCTCTACTTCTGAACTCAAATTCCTTTGCAATGAAGGCTAATGCTCTATTTGCTTTCTTAATTGCTGCAACACCTGACTGTCTACTTTCATTGACTAATGAACAGGATACCCAAATCCTTTTGTACATCCACACTTCCCAGTATATTACTATTTGAATAATACTCTTTATTTCTGCTTTTCACACCAAAGTCTATAACTTCAAATTTAGCCATGTTTTACTGCATCTACAATGTGTTTGCCCACTCACTCAGCCTGTTTAAATCACCTTGAAAGTTCCTTGCAACCTCCTGACAACTCAAAATCCCACCTGATTTTGTGTGATCAGCAATGTAGAAAAGGTTGCATTTTATTCCTTTATCCAGGTCATTTATACATATCTAGAGCCAAAGCACCTATCCTTGTGGTAGTCACTAGTAACTGATTGCCACTCAGAAAATACCTTCTTTTTCCCATTCTCTGTTTTTCTGTCAACAAATTCTGAATCAATGATAAAATATTACTCTCACTTCCATGTGCTTCAACTTTAACTACTAGTGTGTTATGAGGGAATTTATCAAAAGCCTTTTTGAAATCAAAATAAGCCACATCCACTGGTTCTCCCGATCCATTCTACTAGTTACATCTTCAAAAACTCCAATAGATTTGCGAAGCATGATTTGCCTTCCATAAACCCATATTGACTTTTTTCAATCCCATGAATACTTTTCAAATCATCCGTTATCATGTCTTTTATAATAGAATCACTAATTTCCCCAATATTAATATTAGGCAATCTGTAATTACGTTTTCAGTCTTCCTATTGCCATTCTCCAATCTGCAGAGATTTTTCCAGAGTCTGTAGAATTTTAGAAGATGACCACTAATGCTTTCAATATTTACAGAATCATTTAGAGTCATAGAGTTGTACAGCATGGAAACAGATTCTTTGGTCCAACATGTCTATACTGACCAGATATCCTAAATTAATCTCATCCCATTTTCCAGCATTTGGCCCATATCCTTCTAAACCTTTCCTACTCGTATACCCATCCAAATGCCTTTTTAGTGTTGTAATTGAATCAGCCTCCACTACTTCCTCTGGTAGTTCATTCTGTTCATGCACTACCCTCTGTGTGAAGAAGTTGCCTCTTAGGTCCCTTTTAAATCTTTCCCCTCTCACATCAAATCTAGGCCGTCTAGTTTTGGACTCCCCCAACCCAGGGAAAAGACTTTGGCTATTCACCCTATCAATGCTCCTCATGATTTTACAAAACTCTATAAGCCTCCACACTCCAGAGAAAATAGTCCTAGCCTATTCAGCCTCTCCCCATAGCTCAAACCCTCCAAACCTGGCAATATCATTGTTAATCTTTAATGAACCTTTTCAAATTTCACAACATCCTTCCTATAACAGGGAGACCAGATCACAATACTGACCTAACAAAAGTCCTGAACAGCTGCAACATGACCTCCCAACTCCTGTATTCAATGCACTGACAATAAAGGCCTGCAAACCAAATGCCTTCTTCAATATCTTGTCTACATGTGACTCCACTTTCAAAGAACTAGGAATGTGCATTCCAAGATCTCTTTATTCAGCAACACTCCCCAGGACCTTACCATCAAGTGCATAAGACCTGCTCTGATTTGCCTTTCCAAAATGCAGTACCTAAATGCATTTATCTAAATTTAACTCCATCTACCACTCCTCAGTCCACCAGCGCATCTGATCAAGATCCCGTTGTACTTTGAGGTATATGCAGTTCAGATAGGAATATCATCCAATGGATCAAATCTATAATGTTATATCACTTAATTACAGTGTGATAAGAAAATGCTATAGTGTGTTACCATAGCTCAGTTGGTACAATGCTTATCTTTGAATCACAAAGTTCTAAGTTCAAACCCCACTCCAAAGCTTGAACACAAATAGCAAGAATGACACGTCAAGCAGTACTGGGGCAGCATTGCATGAATGAGATATTTTTGAATGAGATATTAAATCAAGGTCCTATTTGGTCAGATAAATGAAAAAGATTTCTTGGCACAGTTTTGAATAAGAGCAAGTGAGTTATCTGTGGATTCCTGTGCAATAATTAGCCTTAATCAATAGCACAAACAACAGATTATCTAGCTGTTATCACATTGCTTTTGTGAGAGCTCACTGGATGCAAATTATCTGCTGCATTTCCCACATTACATCAGTGTCTACCCTGCAAAGACGTATTTAATTGGCTGGAAAGTGTTTTGACATGTCCACTATTTAACACAACAGGGAAGACCAGTTTTCTGTAGCAGAGAGGTCTATATTCAGTACACAGATTTAAGAAGATTTGACTGGAGGATAAACTTTTCCACCCAGAAATGGTGAGTGTCTGAAATTTGTTGTCCACTTTTGTGTTTGAGGCGGAAACCCTCAAGAATTCATTTAAAAATATCCTGGCTTTGCACCTGAAGTGTTGTAACCTGCAAGGCCACAGACCAGATGTTGATAAATGGGATTAGAAAAGATGACTAGTTTACTCAGTCAACACAGACAAAATGTACTGAATGCCTTCATGTGCTGTGAATTTTCCATGGCTCTTCATACGCATTATTTTTTGCATTACTATTGTTTGTCAATATCTGTTTGAACTCAAATTTTTTTATGTGGTTGTATGAATTTTGAACAAACACATATTATTCTTGGCAAGGGATTCTTTTGGGCAAACACTTATTGAGCAAACCTAATTGAATTGAAACAGAGGGGCAGGTTTTTTTATCATGGACATTGCTGGCTGAGCCAGCATTTATTGCAAGTCTCTCTTTTTGCTGTTGAGAAAGTGGTGGCAAGTTGATTTCTTGACCTGTTGAAGTCCATGTGCTGTAGGTAGACATACAATGTCACTTAGGAAGGAATTCCAGTAGTATGTTTTCAAGTCAGGATAGTGAATGGCTTGAAGAGGAATTGCAGATGATGCAATTTCCATGTATCTGTTGCCCTTATCTTTCTCTAGATGGTAGTGGCTTGGAAGTGCTGCCCAAGGATGTTTGGTGAATCTTTGCAGTGCATCTTGTAGATGATACACAATGCTGTTACTGAGTGTTGGGAGTAGAGGGAATGGATGTTTGCGGGTGTAGTGCTGATCAAGTAGGCTGCTTTGTCTTGAATGGTGTCAAGCTTCTTGAGTTGTTGGCAAATATTCATTCACGCAAGTGCAAGGTATTCCATCACAATCCTGATTTGTGCCTTGTAGATTGCTGTGAATGAAGCTGAACATTGTGCATTCATCGGTGAACATTCCAGCTTGTGATGTCATGATGGAGGGAGGGTTATTAATGGAGCAGCCGAAGATGGTTGGGCCTAGGATAGTACCATGAGGAGCCCGGGGGGCTTTTGTGATGCAGTGGTAGTGTCCCTACCTCTCCAATACGAGGCCTGGGTTCAAGTCCCACCTACTCCAGGGTTGCATCATACCAGCCCTGAAAAGGTTCATAAAAAACATCTATCCCGAGGAATTCCTGGAAGATGTCAGTCATGTTGACTGACCTCTAACAAGCGCAATCATCTTCCTCTGTGCCAGGTATGATTTCAACCAGTGGAGAGTTTTTTCCCTGATTCCAGTTTTACCAAGGCTCCTGAGTCAAATGTAGACTTGCTGTCAAGTTATGAGTCAACTACTTCACTGTGGGTCCTGAATCACAGATTAAAAAAAAGATTTCCTTCTTTAAAGGAAACTGATGAACCAAATGGTTTTTCATCAAAAATCAGTGATATTTATCACGATCGCTATTACTAAAATTAGCTATGAGGACATTTGAACCCATGCCTCCACAGAATTAGCTGGATCCTTGGCATAACTCGTCCAATGTTATCACCATTACCCCGCTTTCTCACAGTTGGTGCCCTCATGTTTAGAACCTTTCTACCTACGATATCTTGTCTGAGATGTTAAAAGTTTGATACTTTTTGCATGTGGGTGTAATGGCCTGGAAATTATCTTGTGACCAAAATGCTTTTAAGTCTAGGACCTATCTAGGCCAGCTCTCACAGCCTTAGACTCATCCACAATAAATATACGTAAATAAAATAAATGTAAGAAACAACTGACAGGAAAATTTCAGGATTTATATATCACATAATACAGCGCTGTCTACCAGGAGACGACAATATGTTTAATCCATCCTGAATTGATTAAGATTATTGCACACTTGAAGCAGAATTATGGAACAATCCAGAAATCATAGTAAAGGTATTGAGGCATTTATACTATGGCAAACTTATGTTAATTCTATTGAGTGCTGAAATACAGTTACAATTCCCCTCACTACCTAACCTTAATTATGCCACTGAGTGAGGAAGCAAAGACAGACGCTTCTTCATTCTTTTCTGAATAAGGTCACTGGACTCAAAATGTTGGATTTGATTTCTCCCCACAGATGCTGCCAAAAAGCAATTTCTGTTTTTACTTCTTCATTGATGGCTAACAGAGTGGGAAATTCTCAGAGATCTGGAAATAAGCTGTCCGTTTGCTTGATATGAATGTCAGCATGGTAACCTAGTGCTAAGCATTTAAGAAAATCTGGTTATGTACATGGAGGAATAGTAGAATTTGCTGAGGGCTGAGTGAAGAAACGTGGAAATGAATTCATTTGGAACATAAGTATTGGCAATGGAGTGAATGTATCTGTGCTGTCATTTGCATGTACTTGTAGCTGTCCATCACAACATACTATTTTATATTATCTACGATACTTAATGCTGGAGGGTTCCACCAATCCTTGATCATCTTTTGCTGGCATTTCTCCATATTGTAAATGTTGTGAATCAAGTCATTCTTCATTTTATTGTTTATTCATGAGATGTAAGCATCACTGTCCAACATTTATTGCCCATCCCTGATTATCTTGAGAAGGTCATTGTTAACCACATTCTTGAATCACTGTAGTCGGTATGGTGGTAGGAAATTCCAGGATTCTGGCCCAGTGACAGTGTAGATTAGTGTAGCAGAATATTACCAAGTCAGTTGGAACCATCTCATAGGCTTGCTGCCTTTTTTCTTCTATATGGTAGAAGTTGGAGGTTTGCAATGTGCTGAGGGAGAAACTTTGATGAATTGCTGCAATGCATGTACTACATTGTGCATACTGCTACCACAGTGTAGCAGTCGTGCACGGCATCAATTTTCAATGTGATAGGTGGAATACAGTAAAGTAGGCTACTTTGTCCTTGATACTTTATGAAAGCTGTGCATATCCATGAACTTGAAGAACATTCCATGATATTCCTGACCTAAGCCTCTGGATGGTGGAGAAGCTTTGCAAGTTAGGAGCTGAGTTTCTTCCCACAAAATACCTAGTAGAATGTGGTTGATCCAGTTAGTTTTTTAGTCAATGGCAATCCCCAGCACACTGATAGTTAGAGATTCACTAATGATTTTGCTGTTGAATTTTATTGCTAGCAATGTCATTTCCTGGTGCATGATACCAGGTTTGGTCAAATGTTGCCTTGATATCAAGGACAGTCACTCACACCTAAATCCGTACTATTCAACTCTTAGTTTGTGATTTGACCGAGGTTTTCTAATAAGGTTTCAAACTGAGCAATTCTGGCAGATTTCAAACTGATTATTGATGTGGAGGTTATTGGTGAATTTGTGGTATTTTTCTTGTGGGATTTGCCACCTCGACGAGTAAAACCAAACATCATTTGTCTTTGTTTTGGAGTGAGCCTATCTGGTGCTTAATGGTAGAGGATACACCACTATCTACCAATGAGGCACCATGCTTAAATAACAAGAACATGTATTGCATGATAACACTAATATATTTGGTCAGGCGTAATTACTAGGACCTTAGGGAGCTAGGATAGACACATTGGCTTGCCCATAGAGCGTGTGTGACATCACAGAATGCGTGGAGCCAATGTAACATGAACAAATAATTCCATCAGAATAATTACTTTTCACAACATCTACCCTGAAGTATTTCCGCCTAGTTAACCCATGAAACAATCATATATAGAATTATATTACATTTACCACCATCTCACCTCCCTCAAAGTCTCTGACTTCACAAGTGCAGGCAATGTGACTGTTTCACAGTTTTCTTAAAATGCACTCTTCAGATTTGGAAGAATGATAGGTTTCTTGCCTGGTTCCAATCTGTGGGTCATTTTTATGCCGGAGTATCTTCTATCTTTTGATACCCTTTGCAGTGGACATCATTCTTTGTGAAATGTCATTGTTGATCATTGCTATATCTGGTAGACACTTAATCTCCTGAATTTCATCATGGAAAGCAGCTCAACTGTTGAAATTAGTATTTATTTCCTTGTAGTGTTCTGGATTTCTGGATCAGGAAATTGCTTGCGATTTGGGACAGATGGACTCTTCTTGCACTAATCTGGATGCAGAGAGCAGGAAATGTCTTCTCTTTAGACCATGTCTTGGATCAGTGGATGCTGGTCTGGTTCCAGCGAGTCAGATGCAACTTACTTAAGTAGGTGATCAGGCTGGCCATCTTCAGTTGTCTATTGTGGTGGTTGACCATGAAGTAAATATTTTCACACTCTCAGCCATTTTGCTGGTATATACTGGTATATCCTGTTCTGTTTTAGAAGTCACAAGATTGAACATTTCCACTAGTACTGTGAAGCCAAAGTTTTCAAATGAACTGGGAAAACTGACAACTTTTGTTTGTCCTAGGATTATTTGGACAAGTTATTTGGGCAATGTTCTAGAGATTAACTCCTGAAAACATTTGAACAATTAACAACTCCAAAATTTAGCAGAAAAGCAATAAAGCAGTGTTAATTTATTGGGATCCTGCGATGAATCAAATAACTAATGTAAGTCTTAAATAAGCAAGGAAAACAAGAGTCAAAAGGGAACAAAATAGATGGCACAAGAGACAACCAGTGCTGTCACCCATATCTGCTCCACCGCCCTGACTGAATTGGTACTGAGTCGGAAAGTAGCAATGGCATGAAATGAAGGTATAACATTCTATGCATGGAATGTGGAGATGTCAGTAGCAGATGCACAAATGGATCTTAACCCTGGAACCTGCTCCCTGTGTGCAATCTAAAAGGTAGATTCTAAGTTTTGTTCAATGTCAAATCCATTTCGCCAATGTCAAGTCCATTTAACTTCATTAGAATACAGCCAGACTTCAATGCTTAGGAAGCACTGACAGTATTGAAGAGTGTACCAGCAGCGAGGGTTGAAAGGCAGCAGCAGGTATACATTGCACATAGGATCGCACCCAGATCATGTATTGGACCAGGCTGAATCTTGGTGCTGCTCACTTGCTCTCTTAGCACTCACTCACTTATTGCTTACCAGCATTCATCCATGCCTTGCCTTTCTTGCCGTGCCATGCCCATTAGCACATTGGTGCTTCAAACAGAGCCAAAGATTATCAGTCGGAGCACAAAGTTGGTTGGTAAGGTAAGTGATTGTTATTTGAGTGGGTGACTTCAGAGAACTAGGAAGAAGGCTGAAAAGCAGGACATCCAAGGTGATTATCTCTGGTTTGCTTCCAGTTCCTTGGGCTGGTGAGGCCAGAAACAGGGAGATAATGGACTTGAACGTGTGGCTGGGGAACTGGTGCAGGAAGCAAGGATTTAAATTCTTGGATCACAGGGGTATTTTTTGTGAGAAGCATAAATTATACAAGAGAGACGGTTTGCACCTTAATAGGTTAGGGACCAGCATTCTGGCAGGCAAGTTTGCTACTGCAACACAGCTGCGTTTAAACTAAGCAGCGGGGGGGGGGGGGACAAACTGGATGTTTAAGAAGGAAATTGGAGGGAAAGTTAGAACAAGGGAAGTCACGAAAGACAACTGTTTTAATGAGGCAGAAAACTCAGAAAGGGATCATGCTGTAAGGTTGAGTGAAATAGGAGTTGATGGGAAGGGTGAGGGCAGTAACAAATTAAAAATACTATATATGAATACATGAAGCATTAGAAATAAGATGGATGAGCTTGATGCTCTTTTGGAAATTGGCAGATACGATATTGTGGGGATAACTGAGACGTGGCTTCAAGTGGACAGGGCCTGGGAAATGAATATTCAAGGCTACATGTGCTATCATAAGGACAGACTGACGGGCAGAGGGGGTGGGGTGGCCATGTTGGTAAGGGATGATATTCAGTTCCTTGCGCAGGGGGACCTAGAATCAGGGGATGTAGAGTCAGTATGGATAGAACTGAGAAATTCTAAGGGTAAAAAGACCCTCTTGGGAGTTATCTATAGTCCCCCAAATAGTAGTCTAGATGTCGAATGTAAGTTGAATCAAGAGCTGAAATTGGCCTGTCGCAAAGATGTTACTACAGTTGTTATTGGGGATTTCAACATGCAGATAGACTGGGAGAATCAGGATGGTATTGGACCTCAAGAAAGAGACTTTGTGGAGTGCCTCTGAGATGGATTCTTAGAACAGCTGGTGCTGGAGCCTACCAGGGAGAAGGCAATTCTGGATCTGGTATTGTGCAATGAACCAGAATTGATCAGGAACCTCGAAGTGAAGGAGCCATTGGGAAGTAGTGACCATAATACAATAAGCTTCAATCTGCAATTTGAGAGGGAGAGGGTACAATCGGAAGTGACAATATTTCATTTGAATAAAGGGAACTATGGAGCTATCAGGGAGGAGCTGGCCAAAGTTCAATGGTGCAGTACCTTAGCAGGAATGACAGTGGAGGAACAATGGCAGATATTTCTGTGTTTAATGCATAAGATGCAGGATCAGTTTATTCCAAAAAGGAAGAAATATCCTAGGAGGAGGCATGGGTGGCCGTGGCTGACAAGGGAAGTTAGGAAACATATAAAGTTAAAAGAGAAAAAGTATATCATAGCAAAGATAAGTGGGAAAACGGAGGACTGGGAAGCTTTTAAAGAACAACAGAGGATTACTAAGAAGGAAATACGCAGAGAAAAAATGAGGTACGAAGGTAAACTGGCCAAAAATATAAAGGAGGATAGTAAAAGCTTTTTTAGGTATGTGAAAGGCAAAAAAAAATGGTTAAGACTAAAATTGGGCCCATGAAGACAGAAACAGGGGAATATATTACGGGGAACCAGGAAATGGCAGAAGAATTGAATTGGTTCTTCAGATCTGTGTTCACTGGGGAAGACACAAGCAATCTCCCAGAGGTAACAGTGGCTGAAGGACCTGAATTGAAGGGAATTTATATTTGCCAGGAATTGGTGTTGGAGAGACTGTTAGGTCTGAAGGTTGATAAGTCCCCGGGGCCTGATGGTCTAAATCCCAGGGTACTGAAGAAGGTGGCTCGAGAAATCGTGGATGCGTTGGTGATTATTTTCCAGAGTTCGAAAGATTCAGGATCTGTTCCTGCGGCTTGGGGGATGGCTAATGTTGTATCACTTTTTAAGAAAGGTGGGAGAGAGAAGGCAGGAAATTATAGACCAGTTAGTCTGACCTCAGTGGTGGGAAAGATGCTGGAGTCTATTATAAAGGATGAAATTACGACACATCTGGATAGTAGTAACAGGATAGGTCAGAGTCAGCATGGATTTATGAAGGGGAAATCATACTTGACCAATCTTCTGGAATTTTTTGAGGATGTAACTCTGAAGATGGACGAGAGAGATCCAGTGGATGTAGTGTACCTGGTCTTTCAGAAAGCTTTTGATAAAGTCCCACATAGGAAGTTAGTGAGCAAAATTAGGGCGCATGCTATTGGGGGCAAAGTACTAACTTGGATTGAAAGTTGGTTGGCTGACAGGAAACAAAGAATAATGATAAACGGCTCAATTTCGGAATGGCAGGCAGTGACCAGTGGGGTACCGCAGGGATCAGTGCTGGGACTGCAGCTTTTTACAATATATATTAATGATATAGAAGATAGTATTAGTAATAACATTAGCAAATTTGCTGATGATACTAAGCTGGGAGGCAGGGTGAAATGTGAGGAGGATGTTCGGAGATTACAGGGTGACCTGGACAGGTTAGGTGAGTGGTCAGATGCATGGCAGATGCAGTTTAATGTGGATAAATGTATGGTTATCCACTTTGGTGGCAGATTACTACCTAAATGGAATCAATTTAGGTAAAGGGGCAGTACAAAGAGATCTGGGTGTTCTTGTACACCTGTCAATGAAGGTAAGCATGCAGGTACAGCAGGTAGTGAAGAAGGTTAATAGCATGCTGGCCTTCATAACAAGAGGGATTGAGTATAGAAGCAAAGAGGTTCTTCTGCAGCTGTACAGAGCCCTGGTGAGACCACACCTGGAGTATTGTGTGCAGTTTCGGTCTCCAAATTTGAGGAAAGACATTCTGGCTCTTGATGGAGTGCAGTGTAGGTTCACGAGGTCAATTCCTGGAATGGCACGACTACCTTACGCTGAAAGACTGGAGCGACTGGGCTTGTATACCCTTGAGTTTAGAAGACTGAGAGGGGATCTGATTGGGACATATAAGATTATTAAAGGATTGGACACTCTGGAGGCAGGAAACATGTTTCCGCTGATGGGTGAATGCCGAACCAGAGGACACAGCTTAAAAATACAGGGTAGACAATTTAGGACAGAGATGAGGAGAAATTTCTTCATCCAGAGAATGGTGGCTGTGTGGAATGTTCTGCCTCAGAGGGCAGTGGAGGCCCAGTCTCTGGATTCATTTAAGAAAGAGTTGGATAGAGCTCTCAAGGATAGTGGAATCAAGGGTTATGGAGATAAGGCAGGAAGAGGATACTGATTAAGAATGATCAGCCATGATTATATTGAATGGTGGTGCAGGCTTGAAGGGTAGAATGGCCTACTCCTGCACCTATTGTCTATTGTCTATTGTACTGCTGTACCTGATGTGCTCATTTGCACAGACAAGCAACCTGTCAGACTTATTAGTTGGAATTTGTCTGGAAGTAAGGAGGAGGAATATCTTGATGTTCAGCACACCATCACTTTAACACATAGAGCATGTGCCAGCTGCCTGTATGGCCAACATGCTCCATATGTATTTACCCAAATGGCAATATTGAATGATTAGTCGGGGGATAGTCCTCAGACCAGTATAGGAAAAACAGCTGCTGATTAGGGGGTCCACATACACCCCATCAGTCAGGGGCACTTTCCATACACAGTCCAGGGCCTTGATAATGATCTGTCGTCAGCTTGAGTTGCTCACCATCAGGGGATCTGTCCGACAGCAGTCCATTGAATGGGCAAAGGTCCATCCTATAGGATCTGCACCAGCAGTCAGGGGAATTGCATTTCATTAGTCAGCAAGCTGCAATGACATCAGTCAGGGGTCAGATCAGTCATGTTTAGGGGCTGCTCGTTGAAGTCCATTACAAATCTGGGACAAATCCCATCGTGGGTTCTACCTATTGTACATTCAAGAGGGTGCAAGATATCTCGACGTGCCACAGCAAGGAACCGTTATGACCACCTCAGGAGACAGACATGTGCTGCAACTGAGAGGGTACCCTTTATTGTTCAGTATTTCCCAGGAGCTGAAAAACTATGCCATGTTCTTCATGACCTGCAACACATTATCAATGAGGATGAGCACCTCACCAAGACCTTCCCCACATCTCCACTACTTGCCTTTAAACAATCGACAAACCTCAAACAGATCGTTGTTCATAGCAAGCTCTCAGGACAACTCCATACAACCCTATCACTGTAAGCACTGCAAGATGTGTCAGAATGTGGACATAGATACCACCATTATGCGTGGGGACACCTCCCACCTTGTACATGACATGTACTCATGTGACTCAGCCAACATTGCCCATCTTATACGTTGCAAGGAAAAATGCCCAGAGGCATGGTACATTGGGGAAACCGAGCAAAGGCTACGACAACGGATGAATGGGCACCGCACAGCAATCAACAGACAGGAGTGTTCTCTCCCAGTTGGGGAATACTTCAATGGTCCAGGACATTCGACCTCCAACCTTCAGGTGACTATCCTCCAAGGCAGACTTCAAGACAGGCAGCAGCGAAAAGTGGCTGAGCAGAGGCTGATAGCTAAGTTTGGTACCCATAGGAAGGGCCTCAACCAGGACCTTGGGTTCATGTCACATTACAGGTGACCACCATTGCACTATACACACACACACACACACACACACACACACACACACACACACACACACTCACAACCACCAATCCAGACAGACAGACACACATATATTTTGTGGGGTGAATTTGCAGGGTTACATTGTAGTTTGCTCAAAAACTGCATGCATTCATGTAGAATTCTAAGTTCAAAAACTGCAATAATTCATGTAAAAATCCATTATCTCACTTTTTAGTTTAGTATCAATCTAATGGCATAACACCTTCAACATATTGTCTAGCTATCACCATTGTTAACAGCTAACCTGAGAATGCAACTTTTTAAAATAAGGTTTTGTTGATTTACACATGAAAGAAGTGAAACTATCATGATATTCTAAGAGATGAAAGGCTTAACAGACAATCAATTTTTCAATGTATAATTTCAGTTACATCACACTGTAAATTTTTGCTATAAATTCTGTGTTAGGATTGAGCCTTCCACTACCACCTGATGAAGAAGCATCACTCCAAAAGCTAGTGTGCTTCCAATTAAACCTGTTGGACTCTAACCTGGTGTTGTGATTTTTAAATAAATGTTCACATTTGTACTTGAGCGACTGCTTGCCTATTCCTCTCCTGGACAATGACAATATGCAGGTGACTACCGGGCATTTTTGGAAGACAATTGGGGGCAAAAACAAGTGTTATGTATCCAGGTAAAGTGTGTGGGCTGTTAGTGAAACGGTGAATGGGGAGGAGAATGGGGTTGCACCCATGAGCAAGTTTCAGCAGTGCCTGCTATGCGCTGTGAGCAATGTGACTGTGGCTGCCGTGCCATTGTGCTGCCAGTTAGGGGTAACATCAGATTGTCAGTGCTTTCCCGGGTGCACAATGGCCTCTCGAAAACAATGTGGGCACGAGGGATGCCGGCTTTTGGTAGCTATTTGATGAGAGGTGAGTTGTTCTGGGTAAGATGGGGCTAGAATTGTATGTGAGGGACAGTTAGATATTTAAGAGGGGCATTGGTAAGAAATGACAAGAAATCACAATAGGCATCATGGTGAAAATCTCTCCAAAAATCTTGAAAAACTCGCACAGCCAAAAAAAAACTTAGTTCAGAATGTTTAAGCTTCAGAATGACTTTTTATGTATATCAGGCACGCAATCTTTAAGAATCTGCAATTGGAATGTCATTTTTATTTTTGATACAACTTACGTCAAAGACTAATTTAGAACAACAGAAGTCATAGAGCAGGTTTCAGTATGTATATTTTGTTTTAACCTTGAAAAGCTGAACCAAAATACAATGTCACTGATTTTTTTTGAGATTATACAGGACATTGATGAGGCCTCAGCTACAGGAAGAATACTATTAAATTGGAGCGGGTTCAGAAAAGAATTCCCAGAATGTTGTCAGCAATGGAGGGTTTAAGTTTAAAAATAGGCTGGGACTTTTTTCACTAGAGCTTAGGAGGTGAGGGGTGACCTTATAGAAGTTTATAAAATCTTGAGGGACATACATAAGATGAATAGCAAGGGTCTTTTCTCTCTGGTGGGGGAGTTCAAAATTAGGGAACATACCTTTAAGCTGAAAGGAGAAAGTTTTACAAAGGACATGAGGGGCAACGTTTTTACACAGAGAGTGATTCATATGTAGAATGAACTGCCAGAGGAAGTGGTGAATGCAGGTACAGTTACAACATTTAAAAGACATTTAGATAAGTTCATGAATGAGAAATGTTTGGAAAGATGTGGGCCAAACTTAGGCAAGTGGAACTAGTTTAGTTTGGGAACATGGTCAGCGTGGAATGGTGAGACTGAAGGGTCTGTTTCCATGCTCTTTTATTCTATGACTTGAAAATTATATCATAATGTAAAGAGGCCTTTCAAACAGGCACTATTAGAGGATTCTCATATTTGATAATTTGGTGTTGTGCAGTTTATGGGCAGTCATATGAAATAAAGGACAGTTAGATCTATTGTGGGGACAAGTGCAACTACTTTATGCCCAAAATTGTATGATTTTTTTCAAGCCACGTTTTTATTTTCATCCAGATTACATATTACACAAGGTGTGGATACAGAAAAAGCTCCAAGCCACTGTTTCCGTCATGCACCAACTGCAAATTATTGTTGCAAAACACCAAAGTACAGTGCAGCCATGTGAATCTTTAAGTTATGCTTAACAATACTTTTTAAACAAAATATAGTGAAATCACAATGTATTAAAATTGAATAACCCAAATCTTCAGTTGTGGTGAAGTTAGCAGCCATTTCTGCTACCAGAATAAGAAATCCAACAGAAGGATGCCCATCACAACTTAAAAGTTCTGGACAGGTAACTCTGGATAGCTGAACTTATGCTAGCTTGTCATGTGACCACGTCAATGAATCACAATAGAGTTAGGCTACCCAGAATGCAAAATACTGGTTATCCATCATTTGGCTTTGGGAAAAAAAAAGCCAAAGAACTGTGGATGCTGGAAATCAGAATCAAAAGCAGAAATTGCTGTTAAACTCAGCAGACGTGGTAGAACATGAAATCTGAAGAAGGATCACTGGACCTGAATTGTTAACTCCATTTTCTCTCCACAGATGTTGCCAGACCTGCTGAATTTTGACAGTAATTTCTGTTTTTGATTCACCATTGAAATTTTTCTGTCTATCCTAGCAGGTATACAAGCAGCAGGCTGGAAGAATACAGCAAGCCAGGCAGCATCAGGAGGTGGAGAAGTTGATGTTTCAGGTGTAACCCTTTTTCAGGACTGGGGATGGGTGTAAGGGGAACTGCAGATAAAGGGGTAGCAGGGGCAGGGTGGTGAAGTGGGAATAGGTAAAGATGGGTAGAGGATACTGGTTGGTCAGTGGGAGGAATTAATCTGGTAGGTGGCTGGGAGGAATAGAAGGGAGGGAGAGAGGCTATTTGAAATTGGAGAACTGAATACTGAGTCCTCCGGGCTGTAAGCTGCCCAGATAGAAGAAGAGGTGCTGTTCCTCCAATTTTCGGTTTGGTTCATTGTGGCAATGGAGAAGGACAAGGATGGTCATGTCAGAAAGGGAGTGAGAAGAGGAATTAAAATGGGCGGTGACTGGGAGGTCTGGTCAGCCTCGGCGAGGCAAGCCTTCCAGGTATAGCAGAAGAAGTTGATGACCTGGAAGAACCCAACAAATCACCTACCTGCTTGAGTAGCTGAAGCAGCTAAGAGCAAAGATGCTCCTGAATTGTAGGTAAAACTGGGTTGCTTTGGAACCTTGTCACCTAACTCGAAGCTCACTCTACATGAATTTGAGAGTAGGCCTCCCTTATGGTTTGATTTATTGTGATATTACTGTGGTGGTTGATAACCTGATAACATTGTGAAAAACTTTTTCAGTTTCTAAATCCTTTAAATGTTTATTATACATTCTATTTTCTAAGTGTACTGTATGTACATCTGTAGGTTATTTGATGAACTGTTAAAGGAGTTTCACAGTTCTTGCAAGGAGGTGCGTGCAAATGTTAAATTTCTTAAACTGTTTGAAAAAGGCATTAAGGTTGTGCAAAGGACTGTTGAAATGTTTCACAGAATTTTTAATGTAACAAAGGACTGCTTATACTGCGTGGATAATTGCTTTCAATTTGAAGAGATATCATTATATGTACTGATTTTTATCTTTAGTAGTCAGCATTAAAATGTCTGTTCAAGAAATTCAATGAACCAATTTTTGGTATGGCAGTGCATCTCTGTTAAAATTTTGTCCTGAACGCTTCAGTTCATTTTTTTAAACCGATGAAATTGTTGAAAGTGGAAGCTGTTAAAAGCGGAGGATATCAAGACATCTTGGAGTTCAGTGAACAGGGAAACAGACAACTTCCACAGCAATGACAATTAAAGATTGGAAAATAAAGTCAAAGGACTGAGAAGGAAGGAAAAGTAATGAGGAGAATTCACTGTCAAATCGAATAAAAGAAACTATATAACGAGAAATAAAGACTGAAAGAGAGGGAAGACAAAGGAAAAGCACAATTTAGTTAAATGTAAAATTTGACATTTTTAAATTATCCAAATCATGTGACGGCATGAGACAACGCAAGAAATGTGAATTGGCAGTCGTGTTGTTAGCACTTGGAATTACAAGCAAACCAGAAGAATCTGCTGCAGTTTTAATTTCTATTTACCATGCAAATACAGCAATTTCGCAACACTGAAGGCAGCAAACAGCAAAATGCCGTTTTTGTATTGCTAGTGTGGCACAACCGTACAGCTCGCATAGAAACTTTTGGATCTTTGCTTTTAACTGTTCGTCTGTCTCTCCCCTGAGACTGATGCACATTTAATGTATGAAGAACATCGGTCAACGTGTTTGAGTTTTAATGCCAAAATCTATAGTATTTGAGTTGGCTTGTATGCTATCATTTCACAAGTGCAATACCTGGTAATAGGTTCTGAATTCTGAGAGGGATTGTATCCAGGTGCTGTCGCAGTATGCTTTAAGTAACTGTAGTAACTGGTGTAAATAAATTGATGTAGGACCACTAAGCCCATAAGATATGACATGGCACTGTTCCTTTAAATTGAATCATATTGTATGAGAATTAAAGGAGCAACATTTATACTATCTATTTTTTGATTCTGATTACATCCAATGATAGCATGTATTTAAAATGGTGCATTGACTGAACGTGTGTTTGAATAAGCAGAAAATATTTACCACAAAGCGAAATAACAACAAAAAAAGCCAAGCTGTTGCCGTGCAGCTACTGATTCGCACGCACGCTCCCCTGGGATTGGGCTGACTGATGAGCTTTTGAACGTCACTGCAACCAGATATATGGGAGCAGTTCTGCTTTACTGCAGCATGATGCGGCTGAATATATTTCAGTGCATTCTGCTTGAAGCAAAGATCAGAACGACGCACATATTAATCGTTCATTAGAGAGGTATTTTTTCGGGACAGAAAGGATTCTAGAACCGGTTAAAAGTCCGGTGACGACAAAAGAAAAAGATTTCACCTCCTTTTCGGTGTGGTTCGAGGTCGGTGCAGTGTTTGCGTGTGAAACCGCATGTATTCAATGGATCAAGGAAGCACTGTTCCCTTTTTTGCTTAGAGTTAAATCTGACAGACAAAAACAGCAATGAACAGGCCACCTCAAACATTACTGAAGGACCCTTTCTAATAGTATTTGTCCAGCAATTGTTTTGAGCAAATATACAAAGAATGCATATTGAAATACAGCAAGCTTCAACATCATCTCAGTCCACCGATAAATACCAGCCATTGACAGACAGCATACCGAGAAGATAAAAGCTAGACAAGACATCAAGAGACCAATTAAAGACATCTTTGTTCATTTAAAAGGACTACTGAGGACAAGGATGAGAAACTGTACAGTATAAAAATCTCTTGTCTCTCCCAATCTGCTGTTTGCGCTACTGATTGGTGAATGCTACCTGCCATTGCTGTTTAGTATCACAGTAATTCTTTGTACACTGTCGATATGGCCAGCCAGCAAGATTCAGGCTTCTTTGAAATCAGCATCAAATCACTGCTGAAATCCTGGAGCAACAGTAAGTAAACACAGATCATAGCGTTTTCTTTAGACAGTGCTTTTGATGGATAATGATTTTGGTTTATATATGTATTTTGTTGAATTGTCACTTTTTTTGTTTCCAGTTATCTCTTAAAATCAAAATATCACAGATGCAAACATTTCTCATTATGTGTGGGGGAATTAAGCAAGGTTTGTTTTGATTGAATTCCCTTATCAATCTGCTGTAAGGCCTGCACTTGTAATCCGGAATAGCATTTCCTGTCTTTATTTGTGTTTAGTCTTCATAATGGGGAAAAAAGTCCCCGCATTTGAAGCAAAACAAGAGGGTGGTATGACTGTGTGCTAATCGTTTTTGTAATTGCTTTTTAGAATTGTGTAATTCTTCTTAGTATTGTGTAGGCAACATATTTATGTGTATTTGTTAACCACCCATTTGACTACAAATGACAGGTGGTAGAGCCTTTCATTTTATGTGGCTGTGGTGGATTTTTTGACATGAAAATGACAAATTTAGATAGAAATATGTTATGCGTGTAGAGTTTCTGCAAGGATTTTGACATGAAGTTGTTTATTTTGAACATAGAATGTCATTCTAAGACATTGTCATGTACAATGTCTGGTTTTAATATTTAATTGGTTTAGAAAAAAAGTCAAGAAATTTGAAGGTTTTAGATAGGGTACACAATTTGTCACAGATTAGTCAACTAATAATAGACTGCTGTATAAAACAAAGCTAGTAATGAAAAATGTGGTATTAAGTATTAGCATGAGAAATTAGTAATCAGTGTCATACATTCTGTCTGTGAATTCTGGCTTTAGAATTGTTTGTTTGTGCTAAACCTCTTCCATGTTTTTGCCCTTTAAAATATTTTAACATGTTGCCCAATTGAGAGCTGATGTGATAGTAGATCAAACTGATCTAAACGAAATGTTATAAAAAATCAGTACAATCCAGGATATTGGCATGAGTGTTCTATACTGTCTGCATACCTGTAGCTATGTTCTTAGAAAAAAGGTCTTTGTATAAAATCTTTGGTTTTATATTGGACATCTTTCCATCAATAAACTTGAGTTCATCCAAAACTTTACTGATGTCTCAACTTGCAGTAAGGCCTGTTCCCCTTTCACTGACCAAAATTAGTTGCCAGTCAAGTAATTAATGACTTTTTAAATTGTCTGCCTTGTTTTTTCAGAGCGCTCTATAACTTTGTACTTTTAATTCATGTAAGCTCCCCTAACCCTCCTAATCATCTGAGATTCAATGTCCCCTAATTCTGATGACTTATGCATTCCCAATCATAATTGCTCCACCATTGTTATGAATAGGCCACAATCTTTGGAATTTCTCTCCATACACCTCACTCTCTTCCTACCTTGCTTTTTTTCTTTAAGGTTTTTCTTAAAACCAACATTAAAACCTCTGACCAATATTGCCTTATGAGGCTTGGTGTTATCCTTTGTTTGATAGTGATCCTTTGAAACTCCATAGTATGTTTCATTGCGTTAAAGTCATTATATAAATAGAAAATCTTTCATGATCATGCAAAACTGCATTCACAACACTGACCAGCTTTGATTTTTAGATTGTGAATGTTGTTGATATAATTCACAGCCATTAAACAATAATGTAATAATTAAAAGACCTTCTATATTTCAAGGAAATAGATCTTTACAAATCTACCTTTGTAGTCTGCTCCCTTTTATTCATTTTGAAGTTTGTTTTTTCTTGAGTAGAGGAAAAGTTGACTATTTCAATTACATAGAATTAGATTATACAACACAAAAACAAATTATTCAGTCCATATTGGAGTTTGTTTCTCTAGAGCCTTTTTCTCTTTCTTTATCTAACTTTTATCAACATAACCTTATAAGCGTACTTTACTTGTTACAGCCACTCACGGTAGTAACATATTCCATGTTCTTGCCATCTTCTAGGTAAAAATGTTACATCTGAATCCATGTTTGCTTTCTGGATGATGAGATTGATGGCTTATCGTCTTGCCATTCCCACAAATGGAAATGCTTTTGTTTCTTTTTCTCTCTACCCTTTCAAAACCTTTCAGAGCATCAGTTGGAAACATTTATCGATATCACTGTCAGCAGCCCACAAGCCTGTGTTCCAATTTACTGGTGTCATATACTTCAAGGGCTTTTAATATGTTCTCATTGACATTATTCAGATGCAGAGAGTTTTTGCCTTTGCTACAGTGGCTGTATTTCCGTAAATACAGGGCATCATTGATTGCTCCATGTGTTCAGTCAAGGTGCCATCAGATAATCCTGTTATGTTTGTCAACCGGAAAGGATTCCACTCAGTGTGTGGATCATTTGTAGTCACCTTAAGTGTGCTATGTATGTGTGTACAAGATTTTCTGAAAGATGCCATGACTCGCCTTGTCAGCTACATCTATTGCAATCAATTATGGATCATATATGGCCTACTGTATCTGATTCTTCATGAGGTGTTCCACCCTTCCATGGAGATGATCATCAGAACAAATGCCAGGGATGTCATGACATTACTACTAGCAAAGAGGTTCTCAATGCAAGTGTGCACACTGACACTGGGAATGCAGATAGATTTTCACATATTTCTTGTTGCTTCACAGTTTCATTTTCACTGTTTATTTCCAGGGCTCATCAGCTGTATCCAGCTGTACAGAGTTGGAATGTTCTGCTCATTCTGAAGACCACCTTCCACTCTGGTACATGCTTTTGCTCATTTATATTGTGCTTCTTGACATTTGTCATCCTATCTATCAGTGATGCTATACTCAACAAAATGTGTATGTCTCTGGCTCAGCACCATGGGTGTTCCTATATACCAAGGACTACACCAGTTCAAGAGGCAGCTCACCATCTTCTTCTCCATGGAGGTTGAGGATGGGCAATGACTACTGGTCTTAGCGGTGATATTCATAACACATGAATACGTTTTTAAAAAATCTTTGCAGGTGGACTGTGCACAGGACTCATATGATGGTGCATTCTGAGTGCTCATCCTCCTCTGGCTTCTCCCTCATCAGTTGTTTTAGGAGTTGCAATACACCTGCAGGAGATGATTGACATGCATTTGTGCTAAAAATGAAGGGGTCTTGTTGTACTTTAGTAATCTCCCTTTGGCCAAGAGGTCTGGGTTCAAGTCCTACTTGCTCCAGAGATGTGTAAAATGTCTCTGATCAGATTAATTAGAAAATATAAAAGTGCTGAAAGTTCTCATAAAGGTTTCCAAATTAGTGTTGTGTAGATCGAGAAATTTTAATATGTTAATTTCAATAGTCTAGAGTGTGAAGCCTGGGTTCAAGTCCCACCTGCTCCAGAGGTGTGTAAAAACATCTCTGAACAGGTTGATTAGGAAACTAGCTTAAATTTTAAAAAATGAGAAAAAAATCAAAATATACATGGGATATGAGTGTTGTTGGCGAAACCCTCACTTGCTGCCTACCCCTAATTGCTCTTGAACTGATTGTTGCCAAAATGTTCTAGGTTTTCGGGCTAGTTGCCCTGGAGTCACATGTAGGCCAAAGCAGTAAGGTCATTCCAAGTCAAGATAGTAAATGATCGGAGGGGAATTCACAGGAGGGAGTAAATATTGAAGGTGATGTAATGTTGCTTTGTCCTGGACTGTATTATACATTGTGAGTGTTGATGAAGTTTCACTGATCTAGGCAAATAGAAAGTATTCAATCATACTCCTGACACATCAAAAAAGTCTGCAACATTGGAAAAGGCCCTTAGGCCCATCGGTCCATGCCAGTCAAAGCTAACCACTTACCTCTTCTAACCCCATTTTCAGTGCTTGCCCATAGCCTTGTCTGACTTGGCATGCAACTGCACATCTCAGTACTTCTTTAATGTTGTAAGGGGTTTTCCCTCTACCACCGTTTCAGGTAGTGAGTTCCAGATTCTCACCAATCTCTGAGAAAGAATGTTCTTCTCCTGGCCTTTAGCTTAATTCTATGCTTATTGATCCCTCCGAGTAAAAAATGAGGTCTGCAGATGCTGGAGATCACAGCTGCAAATGTGTTGCTGGTCAAAGCACAGCAGGTTAGGCAGCATCTCAGGAATAGAGAATTCGACGTTTCGAGCATAAGCCCTTCATCAGGAATAAGAGAGAGAGCCAAGCAGGTTGAGATAAAAGGTAGGGAGGAGGGACTAGGGGGAGGGGCGATGGAGGTGGGATAGGTGGAAGGAGGTCAAGGTGAGGGTGATAGGCCGGAGTGGGGTGGGGGTGGAGAGGTCAGGAAGAGGATTGCAGGTTAGGAGGGCGGTGCTGAGTTGAGGGAACCAACTGAGTTGCAGACTTCCCTACCTTTTATCTCAGCCTGCTTGGCTCTCTCTCTTATTCCTGATGAAGGGCTTATGCTCGAAACGTCGAATTCTCTATTCCTGAGATGCTGCCTAACCTGCTGTGCTTTGACCAGCAACACATTTGCAGCTGTGATCTCCAGCATCTGCAGACCTCATTTTTTACTCGAAGATTTTAACCTACTGCGAATCCTCTTACAAGGATGCCTTCCTTGAAGAAGCTCTCTTCCTCCCTCTACAAGGATTTCAGTGAGTCCCTCTCTCACTGCACCCCCCAGGTCATCTCCTCTGCACAGAAGCTCTTCAGCCACGTTCTCAAACAGACTCGTTACCACAGCCACATCTCCTTCCTCAGCACCTGCCTAAGGAACCGACTGATCCCACACGGACTCCGAACTACATTCCAACCAACAAAATTTGGACCCAACCAGGACAACCTGTACCTACAACAAATCCGAAGCCTCCAGCAACAGACCTCCCTCCGGATCCTCCGCTCCACCCTTGCAGCCATGCGTCGCTACCTACACTCCCTGCAATCAGCCCTACCCCAGCTCAGGACAACACTCTCACAGACCTGCAAAGGACCCCTGCTGTTCTTCATCTACAGAAGAATCCACAAACTCAACAAACAGTTCTTCCTAGCCCTATCAGAGATTAAAGACAGTAAGTACCAAAAACTTTCATGTACTTACCCCCACACTCGTGGCCCCTCAACTATTCCAGAATCTTCCACAGGCCTGTCGGACGCCATTATACATGTGGCCTCCACAGCGCCCGCGGCACCAAAGGCCGCCGCCGACCGTGACGTCACTTCCGCCCCCACCGACCTCGGAGCCCCCGCGATCGCCGCCCCTACAACTGCCCCGGTGACCACCACACACACAACCGCTTCCACGATCGCCGACGGACCCGCGACCCACCGGGAATGACCACCACTCCTCCGTCGCCGCAACCATTTCCGCCCCTCCGGTTGCCGTCGACGCAGCCACTTCCGCCCCCACTGACATCACTAACCTGCAGGAGCACAAATCCTCAGGTTTCCCCGCCCCCACGCCGTGTTTCGTCACTACGCATAACCCCGCCCCCACGCCATCTCCCGTCGCTTCACGTAACCCCGCCCCCACGCTTAATTCCGTCACGACGCATGACCCCGCCCCCACGTCGAGCAACGTCACCACGTCTAACTCCGCCCCTACTTCGATCTCTGTCCCCGGCCCTAACCCCGCCCCCAGCTCCAGCTCCAGCTCCAGTCCCACACCAGGTCCTAGCTCCCAGCCTTGCTGGATTTTCACCATCCCTCCAGATCTCCCCCTCTCTGAGGATGAAAGATCAGTCCTCAGCAGGGGCCTCACCTTCATTCCCCTACGCCCTCGGATTAATGAGTTCAACACGCGGCGAGATATTGAACAATTCTTCCGCCGCCTTCGCCTCCGTGCCTACTTACACAACCAAGACTCCCGCCCACCCTCTGACGACCCCTTCTCCCTCCTCCAACACACCCCATCCACCTGGACACCCCGTGCAGGCCTCCTACCCGCCCTCGACCTCTTTATAGCCAACTGCCGCCGTGACATCAACCGATTCAACCTGTCCACCCCTCTCACCCACTCCAACCTCTCACCCTCAGAACGTGCAGCCCTCCACTCCCTCCGCTCCAATCCCAACCTCACCATCAAACCCGCAGACAAAGGAGGCGCGGTGGTAGTTTGGCGCACTGACCTGTACACCGCTGAAGCCAAACGCCAGCTCGCGGACGCCTCCTCTTATCGCCCCCTTGACCACGACCCCACCTCCCACCACCAAACCATCATCTCCCAGACCATCCAGGACCTCATCACCTCAGGGGATCTCCCATCCACCGCCTCCAACCTCATAGTCCCACAACCCCGCACCGCCCGTTTCTACCTCCTGCCCAAAATCCACAAACCTGCCTGCCCCGGCCGACCCATTGTCTCAGCCTGCTCCTGCCCCACCGAACTCATCTCCCAATACCTCGACACGGTCCTGTCCCCTTTAGTCCAAGAACTCCCCACCTACGTTCGGGACACCACCCACGCCCTCCACCTCCTCCAGGATTTTCGCTTCCCCGGTCCCCAACGCCTTATTTTCACTATGGACATCCAGTCCCTGTACACCTCCATCCCCCATCACGAAGGACTCAAAGCCCTCCGCGTCTTCCTTTCCCGCCGCACCAACCAGTACCCTTCCACTGACACCCTCCTTCGACTGACTGAACTGGTCCTCACCCTGAATAACTTCTCTTTTCAATCCTCCCACTTCCTCCAAACTAAAGGAGTTGCCATGGGCACCCGCATGGGCCCCAGCTATGCCTGCCTCTTCGTAGGATATGTGGAACAGTCCATCTTCCGCAACTACACTGGCACCACCCCCCACCTTTTCCTCCGCTACATCGATGACTGTATCGGCGCTGCCTCGTGCTCCCACGAGGAGGTTGAACAGTTCATCAACTTTACTAACACCTTCCATCCCGACCTGAAATTCACCTGGACTGTCTCAGACTCCTCCCTCCCCTTCCTAGACCTTTCCATTTCTATCTCGGGCGACCGACTCAACACAGACATCTATTATAAACCAACTGACTCCCACAGCTACCTGGACTACACCTCCTCCCACCCTGCCCCCTGTAAAAACGCCATCCCATATTCCCAATTCCTTCGTCTCCGCCGCATCTGCTCCCAGGAGGACCAATTCCAACACCGCACAGCCCAGATGGCCTCCTTCTTCAAGGACCGCAGATTCCCCCCAGACGTGATCGACGATGCCCTCCACCGCATCTCCTCCACTTCCCGCTCCTCCGCCCTTGAGCCCCGCTCCTCCAACCGCCACCAAGACAGAACCCCACTGGTTCTCACCTACCACCCCACCAACCTGCGCATACAACGTATTATCCGCCGCCATTTCCGCCACCTCCAAACGGACCCCACCACCAAGGATATATTTCCCTCCCCTCCCCTATCAGCGTTCCGCAAGGACCACTCCCTTCGTGACTCCCTTGTCAGATCCACACCCCCCACCAACCCAACCTCCGCCCCCGGCACCTTCCCCTGCAACCGCAGGAAATGTAAAACTTGCGCCCACACCTCCACACTCACTTCCCTCCAAGGCCCCAAGGGATCCTTCCATATCCGCCACAAGTTCACCTGTACCTCCACACACATCATCTATTGCATCCGCTGCACCCGATGTGGCCTCCTCTATATTGGTGAGACAGGCCGCTTACTTGCGGAACACTTCAGAGAACACCTCCGGGCCGCCCGAACCAACCAACCCAATCACCCCGTGGCTCAACACTTTAACTCCCCCTCCCACTCCACCGAGGACATGCAGGTCCTTGGACTCCTCCACCGGCAGAACACAACTACACGACGGCTGGAGGAGGAGCGCCTCATCTTCCGCCTGGGAACCCTCCAACCACAAGGTATGAATTCAGATTTCTCCAGCTTCCTCATTTCCCCTCCCCCCACCTTGTCTCAGTCGGTTCCCTCAACTCAGCACCGCCCTCCTAACCTGCAATCCTCTTCCTGACCTCTCCGCCCCCACCCCACTCCGGCCTATCACCCTCACCTTGACCTCCTTCCACCTATCCCACCTCCATCGCCCCTCCCCCTAGTCCCTCCTCCCTACCTTTTATCTCAGCCTGCTTGGCTCTCTCTCTTATTCCTGATGAAGGGCTTATGCTCGAAACGTCAAATTCTCTATTCCTGAGATGCTGCCTAACCTGCTGTGCTTTGACCAGCAACACATTTGCAGTTATTGATCCCTCCATCAAGGGGAGAAGTATCTTTCTGTCGACCATCAAGGGGAGAAGTATCTCTCTGCCTACCATATCTACGCCCCTCATAATTTTATACATCTCAATCATGCCTCCCGTCAATCTCCTCTGCTCCAAGGAAACTAATCAGAGTATACCCAATTTTTTTTCATAATTAAAACTCTCCAGCAAGGGCAACATCCTGGTAAATTTCCTTTGCATGTCTCCAGTGCAGCTACATCTATTTATAATTCCAGAACTCTAGTTGTGCCTGAACTAATGTTTTATACAGTTCCAGAATAACCCTTTTTTTTCATTTACTCATGGGGCGTGGGCCATCTCTGGCTGGCCAGCATTTATTGCTCATCACCAATTGCCCTTGAGAATGTGGTGGTGAGCTGCCTTTCATACTTCTGCAGTCTACATCCTGTAGATTGAATCATAGTGCATTTAGAAAGGGAATTCCAGGACTTTGGCCAATGATAATAAAGAAAGGGCAATATATTTCCAAGTCAGAATGATAAGTACTTGGGGGGAGCTTGCAAATTGTGGTGTCCCCATGTATCTGCTGTCATTATCCTTCTGGATGGAATGGTCATGCATTTGGAAGGTGCTGTCTCAGGATGTTTAGTGAATTTCTGCAGTGCATCTTGGAGGTAGTAGTAGTAGTAGTAGTAGTGGTGTCATAGTCATAGAGATATACAGCATGGAAACAGACCCTTCGGTCCAACCCGTCCATGCCGACCAGATATCCCAACCCAATCTAGTCCCACCTGCCAGCACCCTCCAAACCCTTCCTATTCATATACCCATCCAAATGCCTCTTAAATGTTGCAATCGTACCAACCTCCACCATTTCGTCTGGCAGCTCATTCCATACACGTACCACCCTCTGCGTGAAAAAGTTGTCCCTTAGGTCTCTTTTACATCTTTCCCCTCTCACCCTAAACCCATGCCCTCGAGTTCTGGACTCTCCGAACCCAGGGAAAAGACTTTGCCTATTTACCCTATCTGTGCCCCTCATAATTTTGTAAACCTCTATAAGGTCACCCCTCAGCCTCCGACGCTCCAGGTAAAACAGCTCTAGACTGTTCAGCCTCTCCCTATAGCTCAAATCCACCAACCCTGGCAACATCCTTGTAAATCTTTTCTGAACCCTTTCAAGTTTCACAACATCTTTCCGATAGGAAGGAAAACAGAATTACATGCAATATTCCAACAGTAGCCTAACCAATGTCTTGTACAGCTGCAATATGACCTCCCAACTCCTGTATTCAATACTTTGACCAATAAAGGAAAGTATACCAAACGCCTTCTTCACTATTCTATCTACCTGCGACTCCACTTTCAAGGAGCTATGAACTTGCACTCCAAGGTCTCTTTGTTCAGCAACACTCCCTAGGACCTTACCGTTAAATGTACAGGTCCTGCTAAGATTTGCTTTCCTAAAATGCAGCACCTCGCATTTATCTAAATTAAACTCCATCTGCCACTTCTCAGCCCATTGGCCCATCTAGTCCAGATCCTGTTGTAATCTGAGGTAACCCTCTTCACTGTCCACTACAACTCCAATTTTGGTGTCATCTGCAAACTTATTAACTGTACCTGTTATGCTCGTATCCAAATCATTTATGAAAATGACAAAAAGTAGAGGACCCAGCACCGATCCTTGTGGCACTCCACTGGTCACAGGCCTCCAGTCTGAAAAACAACCCTCTACCATCACCCTCTGTATTCTACCTTTGAGCCAGTTCTGTATCCAAATGGGTAGTTCTCCCTGTATTCTATGAGGATCTAACCTTGCTAATCAGTCTCTCATGGAGAACCTTGTTGAATGCCTTACTGAAGTCCATATAGATCACATCTACTGCTCTGCCCTCATTAATCCTCTTTGTTATTTCTTCAAAAAACTCAATCAAGTTTGTGAGACCTGATTTCCCATGCACAAAGCCGTGTTGATTATCCCTAATCAGTCCTTGCCTTTCCAAATTCATGTACATCCTGTCCCTCAGGATTCCCTCCAACAACTTGCCCACCACCGAGGGCAGGCTCACTGATCTATAGTTCCCTGGCTTGTCCTTAATGCCCTTCTTAAACAGTGGCACCACGTTTGCCAACTTCCAGTCTTCCGGCACCTCACCTGTGACTATCGATGATACAAATATCTCAGCAAGAGGCCCAGCAATCACTTCTCTAGCTTCCCACAGAGTTCTCAGGTACACCTGATCAGGTCCTGGGGATTTATCCACATTTACCCATTTCAAGACATCCAGCAATTCCTCCTCTGTAATCTGGACATTTTGCAAGATGTCACCATCTATTTCCCTACAGTCTATATGTTCCATATCCTTTTCTACGGTAAATTCTGATGTAAAATACTCATTTAGTATCTCACCCATTTTCTGTGGCTCCACACAAAGACCACCTTGCTGATCTTTGAGGGGCCCTATTCTCTCACGAATTACCCTCTGTCTTTAATGTATCTGTAAAAACCCTTTGGATTCTCCATAATTTTATTTGCCAAAGCTATCTCATGTCCTTTTTTTGCCCTCCTGATTTCCCTCTTAAGTATACTCCTACTTCCTTTATACTCTTCTAAGGATTCACTCAATCTATCCTGTCTATACCTTACATATGCTTCCTTCTTTTTCTTAACCAAACCCTCAATTTCATTAATCATGCAGCATTCCCTATACCTACCAGCCTTTCCTTTCACACTGACAGGAATATACTTTTTCTGGATTCTCGTTATCTCATTTCTGAAGGCTTCCCATTTTCCAGCCGTCCCTTTACCTGCGAACATCTGCCTCCAATCAGCTTTTGAAAGTTCTTGCCTTTCTCCAATTTAGAACTTCAACTTTTAGATCTGGTCTATCCTTTTCCATCACTATTTTAAATCTCATAGAATTATGGTCGCTGGCCCCAAAGTGCTCCCCCACTGACACCTCAGTCACCTGCCCTGCCTTATTTCTCAAGAGTAGGTCAAGTTTTGCACCTTCTGTGGTAGGTACATCTACATACTGAATCAGAAAATTGTTTTGTACGCACTTAAAGGTTTAGATGGAGAGGAATCTGTTAACACGATAGCAGTCCCAGTCTATTTTAGGAAAGTTAACATCCCTTACCATAACCACCCTATTATTCCTACAGATGGCTGAGATCTCCTTACGCATTTGTTCCTCAATTTCCCTCTGACTATTGGGGGCTCCATACTGCAATCCCAATCAGGCGATCATTCCCTTCTAATTTCTCAGTTCCACCCAAATAACTTCCCTGGACATATTCCCAGGAATATCCTCCTTTAAATACGGATGTAATGTTATCCCTGATCAAAAACATCACTCAACCTCCTCTCTTCCCTCCCTTTCTATCCTTCCTGTAGCATTTGTATTCTGGAACATTAAGCTGCCAGTCCTGCCCATCCCTGAGCCGTGTTTCTGTAATTGCTATGATATCCCAGTCCCCTGTTCCTAACCATGCCCTGAGTTCATCTGCCTTCCCTGTTAGGCCCCTTGCTTTGAAATACGTGCAGTTTAATTTATTAGTCCTACCATGTCCCTGCCTGCCCTGACTGTTTGACCCACTTCTGTTCTCAACTGTACCAGTGTCAGATTGATCTCTTTCCTCACTATTCCCTTGGAACCCCCCCCCCCCCCCCCGCGCCACTTTATTAGTTTAAATCCTCCTGAACAGCTCAAGCAAATCTCCCTGCCAGTATATTAGTCCCCTTCCAATTTAGGTGCAATCCGACCTTCTTGTACAGGTCACTTCTACCACAAAAGAGATTCCAATGATCCAATGTGAATCCTTCTCCTATACACCAGCTCCTCAGCCATGTATTCATCTGCTCTAACCTCCTATTCCTGCCTTCACTAGTTTATAGCACTGGGAGTAATCCAGCTATTACTACCGTTGAGGACCTCCTTTTTAAATTTCTGTCAAACTCTCTGTAATCTCCCTTCAGGATCTCAACCTTTTCTCTTCCTATGTCGTTGGTTCCAATGTGGACAATGACCTCTTGCTGGCCCCTCTTCCCCTTGAGAACATTCTGCACCCTCTCTGAGACATCGTTGATCCTGGCACCAGGGAAACAACACACCATTCTGCCTTTTCGCTGCTGGCCACAGAAACATCTGTCTGTACCTCGGACTATAGAATCCCCTAACACAATTGATCTCTTGGAAGTCAACGTACCCGTCATAGATTAGAGCCAGTCTCAGTACCAGAAACATGGCTGTTCGTGCTATATTTCCCTGAGAATCCATCACCCCCTACATTTTCCAATACAGCATCCCTGTTTGAAATGGGTATATCCACAAAAGACTCCTGCTCTAGCTGCCCAGCTCTCTTACCCTTCCTGGAGTTAACCCATCTATGTGATTGTATCTGAGACCTTTCCCCCCCTTCCTATAATTGCTATCCATCACATACTGTTGCTGTTGCAAATTCCTCATCGCTTCTAGCTGTCTCTCCAACCAATCCATTCGATCTGATAAGATTCGCATCCAACAACATTTATGGCAGATATAATCCGCAGTAGCTCTTAAACTCCCACGTCTGACAAGAAGTACATATGCTCTTTCACAATCTACAGACCCAGAAGATAACACCATCTTATTCCCCTACAAAACACTGCCCCAGGTTAAATTAATAGTTATGGCTTATGTTTTAAGTTTAATCAAGAGCCATATTCCCTAAAATATATAATCAAGAAAGAACACACTCTACTCAATACTGCAGCCTTAAAACACACTTAAAACAACGATTAACTTATCTGATTCTGTGTTTTGAACTTCGCTCAAACAGGTTTCCTACAAGATTAGTTGTGAAATTCACAGTTTGTTAATTTTCCCAGATGCACTCCAATGTCCGGCGATACATGAATTCAAAACAGCAAAGGCAGTAATTCTGCAGGTTTCTCTCTCTCTCTCTCTCTCTCTCTCTCTCTCTCTCTCTCCCCTGTACTGTCCTCACCATGTGCTTCCTTTGACTGTTCTTCTTCCTTTTAAAACTGCTGTTGTTTTGACTTTTTTCCCCAAAGTTCCAAAACAATGCAACAGCATATAAACCAGTAATTGCTGCTCCTGGAATTCGAGGAAATCACCTCCAGCACCTAAAAACCTCAAAAAAAAGGAGCAGCTGTTACAGCCAGAAATTTTTCCCATCCTCCATCTTGGATTACCCTGAATCAATATCAAGTAGTAGAGCACTGTGTATTGAGCATTACTGGTGGAGGGAATAGATGATTGTGGATGTTATGTCAATCAAGTGGACAGCTTTGTCCTCAGTGATGTCAAGATTCTTGAGTGTTGTTGGAGCTGCACCCATCCAGGTGAGTGGGGAATATTCCATTGCAGTCCTGATAAGTGCCATGTAGATGGAGGCCAGGCTTTTGGGAATCAGGAAGTGAATTACTCACTGCACTATTTCTAGCCTCTGACCTGCTCTTGTAGTCACTATGTGGCGAGTCCAAATGAGTTCTTGGTCAATGATAACTCCAAAGATGTTGATAATGGGGGTATTTAGTGATTGTAACACAATTGAATATCAATGGGTGGTGGTTTGATTGTCTCTTATTGGAACTGATAATTTCCTCGCATTTGTGTGGTGCGGATATTGCTTGATGTTTGTCAGCCCAAACCTGGATATTGTCCAAAACAAAACCCCAAAGAACTGTTGGTGCTGAAAATTTGTTTCGAAGAGCGGTCTCTGGTCCTGAAACATTAATTCTGCTTTCTGTTCATGGATGCTGAGTTTTTTCCAGCAATTTCTGTTTTTGTTTCTGGATATTGTCTAGATCTTGTTGTGTTTGAACATGCACTGCTTCAGTATCGGAGGAGTTGTGAATGGTACTGAGCATTGTGGAATCACTATCTAACATCTCATTTCTGACCTTATGGGGAGGAAAGGTCATTGATAAAGTAGTTGAAGATGGTTGGGCCTAAAGTAGTATCCTGAAGAATTTCTGCACAGATGTCGTGGAACTGAGATGACTGACCTCCAACAACCATCTTCCAATTTGCTAAGTATGACTCCAACCAGCAGAGAATTTAGATCCTCATACCCATTGATTCCAGTTTTGCTAGGGCTTCTTGATACCACACTTGATCAAATGCCGCCTTGATATCAAGGGTCGTCATTTTCACTTCACCTCTGGAATTTAGCGCTTTTGTCCATATTTGTACGAAGGCTGTAATGAGTTCAGGAGTTGAATGGCCTTGGCGGAACCCAAACTGGGTATTGCTGAGCAGTTTATTGTTAAGCAGGTGCTGCTTGATAGCACTGTTGCTGACACCTTCCATCACTTTACTCATGATCAAGAATAGACTGATGTGGCAATAATTGGCCAGATTGGATTTGTCCTGCACTTAAACTCTCTGCCTTGTCTCTTGATGGAAAATATCCCATAAGACTTCGTAATCACTTTATTGCCCGGTCCTGCTCCTTAAGGGATTGGTGGACATACATACCAACGTCTGTCTAATCCTCAGTACTTCTAGGCTCTGTCCAAATCTTTCAGACTATGGCTATCCCAATTAACAATGGGGATGTTAAAGTTCCCTTACTATCACTACCTATTACTTTTACATTTAGAGTCATAGAGCCACAGAAACAGAATCTTTTGGTTCAACTTATCTTTGCCGACCAAATATCTCAACCCAATCTAGTTTCACCTGCCAACACCCAGCCCATATCCCTCCAAACTCTTCCTACTCATATAGGCGAATGTGAGGATTGCAGATGCTGGACGTAAGAGTCTAGATTAGAGTGGTGCTGAAAAAGCACAGCAGGTCTGGCAGGATCCGAGGAGCAGGAATATCGATGTTTCAGGCAAAAGCCCTTCATCAGGAATGAGGCCTTCATTCTTTATGAAGGGCTTTTGCCCGAAACGTCGTTTTTCCTGCTCCTCGGATGCTACCTGACCTGCTGTGCTTTTCCAGCACCACTCTAATCTAGACTCTTCCTATTCATATACCCATCCAGATGCTTTTTAAATGTTGCAATTGTACTAGCCTCCACCACTTCCTTTGGTAGCCCATTTCTCTGAAATGTGTTTACATATCTGCTCTTTTATTTCTGTGTTAGGTGGCCTATAGTACACTTTCAGCCTAAGGATTACTCCTTTTCTACATTGTTGGGTAGATGCCAGTATTGTAACTCTACTGAGATAGCTTAACTACGGGTGCTGGAATACAAATTTTCACACTGTTGCTCAAATGTTTTCAGGGTCCAATCCAAACTCCATCTGTGATGTTGGGGACCTACAAAAGAAGGCTGAGATGGGCTATCTTCTAGACATCTTTGGCTGAAGACTATTGCAAATGCTTCAGACTTTTGCACTAAAATGCTGGGCTCCCCTGTCATGGAGGATACTGATGTTTATAGAGCTGCCTCCTCCAGTGAGTTGTTTAATTTCCACAACCATTCAAGATGGAATGTGGCAGAGCAACAGAGCTTAGATCTGATGTGTTGGTTATGAAATTGCTTATCCCTGTCTCCCACATGTTGCTCATGTTGTTTGACATGCAGGTAATCCCATCTTGTAGCTTCACCAGGTTGACACCTCATTTCTAAGGAATGCATGGTCCGGTTCTTGGCATACCCTTCTGCACTCTTCATTGAACTAGGATTAATCCCCTGGCTTGACCCAGAAGAAAATACCAGTAAAGCAGCTGAATGAGATACTTTTCTTCTGTAGTTCAAACTGGAGTTCCAGTATGACTAGAATATTCATTTCTAAGTATTATTATTTTACTTTTATTGTTTTCACCCTTGGGATGGTATTTGTAGAGTGGGGGATAAACCAGGCAATGAGGTTGCAGATTGTATTTGAGTACAGTTTCTCCTGCTAATCGCCAATCCTGAAGTGTATCCCACTTAGCATGGTAATAGTGCCACGCAACATGATAGAGGGTATCTTCAATTTGAAGACAAAACTTAGTCTTCACAGGGTCTGTTCAGTAATCACTATTACCGATACTGTCACAAACAAATGCATCTTTGGAAGGCAGATTGATTAGGATGAGGTCAAGTATATTTTTTTCCTTTTGTTGGTACCTTTACCACCTGCCACAGACCCAGTCGAGTAATTATGCCCATTGGGGCTTGGCCAGGTCAGTCAGGAGTGATCTAGCCAAGACACTTCTCATTGCAAACATTTGAAGTCCCCCACCCAGAATGCATTCTGCACCATTGCGACCCTCAGCGCTTCCTCCAAATGGTGTTCAGCATGATGAACCACTGACACATCAGCCAAAGGGTTCTGAGTGCAGGTAAACACTCAGGTGTTGCTTTCCCCATGTTTGACTTGATATCATGAGACGATATGAGGTCTGGAGTCAATGTTCAGGACTCCCAAGGCTACTCTGTCATTACTATGTGCCACTTGACACTATCAACATATGGTGTGCCCTGCAGCTGGTATAGATACCAAGGGATGATGATGATATTGTCTGGAGCATGTGCAGTATACTGTGATTATACGGATATGGCTGTCAGGCATTTGCTCGATTAGTCAGTGAAACAGCTCTCATGGCTTTTGGCCTTAGTCCCAGAAATTAATAAGATGATTTTGCAGGATTGACAGTTTGCCATTGTTGTTTCCAGTGTCTAGGTGGTCATTCAATTTCATTTTTAAAAAACTTTTTAGCAGTTTGATACAATTAAGTAGTTTGTTAGGTCATTTCAGAAGGAATATAAGAGTCAATCATATTGCTTTGCTTTGGGTCAGGAGTCACATGTAGACCCGACAAACTAGGGACAGCAAATTTCTTCCCCTAAAGGACTTCGGTGGACCTAATGGATTTTATGACAAATGACGACAATGGTTTCATGGTCATCGTTAAACTTTTGATTCCAGATTCTTTTCAGTTTAAAAACTACCATCTGTCTTGGAGAGACTTCCACCTGGGAACCCGTGTCCCCAGATATGTTACATCTTGGAATTATTAATTCACTGACTCATACTGGCCATTTGTAAACAGTCAAAGCTCTTTTCAGGGGAGGAAATTTGTATTGGAGGCATGGTGAGATTGGTGAGGGTGACCTTCAGTGACAGTTAATTTGTTAGGCACTGGCTCTTAATGCTCATCTGTTGGATTGGAAAACAATTCATGTTTCATACAAGCACATAGTGATCATGCAGCTGTATTTTGCATACATCTCCTTTTGTGCCTACAGATGACTACAGATCTATGGTTGACATTTAATTGCCCTCTGAAATGGCCCAACGAAGCCACTCATTTCAAGGTTCATTAGAAATGGTTAGAACAGTGCTGACCCTATAAGGGACTCTCACATCTCCATCAAAGAATAAAGAAGAATAATCCTTTGGGTAGTGGGGTATCCCTGTGCTGTTAGGGAGGCGTTTCTGGATTTAACCAAACACCAGTGAATGAATTATGACATACTGTAGTTCCAAATAAGATGATAGGTGACTTGGATGGGAACTTGCATCTGTCTTTATTCTTCTGTGTGATAGGTTCACACATTTAGGAAATTGTTCTCAGAGGAGTCTTGGTCAGTTACTGTTGAAATAGAGGACCATTTGATGAATGTATTGAAATTTACATTTTTAGTGTAAATTTGGTCTGCTGGAGATCAAAATGATGTTGCCAGAAAGCATAAGAGCTTAAACAGTGTAGATAATAATGCATTGAAAGCAGCTAAAATTAGTTGTTAAGCCTGTTTTGTTGGCATAAGTAGGGAAGATGTGTTGGGTAGGCTAGATGTTATTAAGGTGGACAAATCCCCAGAACCGGATGGGATCTATCCCAGGATGCCGAGAGAGGAAATAGCTGGGGTCCTGACAGATATTTTTGTGGTATCTCTAAATACAGGCAAGGTGCTGGAGGACTGGAGGGTTGCTCATGTTGTCCCCGTTTAGAAAAGAATGGGCTTATCAGTGATAGGCAACATGACTTTGTGCGGGAGAGATCGTGCCTTACCAATTTAATAGAGTTCTTTGAGGAAGTGACCAAGTTGATAGATGAAGGGAGGGCTGTTGATGTCATATATTAGGACTTTAGTAAGGCATTTGATAAGGTTCCCCATGGTAGACTAATGGAGAAAGTGAAGTCACGTGGTGTGCAGGGTGGGTTCTAGCTATGTGGATAAAGAACTGGTTGAGCAACAGGAGACAGAGAGTAGTAGTTGAAGGGAGTTTCTCGAAATGGAGAAAGGTGACCATTGGTGTTCCACAGGGGTCAGTGTTGGGGCCACTGTTATTTGTAATATACATAAATGATCTGGAAGAGGGCACTGTTGGTATGATCAGCAAGTTTGCAGATGACACGAAGATTGGTGGAGTAGCAGAAAGCATAAGGGACTGTCAGAGAATACAGAAGGATATAGATAGACTGGAAAGTTGGGCGGAAAAGTGGCAGATGGCTTTCAATCCAGCCAAATGTGAGGTGATGCATTTAGGCAAGACTAATTCTAGAGCAAATTATACAATTTTTGCTTTGACAAGGCTCTTTTTACAAGAGCCTTGGGAAAAGTTGATGGGCAGAGAGATCTGGGAGTGCAGGTCCATTGTACCCTGAAGGTTGCTCCACAGGTGGAAAGAGTGGCAAAGAACGTATGCTTGCCTTCATTGGACGGGGTATTGAGTATAAGAGCTGGCAAATCATGTTAAAATTGTACAAGACATGGGCTTGGCCGCATTTAGAATACTGTGTACAGTTCTGGTCACCACATTACCAAAAGGATGTGGATGCTTGGAGAGGGTGTAGAGAAGGTTTACAAAGATGTTGCCTGGTATGAAAGGAGCTAGCTATGAAGAAAGGTTGAGTAGATTAGGTTTATTTTCATTAGAAAAAAGCAGATTTGGGGAGACCTGATTGAGGTTTACACAATCATGAAGGGTATAGACAGGGTGGATAGAGACAAGCTTTTTCCCAGGGTGAAGGATTCAATAACGAGAGGTCAAGCTTTCAAGGTGAGAGGTGGAAAGGTTAAGGGCGATACACGCGGCAAGTACTTCTCACAGAGGGTGGTGGGCATTTTGAATGCGTTGCCAGCAGAGGTGGTAGAGGCAGGCACGTTAGATTCATTTAAGATGCGTCTGGATAAATGCAGGTGGGGAGCAGAGGAATACAGATGTTTAGGAATTGACCGACAGGTTTAGACAGTACATTTGGATCAGCTCAGGCTTGGAGGGCCGAAGGGTCTGTTCCTGGGCTGTAAATTTTCTTTGTTCTTTGTTCCATGTCAATGATGAAGTTTAGAATTAGGTCAAATGGGATGCAGTGCACAGATGTTTAATTTTTAAAGGAGCAGTTGATGTAATTGGTAACGTGATAATATAATCAAATTGCAGGTATCATCATTACACTTTTCTGTTGATACATATGATCTTGGAACTAATTTTAGTTGGTTTTCTTTGTATGCTTCTGAAATTAAATGTCTTGTGTTTAGCAAGCCTAACTCACACCAAATGTTCTATGGCTTTTTAAACACAGAATCTGTTTGTACCCAAAATCATTGTGTATGGAGAAAATCACCAGACCATTATGTCAGAGGTTATCTACCCAGGATTAACATTTACACAATTTACAGATCATTGTGATGTCAGGTCCTGGGGAACACCCTAGACAATGTTACTGAAAAGTGGCAAGATTAAAGAAATCTGAACTAAAGTGAATAGATATACCTATGGGTACCATAACAAAAGACAACAAAGCAAAAAGGCATAACAGTATTTCAAACAAAAAAGTTATTTCACTTTTGGTTTGATTCCAATCTACAAAAATTTTTACTATGAAAAGTTATGTTTGAATTTTTCAAGTGATCAATTAATGCCCCCATATGCATTTCAAACCAAAGACCTCTGGGAACAGAGCAGTCAGCCAGTTGAAGTGAAAGATACAATTAAGCAATAACGCAATGAATATAGTATTGAATGTTTTAATCCATTAGTTTACCCATGACTAGTTAATGCTTCAGTTGAACACAACTTCCCACTTAAGTGAGGAATAGTAACTGCTAATCGTTTCCGACAGAAAACCATTGTGTGGAGTTAGACTCACACCTGTTTGGAGCTTGCTTAACACATTCAGAAACAGTAGCTGGCCAGTAGAAAGTTAACAATCTTTGTCTGTTCCCAGGATTCAAGGTAAGGATGTGAACTAGGAGAGCTGAAGAAGAGCCTAGATTTTTATGATGACAGTTGAACTTGAAATTATTCATTCACTGGATGTGGCCAGCCCTGGCAAGGTCAGCTTTCATAGCCCTTCCCTAATTGTGCTGGAGGAGGTGTTGGTGAACTGCTTTCCTTCACTCTTTGGAATGTCGGGACACCCACGATACTAGAAGGGAGAGCGGTTCCAGAATTTTATCTGAACACCCATGAAAGAATGACGATAACGCTCCAAACAGGAACATTGATAGGTTCTTTATTAGTAAGGGAATCAAGGGTTAAGAGAGAAGGCAGGAGAATGGGGTTGAGAAACATATCAGTGATGATTGATTGGCAGAGAAGACTTAATGGACCGATTGGCCTAATTCTGCTCCTATATCTTATGGTCTTAAGTCAGGATGGTGTGTAGCTTGAAGGGACGCTTGCATGTGGTGGTGCTTTCATGCATCTGTTATTCTTGTCCTTCCAGTTGAAGACGTGGTAATGAGTTTGGTCAGTGCTTTGTGTTACTGCAGTGCATCTTGTGAATGATACTCACTTCTGCCATTGTGCATCAGTAATGGAGGGGGTGAGTGTTGAAGGTGGAGTGCCATTCAAGGAGTTGCTTTGTCCTGTATGGTGTCAAATTCCGTGAGTGTTTTTGGAGCTACACTCTAACAGACAAATGAATAATGTTCCATATACTCCTTCCTTCTGCCTTGCACATGGTGGACAGGAAGTGAGTTAATTGAATTGAATTGAATTTATTGTCACGTGGACCGAGGCACAGCGAAAAGCTTTCTTTTTTTGCGAGCTACAGGCAGATCACAGAGTTAAATAGCATGGATAAGTAAATAATTAGGGAAACAGCAGCAAAAACAAAACACAGGTACAGGCGAATGTTGAGTTTGTGAGTCCCTTCAGTATTCTAAAAACAACAGGATAGAAACTGTTTCAAAACCGGCTGTTTCAAAACCTGCATTTGTTCAGGCTTCTATACCTTCTCCCCAATGGTAGAGGTTGTAGAAAACCATTGCCAGGGTGAGATGGACCTTTGAGAATGCTGGGCCTGGTGGATTCTATAGATGTTGCAAAATTCCAAGTCTCTAACTTGCTTTTATAGCTACATCTTTTAAGTGACTGGTCCAGTTTGATTTCTGATCAATGCAAATCCCGATTCTTTGTACAATTGATAATAATTTCATTCTCTCCCTTAACAAGCCTGGCTTTCAATTCCAAATATACTTTAGTGAACTCAAATTCCACCAGCTGCTATATTGAGACTTGAACACATGCCGTCCACAGTACCCCCACCCTCCAAAAAGACAATTAGCCTGGAGTGATGTATTACTTGTCCTGTACATTACTAATATGCTGCAGTCTTCCCTCATGACTAAAAGAGTGCTGGAGGAGACATCAGCTGTCAGGAGCTACTGTGACCTCTCTTTGTGAGATGCTTATAGGGAGGTTGAATCTAACTGATTGCTGCAACATCTGATGCTAGTAGCCCTGAAGGTCACAGTATTGCTAAATGTTTTTTGTCTCTGGCTTTGTTGGGGGAACCTTAATGGCACAATGCAGCCTAGAGTCCACACAGATTTTCTCGCAGACCGCTTTATCTTTCTCACTGACTCATTTATCAGGTGATGCAGACATGTAGTAACATTACCTTCTATATTTGGGTTGACATGTGAGGTAATTGGACTGTCAGAAGCAGAATTAGAAGGATTCATGCATATCCTCAATAACTACTGATGCTCTATTAATATAAAACTACAACTCAGATGGAAAGCATTAATTTGCTAGACACCACAGTTTTTTTTTTAATTGGTACAAAGCAACACACAAGAGTTAACAAGTTTTTGTTTTTAAAATAATACAAATCCATCCTAAACTCTTCTTCAGCAGACTGGTGAAGTCTCGGCCAAACCATTTCATTGTGAATACGTCTGTAGTTATAAGATTCTAACTGGGCAATTACCATCTTTTTTATGGCATCATCTCATATTTCATTCTTTGATTTTTAACAACAGGCTAAATACATTTTACTCTGTATAGTTGTTCCTGAATTTATGCTGACTTAAGCTAGAAAATTCACATGTGTTTGCAAGGAAATCATTACCTCAGTGTTTTCAGTTTTTCCTGGCTCCTAGTTAGTAGTGTATTCCTATAGCTGATAGCTTAAGTGAACTGGCATACTAGACCAAGGAATAGATCAATAGTGATACAGTGGCAGACATTTCAGAAGAAGTTTCAGAATGCTCTGAATAGACATATTCCTACTATAAAGAAAAATTTGAAAGAAAGGATCCACTATCTGTGGTTAATGAAAGAAGTTAGAGAAAACATTAAACCTAAAGGATGAGGCTTCAAGGCTCACCTGTTCTAGAGGTGTTGTTACAAATCTGAACAGCTTGATTTAAAAATATGTATAATTGTCCAAAGTGAGTGGCAGGTCGGATGATTGTTCAGAATTTAAAGAACAGCAGAGAACAGCATAGTAGTGGAGTACCATGTGCAGTTTTGGCCTCCCTGCTATAGGAAGGATGTGAAATGTGAAAGCGTTCAGAAAAGATTTATAATGATGTTACCAGGGTTGGAGAGTTTGAGCTATAAGAAGAGGCTGAACAGGCTAGGGCTGTTTTCCCTGGTGCGTCAGGGGCTGAGGGGTAACCTTACCAAGGTTTATAAAATCACGAGGGGCAGGAATAGAGTAAATAGCCAAGGTCTTTTCCCTGGGGTGGAGGAGTCTAAAACTAGAGAATATAGATTTAAAGTGAGTAGGGATAGATTTAAAAGGGACCTAAGGGTCAATTTTTCACACATGAATGGAATGAACTACCAGAGGAAGTGGTGGAGGCTGGTACAATGACAACATTTAAAAGGCATCTGGATGAGTATATGAATAAGAAAGGTTTATGAGGATATAGGCCAAATACTGGCAAATAGGACTACATTAATTTAGGAAATCTGATCAGCATGGATGAAGGATCTGTACAGCTCTATAATTTTGTGACTCTAATCATGAGGAGAAAGTTAGAGTGTGTGAGGAAACTAGCTAGAATTGTAAAAATGGTTGGTAAGACTTTCTCAGGTATTTGAAAAGATATAAAAAAATCTTTGCAGTAGAAGTTTTAAATCAGGAGGTTGAAGGAATGGACAAACTTAATGAAATTGAAATCACCAGGAAGATTAAGCAAACATTGAACACGTGGGCTGGATCCAGGTGGACTTCATCTTGGTGAGTTAAGAGGTTACAAAATGGATAATAGATGCGTCTTTTAATTTTCCAACATTTGCTGCAAAGGCCCCATCAGACCGAAAAGTAGCAAATATAATTTTCTCTATTTGAAGAAGTAAGGAAGACTGACAGCAAGAAACTGTGGGCCAGTTAGCTTGATGTCTGTCACAGGGAAGGTGTTAGAATCAATCATTAAAGAAATTGTAGCTGAGCATGTGGAAAAGTTTAAGGGTAATCAGGAAGAGGCCGCATGGTCTCAACAAACGACAATCTTGTTTAACCAATTTATTAGTGTTCATTAAAGGAACAACGTGCTGTGGATAAAGGGGAGCCTATAGGTGTAGTGTGGTAGGATTTTTAGGAGGAGTTTGATAAAATGCCACTTACCAAAGCACATTGCTTTATAAAAGCTATGGGTGTAGATTGTAAAGTTGCACAGATTAAACATTGCCAGGTAAACAACAGAGTATTCAAGGATATGATAATTGGACAGTGATCCCTGTGGCAATTCACTAGTTGCAGGTTGCCATTCTGAAAATGTTCCTCTTTTCCTAACTCTTTATCTCCTAGCCAGTTCAATCCATGCTTATGTACTACTCATAAGACTTACATGGGTCATTATCTTATTAAGTAGGTGTGTGGTATCTTATCAAATGTCTTTGGACATCCAATATATATTGCATTTCCAGGTTTCTACTTATCTACCCTGCTTGTTAGCTCCTTAATGAAGTGTAATAAATTTGGGCATGATTTTCCCTTCATGAAGCCATGCTGACTCTGCTTGATTACATGATGTAATTCTAAATACTTTGTGATTGCATTCTTGCAATAACTTTAACATTTTCCCAATGACGTATTAAATTGACTAGTCTGTTTAGACTAGCGTTTGGGAAGTGAGCTTGTGGTGCAGATCGAAATTGGCAGCTATGATGTGGTGGGCATCACAGAGACATTGCTGCAATGAGATCAGGATTGAGAGCTGAATAATCAACAATATACATCCTATCGAAAAGATAGGCAGGTGGGCAGAGAGAGTGGGGTTGCTTTTTGAATAAAAAATGAAATTAAATCAATAGTAAACCACAAAATAGAGTCAGATGGTATAGAATCTGTGTGGGTAGAATTGAGGACCTGCAGAGGTAGATAAACCATACTTGGAGTTATGTACAGGCCTCCAGACAGTAGTCAGGAGCTGGAATGCAAGATACACCAAGAGATAGAAAAGAAGTGAAGGAAAGGCAAAGTTGCAGTGACCATGGGGGATTTCAGTGTGCAGTTGGACTAGGAAAATCAGATTGGTAGTAGATTGCAAGAAAAGGAATTTGTGGAGTGTCCAGTGGAGATGGCTTTTTGCAACAGCTTAAGTTGGAGCCCACGTGGGAAAAGGCAACACTGGATTTATTGTCGTGCAATGAGGCAGACTTGATAAGGGAGCTTAAGGTGAAGGAACCCTTAGGAGGCAGTGATCATAATATAATTGAATTTACTCTGCAATTTGAGATGGAGAAGATAGAATCAAAGATAACAGTATTGCAGCTGAATAAAGACCATAATAGAGGCATAAGGGAGGAGCTGGGTAGAATTGACTGGGAGAGGAGCCTAGCAGGAAAGGCAGTGGAACAGCAATGGCAGGAGATTGTGGGACTAATTCAGGAGACTGAGCAGAGATTCATCCCAAAGAAAAAGAAGTGTGGTACAGGGAAGATCAAGCAACCATGGCTGACTCGGGAAGTAAGGAATAGCATAAAAGCAGCAGAGAAAGCATATAATTGGGAAAAGGGCAGTGGGAAACCAGAAGACTGAGAAGCTTACAAAGACCAACAGAGGGCAACAAAAAAACAAAATAAGAAGGGAGAAGATTAAATAATGAGGGTAAGCTAACCAGTCATATAAAGGAAGACTGTAAGAGTTTCTTTAAGTATATGAAGGACAAAAGAAGGGCAAATGTGGACATTGGGCTGCTGGAAAATGACACTGGAGAGATAGTAGTGGGGAACAAAGAAATGGCTGAGGAACTGAGTACAGAGGAACCTCAATTATTCGAACGAAATGGGTGAGCACTATTTTGTTTAGATAATTGATTATTCGGTTAATCGATTTCCTCTGGGGCTCGGAGTTTTCTGCGAAGTCTGCTTCCCGTTCAGGAGACTAGGCAAAAGCTCACTGTGCACGAGACCCCACCCCCCCATCCGCTCCCAGTCCGTCCCCAACACCGTCTGCTCCCACCCTGCTCCCTGCCCGCCCCCAACACCCTCAGCTCCCACCCTGCCCCCTGTCTGCCCCAATCCCCCACTGGCCCTCAACCTCATCCAACACTGCTACCCTGTCCACTCCCACCCTGCTTCTGTCCAACACCGCCTCCCCAATCCTGCACACCCATCCATTCTCAACCATCATCTGATTCACTTAATCCCCCCCTCGCGGGGCAGCCGGACTGGACACCAACAGTGAGACTGCTGCTGCCTTTGTGGAGTAAGTCTCCAAATAGTCTGTGAACATGTGCACACAGACACATACAGACACACATACAACTTTTTGACAGGTTCCACCTCTGCCCTGTACAGGACAATGTTGGAGAGATTATATGTGGAAGGGGGTGTTTTAGGGTTCACCCCTGTGTAGAACTCCAGGGAAAGTGTTGAGGGAGAGAGAAGACGGGAGGTCAGTCATTTAGAGACGGTGCCTGGACTGCCCAGGACTGTTCTTGGCAGCATTTCAGTGAGCCGAGTTCATTTTAAATCATTGTACCTGTAAACAAAAAATGCAGTCAGGGTTGAAACAGTTCTTTGATGTAATGTTTCTATGGAGACCTCGAGATCCCCTTCGGATAATCTGATATTCAGATAATTGATATTCGGATAATCGAGGTTCCTCTGTAATTATTTCATGTCAGTTTTTATGGTGGAGGATACAAATAATATCCCAAAAATTTAAGAGAGTGAGGGGGCAGAGCTGAGTATGGTGACCATCACCAAGGAGAAGGTGCTAGCAAAACTGAATGGCCTGAAGGTGGATAAATAACTTGGAGCAGATGGACTGGGTAATCCAAGACGAAGGATGGTAAAACTTTATGGCTGTAACAGGTGCTTCTTATTTGTGATATTTTAGGTTTTGGAGGTGATTTCCTTGAATTGTAGGAGCAGCAATTACTGTTTTATATGTTGTTGCATTGTTTTGGAACTTGAGAGAAGAAGAAAGTCAAAACAATGACACTTTTAAAAGGGAGAGGAACAGACAAGGGAAGCACATGGTCAGTGCAGGAGAGAGACAACGAAACCCACACTGTTAACTGAAACAGCAGTGTATCTGCGTAGTCACTACCTTTGCTGATAAATTCATGTATCGCTGGACATTGGAGTGCATCTGGGAAAATTAACAAACAATGAAATTCACAACTAATCTTGGAGGAACCTGCTTGGGACAGGTCACAGCACAGAAACAGATAAGTGAACAGGTAGAAAACTAGCCACAAAACGACATGACCCTCTCTCACTAGTATCCTTACATACAGATGAGGAAGGACACCAATTCGACTGGGACAACACATCCATTCAAGCACAAGCCAAACAGAGACATTCACGAGAATTCCTAGAAGCATGGCATTCCAACCGGACTCTATCAACAAACACATAGAGTTAGACCCCATCCACGACCCCCTGAGAAAAATAGCAGGAAATGACATCACTAACCCAAAGAAACTCAAACGTATAAATAGAAAGCAGGAATTATCAACAGTGCTTCGTCTGGAGGCCTACTGGAGATGTTACTGAGTAGGTTGATGAAACACCTGGAAATGAACCTTCCAGCCCATCCAAGAGAATAGCTTTAAGTGTGGCCTTAGGGAGTCTGCAATAGTGAATAGAGTGGGTTCTTTCTTGATTATATGTTTTATTGAGATATGTCTCTTGCTTAAACTTAAAAATATATAAGCAATAAGTGTTAAGTTAGCCTGGAGCAGTGTTTTGCAGAGGAATAAGATGGGACTATTTTTTGGGTCTGCCTATTGGAAGAAACAAAAATGGCCCTTCAAGAGATATGCTCGTCTTATCGGATGTGGGAGTTTAGGGAGAGTTTACATGTTACAGAGGATTATATCTGCAGTAAATGTCTTTCGTTGTGAATCCTATCAGATCGAATAGAACGGTTGGAATGACATTGAGAGGCAACGAGGAAATTACAAGAGCAATGGGGTGTGGTGGATGGCAGTTATAAGAAGGGGGAAAAGTCACAGATACAGTCACATAGATGGGTTAACTCTTCGAAAGGCAAGAGAGGTAGGCAAGTAGTGCAGGAGTCTTCTGTGGCAGTCCCCATTTCAAACAAGTATGCAGTTTTGGAAAATGGGGATGATGGATTCTCAGGGGAATGTAGCACGAAAACCAAGTTTCTGATATTGAGATTGGCTCTAATGCAATGAGAGGTTTGTCGGGTTCCAAGACATCGATTATGTGAGGGAATCTCTAGTCCGAGGCACAGACAGACGTTTCTTTGGCCAGCAGCAAAAAATCAGAATGGTGTGTTGCTTCCCTGGTGTGGGGATCAAGGATGTCTCAGAGAGGGTACAGAATGGCCCAGCAGGAGATCATTGTACACATTGGAACCAATGACATAGAAAGGGAAAGGGATGAGATTCTGAAGGGAGAATGTAGAGAGTTAGACAGGAATTTAAAAATGAGGTCCTCGAGATGAATAGTATCTGGATGAATTTGTGGGCGGCACGGTGGCACAGTGGTTAGCACTGCTGGCTCACAGCGCCAGAGGCCCGGGTTCAATTCCCACTTCAGGTGACTGACTGTGCGGAGTTTGCACGTTCTCCCCGTGTCTGCGTGGGTTTCCTCCCACAGTCCAAAAATGTGCGGGGTCAGGTGAATTGGCCATGCTAAATTGTCCGTAGTGTTAGGTAGGGGGTAAATGTAGGGGTATGGGTGGGTTGCGCTTCGGCGGGTCGGTGTGGACTTGTTGGGCCGAAGGGCCTGTTTCCACACTGTAAGTAATCTAATCTAATCGAATCCTGGGGCTACGGGCTAGTGAGGATAGGAATAGGAGGATAGAGCAGATGAATGCATGGCTGAGGATGCATGGTGTGTGGGAGAAGGATTCACATTTTTGGATCATTGGAATCTTCCAATGCTACAGGAAGGACAGAAAAGGAGGCAAGAGAGGAGGGGGAGTGGCATTATTTTAAGCGAGAGCATTGCAGCTGTAATGAGGGAGGATATTCCCGGAAATACATCCAGGGAGGTTATTTGGGGGGAACTGAGAAATAAGGAAGGGATGATCACCTTATTGGGATTGTATTATAGATCCCCTAAATAGTCAGAGGGAAATTGAGAAACAAATTTGTAAGGAGATCTCCGTTATCTGTAAGAATAATAGGGTGGTTATGGTAGGGGATTTTAACTTTCCAAACATAGACTGGGACTGCCATAGTGTTAAAGGTTTAGATGGGGAGGAATCTGTTAAGCATGTCCAAGAAAACTTTGAGTCAGTTATGTGGATGTACCTACTAGAGAGGTGCAAAACTTTACTTACTCTTGGAAAATAAGGCAGGGCAGGTGACTGAGGTGTCAGTGGGGAAGCACTTTGGGGCCAACGACCATAGTTCTATTAGATTTAAAATAGTGATGGAAAAAGATAGACCAGATCTAAAAGTTGAAGCTCTAAATTGGAGAAAGGCCAATTTTGACAGTATTAGGCAAGAACTTTCAAAAGCTGATTGGAGGCAGATGTTCGCAGGTAAAGGAATGGCTGGAAAATGGGAAGCCTTCAGAAATTAGATAATGAGTCCAGAGAAAGTATATTCCTGTTCGGGTGAAAGGAAAGGCTAGAGAATGCTGGATAACAAACGACATTGAGGGTTTGGTTAAGAAAAAGAAAGAGGCATATGTAAGGCATAGACAGGATAGATCAAGTGAATCCTTAGAGTATAAAGGCAGTAGTATATTTGAGAGGGAAATTAGGAAGGCAAAAAGGGGATATGAGATAGCTTTGAAAGGAGAATCCAGTGGGTTTTCACAAATATATTAAGGGCAAAAGGGTAACTAGGGAGAGAATAGGGCCCCTCAAAGATCAGCAAGGTGGCCTTTGTGTGGAGTCACAGGAGATGGGGAGATACTAAACAAGTATTTTGCATCAGTGTTTATTGTGGAAAAGGATATAGAAAATATAGAATGTAGGGAAATAGATGGTGACACCTTGAAATATTTCAGAGGAGGAAGTGCTGGATGTCTTGAAAACATAAAAATGGATAAAACCCCAGAACCTGATCAGGTATACCCTCGAACCCTGTGGGAAGCTGGGCCTCTTGCTGAGATATTTGTATCGTCGATAGTCACAGGTGAGGTGCCGGAAGTCTGGAGGTTGGCTAACCTCAGGCCACTATTTAATAAAGGTGGTAAGGATAAGTCAGGGAGCTATGGACCAGTGAGCCTGATGTTGGTGGTGGGCAAGTTGTTGGAGGGAATCCTGAGGGACAGGATGTACATGTATTTGGAAAGGCGTGGACAGATTAGGGAAAGTCAACATGGCTTTGTGTGTGGGAAATCATGTCTCACAAAATTGAATGAGTTCTTTGAAGAAGTAACAAAGGGGATTCATGAAGGCAGAGCAGTAGACGTGATTTATATGAACTTCAGTAAAGCGTTCGGCAAGATTCTCCATGGATAATGGTTAGAAAGGTTAAATCTCATAGAATACAGTGAAAATTACCCATTTGGATACAGAACTGTCTCAAAAGTAGAAGACAGAGGGTGGTGGTGGAAGGTTGTTTTTCAGATTGGAGGCCTGTGACCAGTGGAGTGCCACAGGGATCGGTACAGGGTCTTCTACTTTTCTTCATTTATATAAGTGATTTGGATGTGAGCTTAAAGAGGTATAGTTAGTAAGTTTGCAGATGACACCAAAATTGGAGATGTAGTGGACAGTGAAGAAGGTTACCTCTGATTACAATGGGATCTTGATCAGATAAGCCAAAGGGCTGAGGAGTGACAGATGGAGTTTAATTTAGATAAATGCGAGGTGCGGCATTTTGGGAAAGCAAATCTTAGCAGGACTTATACACTTAATGGTAAGGTCCTTGGGAGTATTGCTGAGCAAAGAGACCTTGGAGTGCAGGTTCATAGCTCCATGAAAGTAGTCACAGTAGAGTCGCAGGTAGTTAGGATAGTGAAGAAGGTATGCTTTCCTTTTTTGATCAGAGAATTGAGTACAGGAGTTAGGAGGTCATGTTGCAGCTGTACAGGACATTAGTTAGGCCACGTTTGAAATATTGCGTGCAATTCTAGATGTTGTGAAACTTGAAAGGGTTCAGAAAAGATATACAAGGATGTTGGCAGGATTGGAGGATTTGAGCTTTAGGGAGAGGTTGAATAGGCTAGGGCTGTTTTCCCTGGAGCGTTGGAGGCTGCAGGGTGATCTTATAGAGGTTTATAAAATCATGAGGGGCATGGATAGGGTAAATAGACAAGGTTTTTAACCTGAGGGTGGGGGAGTCCAGAACTGGAGGGCATAGGTTTTGGGTGAGAGGGGAAAGAAATAAAAGAGACCTAAGGGACAATGTTTTCACACAGAGGGTGGTGCTTGTGTGGAATGGGCTGTCAGAGGAAGTGGTGGTGGTTAGTAAAATTGCAACATTTAAAAGGCATCTGGATGGGTATATGAATAGTAAGGGTTTGGAGGGAAATGAGCCAGGTGCTGGCAGGTAGGCCTAAATTGCAATGGGATATCTGGTCAGCATGGATGTGTTGGTCTGAATAGTCTGTTTCCGTGTTGTACTTCTCTATGACTCTCTCACACAACGAATACACCCCAAGGTTCTAAGGGAGATAGCTGAAGAGATAGCAGAGGTGTTCATGGTGATCTTTCAGGAATCGCTAGAATCAAGGAGGCTCCTAGAGAACTGGAAAATTGCTAACATGACACCCCTGTTCAAAAAGGGAGAAAAGTAAAAGATGGAAAGTTACAAACTGATTAGCCTAACTTTGGTCGTGGGTAAGATCCTGGAATACATTGTGAAGGATGAGATTTCTGAATACTTGGAAATGTATGCAAAAACAGGGCAAAGTCAGCATGGTTTCATCAAGGGGAGTTTATGCCTGACAAACCTGCTAGAATTCTTTGAGGAAGTAATGAGCATGTTAGACTGAAGCGAGCCAATCGATGTTATCTATCTGGACTTCAAGAAGGCCTTTGACAAGGTGCCACATAGGAGGCTACTGAGTAAGATAATGGCCCTTGGTGTCAGAGGTAAGCTGCTAGCCTGGATAGAAACTGACAGAAAGTAGGGAATCAAAGGGTCCTTCTCAGGATGGTAGCCGGTGACAAGTGATGTTCTAAGACTTAGTATGTGGATGTGGGGGATTCAGTGCTGGGAGAGGTGTAAGGACGTGTTAGGGAGACACATGAAGGCAAAAGTGAGTAGTGCAGACGCTGGAGATTGGAGTCAAGAGTGGTGCTGGAAAAGCTCAGCACAATACTAGGGGTTGCAGTGAGGGAGAAACTCACTGAGATCTTTATCGAGAGAGGAGGAGAACTTCTCCAAGGTGAGACACAGGAAGCCTTAATGTTGCAGAGGTTCCAGTCATTCAGACATTCAAAGCATCACCACAGTCTGTACTCCAGTTACATTACTTCCCACTTTCCCACTTTTGCAGAAAATCACTTCCACAAGTAATATTAGCACATTTACCAAAACTTTCCACTCCATTGTTTATACCTGACACATCTTCACTTGATATTACTCATGGAATTCGTCTTCCACTGTTTTCTCATGCTGGAATAAACCTGTGCACCGAAATATTATGTTATGGGGTCTTTTTGAATCTTTTCTGGCATTTAGATTGTTTTGCTCCCTCCTCTCATTCAGATGTGGTGGAAAAGACTATTAATTTGTTTAACCCCTTCCCTTGGATAACTTTGGATGCTTTCTGAGCTGCTAGGACTGAGAGCACTATTGTGGTAGAAGACTTTTGTACAGTGGCAGAAAGTCTTTAAGGTTCTTTAGGGGTTAGGATAGGAAAGAAAAGCAAGAATGGTTAACGTAACCTTCAACATTAGAGTTGAGTACATGTAGATTGTGGTCCACATTGGCAACATTTCGTCCATTGTGAGATGTGACCCAATGGTGACAGTTCTCAAATCCCAGCATCATTGATGGATGAAAGTGTCATCAATTAGGTGTCATCAATCCCTCCATCAGTGAAGCATATAAGATAGCATGGTCTAAACAAAAAAAAACTATGAATGCTGGAAATCGGAAAGAAAATTATAAATTGCTGGAAAAACTCAGTAGGACTGGCAGCACCTGTGGAGAGAAAGCAGAGTTAATGTTTCGGGTCCACTGACCCTTCTTCAGAACTGTTATGAAGAAGGGTCACTGGATCTGAAATATCAACTCCGCTTTCTCTTCACGGTTGCTGCCAGCAATTTTTCCAGTAATTTACGATTTTAACATACAGGTCGTTCAGCTATAACGTGTTTCAATAATGCGAATTCGTTGTAATACAATTGACGAATTTCTAAAATGTGAATTTTTAAAATGCATGTGGGCTGTAATGCAATTGCATTGCCAGTACTTTAAGTCCTTCTTCTAAAGTATGATTTTTCTATAATGCATACTTGCACAAGAATGCATCCATCGCATTATAGAAGAACTACCTGTATTGTGCACCCTCCTCCTAACCCTACCTGCCACATTCACCAGCATGTAATCTCCCTTGCAATCACTTGCTGGATTTGTGACTTGTCTACCTCCTCCATTAGTGTTCAGGTCATTAGATCTGGCACACTGCCTCCCATTCTGGATCTCTTGTGGATGGTATGTGCCTTTTTTTTACTGCAATCATCTGACCTCTTAAAATTCCAAATGCTAATGATTCTGCAGTGGTAAAATAATGGAGAAACTTTCCCAATTCTATGCCCCCTCCACCCCCATAAAAGATGCTAAATATGCTTTTGGTCAACATTCAGTGGAAAGAGTGTCCCTACCCAACATGCACTCTGATGAATGCAAAAGCATATTGCTCACATTGTATCCTCCCACATTGTTCTGTGCTTGTGTTCTAGACCCTAAGGTCTATAATTTTCTTTCTAAACTTTTCACCAATCTTTAAGAAGCTTGTCAAAACATACCCTTTTTTTGATCAAAACTTTGACCACAAGGATTACTATCTCATGTGGTATCAAAGTTTGGCTTTCATTGTCCCTGTGAAGTGCTTTGGAACTTTTTTATTATATTAAATAACAACCCATTAGCTGTTGTTGCAGTATCCCAACTGAGTTTACTCAAGAAGTGTTCTTGTTTGACGTGTAATAAATGCTTATGGTGTAAAAAAAATAAATTTGCAATGGCTTCAGGTACTTGCTTTGTGTTCTTGAATTTCCTGTGGGATTTCAACACTTGGCAACATGCTCTTAATTCAACTGCAAGAGGTCAACATTAGGACCTTTGTTTCCTCTGATAGAAATTAATGGTTGGATCTTAGTGAACAGGGAATAATTTCAAAAATTGTCAGTAGTGAGAAGTCCAGTGTAGAACTTCAAAAACACATTGACATGTTGGTGGAATGGGCTGATAGGTTACAGATAAAGTTTGATGTGGAGAAGTCTGAGGTGATAGGTTTTGATAGAAATAACATGGTGAGATAGGTTAAAATGAAGTGTACTACTCTGAAGGATATGTAGATGTAGGAAGACCTGGGTATATATGTGCATTCGTGATTAAAGGTGGCAGAACCGATGGCAACAGCAGGAATAGATCATACATTATTCTAGTTTTCATTAATAGTGACATAAGATGCAACAACTAGAAGCTGATGCTAAGCATGTATTAGACCACTAGTCTAATAGCTGGAGTATTGTGTACAGTTCTGGCACCATGCTTCAGCAATGTGAACATATTGGAAGAGTGCATAAGAGGCCACAAGTATTTGCAATATACATAAAAGACTTGGATGAGGAAAGTGAATGTACTATTGCCAAGTTTGTGGATGGCACAAAAATAGATGGGAAAGCAAATGGTGAGGATGTTACACAGTCAGCAGAGGGATAGAGACAGCTTAAGTGTCTGTGCAAAAACTTGGCAGATGGAACATAATGTGGGGAAGTGTGAGGTTAAACACTTTAGCAAGAAGAATAGAGGAGCTGAATACTATTTAAATGGTACAAGACAGCAGAAAGCTGGTGAAAGAGAGATTTGGTTATCCTCATCCAAATTCAACAGGTAACAGGGAAGGCAGAGGAATGTTAGCTTCTATTTCAATAGGAATGGAATATAAAAGGAGGGAGGTTTTCCAAAATATAAGTCAGACCACAGCTGGAATACCATGAACAGATTTGAGTCCTTAATGAAGGAAAGATCTATTAGTATTGGTGGCCATCCAGGGAAGGTTCACTAGGCTGACACCAGGACTGAAGGGACTGTCTTGTGACAAGAGGTCACAAGATCTATACTTGTTGGAACAAAGAAGAATTCGAACTAACCTTATTGAAACATACAATATTCTGAGAGGACTTAACAGGATAAATACAGAAAAGTTGTGTCCCCTTGCAGGTGAGTCTTGGACCAAAGGGCAAAATCTCAGAATAAGGTGTCACATGTTTAATACAGAGATAAGAAGGAATTTCTTCTGCAAGAATTCTTCACTACAGAGGTCGGTTGAAACTGGGTTGTTAAGTATATGAAGGGTGAGGTAGTCAGATTTCTGATCAGTAAGGGAATCCGCGGTTATGGGGAAAGGCAAGGAAGTGTAGTTGAAGATTATCAGATCAGCCATGGTCTCACTGAATAGTAGAGCAGACTTGATGGGCTGACTGGTTTACTTCTGCTCCTATGTCTAATGGTCTTATAAGAGATTTATAAGAATGATTCAGTTATGAATCAGAGAAATATTAGTTATGAGGATATAGTGGCAACGGTAGGACTGTTTACCTTGGAGAGGAAAAGGGTGAAGAGATATTTGTTTGAAATTTTCAAAATCATGAGGGATCTAGACAGTAGTTAAGGATAAACTGTTTCCACTCGTAAAAGTGTTGAGAATGAGAGGGCTCAGACTTGAAGCAATCTGCAAAAGCAGCAAATGCATGTCAGATTTGCTTTTCACTTAGCCAGTGGTTAGTGCCTGGAACATTTTGCCTGAAAGTGTGATGAGATAGGATCAGCCAAGGCATTCAAGGGTCTATTAATTGTTTCTATTCAAATAATGTATAGACTTGGGTGTAAGCCCCACCTACTCCAGAGGTATGTTATGACACATCTGAGCAGGTTGATTAAAAATATGTAGAAAAAATATGCAGGGTTACAGGAAAGGCCAGATATGGCACAGTCATAAAGATCAGTTGGACAGCCAATGCCAGTATAACTGGTTGAATGCTCATGTTCTGCACCATAACAATTCTGTGATTCTGTGAAACCTCTAGTATGTGAAGTATTGGTGTATCAGCAATAATGAACATATACAATTATCAGTGTTTAGTTGCATTTCTTTAAATAGTACACTAAATATTTGATATAATTTTGGAGAGTAACAACTGCACTAGTGCCATCTACACTTTTAGACATTTAATAATCCACAGCTTAGCGGGTACTGGATAAATATAGATGTTCAGCGACCATGCATGTTGTAGTCCATCATCATGTACTTCAGCTAAAAATTGTCCTTTCTCTGACCTTCAGTTGTGGAAAGCTCAACTACCGACAGAAAGGCATAGGCTGTGTTGCAACAAAAGTCTCTTCAAAACTGATTTTTATTTTTAAAATGCCAAAATATTGGCAAACGTTGTGTCCTGTGCCACTTACCACAGGAAACGGGTGACAACATGCTTGAGCAAATATTTAAATACTTCTTTTTAGCTTGGAGAAATTTACAGCAATTACATTGCACAGATAAACAGGATCTAATGGAGATTACAGCAACTTGCTGGAGGAAAGCCACTGTGATCAGCTTGATAAAAGGACTTGGTAGGTATTCTGTACTGTAGCATTTTTAATCTTTGTGTGAGACAGGCGATATGAACTACAAGCAACAAAAGAAAATTTGAAAGTTGTTTCAAAGTTGTCTATCAAAGTAGGGTAGCAACAATAAAACAATAAAATGAATGGCTAATATTACAGTGTAACTATAGCATAACCAAAGACTGTAAAATAAATTATTTCAAATTAATGAAATAATTTTAGATTATTGCTTTGAATTAGAAAATTAACTGTTTACTTGGCCTTTTGAGTGATATGGTGAAGACATCTGCAGTTTTAAATCACAGCAATGCTGATGAAATTTTTTTCTAAATCATTTAATGCTACCTTTTCAGCAGTTATATCCAATTTCAAAGATTAAATTTTGGCCTGAAGGCTGCTTTGGTTTTTTTCCACTGTTCCTTTTTGGTAATTGTTAGTATTTGGTATTGATTTTTGTTCTTAAAATGAATTCCTCTTAGTTCCACAGATAGATGTAAAGTTTCAAAACAAAGAAAAATAATAGTGGGCCCACTTGAAAAGCAATAGCTTTAAGAGCATATTTTAACAGTATGTAAGTATATGTATCAATGAAAGAAGTCCAACAGCCTAGTTACTCAGGGAGATTGAATTCAGGTCTGGCAAGCTTATATGAAATGAATTCATTTTCTTTAGTGTTGATAGCTGTTGCTGTACTAAATAAGGAACCAGCACCTGACAGTATTAACTTACCCATGCGATGCTAGTGCAAACGTATCAGTAAGAGCAGAATTCTGTAAGAAAACACAATTTTAATTGTCTGATTCAATTTTATTTGCATTAAGATGATTGAAAGGCCTGACATTGCAACTGTTTTGAATCCATTTACCTTTGATTTAAATATCTGAGAGCAACTCAGGCTGCTGCCAAAAATTATCTCTGATAATCAGCAGTGTTCCATAGTATGTATTTAAAAATGGTACAGATGACCAACATTGTTTGGAGATATGTAAATGCCTGAGTGTACAGGTTAGCTTTGCATATTCATGCGATTTCTACCTCATAAGTGTCTTTGTGTGCAGTCAGAGCTAGCCATTTAAACATAGATCACTTGTATCATGGTAGCAGAGAGGTGAAGCTGAAAATGTTGTATTTTCAGAGCTGTAAGAAAGCTGCTATTAAAAGAAACAGTGAAAAGTAAGTTTCAAAGTTTGCAACTTTGAATTACTGAATGAGTCAAAAGAACTGCATTTCCACTCCTCACTGTTGTGGAAATGAAAGGAGATATAAGCCAATACGAAATAGGAACAGTGTAGACCATCAGACTCCCTCGAACATGCTCTGCGATTCGAATCTGATCACGGCTGCTGCAAAAATAATTTTCTGATAAGCGGCAGTGTTCCATAGTATATACATAAAGTGATATTGATAACCCATAACCCTTGAATCTCTACTGATCAAGAATCTATCTTGGCCTTGAATACACACAAGGCCTCTGCCCACACAGCTCTATGTGGCAAGTTCTAAAGACTCTCAATCGCCTGAGAGAAGAGATTAATTCTCATCTCAGTCTTAAATTAGTGCCCTTTTATTCTGAGACTGTGCCCTCTGGTCCTAAACCATCCCATGAGGGGAAACATTGTCTCAACTTGTACTCTGTCCAGGCCCCATAAGAGTTGAGAGTGTGGTGCTGGAAAAGCACAGCACCTCAGGCAGCATCCGAGGAACAGGAGCATCAACGTTTCGGGTATAAGACCTTCATCAGGAAGCCCCATAAATATCCAATGTGGTTTCAATGAGACCACCTCTCATTTTTCTAAACTCCAGTGAGTGTGGTTCCAACTTATTTAGTCTTTGTTCATAAGAAAATCTCTCCATACTGGGGAACATCCAAGTGAATCATCTCTAAATATCCTCCAATGAATTAGCATCTTACATGTAAAACAATTGGAATTCCAATCACTGACACAGACCCTTCCTCCCCCCCACACACACACCAATTGTTCGACTGTCTCCCAAGAAGTCTACATTTCACATTAAATAGGAGTCATTCCAATGGTGATAATTTGGCATTGCATTTACAAAATGCCCTGTAAGTGGAGCGATAATTGTCCTAATAGTCACCCATCTCCCTGCAGAGTCAACTTTGTTTTCTCCTCTTCATGAGAATTTCCTTACAGTTGGAAGGATGTATGGGAAGCACCTTAAAGCATTTTTCCTCCTAATTTCCTAATGCGCCCGTCACCATGGTTTTGATGTCCCTGTCTATGAAGCCAGGAATGTAGGCCTGTTTACGCTGTCATATCTGCTGAGTGATCCCAGGAACTTGTGTTTTCATTTCAGATTTTCAGTGTCTACATTATTTAGCTTTTGTAGAAAATCAGGCTGACCTACTTTAACATAAGTATATCATTATTTTCACTGCTCCCACTCAGCCACACCACCCCCAAACAAATGTAAATAAAAACAGAACTGGAGGGCCTGACGAAAATCCAAAGCAAAGCATTGTGGATGCTGGAGATCTGAAATAAGGAGAGAAGTTGCCATCCTGGCAACATACCTTTGGAGATTACAATTCTATATTCACTTTGCTTCTGTCTCCACAGATGCTGCCAGAGTTCAGTACTTTCTGTTTTATTTCCTAAATTCCACATGTATAGCCACTGACTCCAGGGATTACAGGAAGAAGCATATTCTATTACATTAGTGAATACAATCCACTACATTTCAAAATAAAGGGTGTGGTCTAGTATTCGTATTCTAGCTGACGTGTAACAGCGTCACTGGGCATAGCAAAATGTGCCAGCCCTAATTTCTACAAATCTTTCAGCTGACCCACTCTCAATTCTCTACGGCTCATTGTTGGGTTGTTCAATGTTTTGAGAAGTTAAAATTTTCTGTTTCAGAGCCAGAATTCTAAGCAGATGAGGTGACCCTGTCCCCAGTTATAAAGACTTGACAGAGCCCACTCCTGATTGGTTTACTCACCCCATAGCGATTCAGTGACCCTTGAGCTGTTAGCTGGTTCATGGGTGACTTCCATTGGGAAGAAGCTCTGTTTGTAAGAACTGCCAATCAGTCAAATGGTCTGTGCTATTTAGTCCCAGCAATGCTACTGGAAACAATGGACATTACTGGGACTGCTGGAGAATACAATTCCAGCGTACAAAAATTACCAAATGCTGGTCAATTTAGTTTGAATTCTTAACATTTTCTTTGCCTTTTTCAGATCCCAGTATTTTCAGTACTCTTATTTTTCATTATGTGACCAATTTTGATTGAGCATGTTTTTTTCAGTTTACTTTGTGTCTTTGCGTACACTCTCCTGCTGCAAGTTGTAAGTTAACCCTCACCACTGTTATGCACCTCTAAACTTGACCTTGCTTTGACAACTGTCAGCAGCACCATCTTGACCTGAACCAGTGAAATCTTGAACCTGGTCAGAAAATAACAGTCTTGAAGGTATTCATTGCTTTTAAAAGGAGTTGGGAAACAAGTAAGTAAATAATAACTCAAACCAGACCCTGCACACAATCAGAAGTCTGTCTTTTCTAATAGTTGAGAAATTAGATTCTCAAAAAGGCTTCCCCAAGCGTGTTTATGTTGCCATGTGTCATCTACCATCTGTTTGTACTTCAATTAATGGCACATCCCAACTGTGTCACAGCTTAGGCATATGTTCCAACAGCTCCTTTTGCATTCCCCACCTTGACTGGAACCAACCTTTCCCTTATGTATTCTTCCATTGAAACTGTTACCTTTCTGATCTAAACACTGATTTCCCACCTTTCCTAGTCATCGCCAGCAAGATAACTTTATACTTAGTCTCCTCTATGATTGGGATTTTATGCGTGTTATAAATCATAGGTTTGCTTAGGTAAATCTGGGACGCCCTTTTGTGAAATTGATACAGTGGCATTAGAATAAATATAGATTTATGTCATTCATTCCTCAGTTATCTAACCTATCCCATTACTTCCCTCACCCTCAAGCTTCTACCCATGTCAGCTAATCAGTAACAATTAATGCTAAACCTAAAAATGAACTTGTCCTTCTTCCACACCAAGGAATTCATTATTTAAGTACCAATGCAGCTGTGTTCCTACTGGGTGCACCGTACTCGTCTGACTCCAGCACCAATCTTTCTGCAGTCCCAAACTACTTGCCTCTGTCATGTTACAAATAATACATGCAGTTTACCTCCTATCTACACACTGTAATGCATTAGCGACCATTTTGCTCGGTATCTGTATTCTGGAATGTTAAAAGAAGGAGATAAAAATGTGGTTAATGCTCACATTGTTCATACATTCTACTCTCCTGTCCTGAGAGCATCTGGACAATATGAGAAAATCATTATACATGGATATGGCCAACAACAAATCTACCGCATTGTGGTTAAAATTAATACATACAGAATTACTAATCTACATAATATGAGCATAACCAATTATTCTGAGCACACAAATATCACTAGTATTTTCACTGTATTCGGGGAAATTGCTGCCTTGAGATAAAAGCCACTGTAAAAAGCATTTTGCTTTAAGTTCCATTGAAATTGCTTCCAAATGCAATAATTGGACAAACACAGAGATCCTATTAATTTAGAAGAGCACAGATGGCTGTCTCTTTAGATATTGCTGTAACTGGCCCCATAGTTTCTGAGGCCAATCATGCAACATTTTACTGAGCTGTTTGACTCTTGTGTTGGTCTTCTTCCTGACTCAGTTCAAGAATACTGGAATTACAGTGACATCAGACACATGGTGCATATTCATTAGGCAGCCGCCAGTCTCTGGCAGGTGAATTTGTGGACCAGAGTGAGTTGGTCTGTAAAGATCAGGATCGGGTGACTTGTGGCCGGAACGGGGCAGTCATTGAGTTTTACAATATTGATTGCTCACTTTGTTATTACAAGGCTAAATTTTCAATCATCTCTGGAGATAATCTTGTGTATACTGAAAGTAATGCAGATGAATGATTTAATACTTTGATCATGCACAGGAATTTATTTTGAAGAGGGAGTGAATCCGACAACACAGTTCCAATCAACTCATTGAGGAACTTGTTAAGAGGCTACAGAAGGCCAAAGTCAAATTTTCAAACCGAAAGCAAACAGAAGAGGGCTCTGGTGGAATAGTAGCAGTGCTCAATGTTCCCTCCAAACTGCACATGCACAGTGGCTTAAAGGTTCTGTACATTGGCATCAGCATGCCACCCATAGCATGGCCTTCTAGTTCAGGCAGTCATTATCATGTACAGACCTCAGAGGTCCATAAAACCAACAAGAAAAGTGGAGGAAACCTGTCTCCAGGATCACTCATTTTTCATTCTTATCTAACCTATCCCATCACCTTCAAGCATCTACCCATGTCAGCTAATCACTAACAATTAATGCTAAACCTAAAAATGAACTTGTACTTCTCCTGCATGAAGGGATTCATTATATATAAACACCAGTGCTGCTCTGTTCTTGATAGATGTGCCATACTTGTCTGACTCCAGGATCAATCTTTCTGTAGTCCCAAACTACTTGCCCCTGTCATTTTCGAAATAATACCTGCAGTTTACCTCACAGCTACACACTGGACTGTATTAGCGACCATTTTATTCAGTATCTGCATTCTGGAATATTGAAAGATCAAGAGATCCATGTTCAAGTCTGACTTGCCTAGGACATGTATCTGAACATGTATATTTTAAGCTAATCAAACAGAAAGCATCAAGGCTCTTATACCATATTAGTAGTGTCACTATCTCTCGGCTAGAAATACTGGGTTCAAGTTCCATCTGCTGCATAGCTGTGTCATAATACTTCTGAAAAAGAGACTTTAAAAACATTTTCAGAGTTCTTGTGGTAGTATCCCTACCCCAAGCCAAAAGATTCATGTTCGAGTCCCACTTGCCGGGGAGATGGGTCACACTGTGTCTGAACTGGTTGATTTTGAAAAAAAGCACATTAAGAATGAATGATCTTGAGCACATATGTGTGCCTGACATCTGTGCACGATATTGGGAAGGTGGGGGAGGAGAGCTGTTATTATTGATACTGAAATAGCTTGGACAAAGAAGGATAGTCAGATTGAGGTGTTCATGCAATGTCAAGAAGTTACCCATGCTTGAACAGAGTGGATTGATTAATTGAGGTGTGAGCATCTGGGCACTTGTGTGGACTATGAGGCTGCATTCCTGCCTGCTCCATTCCTGCAGGCAGTGGCAAGACCAGTATTGACAGCCATTTGACTTTTAATATCACCCTCCAGAACTATTTCATGCCTCCTATCCCTAATTGTATGTTGAACTTGCCTCTGAACCAATTAAGGTTTTCCCTCATAAAATTGCATTCCAGCACTGTCGACTTGGAGGGTCAACGTCCAAAAATGATCTGGCTGTCAGATTCTCAACCGAGGATTGAAAATCCACCCAATGAAAATCAAAGCCAATATAACTGATGCAATCAATTTTTGTTCACTGGCTACTTTTAGATCACAACAAAAAAACATAAACCATGTGGACCATTTTTCAATTTCCTCCTCAGGACAAGAGACCAATGTGTTCTTTTGTGCCAGTGTGCATGAAAACTAAAAAGCAAGGCTGACCCCATTCAACCCTTAGCCTTTATGAATGTCTTGCAAGTCCATCATCTAACATCTCTTCAACATCAATGCTGTTGAGCCTGACCAATGATCTAAGCTGAACCTCCCTATTCTGTGAAGCAAGTAACTTGATGTGGATAAAATGTATGGAAGAGGAACATTTCGAATGCTTCTTTTACTCTTGCACTGAAAGATATCAATGCTCAGGCTTTTAAATATTTCATCAGAAAAGAAAGCTAGAATGGGCAAGGTTGAGATGCAGTGGATGCTTAACTGCTGCTACCCCATTATATTAATGAAGTGCAATCTTGAAAACATGATTTTTTTTAAAGGTTTGAATGCTAAAGGTGCTGTTCAGACAGCTTAATGAATATTGTGTTTTTCACCCCCAGCTTCTCCAGTCGGCAACGGATACATCAAACCACCAGCAACACCTGCGAGTAGCTTACAAGGTGACAGAGGACCACCAACCATGATGCCCATAAATGTTGACCCTGATATTAAATCAGGCGAATATGTCTTAAAAAGTGTATTTGCCAACTTTACTACTCAAGCTGAAAGAAAGATTCGTATTATTATGGCCGAACCATTGGTAAGCTGGAGAAAGAAAAATAGTCTCTGATCTGTAAAATATATAAATTATTGGTAATTTTCTTTCTCAGAGCTAGCTTTTTTTTAAAATGCTTTCGGCAATTTCATGTATAAATGTTAATACAGAACTGTTTTATAAAAAAATCCTAGTGTTGTTTCTTGACACTGCTGTCAGATAAAAATTAAGATGCTTTTAAAAGCACAGGGGGATGAAGCATCTTCTTCAGAATATTACTCTCATGAATCACCTAAGTAGTGAGTCGAGATTTACAATTTTAGCCATCTATCTGACACTCGTACAAAGTTTGAATGTTGATAGTTTGAATGCATGTTTTATTTCATAGAACTTACCGTCTCAGCATTCATTTGAACTCTGAGCTTCTCCATTAAGAAAGGAATATCTCACTGGCATGAATGTGAATCTGGCTACAACATGGTTCAATGACTTGCCTTCCAACATGTGATTAAACTGTTCGTATGAAGTAGTTTTGTTCTCAACTTCTTGAAGTCTACATCTCTCTCCTTAGAAAAGCTTGAGAAGGGCGGCACGGTGGCACAGTGGTTAGCACTGCTGTCTCACAGCACCAGAGACCCGGGTTCAATTCCCGACTCAGGCGACTGACTGTGTGGAGTTTGCACGTTCTCCCCGTGTCTGCGTGGGTTTCCTCCGGGTGCTCCGGTTTCCTCCCACTGTCCAAAGATGTGCGGGTCAGGTGAATTGGCCATGCTAAATTGCCCGTAGTGTTAGGTAAGGGGTAAATGTAGGGGTATGGGTGGGTTGCGCTTCGGCGGGTCGGTGTGGACTTGTTGGGCCGAAGGGCCTGTTTCCACACTGTAAGTCTAAGTCTAAGTCTAAGTTATCCTCCTCTAGCAAACTGACTCTGCTCACTAGTGGTAGCTATTGCCCTATTTAAAAGTCTCCCCACTCCAATTTCTAACCCACCTGAAGTATGAGTAGCTATACTGGATCTTGAGAGTGGAGGGATTGTGAAGATGCCTCTTCAGAAGTACTCACTGCTAGTGCTGTCTAACTCTTTAGGTCATCTAATTGTAGGGAAGAACCTGTAGGAGATGGATAGATGTTGATGATGGAAGAGGCTAGACAGTAATAGATAAGAGGCATCAGAGTGCAAGCTGATGTAGTTTGGCTGTGTGCTTATGGATTTCTCAGAGGCTCTTGAAAAGATGCAGATAGTTTGCAGAGTGTCTGTATAGCCTGAAAATGCTATGCATGGACTCTATTCTAAAGCTCTGGCTTCTCTTGTTATTGCTGCCCAATGGCATTGATGATTTTGCTTCTTTCCTTATGGTTGTGCACTCATTACCCTGCAAAGAGAGTTTTGAATCTGCAGATGTGTGAGGCTACTGCTTGTTATGTACATGCCACTTATCTAGCAACATGGGTCTCGCTTGGATCTTCTTGTTCATCATAGATAAACTAGAACTTGACTGGAACTCCAGATGTCTTGTCCTTGCCTCACACTGGCATTGCTTAACTGATGATATCAACAATGCATGGACTCGTGGGTTTTTATGCAGGCCCATAAATCCTTGATTGAGTTGCTGAGTGTGTTTCTCCATGAAAATTACCAATCTTTCAATGGAAGGATGTCATGAGTTCAAAGAGAGAGAGGTCATGGTCTGTATGGACTGCACTTACCATACCAGGTTGCCTCAACCCTCAGGAAGCCCTGTCAGATCTTCATGCTCCTCATATTGGATATCCAACAATGTCTAAGTGGATATTGCTGCCTGACGGATGACTCCAGAAATGTGTCATTTTCCTGGAATTCAGCATCATCAAGATCTGCCTCATAGCTCTATGTGTTAGAAACCTGGAATGTCTCAGCCTCTAATAATACTTTGGTGATTGTGAAGTTCTGCTACCTTATTGATGTAATTATTTTGCTAGATGTGTGCTGTCCCATCACACTCTCCTCCCACCAATGCACAACAGCCCCTGATGTCCTTATATATTTCTTCAGTTGGCATTGCAGATGTACGTGTACCATAATACAACAACCTTGGAAGCAGAGGTCAAAACTTTTTTTTTAAGGATTCTTCTTGAGGGCTTTTTGATTTTTGGGGGACACTTCTTAATTTCAATGTCCTCCTTTTTCACTAACTCATTACCTGATGTAGTCAAATAGTAGCATCAACTTGTATATTTGGGTCTAACTGCAAGATGCAAATGTGTTGCTGGTCAAAGCACAGCAGGTTAGGCAGCATCTCAGGAATAGAGAATTCGACGTTTCGAGCATAAGCCCTTCATCAGGAATAAGAGAGAGAGAGCCAAGCAGGCTGAGATAAAAGGTAGGGAGGAGGGACTAGGGGGAGGGGCGATGGAGGTGGGATAGGTGGAAGGAGGTCAAGGTGAGGGTGATAGGCCGGAGTGGGGTGGGGGCGGAGAGGTCAGGAAGAGGATTGCAGGTTAGGAGGGCGGTGCTGAGTTGAGGGAACCGACTGAGACAAGGTGGGGGGAGGGGAAATGAGGAAGCTGGAGAAATCTGAATTCATACCTTGTGGTTGGAGGGTTCCCAGGCGGAAGATGAGGCGCTCCTCCTCCAGCCGTCGTGTAGTTGTGTTCTGCCGGTGGAGGAGTCCAAGGACCTGCATGTCCTCGGTGGAGTGGGAGGGGGAGTTAAAGTGTTGAGCCACGGGGTGATTGGGTTGGTTGGTTCGGGCGGCCCAGAGGTGTTCTCTGAAGCGTTCCGCAAGTAAGCGGCCTGTCTCACCAATATAGAGGAGGCCACATCGGGTGCAGCGGATGCAATAGATGATGTGTGTGGAGGTACAGGTGAACTTGTGGCGGATATGGAAGGATCCCTTGGGGCCTTGGAGGGAAGCGAGTGTGGAGGTGTGGGCGCAAGTTTTACATTTCCTGCGGTTGCAGGGGAAGGTGCCGGGGGTGGAGGTTGGGTTGGTGGGGGGTGTGGATCTGACAAGGGAGTCACGAAGGGAGTGGTCCTTGCGGAACGCTGATAGGGGAGGGGAGGGAAATATATCCTTGGTGGTGGGGTCCGTTTGGAGGTGGCGGAAATGGCGGCGGATAATACGTTGTATGCGCAGGTTGGTGGGGTGGTAGGTGAGAACCAGTGGGGTTCTGTCTTGGTGGCGGTTGGAGGAGCGGGGCTCAAGGGCGGAGGAGCGGGAAGTGGAGGAGATGCGGTGGAGGGCATCGTCGATCACGTCTGGGGGGAATCTGCGGTCCTTGAAGAAGGAGGCCATCTGGGCTGTGCGGTGTTGGAATTGGTCCTCCTGGGAGCAGATGCGGCGGAGACGAAGGAATTGGGAATATGGGATGGCGTTTGTACAGGGGGCAGGGTGGGAGGAGGTGTAGTCCAGGTAGCTGTGGGAGTCAGTCGGTTTATAATAGATGTCTGTGTTGAGTCGGTCGCCCGAGATAGAAATGGAAAGGTCTAGGAAGGGGAGGGAGGAGTCTGAGACAGTCCTCTGCGGAAATTCACCAAGGCTTTTTAGACAAGTGTCTTCCAAACCTATGGCTATTTCCAACTGGAAGGACAAGGGCAGGATGAACTTGGGAACAGCACCACCTGCAAATTCCATTCCTTGTTCTGACTTGGAAACATATTATTGTTCCTTCAGTGTTGCTGGGTCAAAATCCTGGTATTCCCTCCCTTCTGGCATTCTGGGTCTACCTATAATAATGGACTGCAGTAGTTCAGCAAGTGACCTCACACCACCTTCTGTTGATTGGAAAATTTGAATTCACTTAATAAATCTGAACTAAAAATGCTGGTGCAAACACTGTCAATTGTGATGGAAACATAAAACCCATCTGCTTCACTAATGGCATCTAGGCAGAGTAACTAATGAGGTAATGTCCTCCAAGCAGGCAATCAGAGATAGAAACTTCGAGTAAAAAATGAGGTCTGCAGATGCTGGAGATCACAGCTGCAAATGTGTTGCTGGTCAAAGCACAGCAGGCCAGGCAGCATCTCAGGAATAGAGAATTCGACGTTTCAAGCATAAGCCCTTCATCAGGAATAAGAGAGAGTAGCCAAGCAGGCTAAGATAAAAGGTAGGGAGGAGGGACTAGGGGGAGGGGCGATGGAGGTGGGATAGGTGGAAGGAGGTCAAGGTGAGGGTGATAGGCCGGAGTGGGGTGGGGGCGGAGAGGTCAGGAAGAGGATTGCAGGGTAGGAGGGCGGTGCTGAGTTGAGAGAACCGACTGAGACAAGGTGGGGGTTGGGGAAATGAGGAAACTGGAGAAATCTGAATTCATACCTTGTGGTTGGAGGGTTCCCAGGCGGAAGATGAGGCGCTCCTCCTCCAGCCGTCGTGTTGTTATGTTCTGCCGGTGGAGGAGTCCAAGGACCTGCATGTCCTCGGTGGAGTGGGAGGGAGAGTTAAAGTGTTGAGCCACGGGGTGATTGGGTTGGTTGGTTCGGGCGGCCCGGAGGTGTTCTCTGAAGCGTTCCGCAAGTAAGCGGCCTGTCTCACCAATATAGAGGAGGCCACATCGGGTGCAGCGGATGCAATAGATGATGTGTGTGGAGGTACAGGTGAACTTGTGGCGGATATGGAAGGATCCCTTGGGGCCTTGGAGGGAAGTGAGTGTGGAGGTGTGGGCGCAAGTTTTACATTTCCTGCGGTTGCAGGGGAAGGTGCCGGGGGTGGAGGTTGGGTTGGTGGGGGGTGTGGATCTGACAAGGGAGTCACGAAGGGAGTGGTCCTTGCGGAACGCTGATAGGGGAGGGGAGGGAAATATATCCTTGGTGGTGGGGTCCGTTTGGAGGTGGCGGAATTGGCGGCGGATAATACGTTGTATGCGCAGGTTGGTGGGGTGGTAGGTGAGAACCAGTGGGGTTCTGTCTTGGTGGCGGTTGGAGGAGCGGGGCTCAAGGGCGGAGGAGCGGGAAGTGGAGGAGATGCGGTGGAGGGCATCGTCGATCACGTCTGGGGGGAATTTGCGGTCCTTGAAGAAGGAGGCCATCTGGGCTGTGCGGTGTTGGAACTGGTCCTCCTGGGAGCAGATGCGGCGGAGCCGAAGGAATTGGGAATATGGGATGGCGTTTTTGCAGGGGGCAGGGTGGGAGGCGGTGTAGTCCAGGTAGCTGTGGGAGTCAGTCGGTTTATAATAGATGTCTGTGTTGAGTCGGTCGCCCGAGATAGAAATGGAAAGGTCTAGGAAGGGGAGGGAGGAGTCTGAGACAGTCCAGGTGAATTTCAGGTCGGGATGGAAGGTGTTAGTAAAGTTGATGAACTGTTCAACCTCCTCGGGGGAGCACGAGGCAGCGCCGATACAGTCATCGATGTAGCGGAGGAAAAGGTGGGGGATGGTGCCAGTGTAGTTGCGGAAGATGGACTGTTCCACATATCCTACGAAGAGGCAGGCATAGCTGGGGCCCATGCGGGTGCCCATGGCAACTCCTTTAGTTTGGAGGAAGTGGGAGGATTGAAAAGAGAAGTTATTCAGGGTGAGGACCAGTTCAGTCAGTCGAAGGAGGGTGTCAGTGTTCAGTCAGTCGAAGGAGGGTGTCAGTGATAGAACCTGATTCTTTGCAGCTGATTGGGATTGGTTTTTGCTCAACTACAGAAAAAAGGTTTAGTGAGTTTTTGTTAAGTGGTTACGGTTTTTTTCTTAATATTTAACATGGTACACGTTACTGACAAACTTAATAAATTATGTAAAAGGCAGCATAAAGGATCTTCTGGATACCATTGTGTTCCCGGGCAAAAGCATCCACCATAAGTGTTTGAAGTTTCAGCAGCTTCGGCTCAGAGTTTGATCTGGTGAATGAATGACAGATGCTGTCTTGCTTCAGAAAGAATGAAAGTTACTTGGATTCTTTCTACTGGAAGACACTTTGGATAGTGTCACCTGATTTGATCAGTGATCAGGGACAAGAGATTGTGACTGTAAGACAGCCACATAAGGGAACCCAGAGGTTGGTAAAGTAGGAGTGCTAGGCTCTGCATGTGTCAAATATTAGTCTTGTTTGAGGTTCTATCAGCCTATTTGGGTGAGAGTGGGGTCTGTATAGTGGATGTGCAAATTAACAAAGGCACAGTAGTACAGGAAGCCATTCAGGCTGGGGGAACAAAAAAGCATAGTTGTAGTAGTAATAGTGCAATGAGAGTATTAATACCATTCTCTGCAGTGTAGGAGCCAATGACATGGATGGAATTAGAAAGAGATTCTGCACAGAGAGTGAGAGGATCTGGACAGTACATTGAAAAGCAAAACCTTAAAAGTTATAACCTCTGGATTATTACCTCAACTGAGTACAACTTGGTGCAGAGTACACTTAAACTTAAAGGGGTGAATATGTGGCAAAAAGGCCGGTATAGCAGAAGTGGGTTGAGACCTAAGAGACCATAGTTCCTGACTGAAATTAAATTCTACCATATTATGGTCACTCTTTCCTCAAACCACTTTACAGCAAGATTTTTAATTATCCCTTTTACATTGCCCATACAAGATCAAAAATAGTCTGTTCCCCAGTTGGTTCCTCAATGTACTACTGTAGAAAAATCACCTTGCATGTATTCCAGTAATTCATCCTCTAACACATTAGTGCTAATTAGCTTTAACTAGTCCATATATAGATTGAAATCCCCATGATTACTGCATTATTCTTATAGTAACCTGTTCAAATAGCATCCATTTTCCTCAAAGCACCTTTTCAATAAATGCTGGCTAATTTTAAGTGACATCAAAAAAACTGAATTTCCACATTACCAGTGTCACCTATGCATCATTTATTGTGCAAAATTTAATTTCTGGATTCTAATTCCTTTACTTATGTATTTTCCTTCGAATAACTAGCCAATTTAATTTCCTCTTCTTCTATTTCAATTGCTCCTCTTACCTGTTATTCTTTTGATATATTTTTCTTTATTTGTATATTGACTTCATCTACTTTTACATTCCTTACTTTCTCTTCGATGTAGTTTTCCCATGTATTATTTCCTAGAGTAGAGTAGCTTTCATTTCTACCTTTTACAACAGATGTAGTAAAAAGCAAGACAGTGTTTCTCCAGGACCAAGGTGCTACATGAACAGCACAAAAACTACACAATCATACAAAGGGCGGCATAAAATGCATAAGAAGTGCAAAACATGCAAATTACAGTGTAATAAAAGAATGATAATTAATAGACATTGTTATAGCAGCAGTTCGAAGTCGTGCAAAAAATTTTAGATGGAAAACAGTTCGATCATGCAGTGTTAAGGAGCCTGATAGCTTGGGAGAAGAAACTGTTGCACAGCCTGACTGTGAGAGACCAAATGCTCCGATATCTTCTGCCAGATGGCAGGAGGGAGAAGAGTTTGAGTGAGGGGTGTGTGGGATTTTCCACAGTGCTCTTAGCCTTTTGGATGCAGCATGTGATAGAAATGTCTTTAATGGAGAAAAGAGAGACCCCGATGATATTCTCAGCTGTCCTAGTTAAAATGACTCTTCCCACTTTACCTTTTTTTTATCAGTACATTATCTCCAACACAATGTTAGGCTGTCGGTGAGAAAATATTCATAGCATTATTCATTTTATGTCGGTTGACACATAATAGAGTATCTTAACAAGAAACTTGAAGTTTCATTTTTTTAGGGCAATTTGATTACATTGCTGTATATCCCTGCTCTATAGTGAAGTTCCAGCACATTTTGTTTCATCAAAGAACCTTGTTTATGCAAATTGGACAGTGAAATTGGCTATCTGCTCATGATCACTAGTTTATCATTAGCAACAAAGCCTGCCAATAGAAAAATCAACTGTTTTGTGTGAAATAGCACAAGGCTACTTTAAACATAATTTTAAAGCATAGCAGTTATAATTCATCCATCAATCTCTGCTTCATCTGATTTCAAAATGTGGTTAATTAGTCTTAGATTGTTTCACAAGAATCACAGTTGTTTCCCATACCAGAGTGAGCAACTCTATACTATAGTTATGACCTAGTTAAATTGTATTAAAATTTAATTGACTATCACAGTGACTTAAAAGAGATGTTGGCCTAGAAAATTGGTGTGCCTATTTTCTCACTTCTCGGAATGGAATCAAATGAAAAAATGTTGAGTATCACAGACCGTCTGGAGATGACATGAAGGAAATAATGATTGAAAGATGCAAGTTTTGGTCTACACTAGGGAGCTGAGGGTAAGGTTTGGTGTAGTGGAAAGCAATAAAATGTACGCAGCAGGTTCAATACGTTTGTGGCAAATACGTTTGTGAGCTTCTTGCATTTATTGTTAGAAATGAGAGTATAGTGGGCAGAGGAGACAGATTTAAGGAAATGGCTTGTAGGAGTCCAGCTGAGGGTACTAGTAGATCAAATCAGCTGACGAGTGAAGAATAATGAAAGTGAAACCCAAAGACCAAGATAAGTGGGTTTTTTAAAACTGTTCCTTGTGCTTGTCTTTTACTTCCTTCCATTTCCTGTCCAGCCCATAAAGCTTACCTTTGTAATGATTGAGTCAATTTTTACATTAGCATTTGCCATGTAAAATCACTGTCTAAATATTTGATAATAGCCATGTCCTTCTGAAAATTTAATATTTCCATCATTATTATGGATTATAATGAAGTAGACTCATCATGAAAAATCTTCCTGGGTAGAGGAATTCAACCTACCTTTTCCAAAGTAACTGATGTGGTTAATTTCTAAAATAAGGATTGAAATAAAATTTTAAAAGTTGCAGAAAAATAGATATTGTGGACGTTGTAACAAACTCGTAATTCTGTTATGGGTCGTCAGCATTACCGCTAAGGCTCATGTCTAAATGCCTCTAACTGAGTGGCTTGCTCAGCCATTTCAGAGGACAATTGAGAATAAATCATACTTTTTTCAAAAATCATTAATTGGATTTGTGCACTGCTGACTAGATCATCACTTATTGATGTTCCCGTAAAAGTTAGGAATCAACCACATTGCTATAGATCTGGAAGCACATGGAGGCTAGTCCAAGTAGGATTACAGAATTCCTCCTTTGAAGGATATTAGTGAACCATGTGGGTTTTACAACAGTTGACAATGATTACTTGGTGGCCATTTGGCAATCTTCTTATTAAATTCAGATTTCAATATCTACCATAAAGGGATTCAAACATTTAAACATTAACCTGGGCTTCCAGTAGATTACTAGTCCTGGGACATTACCATTAAGCTACCACCTCCCCTAAATACAATACTGATGTTCAGGTGTCCCATGTAGACCACATCAGGTGGGGATAGCTGATTTCTTTTCTTACTGGACTGCAGTGAAGATGAGCTTTTATGACAATTTATGGTAATTTGTGGTATCATTACTGACATTATATTTATATTTTTAATTGAATTTAAATTCTGTCAGCGGCAGTAGAATTTGAACCAGTGGCCCCAGAGCATTAGTCTGGGCCTCTGGACTACTAGTCTACATAGCTGAATTACTTACTCATTCATTGGGGTATATATGATTATCTGGATGAGATAACGTGGGTGATATCGGGAAGTTATGTTAAAGATAGATTGGAACTAATCGCTAGAAATAAAACCTGGTAAATAAATGGGGGAAGGGAGAATGATTTTCAGTTTAATGAAGGCAGTAATAAAATCGATCAGAAACCAAAGAAAACAAACTTCCTCTGTGAAAGTTTTTCTTGAAGTCTTACATTGTTTTTGAAAATTTGACAACAGTTAGAGAGGATGTTTAGCCACATCAGTGGAATATCAGTTTACAGAAATTCCTGGCATTTAACTTGTGCATCAACAGTAATTAAAATGTGGAAAGCTGTGGTCCATCCTCTTTGTAATTCCATAACATGTTGGACTTGAACTGCAGCTGACTAAGAATGGCATATAGGTGAACCCCTAGCTACCATGACATCATTCAGTCCTAGTAACTGATTTGCTGCGCTATTTTCAAACGTTGGCAATTAAACATATTTACTTGTCACTCACCCAGCACCATGTGTTTGGCTACAAGAGGGACTCAGCACTAGCATTCTTGAAAGGACTAGATAACAGTTTCTGGTGGATATGCTTTTGACCTATTTCTCCTTCAGAGTTTGTGGAAGTTGTACTGTTACATTTCTCTGATAAGGACTCTTGATCTTTCAAGAAAAATACCCATTAATTAACTGAAAGAACTATTCTACAAGTTTTTACATTTTTAATTCGAGCATACTTTATTATGTATGTTATAAACGTACAAGAAGTACTATTAATTCAGTACTATAGTTTAGAACTACATATGCTAATAGTACAGTTTTACTTTTGTTTTCCACCCAAGCATTTCTTTATCTTATTCTTAAAGGTTCATTGGTTTTTCAAGGTCCAACCCAAAGATATACCAGACCCCTTTAGAATTCAATTTAATTTTTTCTTAGTATTTTAGCTATTCCCTGAGGCGTGAACTCTGTCCATAACACACTGTCTCAGCTATTCTTTAATATTTCTTCAAAACCTCACAACTGTGGACTTTCTGCTCAAATTTAAACTTCACTGCATTCTCCAAATTGCTTGTTTTTTATTCTGAAGGTTACTCTATATTTCTTCCTCTGATTCTAAGCTAAACAATTCTTCTAGTCTCTTTCTTGTAAGGTATTCCATCACCAAACTGAGCATGAGCTTCCACCTGCTTTGTGTGCATTAAATGATAAAGTTAATGTTTTCATTGCTTAAGGTGTAGGCTAACTGACATTTCTCTCTTACCTTTTGACTATCTGTTTCTAAAACTGAACGGCTAACTGCTTGCTCTTATGAGCCTGCACACGTCCATATTCTACACAGAAGTCGGTTCCCTGCAACCTATCTCCATAGCAATGTGGCATACTTTAGCAGTGTTCCAAACAGGAATGCAAATTAATTGTACCCAACTATTTCATCTTCAAAAACAACCCCTTTGATTCTGTTGAAGAGTGTGGTGCTGGAAAAACACAGCTGGTCAGGCAGCATCCAAGGAGCAGGAGAATCAATGTTTTGGGCATATGTCCTTCATCAGGATGCTGCCTGACCAGTTGTGCTTTTCCATTACCACACTCCTCAATTCTGATCTGCGTCTTCACTTTCTACTTTGATTCTATGATCCATATAAATAATTTGTATCTCAAATGGAGTTCACAGCCATATTTTTCAGAATTAGTGGTCCTTTCAATAAACAACCTTGTTAACAACTGGCTTGTAACTAATTTTCTTCTGAGAAATTCATAAATAATTCAAATGTTTTAAGAAAGTGTAGACTTTCTAGCTCCATTAATCTTAGAAATGGCTAATCCATTATGTGGTGTTTTCACGCTATTAACTCTGAGCTTTTAAGGTAAACGTTACTTTTGAGATGTAATTACCTTAAGCTTGTTTGATTTGTATTCACTTTAAAGTTGTTTATCAGCACCTAACCAGGTTTTTCTATTTATCTTTCATTTAACATTTATGAATTATGAACCAGATAGTCATATGTTTTAGAATATTACTTTAGTTTTAGGAATTGAAATGTTAAATAAGATATACAAGAGTACATTTGTTTAGGAAATTGGTTTGCACCACTATATCTAATATACTAACATTTACCATCTAAACAGGCTTAGTTTAATTACATGTAAAAGATAACTTGTACTTATTCAGTACGGTCAAAGTTGATATTCAAGAATGTAACCATTGGATGACCATTCATTGCACTTCTGGTAGAGCCAGAGTTCTGCATTTATCTCAACAAAATATTTAAATTATTCATTTGAAATTGAGATGAAAAGAAGCTGGGAGCAGTTTGTAAACATGGGTATTCCTCAATAGGACCCAAGAAGTCTGCAGAGAAGGCAATTGGATCCAACAGAGAAACAGATTATTAATTTACGTTTCAGGGCTGAATCTTGCATTTTGTTGGCTAAGCCCGAGTTGTGTTGAGTTTTTTTTTGGAGGGATTTTCACCACAGGGCCAGGAACGTTTTCTCACAGTGCCTTACCAAACTGGCATCATTATCTATCCACCCTGCCCTTATGGCATCAATCACCTCTGTTTCCAGCCCCATCTTACCAAAACAACCTGCTACTCAATGGATACACTGAATTCACTGGCATCTCTTATCCAAAAGCGAATGGAAACATACGAATAAATCTTCTGTCTTGGAGAAGACTGGAATACTGAGGAGAATTGAACTAAATTCCAGAGAGCCAAAACATACTTCTGATTTTGCCCCTGAATAGGAGAATTTACATTCAAAGTTCATCTGATTAGAGACAAGGAGAACTGAGATTCTATTATAACTGGTTATAAACTATACTTTTGTTAGTTCTGCTTGTTTTGTTTAATTGTGACACAGTTCTGTTATTTAATCACTGAAGATTTGGATTTCACTTAAATGTTGATGGCCACTAATACAATTGTGATGTACATTAATCTGTGAGTCAAAAGTCATACTTCTACAACTGAATGGTATACCAGCAAAACACTTGAATTATAGAATTGAATTGTAGTGATTGAAATCAGGAGGATCTTATTGACTGTGAGATCCTTGATTGGGCTTGTTAACCTGGTCCAATCAGGGACCATGGATATCAGATATAAACGAGGGATTTATTTCCCCCTCCAAATCTATTTTGATTTAGTCCATGCCCCCCCCCTACACTGTTTTATCACACAGCATTGCCCTTTTTGATGTGAAGGGTACTGCTTGTCACTGGCCACCCGGGTGTTTTCCTATCTTCCTGGTGGTGGAAATTGAATAAAGATATGTGCCCAAAAAAAAGGAAAAAAGAAATAATCAGGAGTGTACCCGGTGCCAAGTTGACCTCCGAGGGTGGTGGGAATCACGGGCACCAGTCGGCCGATGGACAGTCCTTTGGGTTCAGGGGGAAAAATAAAAAAAGGGGAGAAAATAATAAGCGCTACCGGAGTTAGGTGTGGGGGAGGCGGGGGGGCGGGGTAATAAAAAAGAAACAGGATTGTCAGACATTCTGTTCAAAAAAATTTTAAAAAGAGGAAAAAATGATAATAATAATCAGGAATGTCCACTTGCACTCTTAAAAAAAACAAGGGATTTATTTCCCCCTCCAACTCTATTTTGATTTAATCCCTGCCCTCCCCTTCACTGTTTGATCACACAGCATTGCCCTTTGATGTGAAGGGCATTACTTGTCACAGGCCGCTCGGGTATTTTCCTATCTTCCTGGTGGTGGAAATTGAATAAAGATTTGTGCACTTTCTGTCTCTCACTGCGTCTCACACCTGCAAAAAAGAAGAGAAAAGAAAACAAAAATAAACAAGGGATTTATTTACCCCTCCAACTCTATCTTGATTTAGTCCCTGCACTCTCCTTCACTGTTTGAGCACACAGCATCGCCCTTTTTGATGTGAAAGACACTGCTTGTCACTGGCCACCCAGGTGTTTTCCTATCTTCCAGGTGGTGGAAATTGAATAAAGATTCATGCACTTTGTGTCTCACACCTGCACACAAAAAAATTAACAAGAGATTCCTTCCCCTTCAGTGTTTGATCACACAGCATTGCCCTTTGATGTGAAGGGCACTGCTTGTCACAGGTCACTCGTGTGTTTCCTTTTTTCCTGGGGGTGGAAACTGAATAAGGATTCGTGCACCTTGTGTCTCTCACTGTGTCTCACACCTGCACACACACACCATGGGTGCTGGGGGAAAAAAAAATAAACGGGATCACACCTGCAAAGTAAAAAAAATATAACCAGGAGAACTCCCCTTCACTGTTTGAGGATAAAAAAGAAAAAATAATTGACAGGAGATTCCTTCCCCTTCACTGTTTAAAAAAATAAACAAGGGATTTATTTCCCCCTCCAACTCAATTTTGATTTAGTCCCTGCCCTCCCCTTCACTGTTTGATCACACAGCATTGCTCTTTTTGACGTGAAAGACACTGCTTGTCACTGGCCGCCCAGGTGTTTTCCTATCTTCCTGGTGGTGGAAATTGAATAAAGATTCGTGCACTTTGTGTCTCTCACTGTGTCTCATACCTGCACACACACACACCATGGGTGCTGGTGAAAAATAAGCACTACCGCAGTTAGGCAGTAGTGTGGGGATTTATTTTAAAACAAAAAAAAACGGTGAGCATTGCCCTTTGATGTGAAGGGCAGTGCTTGTCATTGGACCACTTGGGCGTTTTCCCTTACTTGAGCTGGATCAGTGTGCACGTATGCACAGACTCTCCTCCTTGAAGGTGTCAGAGGGGAAGGGGACTATCCCTGAACCAGCTGCCCCACATCTCGAGAGAGAGAAAAAAAAGAGAGAAAAAAAAACAAGGGATTTATTTCTCCCTCCAACTCTATTTTGATTTAATCCCTGCCCTCCCCTTCACTGTTTGATCACACAACATTGCCCTTTGATGTGAAGGGCACTGCTTGTCACTGGCCACCCGGGTGTTTTCCTATCTTCCTGGTGGTGGAAATTGAATAAAGATTTGTGCACATTGTGTCTCTCACTGCGTCTCACACCTGCACACGCACCATGGGTGCTGGGAAGAAATAAGCACTACCGCAGTTAGGCGGTAATGCGGGGGTTAATTAAAAGAAGAAAAAAAGAGAAAGAAAAAAAATAAACTGGAGTCTTCCTGCCCTAAAAAAAAGGACTGTTGATCACAGCAATGCCCTTTAAAAAAAAGAGAATAAACAAGGGATTTATTTCCCCCTCCAACTCTATTTTGATTTAATCCCTGCCTTCCCCTTCACTGTTTGATCACACAGCATCGTCCTTTGATGTAAAGGGTACTGCTTGTCACAGGCCACTCAGGTGTTTTCCTATCTTCCTGGTGATGGATACTGAATAAAGATTCGTACACCTTGTGTCTCTCACCTGCGCGCACACACAACATGGGTGCTGGGGAAAAATAAGCACTACCGCAAAAAAAAATAAACAAGGGATTTATTTTCCCCTCCAACTCTATTTTGATTTAATCCCTGCCCTCCCCTTCACTGTTTGATCACGCAGCATCGTCCTTTGATGTGAAGGGCCCTGCTTGTCACATGCCACTTGGGTGTTTCCTTTCTTCCTGGTGGTGGATACTGAATAAAGAATCATGCACCTTGTGTGTGTAAAAAAATAAACAAGGGATTCAGATAGTTTGCTGACTTCAAGGACTGACTCTGAGCTGGCTGGCCACAGCCATTGTACTGTACATATATAAACAAAGGGTGACTTGGTGACGGGATCCCAGCGTCTGTGCAATTATTTCCACAATTATTTGCAGCGTTGTGTTGTTTTTCTTGAGAGTAGGTGCAGGAGGGTACAGATTTTACTACCAGAGGCTTACACATTGTGATTGTAGTACTTCTGCATCTACATTGTGACCATGAGATACAGCTAAGGTTGCAAACAGGGAAAGTTCTGCAAAGATGGAAGAAGGGAGCTTGACAAAGAATCCCATTAATGGTTTTTGGGAAGAACATTTCTGCCTATGCCTGGTCTAGGAACAATATCTGAGGAAATTCACAGTCAACAGGAAGGTGGCCATTGAACTATTTCACCATGTGTTATCTGGAAATTCACATCGTGGCAGTGACAGCCCTGCTGTCATAACCATCAGGTGGTTGTGCCTTAAGTGTTTGTGTAGTAATACTCTTCTCAGCAGAGTAGGGAAGTCACACTGCAGGTATACAAGGTGCTGGTTAGACCATATCTGGAATACTGCGAACCGCTTTAATCCCCTTATTTAAGGAAAGATATGACTTCATTGGAGGCAATTCGGAGACGGTTCAACAGCTTGATCCCTGATTAAGAGGGATTGTCTCATGAAGAAAAGTTAAGAGGTTTGGATTCTACTCATTGGACTTTAAAAGGCTGAGACATAATCTCAGTGTGAAACATATAGGATTCTTAAGGACCTTGACAGAGTAAGTACTGAGGGAATGTCTCTCCTCATGGGAGAGTCTAAGACCAGAGGGCATAGTCTCAGAATTAAGGGGCACCAGTTTAAAACTGATGTGAGAAGGCATTTTATCTCTGATGGCTGAGAGTCTTTGGAACTCATTGCCCCTGCTGAGATAGAAAAGTTTTGATCAGTGTGGAAATTAAGGGTTTCAGGAAAATGGACATGAGGAATGTTCCCGTGATCCTATTGAATGACAGAGCAGGCTGAGGGGATCTAACAGACTGCTTCTCAAATTTATTATGTTCTTATGGAAATTATCTCCATTATTTTTTTCAGTATACTATTCATTGAACATACGGAAGTTCACAGAGGCTACCTACAGCAGAAGTGTACAGTGAAACCTCCTTGATTAGGTAGGGGATGTAGCATGAAAGAACCATGGCTTCTCCAGCATTGTAGAATTCCCAACAATGCGAGCTGATATTGATTGCACATGTGGTTCAGCAGCCACACCCCCTCCCCCAGGTAACAAGAAGTGGTACAGGAATCCCAATATGCAATTGGTCTGTCACAATGCCATGAACACCCCCAAATGTTTATCAGTAGAAAACTACTCACTTTCACTTGTAGAGACTGTAGGTAGCCTTGCAGAACACCGCTGAGGAGCTGTTCCAGTATGGGCTGCTGTAATCTGGGTACTGACAAAGGTGTGTTAGTGATAGAAGGAATGCTGTCATCTTGAGAGAGAGCATCAACAGTGTCATTGTCACTTCCAGAGAATGGAACTTGCTCAGTTTTAGTCATTGTTAGAGGACAGATTGCTGGACTGCAGTCAGAGCCTGCACTGTCTGTGAGCACTGAGATCTGATGTTATTGCAATAGTCAGAGCCTGATAGCAATACACCCTTATCAGGAGATTCTGTGGCAGTACTGAAATGCTAAATGGTTTTCTTCTTGTGCTGAAGTGGAAGGTGAGCTCCAGTCACTCCATCAGCATTAAGTCTGTTATGCTGTCATTGAGTTGGCTACCTCTTCCATCGTGAAAAAGATAGATTCCAAGTTGTGGAGCCATGGAAGAATCTTATTTCTCCATGCTTCATGACAGTGACAGGTGATTTTCTGGTAAACATGTCTACATACTAAACATCTAAGTGTGTTTGTTCATTGGCTTTTTCTCATTCAACTCTTTAGTAAGCCCTCTCTAGCAGTACAGATTTGCAACCTCCCTTCTAGTATTCTGTCATACAAGCTATTCTTTCCAACTGACTCAACTGCCATCCACAGATGCCCAGTTACTCACTACCTGCTAATTCTGATTCCATAGTAGCCTCTTAGGTGAATTCTATGCTAAAGTTATGGACTAGGCCAGACCACTCAAAATGTTCTTAAGCAGGCAGCCCAAACCATTACTTTGAAATTTGTTTCAGTAAGTGTACGTTGAAAGTTACCCAGGTTAAGTTAGCAAGGTTGACTACCAGGTTTAAAACAGACAAAAGATTTATTCACAAAATTACACAATGAAACATGAAGAACAGAATAAAGAACCCCTACAAACTCAGTCTATCCAAACTAGACTTAAGTATGCCATTCTGAATATACACAACAGTCCTAATAAGCAAACCCCCTTTAAAACACAGTACAAAAAAGAGTCAGATGTTTACAGGTTGAAGTTAGAAGGGCAGATGAGAGATTTTCCACTCAGCTCACTGTTGAACTCCCAACCAGTTCTGGACTAAACTAAACCACTCAGCTAGAGAGCTGACCACTCTCCTTTCATTCTACAGGTCACTTCTAAAAAAAGACCACTTTGGCCTGAAGTCTCATCTGTTTACATATAAACAAAAGGCCTCTCAAAGTCCTTTTTATCTCTGTATCTAACCAGTCTGATCGGAGCCCAGCCTGGTTTATTACCCCTCTGAAAAAATCAAAGTCAGAGTATCCTTGAGCCAAGGAACAGCTTTTAGGAAAAGAAAGTACTTGCTTTGTGACACTAGTATCTGAATGGGTGGCTGCTATTGTAGATTAAGTGATGTCACTTGTTCATCACTGATGAGGTTGCCCTCTTGGGAGTGTTGTGCCTTGCCAGTACAGTGTTCCTAAGTTTCTGAAAGCAAAAAGGTCAGAGGGACAAGTCTGAAGTGAAGGAGAGGAGGAAAAGGAGTGCCATACTCTCGCAGTTTACTTTTGAGGATGAGTAAGAGGGGTGAGTTGAGCACTGGCATAAAGCAGTAACTTATTGTCATCCTCAATGATCTTGTGATGTCAGATGCCAAGGACTTTGTTGCATCAGACCCCATGACTTGCAGCTCCATCTCTCCCAGCAGGATCAGTGCAAGGAGTCTGCTGGTCCTCCATCCTGTTATCCTGTCCTGTAAGACAGAGGATAAGATGTTAGAGTTTACACAATGTTTTGAGTGGTGTGCCTGTCAGAGCTGAATTTTTACAAATTATGTCGCAAGATGAAACCATTGCTTACAAGGCCAATATTTATTGCTGATTCCTAACTATCCTTGAGCAGATGGGGGTGAGTCACCTACCTGGTAGTATGCAGAAATAGCAAGAAATAGGGATGAGATTGGCAACATCAGAATGTGTGAATAAGTAGGATAAAATATGCAAATGTTTGTTGGGAGTCCTGAGTGCACATGAGTGTTGGTGGGTCAGTGTGGTAATTAGTTGGTGATTTGGTCAGTGTGACACTTAATGTGTAGGTCCATTTACTAATATTCACCACATATGTGATGCAATTAAACTTCATAGAAAGATAGAAACATAGAAAACAAGAGCACAGGTATGCCATTTGGCCTTTGGAGCCTCTTCCACCATTCAGTATGATCATGTTGATCATCTAACTCAGTACCCTGTTCCTGCTTTCCTCCCATATCCATTGACCCCTTTAGCCTTCAGAGCTATATCTAACTCTCTGAAAACATTCACTTTTGACATCAACCACTTTTTTTGTAGAGAAATCGACAGGCTCACCACTCTTCGTGAAGAAATTTCTCTTCATGTCAGGTCTAACTGACTCAGCCTGTAAATGTAGCCCCTGGTTTTGAATTCCCTGTCATTAGGAACATCCTTCCTACAGTTACCCTGTCTAATTATTTTAGAATTTTGTAGATTTCTGTAAGACCATCCCTCATTCTTCTAAACCCCAGTGAAAATAGTCTTTTGCAATGCTACCAGATTCCAAAAACCAGACTCTAGGAATTTCCCCCTTGTATCAGCTTCCATTCTCTCCTGTCTTGCAGGTATCCTGGACCCCAGCCAAATCATGACCTCTTTTTCTGTTTCCCTCCGTCACTAGTGTTTCCAGCACCACATCTGTTAACCAAAATCCCATCTTGGTTTGGTGCTCCATGTTGTTTAATCTTCAACAATCTTTTGATATTTAGTACAATTCTCTTTTAGAGGGACAATCTGCCTTTTAGCTCTTAAGGTTAGCTAAACCATTTGCTATCCTGCACACTCTTTTATGTCCCTTTATTGATCATGTGGGCAGACATCAGATTGCACTGTGCTGCATAAAATTTGCATATCATCTAACTCCAGGGCACAATTTACGATTCTGCACTTAAAGGTGCAGACCAATTTCTTGAAAATAACTTGAGATTCAAATAATAATGCTTTATTACATCCTATTCTTGCATTGGTTGAATTTTAATAAGTACAGTTTTCTGCTTTTTTGAGGTAGATAGCACTTACGAATAGCAATGTCTGTGATGTCAATTTGATTACAATTTATCACTATTTAGCACACAGCTCTGAACAGTTTTTAGTTTTGCTAAACCAGCTAAAACAATTTTTGTTCTGGAAATTGAAGACATTGGTATATGTCAACCCCAAACGTTTTCCTTTTTTCCTGTTGTATATAATGGTTACATAGGACATATTTAATAAAATGCAATTAGTTCCAGCATAACATGACTCCAACAATGTTACATTCACTATCTGAACAACAAGTTAATTTAGAACAGCATAAATTGATACCAATTTGAATTTTACAAATTCACCTTCTGGTACATGAAGTTCCACAGTAGAAATACAAATTTAGGAAAATTCATATCCAGTATCATAAAAAAGCATTGAGAGATTGATCTCATCAAATATCAAGGGAGTAAAAGTAATCATTGTAAATTATTAAAATGGAGTCTGGAAATCAGCATCCCATTTGGAAAAGAAAATTGGATAAATTGTAATGATAGTTACCATTTAACTGTTGCTAGTTTTATGCTTAGATCTATTGAGACATAGAAAATAAAAGCAGCAATAGGCTATTTGGCCCTTTTGAGTCTGTTCTGTCATTCATTACGATCATGGCTGATCATTCAACTGTTTCTGCTTTTCCCCCTTATCCTTTGATCCCTTTAACCACAAGTGCTCTACGCAACTCCTCCTTGAAATCATAGAATGCTTTGGCTGCAACTGCTCTGTGGTAGCGAATTCCACAGTCTCATTACTCTCCAGGTAGAGAAATTCCTCCTCATCTTGTGTCCTTAGACTGTGACCCCAGTTCTGATTCCACTGCCATGGAGAACATTGTTCCTGCATCTATCCTGTCTAGGCCTGTGAGAACTTTATAGGTTTCTATGAGATTCTCTCTCCCCTCATTCTTCTGAACGCAAGCAAATACAATCATAGCAAGTTTAATCTCTCCTCATATGTCAGTCCCATTTTCCCAGGAATCTGTCTAGTACTACTGAAGACCAGTGTCACATCCACGTAGAATTTTTTTATGGCTCTGCATTGTGATCTCTCGTGATTTGAATGTTATTGGGAAATCTGAAGTACAATTGTCCTTTGTTAATATCAACAAATGGAATTTTTTTGATAAACATGCAACTTCCCAAAAATGCATCCAATTATTTAATATAAAATGAATATGGGTGTGAAATACTGATCATTATTTGTTTTTCTGCAACTTCTGCAGTTTAAAATGGAACCAAATTGCCAGCTTGTCTAAGTTTTGAAGATATTTATGAAGAAAATCTGTATCCTCTCTGTCAATGGACCACAAAAAGTCAAGCATGCGAGTTTGATGGTTTTGAGGAGTAGTCGATAAATTTGAGTATAAATGCCAATTACAGTTGCACGGAATGATTATTAACTGCTCGATTGTCTAGTTGTTAATCTTCAGTCTGATTGCAAATTGTTACTTCTTGGTTCATTTCTTGACCAATAAATGTTTATTAATTTACAATTTCACCATAAAAGGGTTGCGGGACAATCATTCATTGAAGTGGTTTATTCAAACACTTTTGCATGTGGTAATTTGTGTGAATCAAAAGTTGCACTTGCGGTTTGAAGACAGCTGTGTTATTTTGGAAACATTTGGATGTAATGTCAGAAGGATGTGATCGTTGGTATTTGTGTGTACAGTTCTAAAACAAAATCATGTTCTGTGTTTGAACATTAATACTAGACTTCCCTTGGTTTCACAAATATGAGGTTATGGTTAATCCTCATTTCCGCATGGTTGTTCTTACTGAGTTTTTTTTATCATCCAACAAGCTACTTTTGATATAGATTATTTAACAATCAAGCATTAATAGTATAAATTCCTAAAATACAGTCCTTACCAAGGTTAGGCTATTATGTAGCTATTCATGTAAACAAGGAGTTGAATTTATCAAAACTTGAAGTGTTTCTTTCTGTGAGCTGTAGCATATTATCTCACACAGTTCTGTGTTCTGATTGACAGTCATAGTAACTGCATCTACAAGAATTGAGCTGCACAGATTACCCGACCTTTACATCATACCATATCAGCACCCTGTCTGAGGGGGTGATACCCTTTTCGTAAAGCCTAGCTAACATCTTGTTATTGTTAAATGTGGGAAAAAACACGTATTGGAACATGTTCAAACAGTGGAGAGAGAGTCAATCAGTCAGATTGTGGTGTAAAGTAGCAATACATTTCTGAATGTGAGCATATATTTCCGATGAAGTGTCACCCATACTATCTGTGTGTCTTCAAAAGCTGTTCTCACTCCATGTAATGTAAAGGGCTATTTGTGGCTGCCAGTGATTTTACTGGTGCACAAGTGGGCTTCAAATCTGGTGCCAGTGTTGGAAATTGGGAAGATTCCACAGGATAGTGTGGCAGCGAATGGGGCATGCATACTGAATGAAATGAGCAGCACAGGCTACTTTCCATTACATTCTGGCTGATCGATAGTCATTGTAACTGCATCTAAAAGAATTGAGCTGCACAGATTTACTGTCCTTCACATGGTACAATGTTAGAACCCTGTCCGAGGGAGTGCTACTCTTTCCCTAAAGCCCAGCATAGCCGAACATCTTTTATTGTTAAATTGGGAGCTATAAGGATTGGAACATAGAACAATACAGCAGAACAGTACAGCACAGTACAGGCACTTTGGCCCTCAATGTTGTGCCGACCTTTTATCCTATTCTAAGATTAAACTATCCTACACACCCTTCATTGTACTGTCACCCATGTGCCTATCCAAGGTTTGCTTAAATGTCCCTAATGTATCTGACTCTACCACCACTGCTGGCAGTGCATTCTACTTACCCACCACTCTCTGTGTAAAGAATCTACCTTCAACGTGTTCAAATGGTGGATAGAGGGTGCAGATTATAGCTACTGAAGCTATGCGCCCTGAGTTCTGAGGAATGCTAGCCAAAATGAAGGCCTGGAGAATTAAGTAGCAAGTTGGAGCTGTCAGGTACCTGCTCATACTTCCATGCTGGGGAATTATCACCATCTAGTTTCCCCCTCTTCCATGAGAGGATATCATGTGGCTTTTAAATAAGTAGTAATGAAATGTTAATGTATGCAAATGAGTCCCTTGCCACCCACTTAGTGGCTTATCCCACCATTCAAAACTTAGATGGAAAATTGGATCTCTGTTCTTGACAGCAAGAATCATGTTTTCTCAATTTCACAATATTTTCCCAACTGACTTGCCATTGCTGACACGTTCAGAGTCTGGGAGAATTCCACCAAGGAAACCTAGAAAATGGCAATCACAGACAATGTTGAAAACACTGGATTGTTTTTGTTGATTTCAAATGTCTCAGTTTTAGCTAATTTGCATGATTCTCATTAGCCCACAAAGGAACATGATTTTAAGGACTGGATTTTGAATGGATGCACATCAATCTGACCCCAAATACTCTACTCACACTCGATTAGTCCAAAAAATATGGATACTTGTCTGTAGGTTGCTAGGGATGCAGAACACAACCATTTAGACAGTTTCTTACATTTTTCTCGACTTTAGCTGCTGGGTTTAGAAATGCTAATGTCTTACTTAAACAGCAAGAGAAGGAATGTGTGTGCTAGACTCAAATGGATTTATGTAATTTTGTTTACTTTAATCACAAATTGATGGTACAATCCTACTATTTTCTGCCAATAAAACATGGTGCGTTTAAAAGATTAGTATAGATTTATTGGGAGTAACTTTGACTTATGTGACAGTCAAAGACTAGTGATAAATTGACAGTCTATTCAACATTTGCTTTGATTTTTATTTCCATTGAGTGCAATCAAAATAATAATTGGGAGAGTGTAAAAGAGGTTACTGATACACTATCTCCTATTTTACAGTATTGCACAAAGTTGGCTCTATTATGTTTTCAGGGCAAAAGTCTGAATCTCAAAATAAAGCGTCAAATGAAAATCTGTTAGGTTGGGGAGCTAGCCAAGAGTAGATAGTGGACAGGAGAAAGCTCCAGCAAATCAAAGGAGGGTTTTATTGGTCAGAGCGTTGTAGTACTTGATGCATGGTCATATTCTTTGTTGTATGGTATTCATTATCTACTAGATGCAGCAAATAACTGTTGATTGGAGGTGTTGCAAATTTCTTCAGTCAGTCCCTAGAACAAAACTGAGGCATACAAATTAAGCTATTTCACAATCTTTGCTGACCCAGACAATGGGCAGCCGCCACAGCTTCAAGTTCTACTCCAACATTTCCCATATGTTTGCTGCTATCTTCCTGAATAAGCACAGTTTTCTGAAGTACTGGCATTCAGACATCTCCATGAAGCTAATTTTCTGTTGGTAAACCCAGTGACAGTAAAAAAAAAGTAGTGATGTAGTTCCAAATCAGGATGGTGAGTGACTTTGAGGGAATTTTACAAATTATGGTATTCCCATATATCAGCTGCCCGAATCCTTTCACATTGTGGAGGTTCCAGGTTTGGAAGGTGCACTTTAAGGAGCTTTAGTAAGTTCCAGCAGTGCATCTTGTAGATGGTAAGAATGGTTTCTACTGTGCATTGACGGCAAAGGGAATGAATATTAAAGGTTGTGGATGAGGTGTCAGTTAGGTGGACTGTTTTCTGTTGGATAGTAGCCAACTTCATAAGTGTTGTAAGATGTTTCAGTATACTCCTGATCTTTGCCTTGTAGCTGGTGGATAGGCACTGGGAAAACGGAGAGCTACTTACGTGTAACACCTAGCCTGTGAATGACTCATGTAAAACTATTTATAGCTGGCTGTGTTCTGTTTCTGTTCAATGGTAACAACCAGCATGTTGATAATGAGGGATTTAGTGTGGGCAATTGAATGTGAAGGGGAGATGATTAAATTCTTTCCTGTTGGAGATATTCATTGTCTGGCATTTGCATATCATTAATGTTGCTTGCTGCTTATCAGCCAAAGCTTTGAATTTTTAGAGTCATAGATGTACAGCATGGAAACAGACCCTTCGGCCTAACCTGTCCATGCCAATCAGATATCCCCACTCAATCTAGTCCCACCTGCCAGCACCTGGCCCATATTCCTCCAAACCCTTCCTATTCATATACCCATTCAAATGCCTCTTAAATGTTGCAATTGTACCAGCCTCTACCACTTCCTCTGGCAGCTCATTCCATACATGTACCACCCTCTGTGTGAAAAAGTTGCCCCTTGGGTCTCTTTTGTATCTTTCCCCTCTCACCCTAAACCTATGCTCTCTAGGTTGGAGTAATTGGACTCCCTGATCTCAGATAAAAGACTTAGCCTTTTTACCCTATCCATGCCCCTCATAATTTTGTAAACCTCTATAAGGTCACCCCTCAGCCTCCGACACTCTGGGAAAACAACCCCAGACTGTTCAGCCTCTCCCTATAGCTCAAATCCTCCAACCCTGGCAACATCATCCTTGTAAATCTTTTCTGAACCTTTTCAAGTTTCACAACATCTTTCCGATAGGAAGGAGAACAGAATTGCATGCAATATTCCAACAGTGGCCTAACCAGTGTCCTGTACAGACGCAACATGACCTCCCAACTCCTGTACTCAATACTCTGACCAATAAAGGAAAGCATACCAAATGCCTTCTTCACTATCCTATCTACCTGCAACTCCACTTTCAAGGAGCTATGAACCTGCACACCAAGGTCTCTTTGTTCAGCAACACTCCCTAGGACCTCACCTGTCTTGCTGTGTCTAGGATTTAACTCATCCATAGACATAGGACTTAACTCATCCAGGAGTCACAAACAGCACTAAACTTTAAACAATCCTCAGCAAACATCCCCACTTCTGACCTTACAATGGAGGGAAGGTTATTAATGAAACAGCTAAGAATGGTTAGGCCTAGGCCATTACCCTGAGAAACTCCTACAGAGATACCATGGGGATGAGATGATTTGCTTTCAACAGCTACAACCATCTTCCTTTATGTTTGGGATGACTCCAACTAGTTGAGAGTTATCACTCAATTCCAATTGATTCCAGTTTTCCTCGGATTATCTGAAGCCATTTATGGTCAAAGGTGCCTTATTGTCAAGGGCAGTTGCTCTTTTGTCTTGTGATCAGCTATTTTATTTACATTTTGACCGAGACTACAATGAGGTCAGGAACTGAAGCCTAGAACCGAGCATCAGTGAACAGATAAGTCCTGAGCAAATGCCACTTCTAGGACTGTTAATAACCCTCTCTGTCATTTTGCTGCTGACAGTGATGATTATTGGGACTGGTGAAGCTGTCAAAGCTTTCAAGAAAATGTCCAAAAAATTCATACAGTGCAAAGGATGGTAGGTGGTATGATCTGGTATGAATTGGCACTGAAATGGTAGATTTTAGGACAGAATTTTGGCATGAGACTTCCTGCATGTTGTATTATCCTAAAACTGCCTGAAGTCAGGTGGTTTAAAAAAGAGAAATAAGTTCCTAGAATATCTCTGAAGAGCAATCCAATTTTATGGTTAGTTATATACCTTTCTGATGATGTCAGATCTGCTTCTGTAGTTCACTTGAAACACATCGTCTGTAACATATCAATCAATTACTGTGTCAATGTCTTGTAATACATATATCACCACTCCTAGTTTGGCAGAAAGCACCAAACCTTCAACATGATTGAATAATGGCACAAGACCAGCAATTATAAAATAGCAGTAGCAACCAATTTTGCTGTACATTTCGATATTTTTCAAAAGCATCGCTCTGATCCTTTTAATATCATCATCTATCATTTAAACACTTCGCTGAGAAATCTTAGGGACTGGTAATTGTTTTAAACATTGCTCATGTTGCACATATTCACAGGTGCATAGGAATAATGTTACCTATCAGAGTTACTCTGATAATGACCTTTGTAACATTTTCTGTTCCAGGAAAAGCCATTGACAAAATCCTTGCAAAGGGGAGAAGACATGCAGTTTGATCAGGTAAAAAACAAAATAAATAATGCTTGAAGCATTTGTTTTAGTTTGGAAGGTTTTTATTTGAAGAGTATTGGTTGAAAAAAGAATGCAACAGAGAACAGTGCAGGTTTTGCAACCACATTTGAGGTAACCATTTTAGTAACATATCTCGCATTTAATTACCAATAATGCATGTAAAAGTAACAATAACTTACATTTATTGGATGTTGTGCTTTTAATGTGGAATAATATTTTAAGGTGGTTTGTAGAAATTTGATTATTGACCTGGACGTACACACAAGTTCCACAAGAAAGGTGATGAAAAGTTTAATCAGGGAGAAGGGCTTTAAGGAGAAGTGGAAGATAGAGTGACAAAGAAACTTAGAAAGGAAATTCTGTGCTGGGCTGAAGGGAATGGGAGATGATGAAATAAGGCACACGCTATGGCTGTGATCCGATAAGTTAGTGTCTGCTGGCACCCAGCGTCATTTGTAAATGTGCATGCGTGCCAATCCACAAACACACACGCATACAATTCCAGAAACACACTGTCATCTTGTAGAATTCCAATGACATCTTACTGAAGGGAATTGCGTGCACACAGAAAAGAAGACAGCTGTTGAAATGGAGTTCAGCAGAAGGGAGGGAATGAGGACAAAGACTAGTGAAGACAGGGGTGGGGAGAGTGGCAACGACAGAAGGACTAGTGAAGGTGGGTATGAGAGAAGGAGTGAGGATGGGGTTGGGTTGGAGAGTGGGAATGAGGATGGGGAGAATTGGGAAGAAAGACCTAAGAAGAATGGAGAATGGGCAGGAGGCCGGGTGTGAGATGGAGAGTGGGAAGGGCAACTAGGAAGAGGACCAGAAGGGGAGGACCAGTGATGGAGGGAGAGGGGTTTACTGACCTCCCCCTCCCATTCATGGATGCCTCTTCCCTTTTCTATATCACAATGCAGACAAACAAAGCTAAAAACTAAAAAGTACAATGTGGATTGTACATTGAAGGAACTGGTCACTTCAAAGCTTAGGGTTGTGTAGGTAAATAAAAAACAAGAAAATAAATTGCTTAAGAAATTCAGCAGGTCTGGCAGCATCTGTGGAATGCGTGACTGCTAGACTGTCAAAGAGAACCAGACAGGTAGTGCAGGAACTGCAGAGACAATTTCTATTGTCCACTGCGGACACTGGTGAGGGCAATAGTCCCTCAAAGCAGTGCAGTCAGAGCCACATCCACATCATCAAGGGCAGTTCAGCTTATAGAGGGGAGGATAAATACTGGAAGAGCAGTACTAGTAGGGGATTTAGGGGAATAAATGGGTTCTTCTTTGGCTGCTATCTGTTTTTATTTCTGATTTTCAGCATCCACAGTTTTTTAGTGTTTTTTTTAGTCTTTAACAAATATGTTGGCTGCTTACGTTAGAAACATATGGGTTAAATGTTCATTGATTTTATCTCAGTGTTTGGTTCTGAGATTTTGTCCACAAGCTGGTACAGCTGTGAGGCTTGTGATGCAAATAGTCATCTTTCTGTGTATATCAAATACTAATCTGGAGTGGGTCAAATTTTAAAGCTCATACGTAAGGAAAAAAGTATTATTTGGTAAATTTTTTCTTTTAAAATCCACACATTATTTTGTAATTCCACATTAGATTTTTTGAATTTTTTGAAATCTGTTGTTAATGACAAATTTAATTGCTTATTCACTGAGTTTAAAAAATGTGGCAAATAAATTTCTAAGTAATGGCAATATAAAATAATCTGAATTAAGGTGACTGCTGCAGCAAAATCCATGTGGCAAAGTTATCCATATAAAGCTTGCAGAATAGTAAAGATGTTGATTTAAAAATATAAAATCTATGTGTGGTTAACTGTCAAGCAGAAAACCTTCATTCAGTTTATTTATATAAGTGCATGCCAGTAAAAATAGAACATTTAAACAGACAAGTGAATTTTAGTGGTTGAAGCCCAAGGTTAAGACAACCAGGCATATGAGTACATTGAACTGATATCTACCAACTGTATGAAGTTCATTTATAATGAAAGAAAATGAGCATTCATTGCAATAAGACCATATTTGCACTATATTTAATCTGTTCCAACTACAACACAGAGCCAGGATTCATCTTGCCACTGAGTGTGAATGAAGTCTGTAATTCACAGACTGTCCAGACTCTCCTCCCTTCCTGTTATAAGTATGAAACCTTTATAAGATCAACCCTCCCTTCCTGTGTTGACTTGAAGAATTATTTTAAGTAATGATAGCTGAAACTGTGCTGGTCTCTTCTATGTCAAAATGCTTTAATTGTGGCATGCATGGAACTAGAAAGGGGGGCATTTAGTCCATTCAGGTGAAGAATGTTGTCTATTTAAAGTGGAATCTATTACTTTAATTCAGATAAAGGAGGCTCTGGAATAGATGAGGGGTGGCAGTTGGAATTCATTTTGAACAATTTCCAGTGCAAATTCAGGATCATTTTTGGAAACCCTGCCCAATGACAGAGGCCTGAAGTTTATTCCAAATCATGCCTAAACCACAATTTCTGTCGTACTGATGAATTGCATGCCTTAATATAACTCAGCAGTCAGGGCCTTCTCAATATTGGCTAATTGAAACCTAAAAGCTATTGGAAGGGTGTAAATTGGCATCAGCCCACAATATAGGCTCAGTGATAATACAGACACCTGTTCTTCAGCAGCAGCTATGATTAGGCTATGATAGACATTGCTACTACTGTGCATTGTTGGTGGAGTAAGTGGATGTTGAAGGTGTTAGGATGGGTGCTTTGTTCTGGGTAGTCTTCTTGAATGCCTTTGGAGTTGCACTCATCCAGGCAAGAGCAGAGTTTTCCATCACATTGCTGACTTGGCATTGGTATACAGGATTTGAGGAGTTATGACAAGAGTTACTCAACCTCTGAGTTGCTCTTATAGCCATATTTATATGGCTGGTTTAATTCAGTTTCTGGTCAATGTAACCCCATGATGATGTTAGTTAAAGGCCTCAACTGTGGTAATACCATTGAGTACAATGGGGAGATGATGCAATTCTCTTTTGTTTTCAAGATGGTCATTGCCTGCCGTTTGTGTGCGAAGAATGTTATTTGTCACTTATCAACCCAAGCTTGAATGTGGTCCAGGTCTTGCTACATTTGGATATGGACTGCTTGAGAAATCGCTAAGGTTGATAAACATTGTGAAGTCATTGGAATACAGGAAGAGGAGTAGACCATTCAGCCCTTTTGACCCTACATGCTATTTAATATGATTATGGATGATCGAACACAACAATGCCCTTTATCCACATTACCCCCACAATCCTTTTTGTTTTTGGTAATCATAAATCTATCAATTTCTACTTTAAACATATTCAAAGATTGAGCTTCCACAGCTTTCTCTGATAGAGAACTCTAAAGATTTACACTTGCTCCCGTATCAGTCCTAAATCGCATCACACTTTAGAAATAACGTTGTGTCCCCTGGTTCTAGATCAAAGCATTGAGTCAGGGTCTAGCACAACTGATTTTTATGAAAGTGGAAGTAGACAGGCCTTGTTTTGGAGAAAACCAACTTTGTAACTTAAAGATGATGGTGATCCACTGAGCCAAGCTAATAGTTCAGACTTGGACCCAAATACTATTGTTTTCTATAAATTAAGTAGGTGTGTAACTGCATGTAATCTATCATCCTTTGTGCTTTTCTTCCCTAGTTGATCAGCTCTATGAGTTCACTTGCAGAGTACTGCCTACCCTCTGTACTGCGCACACTTTTTGATTGGTATAAAAGACAAAATGGTACAGAAGATGAATCCCATGAATATCGACCCAGAACAAGTGCAAAGTCAAAGAGGTACTTATTTTTCACTTCAGTTTATTGATTATATCTGATCATACAGCTTGTTTATGGATGTTATTCCCCCTCCCCTTGCTCAGGGACTTGCCACGTACTGGTATCGTCCACAGAAGCTCAAATGACATGCTGTTTTATCAGGACAGGTGTTTAATATACTTGCCTGTTTTTCAAATGTTGCTGCATCACTTTAAGGTCACAAAACTTATTACTAAATTAACAACAAAACCTTATACAATGCATGTAACATGATAAAGTGTGCCAAGGCTCTTCACAAGAATTAAAAAGCAAAGCTTAACACTGAGCCATAAAAGGCAATATTAATGGTATTAGCCTTATTCAAAGGTTTAAGGAATATCGTTTAGAAGGAAAGAGACATGGAGACGAAATGATTTTGGGAAGAAATTCACGTGTCTAAGGCACTGGCGGTTGAAGCCACAGCCATCATTGTTGTATCAGTTAAAATTGGTAATTTTCAGAAAGCCAGAATTAGATGAGCATAAATATTTTGGAGATTTGGGTTCTTCAGAAAATTTCAGACATAAGAAGGGCTGAAACACTGGAACAATTTGAAAACAAAAAAAAGAGGATTGTCAAATCAATGTTTTATAGTAATTGGTAAAAGTTGTACCAAGGTTAGCAAAATGATTCAAAAAAGAAACTAAGCACCAGTTTTTCTGTTTAAAAGGATAGAGTTTTTAAGAAAAAGGACATTTATGCAAAACTTGTATTAAACCTTGGTTAGAGCACATAGAGTTTTGTTTAACATATTTAAAAAGTGTTGTAGAGTGTGGTGTTAAAAAAGCACAGCTGGTCAGGCAGCGTCTGAGGAGCAAGAGAATCGACATTTCAAGCATAAGCCCTTCATCAGGAATGAGGATTGTGGGCCAAGGGGGTTGAGAGATAAATGGGGGTGTGGGGGGTGCTGGGGGGAATGGGGCTGGAGAAAGGTACATGGAAATGTGATAAGTAATGAAGGTGGGGGTGATGGTGATAGAGTGAAGTGGGTAGGCAGGGAGAAAGATGGACTGGGTAGGACAATTCAAGAGGGTTGAGGGGGGGAGGGGGTGGGGAAGAGAATGAAGAAACTGGTGAAATCTATATTGATTCCTTGTGGTTAGAGGGACCAAAGACATTCTTCCTTCAGGTATCGGGTGGTTAGGGTTTGGCGGTGGAGACGGCCCAGGACTTGCATGTCCTTGGCAGAGTGGGTGGGCGAGTTTGACTGTTCAGCCACAGGGCGGGGGTTGTTAAGAGCATGTGTCCCAGAGATGTGCTCTGAAACGATCCGTAAGTTGATGTCCTGTCCTGTCTATCTTCCTTCCCACAATCCACTCCACACTCCTCTCCCAGTTACCTTCCCCCAGCACAGCCCCCCTCCCCCTTGGGCCACAAGTCTCATTCATGATGAAAGGTTTATGCTCGGAAAGTCGGTTCTCCTGCTCCTTGGATGCTGCTTGACCAGCTATGTTTTTCCAGTACCACACTCTTTGACTCTGATCGCAAGCATATGCAGTCCTCACTTTCTCCATATTAACAAGAGTAAAGAGTACTGGAGAGGGTGCACAGAAGAACTACAAAGCTGACACTAGAAATGAGTTGATATACATGTCAGAAGGATTAACATGCTGGGATTCTACTACCTTAAAGAAAAGGAGTCAGGAGCGATCTTCAAAATGTTACAAGGTTTTGATAGAGTGGATACAGAGGAAATGGTTTCTTTTGTGAGAAGAACATAACTAGAGGCCATCAATGTTAGATATTCGTCAAGGATAGGGATGAATATCTCTACCTCTATTTGTTATAGTATTCTGTATAACAGATGAGTGGTGAGAATGTGAAATTCACTGTAACAAGGAATGTTGAAACAACTAATATACTGTAGATGCATATAAGGGGAGATTAGAGAAGCATGCGAAGAAGAAAGGAATAGCTGATTTTAACATTGAATTTAGATGAAGAGAGAAGAAAGGAGGCTGAAGTGGAACATTATCACCCACATAGACTTTTTGGTCTGATTGACCAATTTTTGGTGCTGCTTATTCATATACAAGATGTTGCTTAACCAGTTAGCAATGCAAGGGTGAGGACAAGGGTGATGGGTGAAATAGACTAGTTGCAAAAAAGGACAATTGCTGGAAATTTGGATCGCCATAATTTTACAGGATGGAAAGGGTAACTAATCAAGTATAAAAGTAATAAAAGCTTAGATGAAGGTGTCAGTAGCAGATAAGCTGAGTAAGGGCAGAAAAGAACATTGTTACCAAGTGGAAATGGGCAGTCTTGATAGTTGCATGAACATATAGAGACCATGTTTTTTTTTAATTTTTCCTGTTGCTCTAATTATGGACTGAAATGAGAAATGAACTGTCTTAAAACCAAAGATTGCTGTAGGTTTGATGCATGTTTTGAAACCAAGGGAAATCTAACCCTATCATGGCTGATGGTGGAATTTGAATTCAGTAAAATTAGCCTAGAATTAAGAATCTAATGATGATCATAAAACCAATATCAATTGTTGGAAAAAACAACTGGTTCATTCATGTCCTTTAGGGAAGGAAATTAGTCTGGCCTGTACGTCTGTCCATTCCAACATAGTCATCTGCACAGGATCATTCCTTAACAGCAATGTCTTAGATAACACCTTCACCATTTCTGATTTATCCTGTTCCAGGAGCAGGACAGGCCCAGTTGAGGTGGCGGCATGGTGGTCTACAGTTGGGAGGGAATTGCCCTGGGAGTCCTCAAAATTGATCTGGACACCATGAAGTCTCATTGCATCTGCTTAAAAAGGGGAAAGGAAACCTCCTGCTAATTACCACATACTGTCTTTCCTTGGCTGAGGAAGCAGCGTTCCTTCGCTGAGGATAGAAAGCTACAGAATGTATATTGGGTGGGAAATTTCAGTGTCTGCCACCCAGTGGTCACTGGGCATCAGCACTACTGATCATGATGCTTGTGTCCTAAAGATCATTACTGCTCAATTGGATCTGCATCAGGTTGTAAGGGAACAAATAAGACAGAAAATCATACTTGACCTCATCCTCCTCAATCTGCCTGCCGCAGATGCAGGTGTCCATGACAGTATATCAGTAAGAGTGACCATCGCACAATCCTTGTGGAAATAAACTCCTGCCTCCTCACTAACATTGCCACACAACTCCATATAAAGTATTATCACCGCACTAAATCAAACAAACTTTAAACTCATCTAGCAACTCCAGGTTGAGCATTCATGAAGCACTGTGGGACATCAGCAGCAGTAGATTTGTACACCAACACAATCTGCAGCTTCATGACCAGGCATATCCCCCACTCTGCTAAAGAAACTAAAGACTCAATCCATGTTTTCTAAAGTGTAGGGTGGGCATGCCAGGAGCAACAGCAAGCCTATCTAAAAAGGTGATATCAACCTGTTGAAGCTACAAAACAGGATGGTTTGCCTGCCAAGCAGCAAGTGATGGAGTTAAGTGATCATGCAACCAATGGATCAGATCTAAAGTGTGCAATCCTATCATACCCAGTTGTGAATTGAACAACTCAGTGGGAGAGGAGGCTTCACAAATATCCTCATCCTCAATGATCAGGGAGCCCAGCATATCAGTGCAAAAGATAAGGCTGAAGCATTTGCAATAGCCTTCATCTAGAAGTGCCAAGTAGATGATTATCTCTGCCTCCTGCAGTGGTCCCTAGCATTACTGCTGCCAGCCTTCAGGCAATTTGATTCACTCCACATGATATCAAAAATGGTTAGAAGCACTGGATCCTGCAAAGGCTATGGGCCCCAATCACATTCCAACAAAAGTACTGCAGAACGTGACAAATCCCTGGCCAAGATATTCCAGGACAGCCATCTGTATCATTCTGTATTGGAGGATCCTACAGGTCAATGCCTGATTTTCTTCTTCTTCATCTTCATTTATAGTGGATTGCTGGCAATCCCCATTTCCTCAGTATTCAGAAGATGCCCCCCCACCCACCACCACCACCACCACCACCACCCCTCTCCCAACACCACCCAATCTTTGTTTGCTCCAATTTGGAAGCATGCCACAACGATGCAGCCCTGGGTGATACTGCAAAGTCCTTTCCCAACACTGCTGCACATTCCACTTGGACATGACTATGCACATGCACAAATTCAGACCAGGCTGGCAATATTTGACAGAGTGTGCAACTGGGTTTAAACATGATGTCTGCAGCATGAATATCATAAAGGCATGGCGTCGGCAAGCATTTCTGCCACTGGTAAGTGTAGGATTGTGCAGGAAAGGTGCTGTGGAGGTAGGGTAATACTGAGGTTGAGTAGCATTTGATAGAATTAGAAACGTTGCTGCTACTCATGGAGGGAAACCGCCCCCCCCCCCCCCCCCCTCCCCACTTCCCTCCAAAAACCTCCGTGGAATTGGTATGAAGCAAAATTTTTGGAAAACCCACCAAGAATGTCATTGCTTATTGGAGGGATTCAGAACTTATCTTTTTAAATTTTAGGGGAACAATCAGAAATTTTTTATTTCAACATCAAAAATCTTTTTCCATTTTTTCTTATTTTCTCAATGTTCTTACTATTGCTCTTGAGAATGGAAAATTCAGCCCAATATTCTACAGAGTATAAACCTCTGACTTGCTTCCTACAAACATAACCAAGTTTTTTTTTATTATTGTGCTTTTCAGTCCAATGCGCTTTTAAACATAATTGTACTCTGGAACGCAATTTCTTTTTATTCTGTATGTTGATGCACAGGTCAGAGCTCAGATCTACAAAGATGTCCTCCTGGTCCAAATTTAGACAGTGTTATTTATGTCTCAACCCACCAGGCATAGACAGACATTCCATTCGTGCCAATATCATGGCTGGACTTTTCCTTTCTTTACAAAGCTTTTTGGCCATACTCAATTTCTGTAAATCACTCTCAATGTCTCTATCCATACAGAATTACCCACAGTATACCATTTCTATTCAGCCTTTCTGTGCTTTGACTTCTTAAAGCAAAGGAAAACTACTATTCAGAAAGTAGCTCCACCACAACAAATGATCTTGATAGAAAGTTCAGTACTTTCATATGAATTAAACAGTTATTCCCCCTCCCCATCACTTTCACATGCACCCTACCATGCACGACCTGCACTTACAGGTACCTCAGCCTCATCTCATAGGCATTGTCCCGCCCTGCTTATGATAGGCATTCCCATCACCACCCTTTGCTGTTTCCTCCCCAACCTCTTGTGAGTCTTGTCAGTCAGCAGTCTTCAACCACCAAAATAGGGTCCTGATGGGGAAACATTTGAGAAGTACTGCCTTAATTTAATATAATAGAGACCATTATAAGAAATGCCACTCAGCAGAAGTTGACATGCATTTTCCATGGTAATAGGTTCATAGAGTTGTACAGCATGGAAACAGAAACTTTGGTCCAACTCGGCCATGCTGACCAGATATATCTTAAATTAATCTAGTCCCATTTACCAGCATGTGGCCCATATCCTTCTAAACCCTTCATATTCATGTACCTATCCATGTGTCTTTTCAATGTTGTAATTTTACTAGCCTTCAACGCTTCCTCTGGCAGTTCATTCAATACATGCACCACACTCTGCATGAAAAAAATGCCTCTTAAATCCCTTTCAAATCTTTTCCCTCTCACCTTAAACCTACGACCTCTCGTTTTGGATTCCCCGACCCTATGAAAAAGGACTTGTTTATTCATTCTTTTCATGTCCCTCATGATTTTATAAACCTTATTAAGGTCACTCTCCGCCTCATTGCTCCAAGGAAAATAGCCTCAGCTCATTCAGCCAATCCCTATAGCTCAAACCCTCCAACCCTGGCAACATCCATGTAAGTCTTTTCTGTACCCTTTCAAGTTTTTCAGAAGCAGAGTCCAGGAAGTGAGTTGCAGCTGGAGCCTGGTGCAAGAGCAAAGTAAGCCCAGGCCAGCCGGGGGATAAGTCCTGCAGGTGAGTCTGGGACAGAGGCCAGCATGTAGAGGCAGCGAGGCCTCGTGTCCTGAAGCCCAGCGGGCACGGACTCACTGAAAAAGGACTATAACTTGAGTTCTTTAAAGATACTTTTATTCTCATTCTGGACTTTTTAAACTTTGTATTCCTGTACTAGTGTATCTTTCTACTATTTCAATTCTGTTACAACACTTAAAATATCTGTCCCTGAGATGGTGCCAAGAGGTGACATTACAAACTTTGCACTCATTCGAGTGCACATGACAATAAAGGCTATTCTGTTCTGATAAGTGCATATAGAATACATTATACCTTTTTTTTAATGATATATTTGCATTTGATAAACTGGTCATCCTTTGCAAGACACTGGATAATTCAATTAATTATTACTCAATTTTAACTTTTGTTTTTTTAGTGATGAACAACAAAGGGATTATCTTCTAGAGAGAAGGGATCTTGCAATTGATTTTATTTTTTCTCTGGTATTAATTGAAGTTTTAAAACAAGTAAGTAACTTTGATCTTTTTATTTTTTATGTTTGATTTCCAATTTTTGACAATTCTTTGCATTTTCATGTAAATTATGGCACCAATAAATTGTCACGATTAAAATAACTAACTGCTGTGGTAATTAAAGTTGTATTTAAATAATGCAATGATAACCTAATGATGATCCAGTAATTTGTTTCCTGAGAATACTGGAACAATCATGCAAAAGCATGAATGGTCCTCCACAGGTTTGTTAAGAAGAAAAGCCAGGCCTCACTTTTTCAAGAGAACACCTTTATGACCAATGATTAAATTGCTCAATACCTTATACAACTGAGCCCAATATGCACACTTTATCAATTCAGAAAAAAATCCCAGAACCTGTTTAGAATCTGACTTGTATATTTACGCAGCTTCCCACTTACTATAGGTGAGAGTTTTATGTATCTACTTAAAGATCTGCATGAGACTTCATTTAGTAACAGGCAGACACTAAAGGGATTTCCGAGGGGCCTACCCAGTTCTCTGCTTTTTGTTCATTTTGTAAGCCAGAATTTGATGGCTGGCAGTTGTAAGACATCTTCCATGTTCTCTATCTAAATAGATTAAAACTTATATGTTATTCCTTTTCAGCTTTCACTTCATCCTGTACCAGACAACTTGGTCCAAGAAGTTATTAACTTGGCATTCAAGCACTTCAAATATAAGGAGGGGTAAAATGTATATTCTCATTCATACATTTATTTAATATATTTGTTATATTTTCTTTGCTAATACTATGTATTGTTTTTCTTTAGTTATCTTGGTCCCAACACTGGAAACATGCATATTATAGACGATTTATATGCAGAAGTAATAGGTGTTCTGGCACAATCAAAGTGAGTACTATGCAACTTTTTACAGTATTTAAGTTTTGCACATGCAGAACTGGGTAAGGATAGTTTACACTTATGCTCTCAAGAATTTTGCGTCAAGTCATTGCAATATCCTAACGTAATGAAAAATATTAACTAGAAATATGCACAGAATGTTTACCATTCTTCCATCATCGATTCACTGCAAGTGACATAAATGCCAGGACTAATTTTAGTTCTCATATGGAATCTTAGAGCAGCAGATGGCAATCCAGTGCAAGAGCATGAATCAGTTTCAGATTTTAATTGCTAAGTCTCATTGGAATCCTGCCAGATGGCTACTTAACTGTTTCACACAGAAAGAAGCAGCTGGTCACTGAAAATCAGATGGTTCAGAAATTGCCTGTTGGAAGATGGTTGCCAGCAATCACATATGTCCAAGGCTTATGGTATTTTTCAAGTCTCTATGTGTGGAACAGGGGACTTTGAGTAAAAAGTCTTTAATGTTCAGTGTCAGATCCAGAGCAGAGATTTGTTTATTCTGATGTTAATACATAACAATTATATATGCTTCCTCCCAACATTTTAGGAGCTCACCTGTAAAATAATATAAATTATAATAACTAATATTGCCAGTAGATGTCTTTTGTGAGTATTGATTTTTATATTTGTATCTGAAATTATTTTCATAATAGTTGATAGAAATAGACCTTTGTCACTGCAAAATATTACTCCATATATAGCCTTAAAACTTAATAACTGAATATAAATCATGAAAAAAAAAATTTTCTCTCCTTTATAGATTTCCTGCTGTGAAAAAGAAATTTATGTCAGAACTTAAGGAACTACGTCAGAAAGAACAGAATCCCTATGTAGTTCAAAGCAGTATTAGTCTCATAATGGGTATGAAATTCTTTCGAATTAAGATGTATCCTGTGGAGGAATTTGAAGCCTCTTTCCAATTTATGCAGGTTTGATTTCTGAAACTTGTTTGATTGTATTACTTGTATCATAATATTTTAGTGTAAAAGTATAGTGGCATCAAAGGACAACATTTGGTCTGTAAACTTTGAGAGGATACACTTATTTCCCATGTACCTGTGACAGAATGAGTTCCAGCCAGTTTTAATCAGTGGGCCTTCTTAATATGTCAGCTGCCAATTTCACACCCATCATACAGGGTGATTCACCTGCAGACTACAGTTCCAGGAATGCCTTTTATTGGGAACGGGTTAACTTGATGCCTCCAAACCAGGTCAAGGAGGGCAAACTTTTCCATCTGTGGTTTGGAGGAACACTCCTTTTCCTCCTGGCTGCATGAAGGAATGAGATATATTACTTTGAATGGCCTCTTTTACTTTTCAGTCTTGTAACATGCATTCACCTTTGGAAAGACCAAAATTGAAATAGAGTTAGAGACTAATAATGTCATCAGATCGCCATCTGCATGTTTCAGGAGGGGCCCCATTGGCAATGGAATAGAAAAAAAAACAGACAAGGCCTAAAACAGGTTGTCAAATCACTGTATGCCCATATATCACTACTGCTAAAGAGATTATTTCAGTCCCTGCAGGGGTGTTAAATTTCAAATTATTTTTTTATAAAAAACATTTTTTTAAATACACAATGAATACTTATTGAATACAAGTCCCCACAGCTTTTTATGTCAATCATAATGACCAATAAAGGTTTTACATCTGAAGGACATACAAACAGGAGTAGGCCACTCAGTCCTTTGAATCTACTCTGACATTTAATAAAATCATGGCTGATTTTAACCTCCGTTCTACATTCCGGCATGTCCCTTATGATCTTTCAGTTTTAGTTTGTAAAGTTTTAAATATGCATTCTGAGTACCCTATTCATGATAATTATTTAGTATGGTTTATGTAGATTTACCACAAAGATTGTTATTTGATTGTCATTACCATATTAACTGTTTAATAATAAAATCATCTGTATAACTTTTCTGTAAAGCTAATACTCCTGCCTTTATTTGGATCTGTATCCTTAGGAATGTGCACAGTATTTTTTGGATGTTAAGGACAAAGACATTAGACATGCACTGGCTGGCCTTTTTGTAGAAATTCTATTTCCAGTGGCTGCAGTGAGTATAGTCAATTATATTAAACTTTAACAAACAAACAGAAATTGATGGAGAAACTCAGCAGATCTGGCAGCATCTGTGGTCACTACCTTTGAAATGTCAGCTCTGTCAGATCTGCTGAGTTTCTCCAGCAATTTCTGTTTTTGTTTGTTTCAGAAGTGCAGTATCTGCAGTTCTTTGTTTTATGTTAAATTAAGTTGTGTTCAATAAAGTGCACAGCATAAATGTAAGATTTTTATTATTTTTAAGGCTGTCAAGAATGAAGTTAATGTACCATGTCTTCGAAACTTTGTGGAGAGTCTCTATGACACAACTCTGGAATTATCAACACGCAAAAAACATTCACTGGTGAGTAAACCCTTCTGCTTACTAATGTAGAGTGTCATCCCTCAGGAAGGTGAAATTCATTTGTTTGTTATAAATCAATTGTATTATATTGTAAACCTGATCAGTTGGAATGTTTGAATATAAAATTGAAGCATTTAAAATATATTGTAAAACTGAACAGGAGGTATGTGATAGTTTTACTAATCGGTGTCATATGAATATAAAGCTGGAACATTGTCAGCCTATTACCAGCATTAGGGATGATAACAGTTACTGACAGTTTACTAATATCTACATTCCAGAATTAATAATTATTAAGTCATTAGTAGTACTGAAGGCTGATCATGTACAGCTGATTGTTATGAATTAATACAATTAGTTTTTTTTGTAATTTAAGTTGTAATTGACATTTGATGTGTTATCTACATCATTCAGTGATAACAATGAGAGCTCAGCCATAATTTATTAGTAGTGTAACTTTAAACTGGAATTTTATTCTAATTTGCAAAAAGGATTTGTTGACAGGTAACAAAAACACTAATTGTCTATTAAGTTTGACGTAAAGGATACCTAATGTTACACTAGTTAGCCAACCCTCCCAATTGTTCTAGAAGCTCCACAGCCAAGGACACAATCCACAGACACTGGATGTATACACCTTCCTCTACAGACATTGACATGCAGCATCTTGGCACTCTTCTAGTGCACTGGGTCTGGAAGCAGATTTGTATGCAGGGTAACTAACACTGGAAGACTGCAGCGAGGACACTTTGGACACAGGAACTGGCACCCAGTTCAAGGTCTCAAGTAGGCTAGATCTCAGTGCTGCTTACTTGTTCTCTTAGCACTCAGCATCTACCTGCATGCCTACAGCATCCACACTTTGCCTTGCCAATTAGCACGGTCACACAAGTAGGCAGCTTACCTCATTGCTGTGCAGTCCTCAGTCCAGGCTACATATCTTGCTATATACTGCATTAATCTTGTACCTGCTTCATGGATCTGTAGCTTATGTGGCAAGTGCACCGCTTGTGCAGCAAGCAGACAATCATGTCTCAAAGTCTGAGGGGAATACTTCTCACTGAAATCCATGATGGCACCAGTCAGTCAGAAGGTCACGACACAACATGTTAAGAGTTGCCTCCCATAACAACAATCCAGGAATTCACCACAGTCAGGTTCAATCTGGGGAGGCAAAGGCAGCCTTTGTGGTGAGACTGAGCCTTGGTAGGCTACTGTTCATCATTAAGGCCTTCAGGTCTGGGAAAGGATGAATTTAAATTGTGCAGGAGGATCTGCATGGGTAGGATATGGTGAAGCATGGCCAGGAAGGTGAGTAGAGTCATTCCACTATCAGGAGCAACCCAGCATTGACCCTCTGTGTATTACAGCTCCCTGACACAACCACTGCTGGTCATTTAATTGACAACTGGACCTTTGTGCACAAATAGAACTAAACATTTGGGGATGTTGAATGGGGAGGGCCTAAGGTCACAGCATGACCAATGACATGTATATGGCATTGTTCCCCCGCTTCCAGATGATGCAGTAGGCTCTCAGCACAGACCTCTATCAATTGAATTAGAATTAGAAACCTTACAGCTTGAATCAGGCTCGTTGGCCCAACATGTCCACACCAACCTTCCGAAGAGTAACCCACCCAGACCTTTTCCGTACTCTATCACTTATGTTTATCCCTGACTAATGTCCTTAACCGACGCATCCCTGAGCACTATGAGCGATTTAGCATGGCCAATTTACCTAACGTGCACATTTTTGGATTGTGATAGGAATCCCAGAGGAAACCCACGCAGACACAGGGAGATTGTGCAAACTCCACACAGACAGTCACCCAAGGCTGGAATTGAACCCAGGTCCCTGGCACTGTGAGGCAGCAATGCTAACCACTGAGCCACCATTCCACCACTTGAGCCTCGACTTTGGCCATGAAGTGATATGGATGATGTAGCAATGTGTTTAGCACCTACAGAGAGAGAGACAAAAAACAGGTATAAATATTCATACATCAACTGGGAGTAACATAAAAGTCATAGAGAAGTATAACATGGGAACAGTCCAACTCGTCCGTGCTGTCCAGATATCCTAACCTTATCTAGTCCCATTTGCCAGCACTTGGCCACTATCTCTCTAAACCCTTCCTTTTCATATACCCATCCAGGTGCCTTTTAAATGCTGCAATTGTACCAGTCATCACCACTTCCTCTGGCAGCTCATTTCATACACGTACCACCCTCTGTGTTAAAAAGTTGCCCCTTAGGTGCCTTTTATATCTTTCCCCTCTCGCCCTAAGCCTATGCCTTCTCGTTCTGGACTCCCCCACCCCAGGAAAAAGACTTTGTCTATTTATCCTATCCGTGTTCCTCATGATTTTATAAACCTCTATAAGGTTACCCTCAACCTCCACTCCAGGGAAAACAGCCCTAGCCTATTCAACCCTCCCTATAGCTCAAATCCTCCAAACCTGGCAGCATCATTGTAAATCTTTTCTGAACCTTTTCAAGTTTCACAACATCTTTCCAATAGGAACGAGAACAGAATTGCATGCAATATTCCAAAAGTGGCCTAACCAATGTCCTGTACAACTGCAACATGACCTCCCAACTCCTATACTCAATACTCAAGGTGGTGCTGGCTCGAAGGGCAGAATGGCGTACTCCTGCACCTATTGTCTATTGTATACCCTGACCAATAAAGGAAAGCAGACCAAACGCCATCTTCACTATCTTATCTACCTGCCACGTTATTTTCAAGGAACTATGAACATGCATTCCATGGTCTGTTTGTTCAGCAACACTCCTTAGGACTTTACCAATAAGAGTGTAAATCCTGCTCTGATTTGCTTTTCCAAAATGCAGCACCTCACATTTATCTAAATTAAATTCCATCTGTCACTCGTCAGCCCACTGGCCCATCTGAGGTAACCTTTGTGCTGTCCACTACACCTCCAATTTTGGTGTCATCTGCAAACTTACCAACTATACCTCCTGTGTTCACATTCAAATCATTTATATAAATGACGAAAAAGTAGTGGACCCAGCACTGATCCTTGTGGCACTCCACTGGTCATAGGTCTCCAGTCCGAAAAACAACCCTCCAGCACCACTCTGTCTTCTACCTTCGAGCCAGTTCTGTATCCAAGTGGCTAGTTCTCCCTGTATTCCATGAGATGTGACCTTGCTAACCAGTTTCCCATATGAACCTTGTTGAACGCCTTACTGAAGTCCATATAGATCACATCTACCACTCTGTCCTCCTCATCAATTCTCTTTGTTATTTCTTAAAAAAACTCAAACCAAGTTCCTGAGACATGATCTTCCATGCACAAAGCCATGTTGACTATCCCTTATCAGTCCTTGCCTTTCCAAATACATATAAATCCTGTCCCTCAGGATTCACTCCAACAACTTGCCCACCACCGATGTCAGGTTCACTGGTCTATAGTTCCCTGGCTTTTCCTTACCACCTTTTCTTAAATAATGGCACCACGTTAGCCAACCTCCAGTCCTCCGGCACCTCACTTGTGACTATGGATGATACAAATATCTCAGCAAGAGGACCAGCAATCACGTCCCTAGCTTCCCACAGTGTTCCAGGGTAACTAATCAGGGAATTTATTCACTTTTATGCATTTCAAGACCTCCAGCACCACCACCTCTGTAATATGGACATTTTTCAAGATGTCACCATCTATTTCCCTACATTTTATATCTTCCCTGTCCTTCTCCACAATAAACACTGATATAAAATACTTGTTTCGTATCTCCCCCATTTCCAAGTCATTGTCACCTTTGCCTCCAAACTGCCTCATTAAGATTTCTTCTTGAGATCTTGGTTGTTAATTTTGATTGAGTCTTTTGAGGAAGAGACGGAATATTGATAATAGAAACCGTGCAGGCCTTTGGGCCACACTGACCATCTGAAGAGTATCCCACCCCACTACCCTGTCCCTGTAACCCAGCATTTCCCATGGCTAATTCACCTAGTATACTCATCCCTGTACTCTATGGGCAGTTTAGCTTGACCAATACACCAAAAAGCATGAATTTCTTTGGATTGTGAGAGGAAACCAGAGCACCCAGGGAAACCCACGTAGACATGGGGAGAATGTGCAAACTCCACACAGCCAGTTGTGTGAGACTGGAGTCAAGCTCGGGAGCCTGGTGCAATTAGGCAGCATTGCTAACAACTGAGTTGCTGTGTCTGAGAGTAGGGCATGTATGTTGTCTACCTGGACTATGATGTGGAGGTGCCGGTGTTGGACGGGATTGGACAAGGTCAAAAATCACACGACACCAGATTCAATGGGTTTATTTGAAAACACTAGCTTTTGGAGTGCAACTTCTTCACCGGACTATACTAAAGCTTTTGACATGGTAGGCTGGTTCAGAAGATTAATTCATGGGGAATTTGTAAATTGGATCCAAAGTTAGCTTTGTCATAGAAGGTGGAGGGGTCTGACTGGAGACCAGTGATCAGTTGTGTTCTGCAAGTACTCTGCTTTTAATGTATATGTGATTTGGATCAAAATCTAGGTGGTCTGATAGGTAAGATTGCAGACAACACGAAAATTGGTGGAGTTGTGAATCGTGAAGAAGGTTGTCAAAGGATATAGCAGGATTAAAATCAATTGGAAAGTTGGGTGAAGAAATAGCAGATGCAGTTTAATCCAGTTAAGTGTGAGCTGATGCATGTTGGGAAGTCAAATGCAAGAGAAAAGTATATAGTAAAAGGTAGGACACATAGGAGCATAGATGTACAGTGGGGGTGGTGGGGGATTTGGGGTGTAAGTCCATAGTGCCCTAAAAGTAGGTACACAAGTGGATAAGGTGGTAAAGAATACATATGACATGCTTGCCTTCATTGCTCGGGACATTTGAGTATAAAAATTGGCACGTCATGTTGCAGCTGTATAAAACTTTAAGCCAAAGAGGCTCAACTTGACTCTGGCAAGACTTCCTTTGGCAAGTCTCTCTTGTCCAATAAAAGCACCAAAGGCACTACACCTGCAGGCCAACTGGCCTCCACAACCAAGCAGGGTCTGTCCACCACATCTATAGATCAAGCGAATACACTAAAATACAGAGGGATGGAAAGGAAGGTAGCATTAGTTTAGAATGGCATCCTGATCGGCACAGACATGATGACCCAAGGGGCCTGTTCCTCTACTGTACTGTTCTATGACGTTCCTTTCCCTCTCTCTGTATTTTAGTGTATTCCCTTGATCTATAGATGTGGTGGACAGATCCTGCTTGGTTGTGGAGGCCAGTTGGCCTGGAGGTGTAGTGCCTTTGATGCTTTTATTGGACAAGAGAGACTTGCCAAAGGAATTCTTGCCAGAGTCAAGTTGAGCCTCATTGGCTTAAGCTTCCAAGGGTCAAAGAGGTGTAAGTGGAAGTGGAGGACCTGGCCACCTCTGCAGAGAAAATGCCAAGGAGGTCTATGTATGGTTCATTCTCTGATTTTGTGCCTCCTGACACTGATCTGTCTCCTTGTGAGAAGGACCATGGAATGGGTTCACGGTTCCCTGTCCTCCTGTCACCTCGTATTTGATCCAGAGGACCAATTCATGGGGAGCTGGAGTGCATGTTTGTGTGCACTTCCATCTGTGGTTGCTGGACCAGGCTCACCATGACAGCTGCCAGCCAGTGCATGGAGGCAAACAGAGTTGCATGAATTGCTGTCCATATGAAGCTTCTGAGCAATGAGGGCTGATGTGTCCCAGATGCTGGTCTGGTCTGCTGCTGTTGCTTCACTCTAAATTTGGGTGAAGTCTGTAATAAGATCATCCCTTCCCTGGGGTCTGATGGTGCCTGGGCTCCAACCATCCTCTCAGTGTGCTCTTCTTTATTAGCCAGCTGCAGAGCTGTCTCTGTGCAGAACTCAACAACATATTTGCCCACACTATTTATGCCTAATAGTCACACAAAGGTGTCCTTACATAAGCTGGAAGGGGTTGCAGAATGTTCTGAGGAAGGGTCACTCAATTAGAAATGTTAATTCTCAACAGATGCTGCCTGCCCTCCTGAGATTGTTCAGGAATTTTTGTTTTTGTTGCAGCATGTAGTCTTGTCAGTGTTTTCTCTGAGGATTCAGTGCACTTGTGCTCAGAGGTCCAGGAGGATCATTTGGGGAACCAAACATTTCTCTGAAGTGGGAGGCGAGCTGTGCCTGCAATACATGAGAGAACTGGCATTGTGGCCAGTGATTAAAAGTGGTGTGCAATGAATTAGACTTGCAGCGTACTTATTGGGAGAGTGGCAGTGGCATGTAAACTGGTGCTTACCAGTTTGGATGTTTCTGTGTCCCTGTAGATGATGTCCTTGACAGAGTATGGATTATCTCTTTGTAGGCAGTAAGCATCTGATGTTGAGCGTTTTCCCCCCTCCCTCATCACCACCCATATGGTTTGCTGTGCCCCATTATAATGGTCTCCTGCAATAACAGAAAAGAAAGGAATGAGTCATAGAGCCATAGAGATGTACAGCATGGAACCAGACCCTTCGGTCCAACCCGTACATTCCAACCTGATATCCCAACCCAATCTAGTCCCACCTGCCAGCACCCGGCCCATATCGCTCCAAACTCTTCCTATTCATATACCCATCCAAATGCCTCTTAAATGTTGCAATTGTACCAGCCTCCATCACTTCCTCTGGCAGCTCATTCCATACACGTACCACCCTCTGTGTGAAAAAGTTGCCAGGTAGGTGTCTTTTATATCTTTCCCCTCTCACCCTAAACCTATGCCCTCGAGTTCTGGACTCCCCGACCCCAGGGAAAAGACTTTATCTATTTACCCTATCCATGTCCCTCATAATTTTGTAAGCCTCTATAAGGTCGCCCCTCAGCCTCTGATGCTCCAGGGAAAACAGCCCCAGCCTGTTCAGCCTTTCCCTATAGCTCAAATCCTCCAACACTGGCAACATCCTTGTAAATCTTTTCTGAACCCTTTCAAGTTTTTCGCAACATCTTTCCAATAGGAAGGAGACCAGAATGCACACAATGTTCCAACTGTGGCCTAACGAATGTCCTGTACAGCCGCAACATGACCTCCTGACTCCTGTACTCAATACTCTGACCAATAAAGGAAAGCATACCAAACGCCTTCTTCACTACCCTATGTACCTGTGAGGAGGAGCTATGAACCTGCACTCCAAGGTCTCTTTGTTCAGCAACACTCCCTCAGACCTTATCATTAAGTGTATAAGTCCTGCTAAGATTTGCTTTCCCAAAACGCGGCACCTCACATTTATCTGAATTAAACTCCATCTGCCACTTCTCAGCCCATTGGCCCATCTGGTCCAGATCCTGTTGTAATCTGAGGTAACCCTCTTCACTGTCCACTACATCTCCAATTTTGGTGTCATCTGCAAACTTCCTAACTGTACCTCTTATGCTCACATCCAAATCATTTATGTAAATGACAAAAAGTAGAGGACCCAGCACCGATCCTTGTGGCACTCCACTGGTCACAGGCCTCCAGTCTGAAAAACAACCCTCCACCACCACCCTCTGTCTTCTACCTTTGAGCCAGTTCTGTATCCAAATGGCTAGTTCTCCCTGTATTCCGTGAGATCTAACCTTGCTAATCAGTCTCCCATGGGGAACCTTGTCGAACGCCTTACTGAAATCCATATAGATCACATCTAGCGCTCTGCCCTCATCAGTCCTCTTTGTTACTTACTCAGAAAACTCAATCGAGTTTGTGAGACATGATTTCCCATGCACAAAGCCATGTTGACTATCCCTAATCAGTCCTTGCCTTTCCAAATACATGTATATCCTGTCCCTCAGGAGTCCCTCCAACAACTTGCCCACAACTGACATCAGGCTCACTGGTCTGTAGTTCCCTGGCTTGTCCTTACCACCCTTCTTAAACAGTGGCACCACGTTAGCCAACCTCCAGTCTTCTGGCATCTCACCTGTGACTATCGATGATACAAATATCTCAGCTCCGTTAGCTAGGCAGCTGGTCTATAGTGCAGTGAATAAATGAAATAACAATGGCTGTTGGTGCTGCTGCATGTGAGGGAAAGTTCTACAGTGTTTGAAGGATTAAGAAAGCAGCATTGAGGACATGCAGGGTTGGTAGTGTGAGAGGTTGGGGATTGAGAGCAACTGAGGGAAGATGTTCCATACAGTTATGAGAGTGGCAGAATGTGAACATTGTGGGAGGTAAGTACATTGCAGAAATAGTGTGAGTGTGAGGTAGCAGAGAAAAGAGTGTGGCAATTCCTCTGGCAGAGCAGAGAAAATCGTTGATCTTCTTGCTGCACTGCTCGACGTTTCTCCACTTCCTTGAGACATCATTGATCCAATTTTGGATCAGCTAGCAGGGTGACAGCTCTTTTTGCTGGTCCTCCAGAAAGACAATGGCTTTCTGTTGGAACACCCCATGCACCAAGACCTCCAGGTTCCTTGTAGAAAAATCATGGAGCTATCTTGCCTTCCTCTACCATGGGTGACAGGGCAGCTTTGGAAATGGCCAGAGCTCATTTAGGTCCACAGCATTCATTTAAAGATAGAAAGTTGTAGGTCATCTGGCAGATACATGCTGAGTGACAAGTTTTTCTGCCAATGGCATGTGGTAAGATCATGTGGAAATTTAGATGAGAAAGTTGCCATGGGGATGTGATAGGTAATTAATATGGCAATGTTTGTAAGAATTGGGCAGAAAACCCACTAGACCTCACAGCAAAAATAAACTCAGGGGTGGGATCCAAGATGGCGGCAACCCAGCAAGTCTGAGTCTGCAGTGCTCCTCCCAAGACTTGGGCAAAGTGGGTCACCCACTCCCACCACACTCACCAAATCATTTAAAGTAGCTGTTTAATTTAATTAGTTGTTTAGTATTGAATTTAAACAATTTAATCTTCAGTAAAAATAACTAAAGGGAAGGGAACCCGCAGCTCTCAGCAAGCAGGAACCCCTCCCCCACCCTCTCCAGCTGCAGCAGAGGCATCAGCAGCAGCCCCGGGGGACTTAGCTATGGTGGCGAGCCTTGTGGAAATCATCTCCAAACTGGATGCGAAGATCGACGATTTTATTGAAGAATCCCGAAGTCAATGGGACTCACTCTCGGCTGCGCTGCAAAAGCACGACCAAGACATTAAGGAAATTGAGCGCCGGGTCGGAGGAGTGGAGCTAATGGCCGCGACCTCCGAAACTACAGCGCAATCAGCCGTGGATCGGGTCCGGACTCTCGAACAGCGAGTCCGGACCTTAGAGAACCACATTGACGACCTCGAGAATCGAGGTCGTCGAAAAAATATTTGTTTGCTGGGCTTCCTGAACGGGAAGAGGAAGGCCAGCTTACAAGGTTCCTTGAACAGTTGCTTCCACAGCTGTTAAATCTGGAGGCTGGATCCGACCAGGTAAGGGTAGAATGGGCCTACCGGGTTGTAATATGCGGGTCCGGCTCGAACCAGCGCCCTCACCCGGTCCTGTTCTAGCTGCAGAGCTATAAGGAGAGACAGATACTCCTAGAAGCCTCTAGAAATCTGGGAAAAGATCCCCAAGCCATGATCTATAAAGGATCCAAGACCGTGTTATTCCAGGACTTTTCCCCAGCTCTGGTCCAAAAGAGGAAGGCATTCGATGAGGCGAAGAAGTGTTTAAGGGACTTAAATATTCAGTGCTCCTTACGCTACCCAGCGACGCTACGCTTTAACCATGAAGGATCCGTGTATAACTTCAGATCGCCAGAAAAAGCCATGGAATTTTTGGACTCTCTTAGATAATTTGTAAGAGATAATTGATGTTGGTTTGCCTTCCCCACCCCCCCCCACTCCAGTTTATATCTCCCCTTTTTTTACCTTACTGTTTAATATTATCTTGGGGGGTGGGAAGGGGGATTTATTTATTTGTTCTCTACTTAACGATTTTCTCCCTCCCTTGGTTTTTTTTTATTATTCTGTGTATATCTATATATATAGGCTGGGGGGTCTAGTTAATGTTGGTGGGGGGAGGTGGTTACCTTATTCTATTTTACCTCTGTCTCTAGGAGCGGGGTTGTTTTCCCTTGTTATTTTGTATTATTACATTTAATTATTACTTGTTGAGGTTTTATAGTTATATATGTTTATATTTGATATATTACCAAATATATCCAGGTGTTGGTGTGGGTGGGGGGGTGGGGGTAGGATGCTCACTGTTAACTCTAGCTCTGTAGTATATTTGAATTTTCCTCATCCTATTGAGGAGCACCTGGGTCAAGAGTGGGGCACTGGTTGGGAGAAGATACGATGGACCTTTGGAAAGGAAGTGATACCCCCTAGGAACAAGGGGGAGAATCTCCATTTAAATATGTTTTATATTTCTTTTATTTAGAAATAGTTTTTTTATTATACTATTGTGAGTGTATTAGAGAGCCTTTGTTTTTGTGAATTTTATATGGTCTATGTTTGGGATGTTCTGGATAGGGGTTCCCCTCCTGATGGGTCTCGGATTTGCCCAGACGATTATGATTGAAAGTCGGTTAAGTGGTGCACCTGGAATGTCAAGGGGAGTAATTCGCCAGTCAAAAGGAAGAAAATATTATCAAATCTCAAGAAAGAAAGGGTTGATATAGCTCTCCTACAGGAGACATACTTATTGGATAAAGAACACTTGAAATTACGACAGGGTGGATTTGATCAGGCCTTTTTTTTTCTTCTTTTAGCTCAAAAAACAGGGGAGTTGGTGTTCTTATTCGAAAGAATTTCCCTTTCAAAATCCTAAATCAGATAAAAGTCGAATCTGGATGATATATTCTGATTAAAGCCCTTATAAATGGAGAGGAATATGGGATTTTAAATTTGTATTGTCCCCCGGCACATCCTTTTAAATTTATAACGGAAGCCTTCTCAAAATTGATGGCTCTCGGTGCCCGTCATACAATTATAGGGGGAGACTTTAATTGTATTATGGACCTGGAAATAGATAGGATTCCCAACAGTACTGCAGGAGTATTTCCCAGATCTAGACAATTGGTGGATTTGAACAAAGAATTAGGATTAGTAGATGTATGGAGATGTCTTCATTCACAGGACAGAGATTTTTCTTTTTACTCCAATCCACAGAAATGTCATACCAGAATTGATATGTTTTGTTGTCACCTCGATTTTTTTTTAAAATTCCATATCATCCTGTAAAATAGGTAGTACAGCAATTTCTGATCCCGCTGCTGTATATATGGAAATCAAGGCGAGGAACAATGGGACATCCCCTCGGCATTGGCGTATGGACCCCTTCCTGATGAAAGATAGTAGATTTGTAAAGTACTTCTCTCAAGAACTTAAAACTTTTTTAGAAATTAATTTAGGTACGGCTAGCAACCCATCAATGATGTGGGAGACCATCAAAGCTTACGCGCGAACTTTGATCATCTCATACTCAGCGACCCAGAAAAAATTAAAGGGAGAACAACAGCGTCTGCTCGAAGCTCGCTTAAAAGCAGCTGAAACAGCATACGCTGATGGATCTTCTATTATCAAATTGCAAAGGATTACAGCCCTTAGGACAGCTCTAAACACCACGCTTACCCAAATAGCTAAGAGGGAAATATTATTTGCAAAACAAAGGTTATATGAATTTGGCGACAAACCAGGTAGATACTTAGCATTTCTTGCAAAGAAAAAAAAATGCCCCTCAAGCTATCATGTCTATCAAGGAAAGTACGGGTATTTTGACTCATGATCATAAAAGGATTAACACAATCTTTAGAAAATTTTATTCTGATTTATAGAAATCGCAGGATTGTGAAGACAGGACTAGGAGGATGCAATCATTTTTTAAAAATTTGACCTTTCCGGACTTAACTCCGGAACAGGTATTGGTCTTAAATGCTCCCCTAACAGTCCAAGAAATACTTGACACAATCAGGCAACTTCAGAGCGGTAAGGAACCTGGCCCAGATGGCTTTCAAGCTGAATTCTATAAAGAATTTACAGGAGTATTGGCTGGTCCACTTATGGACATGTACAACTACTCATATAGTCAGGGCTGTCTCTCACCTTCGTTGGAAGAGGCAAATATCTCTCTTATCCTTAAAAAAGGAAAGGACCCAGAAGATTGCGTGTCATACAGACCGATATCCTTGCTAAATGTAGACTTTAAAATCCTTTCTAAAACATTAGTCCTGAGACTAGAAAGGATATTGCCACATATCATAAAGGAGGATCAGACAGGGTTTATTAAGGGCCATAGATCATCCTGGTAATATTAGAAGTGTTTTGAATATGATTCAAGCCTGCCAGCAGGAGGCATATACCAGGAGTAGTAGTCTCATTAGACGCGGAAAAGGCATTCGATAGGGTTGAATGGTCATATTTGTTTTATACATTGGAAAGGTTTGGTGTTGGTAAGGTGTTTACCAAATGGGTCTCAACATTGTATAGTGATCCCAAAGCAGTTGTGGCTACCAATGGATTAGGCTCGGATAACTTCAGTGTGGATAGGGGCTGCCGTCAGGGATGTCCTCTCTCGCCATTGTTATTTACACTAATATTTGAACCACTAGCAGAAGCTATACAGGCTGATCGTAATATAACGGCCCCGAGGATTGGTACAGGTAAACATAAAATTACCCTTTATGCAGATGATGTTCTTCTTTTCCTCAGTAATCCTCTGATGTCCGTGCCTCACTTAATCCAAGTTATTAATACATTTGGTGCATTCTCAGGCTATAAAATTAATTTCTCAAAATTGGAGGCTATCCCAATGGGTGGCCTTGCTATGATACCACTTAGTGGACGGATCCCACTTTCCCTTTCGGTGGTCCCTGGAGGGTTTCTTATATTTAGGCATTTTTATTGCCCCAGTATTTGCTCAGTTATACAAGGCTAACTTTGTGCATTTACTGGAAAGGATAAGGCAGAACCTCCAGCGATGGGGAGACCTTCCAATTTCCTGGCCGGGTAGAATTAAAATGAATGTTCTGCCCTGTCTCCTATACCCTATGAGAATGCTTCCGGTGATGCTGCCAAGGCTGGCACTACGTAAATTATATGGCTGGTTGGGTTCCTTTATCTGGAATGATAGATGGCCCATCATTAAGCTGAAGAAGCTACAGCTTCCACAGGCAAGGGGAGGATTGACTTCCCAGATTTTAGGAAATACCAGTTACGTTCCCTATTAAGTTACATAGCTGATTGGGTCTTGTCTGACCCGCAATCAATCTGGCTGGACATCGAGGCTTCTCAAGTAAAATGCCCACTTATTAACCTTTTATTTTCAGACAAGAGGAAGATCATTACGGATCACTGTAAAAATCCTATAATACTAAACACAATTAAAGCTTGGAATATAATGCGGCAAAATGAGGGCAACTCACAAAACATCTCACTGTGTGCCGATAGTGGGAGCATGGGGATTTCAACCGGGATTTACAGATGCCACTTTTAAACTCTGGAGATCCAGGGGTATCTCATGTTTAGGGGACCTATTTAAAGAAGGGGCCCTGATGTCTTTTGAACAGCTGCGCCAGAAATTCGGATTACCTAATGGAGACCTCTTTCGATACTTCCAAATTCGAGATTAGATACAGAAGAAGATTACATTAATAGATAGTCTTTATAAATCAGATAGAGAATGTAGAGTGCTATGGCCAATGGGGGTATTTTCCGTCAGTACTATTTATCATTTACTACATGATGAAATATCGGGAGATATGGACAATCTGCTTAAAACATGGGATCAGGATTTGAGACTAGAAATCTCTATAGAAACGTGGAATGACATTTGGGAAAACGCCAGAAGAATCACCATCTGCAACAGAACTCAAGCTATCCAGCTGAAGATATTTCATAGTGCCCATATAACACTGGATCGATTGGCAAAATTTAAGGCAGGGGCATCTCCAATGTGTTCCAAATGTAAAATAGAGGTGGGCACTCTTGTACATTGCCTATGGACCTGTCATAAGATCCGTAGATACTGGACTAAAGTAGCAAGTACCCTGACAGAAATTTTAGGAATGGAAATTAAAGTGGACCCTGTATCTCTCCTTTTGGGCTTTTCTAACTTACCCTCCCTGGATATGCATGGGAAGAGATTATTTTCTATTCTCTCTTTCTGTTCAAGGAAAAATATTTTGGTAAACTGGGTGGCTGAGGGGCCCCCTGGACTTTCAAATTGGCACAGATTAATCATGGAATGTATTCCCCTTGACTTCCTTACAAATATGGTGCACCAAAAGACCGAATTATTTCATAAAATATGGCAGCCCTTCTTGAATTATATAAATACAGATATTTCGACTATCCTAACAAGGGCTTTTAATTAATTGAGATTGTGAACCTGGCTGGTCAGGGGCCCTTTGGGAGAGGAATCCCGCACGAATACGGATTTTGTTACATTTGATGTTAACACATTCCGAGCATGTATCTCACTATCCAATTTCTGTGTTATCTGTTGGGTTTTTTTTTCTTTCTCTTATTTGAATAATGTAAGAGACTTAATTATACACTCTGTTTAGTTGTAGGTTAGATTAGTAGTTAGTTGAGTTTTGTTTTGTTTTTCTCTCGGTATTTTTCTTTTGTTAAATTTTGGTTAATATTTATTTAAGATTTAATTGTATATCAATGTTTGTACTTGAGAGCTTTTTTATTTATGTAAACTTGTAAAAATGTTAAATTTCCAATAAAATATCTATTAAAAAATCTCAACACAACTCATACTTATTTTAAAACAAATAAGATTCAGTCCGTTGAAGAATAGAAGCAGGAATTCGGTCTACTGAACCTGCTTCACTATTCATCATGATCATAGTTGATCCTGTGTCTCAATGTTATACTCCTGCAAACTCACCATTACTCTCGCATTTAATTAGATTAGATTAGATTACTTAGATTACTTACAGTGTGGAAACATGCCCTTCGGCCCAACAAGTCCACACTGACCCTCCGAAGAGCAACCCATCCAGATCCATTCTCCTACATTTACCCCTTCCCTCACACTACGGGCAATTTAGCATGGCCAATTCACCTAACCAGCACATAAGGGAATATCTTCACTTTTATCCATGTCATTTTGCAGCAGCCATCACTCAATTTATCTAAATCACCCTGAAGCCTCTTTATAGCTTCTTCACCATTCTCACCCCCAACTAGTTTTGTGTCATCAGCAATTTTTGAAACTTTATATTTGATATCCAAATATTAATATATATTGTGAACAACTGGCTCCAAGCACCAAACCCTGCTGTATCCCATGTCATCACCTTCCATTCCAAAAATGACCCATTAATTCTGACTCCAATCACTGCTGAAGATCCAACACACAGATTTCCAGGAGCTGCAATTCCTACAGTTTATGTGCATGTCATCACCTGTGTCCTTTATTGTGCAGAATGAGCATTCTATAATTTAAAGAATATTAAATATACACCGTATGCCTTATGTTGCAAAATACTGTGGATGGTGGAAATCTGGAATGAAAATAGAAAATGCTGGCGAACCTTGTTCACGTCTTCCCCCTTTCATATCTGAAGAAGAGCCCGATCACTTACCGTTTTGCTGTCTCCGTAGATACTGCCAAACATGCTAAAGTTTTCCAGTGTTTTCAGTTTTATTAACTTGTCTACTCATCTCATGATGCTGACTGCCTATCACAAGGTCCTCAACTTGTCTCTTTATTTATCAGTGTTGAAATTAATTTTTCAAATACTTGCCTGTTCAGCGAGTCTATTAATAATCTGCTATAATTTCATGCAGTCCTCTTCAGTATTGATCATAACTCAAACTTGATGTCATGTACAAATTTGGAAATTGTGTTTTTGAATCTGAAGTCCAACTCATGAGTACAGAAATAATATTCTTTTCATTTACTTTGAAGACATCCAAAACTTACAAAAGATTTAGAAATCGGGGGTAGAGGGGTGTGGATGAGAGATTGTTTGACTGTTTACTTTCGAGTTGTTGTAAAAAGGATGTAGAAATGAATGTATCTAATGGCAAGAGTGTTGGGTCAGTGGTCAGAGACAGAAGCTGATATGGTGAAATGTCCAGTGTGTCCAGACAATACGGGGTGATGCTAATTCTGGGTCACATCTATCTCTTAACCAATATTAGTAAATAGACTAACTAACTGTGGTTACTCATCTCGTTTCTTTTGTGACATCACATTGTGGATAATTCCTGAAAATATGGAAGTGGTTCTCTGTCTGTCTATATAGTCAAATGATTTCTTTTATATTCCTCTGTTTGTTCCACAGGCTTTATTCCCTTTGGTAACCTGCCTTCTCTGTGTCAGCCAGAAACAATTCTTCCTTGTTCGATGGCACATCTTCCTGAACAATTGTTTATCCAATCTCAAAGTCAGTAAAAGAGTTTTTTCAATTATTTGTGGGTTTGTGCAGTTACTCTCAAGATGTATTTTGTTTTGTACTTGGCATGTGACTTTTTGAAAATTCCCAAACTGGAAATCCTGTCTGCTGACTTAGTGGGGAGGTACAATCAAGGGATTCTTCTATTATGGCATGATATAATTACAACTCCATTGCTCCCCAACTCCCCCCCCAATTTTGATCCTCACCCACCTCATTAGTGTCCTCTAGGTGCAATCCACCGAAGCTGCCTCAGATTAACTCTGGGGTCCAGCCTTGATCATTGTTCCTTGTTTGGGACCACTCCTGACCTAGCAATGACTAGTGGTGCAACTGTTATAAGGGTATCCTTATTACCTGGGAATGAAAATCATAACATTGGGAAATCAGTAACCTAACAACAATAAAATCTGGCCATGATTTCATGACCCAGTGGAGGTGGTGTTGCTCCTGACTCATTAATTAGGGTAGATACAAAAAAATCTGCATATGCTGGAATCCAAAGTAGACAGGCAGGAGGCTGAAAGAACACAGCAAGCCAGGCAGCATCAGGAGGTGCAGAAGTCAGTGTTTCGGGTGTAATCCTTCTTCAGAATTGCCCTGTCCCCTCACTTGGGAAACAGGGCAATCACCTGCATGAAATGTTCTGATCCATGTAATTCTATAGTGGTGCAGTTTGAAGTACAGATTGTTTTGATATAACGCACATTCTGTTAACACAAATTGGCCATAACATGATTGATGAATTGTGGATCCTGTTTGGATAATGCTAACTTTCTACCGAATGGGTATAGTGATCTTGTACAGTGCGATTTTCTACAGTGGTTTTCCATAGCGTGATTTTCTATAGCAAAGGGTAGCAGTGGAACACAACTGTCCCCTTATAGTAGAACGACCTGTAATCAATTTAGTGCATTGTCCATAAGTGTGATTATAGAGTCATGGTTTTAGCCACGTGAATTGATTTTGTATACTGTTATAGAATGCAGAAAAATGTGGTTCTTATTTATGCTTTCTCATTGAATATCAGCTAGAAATCAGTGTACAACTGTAGGTTGAACAACATACTGTTCAATTATATCAAGATGTCCTTACTTTTATATTCCATCCTCCTTACAATAAAGGCCAAATTTCCATTTGTTTCCTTAATTGCTTGTAGCAGATTCACGTATGCTTTTTTGAATTAATGTGTAGGGATCCCTCTGTATGGCAGCTTTCTGCAGTTTTTCCATTTAGATAATATTCTGCTTTTCTATTCTTCCATGAAGATGAATAACCTCCCATTTTCTTTCTTTATACTCTATTAACTGCCATATTTGTCTTACTTACTTGACCAGTCTATACCTCTTAAAGGACTCTTCATGTCATTCTTTTAATTTGCTTTTCCACCTAGTTTTGCACAATGAGTAAATTCAGCTACAATACACTCTCCCTTCATTCTTGTCATTAATATAGTTTGTAAATAACTGAGGCCTCACTACTAATTTCCTGTGGTATTTCACAATTTGCCATGATCTATTTGTTTCTGTTAGTTCTGATACATTACCCACATCACCATGAACTCCTACCTTTTGCGGTAACTTTCTTACTTTATCTTATCTAATGGAAACCTAAGTACATATGTCCACCAGTTTCCCTTTATTGATCCTGTTTTTATATTTTCAAATATTAAATACAATTTCTTTTCATACAACAATGTTAATTAACTAAATTGTATAATGATTTTCTAAAGGTACTGCTATTACTTCCTTATTAATCCTAATTTATTTTAAAACCTTAGAATGTAGGCCATCAGGTCCAGTGAACTTGACAGCCGTCAGTCCATTTTTTTTTGCATAGCTTATTTAATGGTTGTAATTATTTTAAATTCTTCCTTTGCTTTTTTCCTCTTGATTTTCTACTGTTCTAGAACGCATGTTATATTTTCTGTTGTGAAGGCAGGTATAATACTTGTTTAAAGTCTCTGCTATTTTACTGCATCCCATTATGAATTTGCCATCCTTGTCTTTTAAGAGACAAGTTTACTTTAGCTATCTTTCATGTACTTGTAAACGTTCTTCTTGTCCGTTTTTGTATTTCTTGCCAATTTATTGTCACATGCTGATTTCTCCTTTTTTTCAGTGATGCTTGGGAAATTTTGGGGAAATTCTATTGGTGTATTTTGCAGCATTGTAATCTTTTATTTCAATTTGATAACTTTACTAACTTCCTTGCATCACCACAGATGTTTCATCCCTCTTATAGAGTCTCTTCCCCCAAAATATATTTTTGTTGAGTGTTATGAAATGCCTTCTTTAAAGTCTGTCATTCTCTGTTATCTTAGCTTTTAACTTATTTTCCTAGTTTACTCTGCTGTCTTACTTCAGTTGTTTAAGTTCAAGCCATGAGTTTCCGATACAAGTTCCTTATCTGCAAACGGAATGTGAAATTCAGTCATGTTATAATCACTCTTGATCCTGTCAGATCATTCATTAATCTTGTCTTAATATATATCATCAAGGTCAAAAACAGCCTGACCCTTGGCTTGGTTCTCTGAACTCATCCTGAAGGCTACCATTACCAGATTGTTTTGTCCAAATGTATGAAGGTTAAAAAAAAAATAAGTAATTGTTTTTATTATGCTACCCATTATTTCTTCATTTACATGTTGAACTTAAGTTTTGCTGTCTTTAGGGGACAATAAACTACTTCCACCCAAACTGTGTTCTTCCCTTTATTTCACCAAATTAATTCTAAATCTTAATCTCCTGGGCCAAGTTCATTTCACACCATTATGTTAGACTCATCTTTGTTGACAGATCAAACCTAATTTCTTTTTTCCTTTCTTTCATATCATTCCAAATTATCAAACACTCTTAATCTTCAGTTTTCAGTCTTTTGTCAGCTTATAGCCACCTTCCTGCAACAGCCAAGGTATTTCTTTATTTTTACTTGCTCCGTTAGTTTATTTATGTTGTTTATGAATGCTCTGTGCATTTTAATACAGAGCTTATGTTTTTTTTTACCATTTTGTCCTATTTGTGTTGCACTTTTGTGTTTTCAGAATGTGTCTTTTCCTGTCAGACTCTGGTTCCCATTTTTCGTTTCATTACCCTGCACTATTGTCTTGTCCTTTCCTTTTCATTTTTTAAAGTTTCCACTCACCTGACACCTTCCCATAATTGATCCCAGCATAGTTCACTTAAAACTGATCCTCAATGGTGCAGCTTCCTTTTCCCCAATTACTGGTGCCAATGCCTCATAAGTTGAAATCCATTTCTTTCACATCAATCTTTTGAGGCAGAAATTCAATACCTTGAATTAATTTAATCTTTGCCCTATGCAGAAATCATCTTATTTCCCTAGTCAGAGATTATTGATATCATTGCCCTGTTTTTTGATTTACTCCACCTAGTTGTTTGTACTCCTATGGCAAAACCTCTTTCTTAGGCCTATCTATGAAGTTATTAGAATGTGGACCATAACAACTAGACCCTTCTCCCATTCCAAGTTTTTCCCCAACCTATGGAAATGTCCTGAACCCTGACATTGAACAAGCAATTTTGTCTTCAGGACTCATTCTCATTTTCTGTATTAATTTTTCTCTCCCAAATTAAATGGATTTCTCTATTATGCTGCTGTAATCCGTTGCTCATCTTTCCTGTCCCTATACTCATTTACAAGGACTGTAGGAACCTTAAATCTGTTATACAAATGCAAAAGTTGGTGCTCTTCCTGTGTTACATTCTGAATCCTTATGTCTGTGTTATGCACAGCTAACTTACTTCCTCCTTGGTGCATCACAGTGTCAGAAATTTGAATTCAGTTTACTAACTTGGAGTCAAAGAACCTCAAGCTGCAGCACTTATTGCAAATGTGGTTGCTGTGGATACAGTGGTGTTCACCAGATCCCATATACAACAGCTAGAGCTCATCACCAGCCCTGTTATCTCTATTTCGTTTAATTTAACTGATTAGGTTTTCACGTTTTGAAATTTTCCTCAATAATTGATTGTAGTTATGTTAGTTAGTTTCATTAACTAAGCTTGATACAGTTTAATACAGTGCTTCTGTCTCCCTAGTTGTACTTTAATTTCAAGGAAAATGATGTAAAACTCATTAACTTGTCACCTATGAGCTCATCTAATTAATGTCTCTTGACTTCAGCACTCAGGTCCTGACATCTCTTATTCCTTCTCATCATTGTTTTATAAAAGACAGATCAGAACCCACTGTAATAAACTCTTATTAAGTATCCTGTCATAGAATGATAGAGTCATAGAGATGTACAGCACGGAAACAGACCCTTCGGTCCAACTCGTCCATGTCTAGCAGACATCCCAACCCAACTTAGTCCCACCTGCCAGCACCCGGCCCATATCCTTACAAGCCCTTCCTATTCATATACACATCCAGATGCCTTTTAAGTGTTGCAATTATACCAGCCTCCACAACTTTCTCTAGCAGCCCATTCCACACACGCACCACTCTTTGCATAAACAATTGGTCCCTCAGGTCTCTTTTTTATATCTTTCCCCTCTTACCCTAAACCCATGCCCTGTAGTTCTGGCCTCCCCCACCCCAGGGAAAAGACCTTGTCTATTAACCCTATCCATGCCCATCATGATTTTATAAACCTCTATAAGGTTACTCCTCAGCCTCCGATGCTCCAGAGAAAATAGCCTGGGCTTATTAATCTTCTCCCTATAGCTCAGATTCTCCAACCCTGACAACATCCTTGTAAATCTTTTCTGAACCCTTTCAAGTTTCACAACATCTTTCTGATAGGAAAGAGACTAGAATTGCGTGTAATATTCTAATAGTGGCCTAACCAATGTCCTGTACAGCCGCAACATGACCTCCCAACTCGCGTATTCAATGCTCTGACCAATGAAGGAAAGCATACCAAATGCCTTCTTCACTATCCTATCTACCTTGGCTCTACTTTCAAGGAGCTATGAACCTGCACTCCAAGGTCTCTTTGTACAACAACACTCCCTAGGACCTTACCGTTAAATGTACAGGTCCTGCTAAGATTTGCATTCCCAAAATGCAGCACCTCGCATTTCTCTGAATTAAACTTCATCTGCCACTCCTCAGCCCATTGGCCCATTTGATCAAGATCCGGTTGTAATCTGAGGTAACCTTCTTTGCTGCCCACTACACCACCAATTTTGGTGTCATCTGCAAACCTACTAACTGTACCTCTTAAGCTCACATCCAAATCATTTATGTAAATGATGGAAAGCAGTGGACCCAGCACCGATCCTTGTGGCATTCCACTGTTCACAGGCCTCCTGTCTGAAAAACACCACCACCCTCAGTCTTCTACCTTTGAGGGCAGTTCTGTATCCAAATAGCTGGCTTCCCTGTATTCCATGAGATCTAACCTTGCTAACCCTGAGGGAACCTTGTTGAACGCCTTGTTGAACTGAAGTCCATATAGCTCACGTCTACTGCTCTGCCCTATTCAATCCTCTTTGTTACTTCTTCAGAAAACTCACTCAAGTTTGTGAGACATGATTTCCCATGCACAGAGCCATGTTGACCACCCCTAATCGGTCCTTGCCTTTCCAAATACATGTACGTCCTGTCCCTCAGGATTCCCTCCAACAACTTGCCCACTATGACGTAAGGCTCGCCGGTCTATAGTTCCCTGGCTTGACCTTACCACCTTTCTTTAGTAGTGGCACCATGTTAGCCAGTCTCAGTCTTCCGACATCTCATCTGTGACGATGAATGATCCAAATATCTCAGCAAGAGGCCCAGCAATCAATTCCCTAGCTTCCCATAGAGATCTAGGTACATCTGATCAGGTCCTGGGGATTTATCCACTTTTATGCATTTCAAGACATCCAGCACTTCCTACTCTGTAATATAGACATTTTGCAAGATGTCACCATCTATTTCCCTATATTATACATCTTCCATGTCCTTTTCCACAGTAAATACCAATGGAAAATACTCATTTAGTATCTCCCCATTTTCTGCGGCTCCACACAAAGGCTGCCTTGCTGATCTTTAAGGGGCCCTATTCTCTCCCTAGTTACCCTTTTGTCCTTAATGTATTTGTAAAACCCTTTGGATTCTCCTTAAGGATATTTGTCAAAACTATCTGATGTTTCCTTTTTGCCCTCCTGATTTCCCTCTCAATTATATTCCTCCTGCCTTTATTTTTTTTCTAAGGATTCACTCAATCTATCCTGTCTATACCTGACATATGTTTCCTTCTTTTTCTTAATCAACCCCTCAATGTATGGAGTTATCCAGCATTCCCTATACCTACCAGCCTTTTTCTTCACCCTAACAGGAATATACTTTCTCTGGACTCTCGTTATCTCATTTCTGAAGGCTTCTTATTTTCCAGCCGTCCCTTTACCTGCGAACATCTGCCCCCAATCAGCTTTTGAAAGTTCTTGCCCAACACCGTCAAAATTGGCCTTTCTCCAATTTAGAACTTCAGTGTTTAGATCTGGTCTATCCTTTTCCATCACTATTTTAAATCTAATAGAATTATGGTCGCTGACCCCAAAGTGCTCCCCCACTGACACCTCAGTCACCTGCCCTGCCTTATTTCCCAAGAATAGGTCAGGTTTTCCATCTTCTCTAGTAGATACATCCACATCCTGAATCAGAAAATCGTCTTGTAGTCACTTGACAAATTCCTCTCCATCCCAGTCTATGGCAGTCCCAGTCTATGTTTGGAAAGTTAAATTCCCAACCATAACCAGCCTATTATTCTTACAGATAACCAAGATGTCCTTACAAATTTGTTTCACGATTTCCCACAGACTATTAGAGGGTCAATAATACAATCCCAATAAGGTGATAATCCCTTTCTTATTTTTCAGTTTCACCCAAATAACTTCCCTGGATGTATTTCCGGGAATTTCCTCCCTCAGCACAGCTGTAATGAAGTACTTATCAAAAACGCCACTCCCCCTCCTCTCTTGCCTCCCTTTCTGTCCTCCTTGTAGCATTTGTATCCAGGGCCATTAAGCTGCCAGTCTCTCAAGGACCTCCTTTTTAATTTTCTGCCTAACTCTCTCTACATTCTTCCTTCAGAATCTCATCCTTTTCCCTACCTATGTCAATGTTCCAGTATGTACAATGATCTCTTGCTTGGCCCTCTCCCCGTTGAGAATATTCTGCACCCTCTCTGAGACATCCTTGATCCTGGCACCAGGGAGGCAACACATAATTCTGATTTTTCGCTGCTGGGCACAGAAACATCTGTCTATGCCTTGGACTAGAAAGTCCCCTAATACAGTCGATCTCTCGGAACCCAACGTACCCTTCATTGCATTAGAGCCAGTCTCAATGCCAGAAACTTGGCTATTTGTACTACATTCCCTAGATAATCCATCACCCTCTACATTTTCCAAAACAACATACTTGTTTGAAGTGGGGAGAGCTACAGAAGAGTCATGCACTACCTGCCTACCTCTCTTACCGTTCCTGGAGTTAACCCATCTATGTGACTGTATCTGTGACTTTTCTCCCTGCTTATACTTGTCTTCCACCACACTCCCTTGCTCTTGTAAATTCCTCATTGCCTCTAACTATCACTCTAACTGATCCATTCAATCTGATAGGATTCGCAACCAATGGCATTTATTGCAGATATAATCCTCAGTAACACGTAAACTCTCCCTAAACTCCACATCTGACAAGAAGAGCATATCACTCTGCTAAGGGCCATTTTTGCTTCTTCCAATATGCAGACCCAGAAACTAGCACTGTCTTATTCCTCTACAAAAAACTGCTCCAGGCTAACTCAATACTTATGGCTTATATTTTTAAGTTTAATCAAGAGACATGTCTCAATAAAATGTATAATCAAGAAAGAACCCACTCTACTCACTACTGCAGATGTACAGTAAGGCCACACTTAAAACTATTTACTTATCTGTTTCTATGCTGTGACCATTCCCAAACAGGTTCCTCCAAGATAAGTTGTGAATTTCACTGTTTGTTAATTCTCCCAGATGTACTCCGATGTCCAGCGATTCATGAATTCAACAGCAACGGCAGTAGCTGTGCAGATTCACTGCTGTGACAAAGTTGTAATTGATCAAACCGATCTCTGTGCTACATAAGCTGCATGCTCTTCTTCATGCAGGGTCTAATTGGAGCTGCTTGTTATTAGTCAACTGAGATTCTTCCGCAGACATTGACCAGTTCGTCCGATTTGTTTGAGTTTAGCAGGATGTCAGCTTCCATTCTATACAATGGTGTTTGCATGGTGCTGAAGTCCAGTATTTTAACCCATTTTATATATTATTGTGTCAGGTAACCAATTCGCAGTAACCAAGAAGAAAAAAGCACATACATGTGTCAAAAAAGCACTTATACAATTAACCTTTGTGTTTACAATTTTTTATGCGTGGCAACCTATTGCTTGAGATGTGGGTGTTGCTGATTGGGCTAGCATTTATTGCCCATTCCTAATTCCCCTGGAGAATGTGGTGGTAAGCTGTTGTCTTTAACTGCTGAAGTGGATGGGTGTAGAGACTTCTACTGTAATCACACAGATGATGAGGAATTCCAGGATTTTGGTTTAGTGACAGTGAGGGAGCAGCTGTTTAGTTCCAAGAGAAGATGATGTGTGGCTGGGAGGGGAGCTTGCACTTGGTAGTGTTCCTATGTATCTACTGTTGATGGTCTTCTTATTCATGGATAAGTTATCTATCTGATGTAGTACTCAACCATACACGACAAAAAACATGATTTCAAACTGGGCATTTTTTGATAACAACAAACATATTGTTACGCAACTTCATGAATTTATCTTTTTTCCTTGCAGAATAAGGATCCTAAAATGGCTCGTGTTGCACTTGAATCGTTATACAGACTATTGTGGGTCTACATGATAAGGATCAAATGTGAAAGCAACAATGTTACACAGAGGTAATAGATGTATTAAGGAACCATGATCATCATGCTAGATTTTAAAGATCTTGGATATATTTTTCTTGATCCAAGATTTTGACTTGCAGGAGCATTCAGATGCCGACTGCACCACACTTTTGATTTTATCTTTATTGACTTCAGTGTTTGCACGTTGCAGTCTATGATAGAACCAGGGCTTTTTCCTGCCAAATTTAACAAGAAGTGGTCATCAGTGAGGAAAACTTTAACATAGAGTGCTGAAGGGCAATTTATTCATATTTTTTGCTGTACTTGAAAAGGGTAATGAAAAGCAAAAGAAAACTTAAGGATTGTAGTAAGATCATAAATGAGTTTCTGTAACATTCCATAGCAGTGTAGTTAGTTTTAAAATGCCCATGTATGAACTAGATTTACAGAGGAACCTCGATCATCCAGCATTCGATTATCTGAATTTCGGATTATCCGGACAAGACCGCAAGGTCCCAATACTTGGCTAAACTGTGTTATCCAGCATTCAGTTATCCGAACGTTTGATCATCCGAACAAAATGCTCCCCATCTGTGCTGTTCGGATAAGTAAATATTGAAAATAGTTTTCTGTTTCTATTTTGTGATGGGGTTATATTCAGTCATTGGTAAGAGTATTACAGTGGAGAAGAATAAGAAAGGGAAATAGTGCAGTATTCAAGGAGTTCTATAACTTACGGAAGTTGCTCCCTTCAGCAGCAGGTCTATTACTAAATCAGTAGGTACACATGTAATTCAGAGCGACAGAGCATGCCAAGGCTGAACATCAACAGAGAGGCAGTGATTGAGGTGGGTCAACTAGGCTATGAATTCCCTGTAAGATAGTCAAAAATCTGCCACTTATTCCTCATGTAAGGCAACCTCACCACTATCATTTTTATGACATAAAGGTCTTTCAGACACCTACAACAACAGAAGGTACTTGCTACTATCCTTTGGGTACCTATGACAGTTTATTTTTTTCACAGCACTGAGCCTTTGCATGTAACAAGCAACTTACTAGTGAGTTGAAAATTGCATTTGGTTGTGTACAGTGAATGAGTTTGAACACTTTATTACGTAGGAGCAGGAGCCGTCCACTCAGCCCTTCAAACCTGCCCGGTCATTCAGTCATTAGTGGCTGATCTGAATCTTCATCCACATTTGTTTTCATACCCTTTAGGACTCTTATGTAACAAATATCAATCACTCTTAGTTCAGAATTTTCCAATTGACTATCCTTGACAGATTTTTTGGGGAAGAAACATAGCGACATAAAAAGTAAGACCAGCAGTAAGCTATTTGTAACTCTGAGTCACCCCACCATTCAATATGATCTTGGCTGATCCTCCATCTGAATGCCATATTTCCGATACTTCACATACCCCTTGATGTTTTTAATATCTAAAAATATATTTATCTCCTTGAGTATATTGTGACTTGGCCTCCACAGCCTTCTATGGTATAGGATTCCACAGGTCCACTACCCTTTGAATGAAGAAATTTTTCTTCTTCTCATCCAAAATGGCCTACCCGATATCCTGAGACTATCCTTTGGTTCAATAATGCACCATCAGGAAGAACATCCTCACTGCATCTAATCTAGCTGGCCCCTTTAGAATTTTATGGTTTAATCAAATTCCTTCTCATTCTTTTAAAATCTAGTGAATACAGGGTCAGTTAGATCAATTTATTTTCATAGGTCAATCCTGCCATCTCTGTTATGAGCTTCATGAACCTCTGCTGCACTCCCTCTATAGCAAGTGCATTCTTTCTTAGATAGGGAGACCAAAACTGCATGCAATATTCCAGATGTGATCTTACAAAGGGCCTGTATAACAGCAGTAAGACATCCCTACTTCTGAACTCAAATAGCATTCCAGATATCCACATCCCCATTACTGCATATAACAGTAGGTAATAATGTTTACAATTTTAATAATTTCCAACTCCCAAATAGCTGAAATATTAATTTCTCGCATGCAGTGAATTTTATCCTGTCATAGGTATCGATATTTTGATTTACCGGATTGTATCTGTTGCACTTTGTGTAACAACATTAAATTGTAAGAGGACAATTCTTACCAGGAGTACATTGCCTCTCCTGCTGTGGCATTTATAATGTATTTTGTATATTTGTACAATTTCATTTCAACTCCTTCAAATGCTGCATCCGGAGTAATATTTGTATGTCAATTCAGTGATTTTTTTTTCTTTGTACTTACAACGATGGATGCTTTCCTTTATTCTTATATTCATACCGTACTATAGTCTTAGAGAGCAGAATCCTTTGCTCTGGAGAGCTACAAAGTGGTCATGGAAATGAGTTACATTTCCTCACAGGGTTGGGTCTGCTTTTTATGCATGGAAGAGGAGCACATTTACAGATTGGACAGTATTTACTCCAGCTGTTACCTTCTGGCATCACAGATCTTTGCGCCATATTTAAAGGGTATTCAAATAGACATTCATTCCCTGCAAGCCAGGACCATTACTTGGATCTGCTTGGGTACCTGCAGCTATACATTCTGGCGCTCCACCCTTGCCCAGTCAGTCAGCTTTTCTTCCCATGCCAGCTAAATTTCAAAGATCCTAATTACAAACTTTGTCCTGCTTCTTGAAACTGTACTTTGGCGCCTCATGCAATTAAGTTTTCCTGCCCATGTTAATTCCTCCTCCCAGGAACAGCCCTAGATTCCGCATAGTCTCTATTTAGATGAAGTTAAAAATCACACAACACCAGGTTATAGTCCAACAGCTTTATTGGGAAGCACTAGCTTTTTGACTGCAGCTCCTTCATCAGGTAGCTGTGAGACAGGATCATAAAAAAACAGGATTTATAGCAAAACATCAGTGTCATGCAACTGAAATGATATATTGAACAAACCTAGATTGCTGTTAAGATTTTAAAGATGAGGTGACATCTCAGCTCAGACAATGCACTAATGGTGTGAGGTCATGCACGCACTCACACACATTTAAAAGTCTATGGGATGAATTTGCATTTGCAGAATTATATTTGCAGATACATTCTATTTTGTTCAAAAAGCGCACAACCTACAGGCAGTCAATCCGTGTAATGTGTTATAACTTCCTAATTCGGAAAGAGAACCAGTGTCACTCAAGATTGGGATGTAGACAGATTCTAAACTTACACCTTTAATTCATTGTCTGAGCTGAGATGTCACCATTTTTAAAAAACTTTGTTATCTCAAGAATGTGACATAAAAGAAGTTCTGAGGTGGAAGTTTTAATGAACTGAAACCTGCAACCCATTCTAAATGATGAAATACTTAACAGTAATCTAGGTTTGTTCAATATGTCATTTCAGTTACATGACACTGTAATCTTTTGCTATAAATTCTGACATCAGGTAATCCTATCCCACAGCTGCCTGATGAAGGAGTAGCTAGTGTTTTCAAATAAACCTGTTGGAAATCTGGTGTTGTGATTTTTTAAAAAATATTTTTTATTGAAAAAATTACAAAAATATTAAAATATAACATTATAACAACAAAAACAACAATAAACTCTATAAAAGTACTCACATCTACACGCATTACATATCAATAAATAAGTAAATAATGCAGCTCAGCATAACAAGACCCCAGCTCTCAACCTTCAAGAGCATCAATTAATAAACCCACTTTTGCTCGAAATTCTTCCTGTCAGGACATTAGACTTATTAAACTAAACTAGCATGGCTAGACAAAAGCCATATTTAAAATGGCAGACATATCTGCTTCCAAATAATTCAAAAAGGGCTGCCAAATCTAATAAAAATTGTCTATTTTCTCATGCAAAATATTTGTAAGAAAGTCCAAAGAAATGTGTTCCACAATTAGCTTATGCTCCCTCCTCCGACAGACCCAAGGGGTTATCAGACACCCAGCACATCAGAATGTTCTTCCTCGCACAAAAAGCGAAGATGCTAAAAAACTTTCTCCCATGTACATATAAGGAAGATAAAATCGACAAACCCAGGAGAAAAGGAACTGGTTCCACCTCGAATTTGGTCCCCAAGACCCCCTCTATTACTCCTGCCAGTGCTCCAATACGTATGGAGCTTGTGGCAGGACCACAAACAATGAGTGAGGGTACCTGTATTTATTTTACATTTGGGGCACATTGAAGACGCACCCTGCATAAATTTTGCAAGATGCTCTGGGGTCAGCTATGCCCCATGAAGAATCTTTAACTGCAAAGCATGGGTCCTATTACATATTGATATTGTCCTCGCACTCTCACAAATGTCCTCCCAAGTGTCCGGAATGATCTCCACTCCTAACCCTCTCTCCCAGACCTCCTGCAATTGCTCGATGTCACACGAGGTACATCCCCCCCCCAACAAACGATAGAGAGTACACACTGAAAGAGTGCTTTTAACCTGAAGCATCTCTTTTCCATATCAGATCTGTAACACTCAGTCAGGAATGTAATCTCTTTTCGGATACAATCTCTGATCTGAAAAAAACTGAAGAGGTCCCTGCTTGATAATCCGTACATATGAGTATTTGATCAAATGACATTTGCGTTTCATCTTCAACCAGGCCATCCAAACAAGAGACACCTCTGTCCGCCCAGGGCTTAAATCCAGGATCCATTGTCCCTGGCCAGAAACCTGGCATTCCAACTATGGGAGTATGGAAAGATGTTTTCGACATATTACCCTTCATCTATCTCTTGCCCTCCACATTTTGACAGTATTAATAACTATTGGATTGCGGCAATGTTTCCACAACTATCCTAATTTTGTCCAGAAACAACAGGTTAATAAGAAGACACTTTGCCTGGGAGGCCTCAGCAGCCAAACATATTGATGCCAAGTCCTCACAAGCCTAATCACTCTCAAAAAAATAAAAGGAAGCTAGCTCAATTGATATCTTCTGACATCTGGGAGATCCACTCCTCCCAAACTCTGGGGCATTTACAATTTCATAAGAGGCTGCTTATGATGCCAAATAAAGGAACTAAACCAAACATTTAATTTCTGAAATATTTGTCTAGGAAAAAGCATCTGCAGAGGATGCAATAAGCAAGGAAAAACATTCATTTTAATAAAAGCAACTCGACCTAGCCGTGATATTGGAAGAGTCCCCTATCTTTGAACGTCTTGTTTAATCTTGTCAAACAAATGAACAAAATTAGCCTTGAGTAACTGAACAAAACTAGAGGTAACAGAGCGCCTAACTAAAGAATGCCTCCCTGTCCCCTAAGACCCCCATAGGCATTGCCTCCAATTTTGAAAAATTGATCTTATAACCTGAGAAAAAGCCAAATGAACTAATGCATTGTGTCAATACATTGCGCCGAAATTGCTGGGTTCAAAAGGAAAATGAGAACATCACCCAAATATAGTGTGATCTAATGCACCTTCGACGCTCCCTTTGGGGCACCTATATTAGGATCCCTACGAATGGCCTCTGCCAGTGACTCAGTCACCAATGTGAAGAACGGAGGTGAGAGGGGACAGTCTTGCCAACTACCCCTACTGATATTAAAATGATCAGACCTTATACCATTAGTGAGAACCACCGCCAGAGGATCACTGTAAAGGACCCTTACCCATCTAGTAAACACTTCACCCAGACCAAACACTCCAGGGTATTAAAAAAGACATGGCCATTCCACCCGGTTAAATGCCTTTTCCATGTTCAAGGAAACCACCAATCTTTGAACTGACCCTAGCTGGCACACTTCAATCATGTTAAGTAGTCTCCTAACACTATTAGAAGATCTGCAACCCTTTATAAAGCCTGTCTGATTCTCCTTAACAACAGAGGGCAACACCCTTTCCAACCTGAATGCTAGGGTTTCCGATATAATTTTAAAATCAGAGTTTAAAAGCAAAATGGGTCTGTAAGAAGCACAGTCTGCCGGGGTTTTCCCTTTCTTGAGGATAAGAGAGATATTAGCATTTCTCAAGGGTGGCAGGAGGCAAATCTGACAATATGAATAGTTATACATGTCTAGCATTGGTCCTGACAGTATGTTTACAAATTCTTTATAAAACTCACTGGGCAAGTCATCAGGGCCAGGCGCCTTTCCACTTTGAAGTTGCCTCACTGCCTGTTGGGTGATTTTTAAATTAGTCCACTCCAGTCCAACACCAGCTCCTCCACATCATGGCTTTCTAAATAAACTCTTCTTGACTGGCTTTACCTTTCTTCCAAGTCACTAATGCTATACAAAGTAAACTAAGATGTTGTGCTCTTGGCCTTATGCACTAGCAATCAAAACCAAAAATTCTGACACAGAATTTCCCCAGCTTTATTGTCGGTGAACAGTTTAGTTAATGGGGTAGGAAATTCAGGGGAATTGACATTATTGGGATCCCAATGTGATTTTGGCTCCTTCCTATGTTAACTAGGGTGACTTATAAGTACAACAGAAAATCTCTGTGGATCTGGCAGGAAGCCAAATTATGTAGTTTGAAAGATAATTAAGAGCCTTTTGACTAGGAGGAACAACTTTAACAGGAAGGAGTAGCAGCTGCATTTTCTACTGCCATATACAGCTAGAGGAGATGTCCAGAATCACATCATGAAGGAGGCGATACCCTCAACATCTGATATATAGCCAAATGCCCTATATCAGAGTCAAGGGGAGAGCTTACGGCAGTAGGGGCTAAGGAATCATTGAGAAGGTCTTTTTATTCTTCTTCCCCGTCAGGGTAAGCTACGCGTCCTTGCTAACTGTGAGCACTTGACTGTATTTGTGTGTTTCATTCAGCCAGCCAGATTAAACTTTGGTTGATACTTTGCGAAGTGACACCCAGAATGTCCAGGCCACTGTTATGGGCCTGTGTGCACTCAGTGACCTGCCATATATAACTCTCCCTGAGATCAATCACTCTTGCAATGTCTGTGGCTTCAAAACACTTAGGTTAGAGATGAACACCGACATTTTCTTTAAAAGATGCAGAATGCCTTGGAAAATTCTGACAGATACACACATATTTCTCTATGCTGCTCTACAAATACCCATTTGATCTGTGAATGGAGGAACTCATCATTTGTGTCTAACCAAATAAGGCTTGAAGTGTCCTGCACACTTGAGTAAGGACTTTCACTGCTATCTCTGTCTCCAGCAGCTAGTTATTCCTGCTCATTGTGTGCCTCTATCTATCTGAGATGGTGGACAGAGTGAGGTTTGTGTACAAATGATGTGCACGGGTGTCATATAACAGTGCATTGTGGTGTGCTGATCTCTGTCTGTCATCCCCACAGCTGCCGCCTCCTCATTGTGTAAACTTTGACTGTTTACCTATGGGAGATGAAAGACATGAGTTGATGCTTAATTTAGGGGATTCAACATATTGTCTCGCTATCACCATTGTTAACAGCTAACCCGAGAATGCAACTTTTAAAAGAAAGATTTTGTGATTTACACATGAAAGAAGTGAAACTATCGCTGGATTCTAACAGATGAAAGGCTTAACAGACAATCAATTTTTCAATGTATACATCAGTTACATCACACTGCAAATTTTTGCTATAAATTCTATGTAACGATCGAGCCCTCCACTATCACCTGATGAAGGAACATCGCTCCGAAAGCTAGTGTGCTTCCAATTGAACCTGTTGGACTACAACCTGGTGTTGTGTGATTTTTAACTTTGTACACCCCAGTCCAACACCGGCATCTCCAAATCATAATAATGGGGAAATAGGGTCAGCATTATCTGTATTCTAACACTTATCATTGATTCAACATGAGCGATGATTGATTGCCCTATGGTAATGTCTTTAGTTGTCACCAATAGTTGGATTTTATGTGTTTTTATGTTACCTACTTAACTGGGAAAGGTGCCAGGAGTGGGGTGTGGGATGGTGGTAAGTGTGGACCTGACAAGGCAGCTTCATGTTACCTACTTAACTGCACCTCAGTTTTATCAGTGATGGGGTTTGCACTGAGTAGTCTGCTTAATTCATGTCCACCCAAGGGTTCACCTCCTCCAACATTTTTGTTTTCATGGTCCCCAATGCCTCATCTTCACCATGCTCATCCAGTCCCTATACACATTGATCCACCATGATGAAGCCCTCCTATCCCTCTGTGTCTTCCTCTCAGGCCATCCCAACCAGTACTCTTCCACCGACACCCTCATCCACTGAACTGGTCTCATCCTCAACAACTTCCTCCCACTTTCTCCAAACCAAAGGGGTAGCCATGGGCACCTACATGGGACCCAGCCTTTTTAGGGGTATGTGGAACAGACCATCTTCCACATTTACACTGGCACCAGCCCCACCTGTTCCTCCACTATATTGATGACTGTATCGGCGGTACCTCGTGCTTCCACGGGGGGGTTGAACAGTTCATCAGCTTTACTAACACCTTCCACCCCAACCTCAAATTCACCTGGACCATCTCAGACACCTCCCTCCCCTTCCTGGACCTCTCCATCTCTGTCTCCGGCAGCCAACTAACCATGGACATCTAATACAAACCCACCAACTCCCACAGCTACCTAGACTACACCTCCTCCCACCCTACTTCTCCATCCTTTATTCCCAATTCCTCCGCATTTGCCACATCTGTTCCCAGGATGACCAATTCCACCCTAGAAAATCCCATATGGCCTCCTTCTTCCAAGATCGCAGGGTTGACGATGCCCTCCAGCGTATCGCCTCCATTTCCTGCACACTGCCCTTGAATCCCACCCCTCCCAATGCAACAAGGACAGAAAGTTCTCACTTTCCACCCTACTAACCTTCACATACATCGCATCATCCTTCACCATTTCTCCCACCTCCAAACAGACCCCACCACTTGAGATATATTTCCCTCCCCACCCCCAACAGTGTTCTGGAGAGACCATTCCCTCCACAACTCTCTCATCAGATCCACACTCGCCACCAGCCCACACCCCACTCCTGGCACCTATCCCTGCCACCGTAGGAAGTGCAGAACCTGTGCCCACACACCATTCCCCTCACCTCTATCCAAGGCCCCAAAGGATCCTTCCACATTCTACAGAAATTTAATTGTACTTCTACCAATGTCAACTACTGTATCCATTACACCCAATGTGGTCTCCTCTACATCGGGGAGACAGGACATCTTCTTGCGGATCATTTCAGAGAACATCTCTGGGACACCCGCACCCACCAACCCCACTGCCCCTTGGCTGAACACTTCAACTCCCCCTCCCACAGTGTTAAGGACATGTAGGTCCTGGGCCTCCTCCACTGCCAAACCGTTGCTACCTGATGCCTGGAGGATGAACGCCTTATATTCCACCTTGGGACTCTGCAACCACACGGGATAAATGTGGATTTCAGCAGTTTCCTTATTCCCCTCCCCCACATTATATCAGTCCCAAGCCTATAACTTGGCACCGCCCTTCTGACCTGTCCATCACCTTTCCCATCTATCCGCCCCACACCTTCCTTTGACTTATCACCTTCCCTCTTAACCTCAACTACCTATCGCTTTCGCAACTACCTCCCCCCCCCCCGCCCCCACCAACCCCACCCCCTCCCCTTTATATCTCAGCTTCCCAACCCACAAGTCTCACTCCTGATGAAGGGCTTTCGCCCAGAATGTTGATTCTCCTGCTTCTCGGATGCTGCTTTGACCTGCTGTGCTTTTCCAGCACAGGTCTCGACCTTCATCCTGCCAAAGCCAGGATTTAAACAATGGTGGGAAAGTCTGGGCTTATCAGAGGTCCCTCTCTAATTTGTTACCCTGTCTAGTTTTACTCTTAAATCCTGACCCCAATACCCCTCAATAGGCCTAATGATAAACACTGGCCAAGACCCCCAATCCAGCTCTTCAAACCACGAGTACCGTGCTAACAGTTACCATTGTTTCAGGTGGCACAACTCCTGATTTGCTGGAGTTCTCCAACATGTCTCCAAGGAAGGGAACTGGTCCTTCAACCCTATTAGTGGCACATGGGCATTGTGCCTTCAGGGCAGCCATTCTCCTCACAGTTGTGATCCCCTGAATTTTATCTGGAGGTAAAGACCATATATTCCAGAAAACCATGCCCTGGTCACCTCAGACTCTGGGCCTTTACTGCTGTTATCTTGCCAACTTCCAGGATTCCTTATCTATAAATGCCAGTTCCAATCTAGTTCTCTGCTTCTTGGCATTATGAGTTCTCTTTTCCTGGCATGAGAAGGAACTGAGAGTTAGGATTGTGAGGATGGAAGATGGAAATATGAGAAGGGTGACTGAGGACCTTAAGTTACGGATCAGTATATGCGATGTCCATTTAGATTGTGATTTGAGAAAGATCGTGGAGAAAAGGTAAAGGGATGGTATCAAGACAATTTTGGGGAGGTGAGAGAGTGATGGTAGCTATTGAGAGTTACAAAGTATTCACCTTGCTCGATCTCTTGAAGTCATTGAATCTTTTCTGGCACTGAATTCAGGTTCTTAATACAATACTTATGTGCACTCCACACCAGCAACTTCATTTCATGTCTGCTTGGTGAAACCTGCCTTTATGTAGAATGTATTCATTGTAGCATCAACTGCCTCATTCCATCCTCCCTCCTCGATTGATCAGGAAACCTGGAGGCGGGCTGCTAATAGGTTTGCTTTGAGGATAAAACAATAAAACAAATTAGGTGTTGCATTCCTAACTTGTAAATGGCCCTTTCTTTGCAGCAGAGACTAATGTAGTAAAATGTTTCCTCATAATGTCAGCAGTTTTGTTACCAAGAAGGATACCTAAACTTTGGGTTTACGCTATTGGGAGGCAGAACTCCTTGCCGCCATTGCAAACTCAAGAACACTCACTATCCAGTCGTCCCATGTTACATTCTGATTTTATGTATCCTCTGTGTACTTGGAACTTTTTTACACAACTCCCTGCTACCTGATGAAAAGGTCTACAACTTATCCGGTGCTAAAGTTAACAGTGACTTAAGACCTATGCAATAATAAGACCTCTATGAAAATTGGCATTCTTCCATTTTGCATAAGCATTGTGTTTGAGAATGGTTTTTATTGAGGATTACTGGATTCCATATTCCCTCAGATCTTTGGTGGGTGCAAAATTACAATTTAAAAATGAAATTATTGAATTTTTTCAGAGAAAATTGTCATTCTAGTCTTATTTTTACTGTTAATAGCAAAAAACCTCAAAGGTTATTGCAATGTCTTTTCCTTTTAAACTTTACAACAGTTGTCTGTGAATCACTAAAAGTTGCTTGAAATGGGAATACTCAAGGAAGAGAAGTGGTTAATTGACTTGAAGCTGTCAGATTTCATGATCGGCTAATGTTTATTAAAATTGAGCAAATGTAATACTTCATTCTCAGTGTGATTACATGTACTGTAACATTTTCATCATTTTCCTTAGAGAAAAGTATTTAGTCAATCATCAATCTCTTTCCTTTATAGTCGACTTGGAAGCATTACAACTACACTTTTTCCCAAAGGATCTCGCAGTGTTGTGCCCAGGGATATGCCTCTCAACATTTTTGTGAAAATCATACAATTCATCGCTCAGGTATGGAAACTGATTACAAATTACTCCATCTGTTACATTTACTTTGTTCTTGCTCAATGACATGATAAATTTAAATGAAAATAAACAAGATTCATTAGTAACTTGATAATATTCTAAAAATCGTATTAAAAAATATTATAACAATTGAAGAGATTCAGATGTCTTTAATGCAGAATCTTAAAGAACAGATGGTTGCAGCAGGAAAACAATTTTGGAAAAGTATATATTCCATATGTCAACGTACAAAGAATTTGTTGGGAATCACATGATTGCTCACATTGAAGTTGGGGAAGACAGAGCTGCTCATGTGCAGACGGAATTTTGCATCCCTCCATGTGAGCTGGTGTTGGAGGAGGCATAATGTTTTGTGGGATGGGGAGGAGATGGTGTGTCTGTGGCCCACCTACCTTCACTAGACTATTAGGTGGAGATGGTGAGTACTCTAACAAATTGACCCCTTTAATTGGTCACTTAAAACACTCCTCCCATCGCTGCTGGCATTTTGTCCACCTGGTCCACTCCTGCTTCACTCCCAATACCCCTCCACAGACCCATGTCACCTTCCTCTGCAACTGCAAGAAGTGTAACACCTGTCTGTGTACTTCCTCCTTCCTCCATATCCAGTAGTCCAAACACACCTTTCAGATGAAGCAGTGGTTTACCTGCACTTTGCTCAATCTAGTTTACTCCATACGTTGTTCATAATGTGGTCTCTCCTTCATTGGTGAAATGAAGTGCAGATTGCGTGACCACTTCACAGAGTACTTAACATTCTGTCAACAAAAATAGATCCTGAGCTTTCAGTTGCCTGCCACCTCAACAAGCCACCTTGTTCCCTAGTCAGCATCTCTGTCTCAGCTTGCTGCAGTGCTCCAGTGAAGCTCAGCACAAGCTGGAAGAACATCACCTCATTTTCCATTTGGGAACTCAACAGATTTCTGGACTTAATATCGAGTTCAACAATCTTTGGCTTGACTTTTCCCATGCCCTTACCCTAACTCCCACACACCAGACCTTGTTATCATATAGTCTGCTATTACACACAGACCATTGTGAACCACTAACAGTATCAATTAGCAGTTATTCAGTCTCCTAGCCTGATCACTATCCACTCCTTTGTCTGTCCAACTGTTTTTTTTTCTTGGTTTCTATCTCTGGCTATAATTTACTCCTAACCCCCTCCACCCCACCCATCTTATGCATAAAAAACAACATTTTCCTAGCTACCATCAGTTCTCAGGAAGGATCACAAAACGCTAACTCTGACCTCTCTCCACAGATGCTGCCAGACCTGCCTACTGAGCTTTTCCAACAATTTCTGATTTTTGTTTCTGATTTTCAGCATCCACAGTTCTTTTGTTTTTTTCATATATTCATGTTTTCTTTGTAAATTTTGAATATTTTCAGTGCTTCTGTATAAAATTGCTAACTATGCTCAATGTTATAGTAATTTTAAGAAATATTTTTCACTTATCAGGAGCGATTAGATTTTGCTATGAAAGAAATCATATTTGACCTTCTTAGTGTTGGAAAGTCACCAAAGACCTTCAGTCTGAATCCTGAGGTATTTATTGTTTTCTTCCAAAATATTCTTGTCTTAATTTAAGAATTTTTTTGGATAATTGTATTTATATAGAAAAAGTTCTTTTTAACCAGTAATTTCAAACTTAATCACAAAAAATAAATTGTTTAGTTACAATGTACAGTAAAGTCTAAACTAACGGCCAACACTGTTTACCAGCTTGCTACCATTGAAAGAAGCTAAAAACTTACTGAGTCTAATTGAAACTGTGTGGCCATAACCAATTGCAGCAGCAGCAACTATCTGCTCTGGGTTTACTGCTAAATCTCGTGCAAAAATGTGTTTTACTATTTAAATTATGATTAAAGTTTGTGAGAAGATTTGTAGCTTGGGTGCTTGTTGTTGTGCTTCTGTTCGCCGAGCTGGGAATTTGTGTTGCAGTAGTTTCGTCCCCTGTCTAGGTGACATCCTCAGTGCTTGGGAGCCTCCTGTGAAGCGCTTCTGTGATCTTTCCTCTGGCATTTGTAGAGGTTTGAATCTGTCGCTTCCGGTTGTCAGTTCCAGCTGTCCGCTGCAGTGGCCCAGATCGATGTGCTTATTGAATTCACCACAAAGGTATACAGGAAAGCCACTCACACAGACCAAGTCCTGAACTACAAAAGCAACCACCCCAACATACACAAAAGAAGTTGCATCAACATACTGTTCAAAAGTGCCACAACACGCTGCAGTACACCAGAACTGCAAAAAGAGGAAGAAGAATACCTATACAATGTATTCGCCAAAACGGATATCCCTGCAATTTCATCAACAGATGCCTAAGGGAAAGACAATGGAACGAGGACATGCCACAACCCAAATGACTAGCCACGTTACCATACATCAAGAGCATTTCCAAACTGACAGCCAGACTACTGCGACCACTAGGACTCATAACAGCACGCAAACCAACAGCCACTCTCAGACAACAACTCACCAGAACGAAGGACCCGATACCCAGCGTGAGCAAAACCAATGTGTACAAAATCCCATGCAAGGACTGCACAAAACACTACATAGAACAAACAGGAAGACAGCTAACGATCCGCATCCATGAACACCAACTAGCCACGAAACAACACGACCAGCTATCCTTAGTAGCCACACACGCGGATGACAAGCAACACGAATTCAACTGGGACAATACTACTATTATAGGACAAGTCAAACAGAAAACAGCCAGGGAATTCCTCGAGGCATGGCACTCATCCTCAGATTCAATCAATCAGCACATCGATCTGGACCCAATATACCGGCCACTGCAACGGACAGCTGGAACTGACAACCGGAAGCGACAGATCCAAACCACTTCAAATGCCGGAGGAAAGATCACAGAAGCGCTTCACAGGTGGCTCCCAAGCATTGAGGATGTCACCTAGACAGGGGGCGAAACATTTGCAACACAAATTCCCAGCTCAGCGAACAGAACCACAATAAATTAGGATTAAATTGTTTTGAAAACAAGGAAATCATTAATATAAAATACGTCATGACATTTTGATTTAATAGCCCAGTAAGTGGATTGTCATACATAGGTATAGTAATGTGTTTAATTTTAACCCTAATCTATATGAATGAAGGAAAGTCATTGTTTCATGCCAAAATATTGCCAAGTGTACTTCTGCAATATGTTTCAATGCTTCACAGAGAATGAATATTGGTTTGAGAGCTTTCCTTGTGGTTGCTGACAACCTGCAACAGAAGGATGGGGAGCCTCCAATGCCTAACACAGGAGCTGTACTCCCTTCTGGAAATACACTCAGAGTGAAGAAGACTTACTTGAGTAAAACCTTGACCGAAGAAGAAGCAAAAATGATAGGTCAGTCTTAAGTTGTTAATACACGTTTTTGTTTAACTGTGATAGGATAGAATTCCTTGAGTTACAGTGAGAGATTAAGAGAACCATCATGTTGGAATTTTAAAATAAAATCCTACCTCTTGGATTCTGAAATATTTTATGCATATAGACAATAGCCACTATAAAGTTATGTGTTTGGATGTGGAACTAGAGAAACTTCCAATTTTGTAGATGATGCCAAAGTCAGAAGCATGATAAATAATTCTGAGTACCAAATTAAGTTGCAAAGGGATATTGATAGTTTCTGATCTGAAAAAAAAAGCATATAGCAAATGGAACTCCGTGTCAGTGAATGTAAGATTTGGTTTAAAATGAAAATGTTAAAAGTTGACATTTAATTGTGAATCTGTTTTAAAAATACTAAGGCCACAATTAATGTAGTGGATGGAATTGAAGCTAGGAGATGCATTCCTAAGTAGGACAGAAGGAACCAGCCAACCTCAAGTATACTGCACAGACCAATGAGAGGAAGAGTCAATACACAAATAACTAGATTTTGTTTTTGTTTCAGTATATTGGACAAACATAACAGGTCTGGGAGAGAAAACTGTTAACATTTTGAGCCCAGTGACCCTTTGTTAGAACTGAAAATAGCTGGGGAAGGGTAAAATTTATACTGAAGACGCTACAGTGTCGAAACAGGTCCTTCAGCCCAAAAGGTCCACACTGACCCTCTGAGGGGTAACCCACCCAGGCCCATTCCCTTACTCTATTACTTTACATTTACCCCTGACTAATGCACCTAACCTACATATCCCTGAACACTATGGACAATTTAGTATGGCCAATTCACCTAACCTGCACTGTGGGAGGAAACTGGAGCACCCAGAGGAAACCCACACAGATACTGGGAGGATGTGCAAACTCCACACAGACAGTTGTCTGAAGACGAAATTTAACCTAGGTCTCTGGCACTGTGATATAACAGTGCAAATCACTGAGCCACTGTGCCACCTTGTGCCGCCTACCATTGGTTGAGAAGAGATTAGACTACGTTAAGATAGTCCCCAGAGAGAGAGAAAAGGAATAGGCACATAAAGAGCTTGTTGATGATCAGCCGAGAGAGAGATAACAGCTAGGCAATGTGAACGAGAAATGTAAATGTTTGAAACGAGTTGGCTGTGTTGGAAATAGTCCAAACAGGACAGGACCTAGGAGTGTGAGGGAAGGAAGCAAACAAGGAAGTGGTATTTTCATTAAATTTCACACTCATTGTGCGGATGTGGGATCCATACTGTGGGAATAATGTTAAAATAACATCGAGAATACAATGCAGGTTCACCAACAAGCTGCCTAATATACCCAAATACAAAATTCAAGGATTTGGGCTTTTTCCATAGAAATAGATGAGATTGCAAATTTGATAGCAGCATTGTAAAAAATAAGAACAAGACTATTAAAACAGATTAGAATTATATTTATTGCAATCCAAATTAATGTGATTCCAGCAACCACTCAATATCATGGTGAGAAAACGGAGATAAAGAGCTGGAAAAAGTTTGTCCTCCTGCTTTACCATCATAACGTGGGCAAGCTAACCCCAATCCTCCAGCCAGTTGCATGTAATCAATTTAATCTCAAGGACAGGGGGCAAAGAGGAAGCAAGTTGAAGGGCAAGCCAGCAGTCAATATAGTTGCTATGTGGAGTCAGAAGAAAAGTCTCCATTAAAAAAAAAGTTGTGAAAGATTTTAGGGCCTCTTTTTGAGAAGGGTCCTGTGCAGAGAGTATCAACGTAACACCTCATCGTAGTAAACTGAACTCAACTTGAAAGACTACTAGTTAACCATTGCAAGCTTCATTTTGTCTTAACAAATTGAAGAGTTCAAATTTGAAATGTGCCAAAAATTGAAAGGGGACCTAGGCTCACAATCACAACAATTTAGCAATGGCACAATTGAGCAAATTAAATGTAAGCATCTGCATTGCCATTGAGCCCATTTCATGCATGAAAACAGGGTTCAACAGCATTGAATTTAGGCTCTCTGATTCCAGTGATTAAGGTGATTAATGCAAATGAGCATAGATTAAGTATAGATGGAAATTGATGGTAGGGAACAGCAGGAATATATTTTAGAAAGAATGCTCATGAACAGTAGATAATTTATTTTTAAAAATTGCACCGAATTTAATATAAGAAGACTAGCAAACTCTTCCTGAAATACATGGAAGATAAGAGGAACCGACTTCTGAACCTGAGAGCTAGTGTATCATCCTGGAATGTTACTTATACTGCTGGGTGGAATATGCACTAGATGTTACACCAAGGCCGCTAAACAATGCCAAATCAACAACATTTCCATCACCCTTCTTTCCTATTGCCTCCAGGTGTACCAGATTGTTGACAAACCCAGCAACCCATGTTGACTCTGTTGAAATATAAAATAAATATTTTTGATTTTATTGAGTATAATGATCTAATAATGGTGATGGTACTGCAGGTTGTAAGGAAATTCAGGGTCAATGCTTTAAGTTAGCAAAGTCTGCCAAAACTATTCTAAAGTTAGATTTTGCCCTTAACTCAACAGGAATATCTTTGTACTACCCACAACTAAGAAAAGCACTAGATAGCATCTTAAGGCACCTTGACAAAGAAGTTGGCCGTTGTATGATGTTGACCAATACGCAAATATTGAACAAAGAGCCTGAAGACATGATCACGTAAGCATGCAAATAATTAATGCAGAATTCCGTTTTGAGTTGATTTTGGAGCTGTTTTATGCAGCTGTGCACATCAGTTCCAATCTTTTCAGAAAGGCAAACATACTAGCAGTGCTCAACTACTGTTGTCAAGTTATTTGTATAAATATTCTCAGGCCTGTATTTTTGCTCCTGAGTCAGAAAAAATCCCAATTCCACAGTATCAAATTTAGGAGAAAGTGCCTGATTTCTAATTTTATTTTAAAGATTGGGAGGTGGGGGGACTGCTGTGTTAACAAGAGGCAGGCCCACTACATTAGAAATGTATGGAGGCAGCCATAACAGGTATTAGGTGCAGAGGCTGGATGTTTGAAAGGCTAACCTCAGTGATCTTACACATTGTCTTTTTATGTAAGCTGGAGCAATCTTCTCATCCTCACCATTGCTAACTTAACCATCGTGGGAATTTTTAACCATTATACCAATTAATTTCCTTCCACATACCCTGCATGGTCCTATATAAGACATAGGTAAATTTAGTGCAAACTCCTGGCAACACATGCCTTCCATCAACTTCTGTTTGTCCTTATCCTCTCCAAGCCAACTCAACGAGTATAACAACATGGCAGACATTAAGATCCAGAATACGATGAAACAAAATGAAGTTGTAATTGTCTGCTGAGGAATTCACTAGTTGGGAGGTTGGAGGCTGGAAATCCTGCAGCAAGTAACTTACCTCCTGACTACCTAAAGCTTGACCACTGTCATCAAGGCCCAAATCAGGAACACTCCCACTTGCAACGAAAAACCTGGGAACTATAGACCAATAAGCCTAACATCTGTGTGGGCAAGTTACTTGAGAAGATACTGAGGGATAAGATTTACTTGCTATTGGAAAGAAAAGGTTTGTTTAGGAATCGTCAGCTTGGCTTTGTGCATGGGAGGTCATGCCTCACAAATTTGTTAGACTTCTTTGATGAAGTGACCAGGAAGAATGACGAAGGCAGTGTGGTAGGTGTAGTCTACATAGATTTCATGAAGGCCTTTGATAAGGTTCCCGTTGGAAGGTTAGATCACATGGAATCCAGGGGGAGCTGGCAAATTGGATATACATTTGGCTTGATGGTAGGGAACACAGGGTAATAGTGGAAGGATGCTTGTCGGACTGGAGGTCTGTGACTAGTGGAGTGCCTCAGGGGTCGGTTCTGGGCCCATTGTTGTTTGTTATCTATATCAGTGATTTGGATGAGAATGTACAAGGCATGATTAACACTAAAATAGGCAGCATCGTGGACAGTGAGGAAGGTTATCAGAAATTGTAGCAGGACTATGATCAGCTGGGGAAATGGGCTGAGAAATGGCAAACGGAGTGTCTTATAGATAAGTGTGAGGTTTTGTATTTTGGAAAGTCAAATCAAGATAGCGGTTGCATGGTGAATGCTAGTGCCTTAAGGAGTGTAGTGGAACAGAGAGACCTTGGAGTTCAGGATTCACAATTCCCTGAAAGTGGAGTCACAGGTAGACAGGGCAGTAAAGAAGGCTTTTGGCATACTGGCCTTCGTCAATCAGGGCATTGAGTATTGAAATCGGGAAGTTAAGTTGCAGTTATACAGACGTTGGTGAGGCCGCACTTAAGAGTATTGTGTTCAGTTTTGGTCAACTTACTCTAGGAAGAATGTTGTTAAACTGGAAAGAGTGCAGAAGAAATTTACAGGCATGTTGCCTGGACTCAATGGTCTGAGTTATTGGGAGAGGTTGAACAAGCCAGGACTTTTTTTCTTTCGAGCTTAGGAGACGGGGAGGAGACCTTATGGATGTGAGTAAGATCATGAGAGACATGGATAGAGGGAATGCACTCAATCTTTTTTCCAGGGTTGGGGAATCGAGGACCAGAGAGTATCAATTTACGGTTAGAGAGGAAAGAATAAAAGGGAACCAGAGGGGCAATGTTTTTTACACAGAAGGTGGTATGTATATGGAATGAGCTGCCAGCGCAAGTGGTTGAAGCGGGTACATTAACAACATTTAAAAGACATTTTGACAAATACATGCATGGGAAAAGATTAGAAGGATATGGGTCAAGTGCAGGGAAATGGAGTTAGCGTGGACATACATTTTGGTTGGCATGGACCAGTTTGGGCCTGTCTCCATGCTGTAGGACTCTATGACTCTATGACTTGCCTTGTTGAAACTCCATCATCCTTCATGAGATGCAGAACAAAGCAGCCCATTTGATTGGCAGCACATCTTGAAGTATTCCTGTACGAGCAACTGTCAATTGCAGCAGTATGTACCAGTTGAAGGCAACTGCACTTTTACATGAACAGTTGCCTTCTGAATTATAGATGTGTAAACCTTCCGATTCTTCCACCTGCACAAATGGTGGGTGCTAGGTTTGAAGCAGGACCAGTTTGGTTAAGCTAGAGACCCTCTCCGTCATTGTAAAAATTGAGGCCATTGTTTCAGATGCAGATTAGAAAGTTTATAAGGCATGTGTCAGTGCTTGAAATAGAAAATGGCATGATATTGAAATTAACAGGACATAGAATGTTAAAAGGAAGTAGCAGATATGCTCATCTCAAGACCATCATCATTGCCAATGCAATGCATTTAAGCATTGAATTATATTGAAGTTAATGAGTTATTGTCAGTTGCATTCTACAGTAAATAATACAGTAAAATATGGTGAAGATCTTCAACTGTCGCCACAGTCTGGTGCCATTTTGAATATCTTAAGAAAATAAATAAAAGAATAAAAAGATATAACTGGAAGAGAGTCTATCTTTGTTCCATCGCCTCCGTCCTAAACTCTGAGCCCTCAGCCGGCTCGCTAATGACACTTGTGTCTCCGTCCCTCCACCATCGCCTTGCCGCCACCTATACCGGACCCACCAAGTAGAAGTCACCGCTCTTCAGGTGCCACTTCATCGTCACAGGGCCCACTTTAATGACACCACCACCAATGGCAGGACCCACACTTGCCCCATAACCAGGAGTCCCCTCCATCGGGTCTACTGCTGCACACCTGATAATGCCAGGAGTCCCTGTTCTGGGCTTACCACAACCATGAGTCTGCCACCACCTCGCCAAAAGTCCCAATGTCACCTTATTGATGCCGCCATCTTGAAAAGTCAGTTGCTTCTGATCACAGGAGGAGGTTTGCCACTGCTTCCTTCAGTTGCCAGGAGACGCCACCATTTGTGCATTCTCCCTGCCATGCCAATGCCACCAAATAAACTACCGCAAAAAGCCACAAAGAAAAAAAAATGAGAAAATGAAAGAATATAAAGAAAAAGAGCAGAATCACAAAGAACAAAAGCAGATAGGAGCGGATGAGTCCCAGGCTAAAAATCCTACACAGCTCTGCTACTTTGCCATTGTCTTGATAATCAATTCTTGAGATGTTTGTGCCAGTAATTCTTCTGTTAGAAGCGCTAACAGATGGCAGTATGATCATTATCCCCTTTGTCTCTAGAGATGTCCTTATTTTCCACTGGGTGATATAAATCATCCTCTCAATGTGTTATTGCTATGGTTATTGATCACATGACTTTTACTAAGTGGGGAAGGAGGAATAAGCAATACGCAAATCTCCCCCCCCCCCTCCCCCCATCTTGAAAATTCAGCCAAAGAGTATTTCCAGTGTTTATGTTATTTAATCCTGTAACAAGTGCATCTTGTTCGAGCCACTATGATATACAACAAATACTTAGCAGGTCAGGCAGCATCCTTAGGAAGAGCAATGGAATTAGTGGCCCACGTATTTTCTTCTTAGGTGAAAGCGCAGAGTCCAGAAATTTCAGGCTCATTGCATCCTCCTTAGGTAAATGTCCAAATAGCAAGAGCTTCATTCAAAAGGACTGGTGTACACTGAATGTTACCCCACCACCTCAGGACAGGTTAGAGTTGGCCACAGGGGCTTCTAAGTACTGAGACATGTTTGGTAAAAGGTCCAACTTATTGCTCTGGACTTGGTCCCAGATGTGCTGGGAATAATTGGATCTCGAGCCCTCACCTCTCATCCCGTCTCACCCAGACTCCATGGTCTCATCAATGCCAACCTATATCCCCCACATAGCCCCTATGTCAAATTATGTATTTCCAAGACCCTCACTCATTAATTATACTTTGAAAGATCATAGAATTCCTACAGTTTGGAAGCAGGCCATTCAGCCCCATTGAATCCACACTGACTCTCTGAAGGCCATCCCTTCCAGACCCACCATATCTCTGATACCCTACATTTCCCATGGCTAACCCACCTAGCCTGCACATCCCTGAACATCATGGGCAATTTAACATGGCCAATCAACCTAAGCAGCACATCTTTGGACTGTGGGAAGAAACTGGAGCACCCAGAGAAAACTACATAGAAGTAGGGAGAATGTGCAAACTTTGAACTTGTATCCTCCATGCCAGTTACTCAGTATCGACACTGGTTAGGCTCCAGGATTCATGCCACATGAAGGAAAATATAGTTTGAATTATCTATAATTATATAATAAAAATCACTCTAATTGATAGCATTCCATTTAATGCATTAAAATCCCTTAAATGTCTTAATCTCTTATAAATTGCAGAACTTGCATTCATATCCCTCTATAAAACTAAAATTTAGGGCCTTCCTGCTTCCCTACTGCTACAGTCATTGATCATGGAAGCTATCAATAGAAATAATATTCTCTTAGGATTATGTCAAAAAACACATCGCTTTTTTGAAATGTAAAGAACTGGGGATGTAAATAACAACAGTCCACAAACCTTATCCACCTTTTATGTGCATTTATAAGTAATTGCATGTTTGAAGCCATAAGAACCAGACCTTGCTCCAGTAAAAATGGGAACTCATTGGAATTGAGAACAAATGAAGCCTCAGGCTATGGTTTCCTCCATCAGTGAATCTCAGCACGTTCTCTTTCCCCTGTTGGTGAAAATAGGGTCTGTCTACATTGCTGGGGGAGCTGGGGTTGTTGGGATGGGGGTGTCTTCCATTTCTGGGTAGCAGCACCAGTTGGAAAAAAAATGAGAAGTCTCCATGACGCTGGAAAAATCGGAGGCAGCATTTCAGATGTGAAGACATTTAGTAGCCAAGGGGAAGTAGATTCAAGATTAGGCAGGGTTAAACCTTGAAAAATGGCGTTGCGTCATATGCCTGTCATGATCATGCTCACTTTAGGATTTGTTGATCTAATCTGCAGGCCATTGAGCTACTGCTTACCTTGATCTGCACTCACAATTAATCTTCACTGTGGCATGGGTACAGCTTATACAGTTCTTTATTTCGTCACTGTGGAATGTCATGTCGGATAAAAATGGGAAAGTCAGGTGTTTAAATCTCTATGTTATTTGCCTGTGCTGCCTTCTGGAGGCCATGGTCCTTTTTGTGCACTTTTATCAGGGTTAGAAAGACCACCCTTGCTGATCCCTTCCTCAGTCACATCTCTCCAAGCTACCTTGAATTTCTACCCTACATAAATATCCCCTTACTTCCAGACTGTCAGGTCTCTTAGCAAGCTCTCCACATGAGAGTCCCAGAAACTTGCCTTCCTTGACTTCCTTCCCGTTTCTGTATTTACCGAAGCTACAGAAATTAACAAACAGTTCAGCCATTCTGGAACCTCTGAATTGTCCTCTAACCTATATGTCCTTCCTTTGATAAATTTGAGGTGCCAGCCTGCTTGATTGCTTGAGAAACCTGGAGCCTTCATTCTAACTCATTCATACCAACCAGACATCCCAATCTGACCTAGGCCCGTTTACCAGCATTTGGCCCATATCCCTCTAAACACTTCCTATTCATATACCCATCCAGATGCCTTTTAAATGTTGTAATTGTACCCATCTCTACCACTTCCTCTGTCAGATCTTCCTTGCACTCCTCGGGTCCTATTTAAATTTTTTTCCTCTCACCTTAAACCTATGCCCTACAGTTTTGGATTCTCCACCCTAGGAAAAAGACCTTGGCTATTCACCTTATCCATGCCCCTCATGATTTTATAAACCTCTATAAAGTTACTCTTCAGCCTCCAATGCTGTAGGGAAACAGTCTCTGCCTTTTCAACTTCTCCTTATAGTTCAAACCCTCCAGACCCAACAACAAGATTCTTGTAAATCTTTTCTGTACCCTCTCAAGGTTAACACCTGGAATGATGTGATCACCTTAGAGGGGTTCATGGGGAGAGATGCAAGGTGGTGGTCTGAACTTTAGTTTTGGTGGAATGATGAAATTCTTTGTGCTTGTTTTCTTTGGAACAGAAAGAGGCTTTTAGGTGATTTCATTCAGGCTCTGAAATCACGCAGAGGGTGGTACGTGTATAGAATGAGCTGCCAGAGGAAGTGGTGGAGGCTCGTACAATAGCAACATTTAAAGGCATCTTTTTGGGTATATGAATAGGAAGGGTTTGGAGGGATATGGGCTGGGTACAGACAGGTGGGCTAGATTGGGTTGGGTTATCTGGTCGGCATAGATGGGTTGGACCGAAGGGTCTGTTTCCATCTCTATGACTCTATAACATCCTTTCTGTAGAAAGGTGACCAGAGCTAGAGAGTCAGAGAGATGTACAGCATGGAAACAGACCCTTCGGTCCAACCCGATCTAGTCCCACTTGCCAGCACCCAGCCCATATCCCTCCAAACCCTTCCTATTCATATACCCATCCAAATGCCTCTTAAATGTTGCAATTGTACCAGCCTCCACCACATCCTCTGGCAGCTCATTCCATACACATACCACCCTTTGCGTGAAAAAGTTGCCCCTCAGGTCTCTTTTATATCTTTCCCCTCTCACCCTAAACCTATGCCCTCTAGTTCTGGACTCCCCGATCCCAGGGAAAAGACTCTGTCTATTTATCCTATCCATGCCCCTCATAATTTTGTAAACCTCTATAAGGTCACTCCTCAGCCTCCGATGCTCCAGGGAAAACAGCATAGCCTGTTCAGCCTCTCCCTGTAGCTCAGATCCTCCAACCCTGGCAATATCTTTGTAAATCTTTTCTGAACCCTTTCAAGTTTCACACCATCTTTCTGATAGGAAGGAGATCAGAATTGCACGCAATATTCCAAGAGTGGCCTAACCAATGTCCTGTACAGTCGCAACATGACCTCCCAACTCCTGTGCTCAATACTCTCACCAATAAAGGAAAGCATACCAAACGCCTTCTTCACTATCCTATCTACCTGCGACTCCACTTTCAAGGAGCTATGAACCTGCACTCCAAGGTCTCTTTGTTCAGCAACACTCCCTCAGACCTTATCATTAAGTGTATAAGTCCTGCTAAGATTTGCTTTCCCAAAACGCAGCACCTCACATTTATCTGAATTAAACTCCATCTGCCACTTCTCAGCCCATTGGCCCATCTGGTCCAGATCCTGTTGTAATCTGAGGTAACCCTTTTAGTTGTCCACTACACCTCCAATTTTGGTGTCATCTGCAAACTTACTAACTGTATCTCTTATGCTCGCATCCAAATCATTTATGTAAATGACAAAAAGTAGAGGACCCAGCACCGATCCTTGTGGCATTCCACTGGTCACAGGCCTCCAGTCTGAAAAACAACCCTCCACCACCACCCTCTGTCTTCTACCTTTGAGCCAGTTCTGTATCCAAATGGCTAGTTCTCCCTGTATTTCATGAGATCTAACCTTGCTAATCAGTCTCCCATGGGGAACCTTGTTGAACGCCTTCCCGAAGTCCATGTAGATCACATCTACTGCTCTGCCCTCATCAATCTTCTTTGTTACTTCTTCAAAAACTCAATCAAGTTTGTGAGACATGATTTCCCAAGCACAAAGCCATGTTGACTATCCCGAATCAGTCCTTGCCTTTCCAAATACATGTAAATCCTGTCCCTCAGGATTCCCTCCAACAACTTGCCCACCACCAATGTCAGGCTTACTGGTCTATAGTTCCCTGGCTTGTCTTTACCGCCCTTCTTAAACAGTGGCACCACGTTTGCCAACCTCCAGTCTTCTGGCACCTCCCCTGTGACTATCGAAGTTGAATGCAGTATTTTAAAAGTGGCCTCACCAATGCCCCTTACAGCAACAATGTAACACTCCGTGACCAATAAAGGCATTGTTATTTGCATAACGGTCAAATTGTTTAAATTGCTGATTTAAACTTCAGTGGAAATGGATAAGGTTTTCTAAATGATTAACTGCATAAATGTATAAAAAGTGCAATATTGTATTTTCTTTTTATCTTCACCCATAAATTAACTTTCCTACTTTGATCCAGGGGTGAAAGGAAACCAAAAATTGACCTTTTCAGGACCAGCGTAGCTGCCATTCCACGAATAATACCGGATGGAATGTCGAAGCTAGAATTGATCGACTTACTGTCAAGGTATGTGTTTTCCATCAGTTTGGTATCATAGAATGAAGCATAATTAAATTCAAGTTTTGTTGCCAATTTAGAAGCCTGCAGATCTTGTAGCAACAGTGGAAAAAGGAGCTGAGTTTAACAGAATGAATCATCAGAAGAAAGGTGATGCAGAACATTTCCAGCATTTTCTGTTTATATTTCTTATTTTTAGTATCTGCAATGTTTTGCTTTTGTTCACTAGGTGCTCTCTGATGCGTGCATCAGTAGCAAAGGGAGTGAATATTAAAGTTGGTAGATGGGGCATCACTCAGGTGGGATTCTTTGTCTTGGATGGTGTCAAGCTTTTTGAGTGTTGTTGCAGTTGCACCCATCCAGGTGATTGGAGAACGTTCCATCGCACTCATGACTTGTGCTTCTTAAATAGTGAACAGGCACGGAGAGGCAAGGGTAAATTGCACACAATAGACCTCTTGTGTCTGACTTGCTTTTATAATTGCATTATTTGAATGGCTGGTTCAGTTGGTTTCTGGTCATTGATAAATCCAAGATGTTAATTGTGAGGGATTCAGTAATGCTAATGCTATTGAACATGAAGAAAAACTGGTCAGAACGTCTCTTGTTGGAGATGGTCATCGCCTGAGACTTGTGTAGCACAAATATCATTTGCTACTTCTCAGACTGAACCTGGATATTTTCCAGGTCTTGGTGTATATGGACACTGTATCTGAGGAGTGGTGAATGGTGTAGAATGTTGGGCAATCACCAGCAAACAGCTGCATTTCAGACCTTATGTCAGAGGGAAGATAATTTGGAGACGCAACTGAAGTTGGTTTAACCAGGGCATAAACCTGAGGAATTCTTGCAGTGATATCCTTTCACTGAGACCTGATTAACCTCCAATAATTGCAAACATCTTCCTTTTGTTGCCAGATATGACTCCACAATTGAACAGTTTGCCCCTTGATTCCCATTTAATTTAATTTTCCCCGGGCACCTTGATATCATACTTGTAAAATGCAGCCTTGATGTTAAGGGCAGTTACTCTCATCTCACCTTTGGAGTTCAACCATTTTGTCTATGTTTGGACTAAGGATGTAATAAGTAATGAGTTGCTTTGGCAGAACATAAACTGAGCATTAGCGAGTAGTTTAATGCTGAAGAAATGCTGCTTGATCACCCTGTTGAAAGCTCCTTCCACCATTTTGCTGAAGGCTGAAGGTAAACTGATGGAATGGTAATTGGTCAATCAAATTTGTCCTAATTTTTGTGGACAGGACATACCAAGTCAATTTTGCACAATGTTGTGTGGATGCCAGTATTGTAGGTATGCAGGAACAGTTTGGCTAGGGATGCAGCAAGCTTTGGAGCATGCCTTCAGGGCCCATTGTTTTTGCAACATCCAATGCCTTCAAATATTTCTTGATATCATGTGGAGTGATTAGCTTAGATTAGATTCCCTACAGTGTGGAAACTATCCTTTCGGACCAACAAGTCCACACTGACCCTCTGAAGAGTAACCCAACCAGACCCATTTCCCTCTGACTAGTGCACCTAACACTACGGGCAATTTAGCATGGTCAATTCACCTGACCTGCACATTTTCGACTGTGGGAGGAAACCAGAGCATCCAGAGGAAACCCACGCAGACACGGGGAGAATGTTCACAGTCCACACATGCAATCACCTGAAGCCGGAATCGAGTGCTTTGATTTGATTAAAGACTGGCATCTGTGATGTTGGGGATGAGGTCAATATGGGTCATCTACGTGACATCTCTGGTTGTTGATGAATACCAATGCTTCAGCTCCTTGTCCTTTAAAATGATCTGCTGAGCTCCGTCATTGAGCATGGGGATATTTATTAAGTCTCTTCCTCCTGTTAGTTGTTTAGTTGTTCAACATCATTCACATTGTGGCCAAACTTCAGAGCTTAGATTTGCTCTGTTGTTTGACCACTTCGCCCTGTCTTTTGCATGCTGTTTGCCCTGTTTGCCATGCTGTGTTGTAGCTTCACCAGGTTGTCACCTGATATTTAGATAAGCCTGCTGCGGCTCAGGATATGCCCTCCCTCATTGTTCATTGAACCGGGGTTAACCTCCTGGCTTGATGGTAATCCTTATATGAAGGATATGCTGAGTCAAGAGGCTACAGATTATGTTGAGTACAATTCACTGCTGCTGATGGCTTATTGCATTTCATGGATGCCAGCTTTGAGAAACAAGATCTATCCAAGGTCTGTCCCATTCAGACCAGTGGAATGACCTTACAACACGATGGAGGCTTCTTCAATGTGAAGATGGGACTTCATCTCCACAAAGACCATGCAGTGGTCAATCCTGCTAGTACTGTCATGGACCTATGCATCTGTGACAAATAGATTGTGAGTAATACCCTTTTTTTACCTTGGTGCACAGACTCCCTGGATCCATCTATGGTATTTACACAATAAATCAGAAATCAATGCATCAGTACACTAGTTGGCGTACTCAAAATGTTTCAAGGATGTTGATTTGTGCGGAGCAGGTCAAGTAATTTTTTTCCCCTGTTGTTTGCTCCTTTATTATTTGCCATGGACCCAGTATAGTACCTCTATCCTTTGAACTCAGCCAGCTCAGTCAATAACGATGCTTTCAAATCATTGTTGGGTATGGAATTCCTTAGTGCATTCTTGACTGGTATTCAACATAGAGGAGAACTGATTCATTAGCTGAGCATGGGGCAGGAGTAATCAGCCAGAGATTTCCTTGTGAATGTTCGATCTGATAGCGAGAGACTTCATAGGTTCAGAGTGAATGTTGAAAACTCCCAGGTCAACTCCCTTGAAACTGTATACCACTATGCCATTACCTCTGGTGAGATAAGATCTACATAGGGGATTGTGATCATGGTGTCTTTGATATTGACTGTAGAGTACGGTGTCATGAGTATGATTATGATAGATTATTCTTTGACAAGTTCACAGGACGATCTTTCAATAACGGCACAATGCCAGATATTATTAAGGAAGACTTGGAAGAGTTAACAGGACTCGGTTTGCTGTTGTCTAGGCTGATACTGGTTGTAGATTTGATTTCATTCTTTTCCTTGGGTTTAGTTGTAGCTTTGATACAAATGAGTAACTCATTATGTCATTTCAGAGAGCACTTTAGAATCAGTTACATTGCTGTGAGTTAGACCAGCTAAGGATGGCAGATCTTTCCCAAAACGAAGTGAATCAGATGGGATTTTAATGATAGTTAACTGTGGTCACCATTGAACTAGTTTTAACATCTGCAATAGGGTTAGGATTTGAACCCTATCTGCCATGGTGGTGTTTGTATCATGTCCCCAGAACATTAGTCTGGTGTTGTAGATTACCACTACATCACCCCTTCCCCAGTATTTACAGGTAACTAAATACATTGGAATTGTCAATTGTTTGTATGCATAATGATAATCAATCATCAGATTTCCACAGCTAAATCTTGCTGTGTTTTGTTACTTTGGCCTTTCCTAATAGCTTTAAACATTTCTTGTTACTTATCTTTATGTTAGAATTTTAGCAGGTTAACAAATCAGTTTGGATTAACTATATTAAGCTATTCAAGCAAACAAAGTTACTTTGAGTAGTGTACATTTCTATAAACAGGGAATTTAATCACAATAATCCTAATGAATAAACTTTCCTTCGAGTTAAACACTTGTTCAATACCCTCCACATCTTTCAGTTGGATGCACCAAATTTGAGGCATGTACAATGTCTGCCATGTTATCTGTATCCTGTGCTCAGTGGTAGGTTATTTTCCTACATCAGAATGTAGGGGCTATATTGGATTAATATTAAATAATTATTAAGTATAGTTACTTATCCGAAAATTGTACCTGCTCATTTTATTTCAAAGCAGCATAGATTAGCTCTTTATGCATTTGTAATACTTCATACCTTATTTGATAAACATTATTTTATGGGTCTTTTCTGATTGTTTTGTGCTTTTCCTTTTGCAAACTTCCAGAAGGGGCGGCACGGTGGCACAGTGGTTAGCACTGCTGCCTCACAGCACCAGGGACCCGGGTTCAATTCCGGCCTCGGGCGACTGTCTGTGTGGAGTTTGCACATTCTCCCCGTGTCTGCATGGGTTTCCTCCGGGTGCTCCGGTTTCCTCCCACAGTCACAAAGATGTGCGGTTCAGGTGAATTGGCCATGCTAAATTGCCCGTAGTGTTAGGTAGGGGGTAAATGTATGGGTATGGGTGGGTTGCGCTTCGGCGGGTCGGTGTGGACTTGTTGGGCCGAAGGGCCTGTTTCCACACTGTAAGTAATCTAAATCTAATCTAAGTGTTCTGGCTAAAGTGATGGATTTCAAGATGTACACTAAAACAGAAAGAAAGATTCAACAGAATGTTAAGTGGAAGTTAATATCCTGAGGATAATTTTATGCCCTACTATTGGACAACCTACTCATTTTAATAATTTTCAAAATTTTCCAACTCTAGGCTAACCATCCACATGGATGATGAACTTCGCCACATTGCACAAAACTCTCTTCAGAGTCTTCTTCTTGATTTTGCTGACTGGAGGGAAGATGTGTTATTTGGTTTCACTAACTTTCTGCTTCGTGAGGTGAATGACACTCAACAGAATCTTCTTGATAGCTCCTTAAAATTATTGGTACATTTGCTCACTCAGTGGAAACTTGCAATTCAGACTCAAAGCAAAGGCCAAGATCAAACCAAATTAAGGACTTCGGAGGTATGGTTTCATTTATCAGTTGACTATGAAGCTTTATTTGAAATAATGATGATCACATCATTTATATATTCACATTTTTAAAACTTTTGAAAGCATTTAGTCATTAAAAATGTTTCCATTATATGACAAAGAATAAAGATTTGTGAAGTAACAGAACGGTAAAATGTTGAATATAAATTCAAAGAATGAACCGTTGTTTAATTGGTCATTCTATTTGTGTACAATTGAAAATTCTTATTTGCCTAAAATAATACTTAATGGCCCAGATTTTTAGTGTTCGTTGCTGGTGAGAATCATAATGGCATTAGATAATCTCCAGGAACTGATTTACCATGAAACAAATAACTTAAAACCTTGTGTAAGATACCCTGAAGGAGATTTTGCTGATAGCCTCCTGGGAAATGAAAACACTGAAAATTGGAAGTTTGTCCTTTGGTTACACTGACTTTTACATTGACTTACTTAAAGGTGTTCCTGGTAAGTAGACATAAAGCCCCATGCTCCACATTCGATGTTCTCTCACATCCTCTTTAATGTCCCACCATGCCAATACATGCCCTTCTACCAACCTTGTAATCCTTATGCCAATTTAGTGCCCATTTCTGACAACACCCGACAAAGTAATTATTTTGAGGGAGGGTGAAGAACTTTAAGTCCATCTTTTTCTATCTTGATTGGCTGCCCTGATCACTTTGCATATGAATTCAGAATGACATACCTGCTGAATTCAAACCTGAATGCCCCCAACGTGACTCCATCCTCTACCCTCCCTTAGGTTGCACGTGAGTCTGAAAGAGAGAATACCTGATTGTATACAGTAAACAGGACTCACTGTAATGACATCATGAAGACTTTGTCAGAATAAAGAAGATAGTAGGATACAGAACTGAGGGTATTGTGCTCCTAAGAGCCACTGTGGTAATGTAAACTTCATTCATGTAGATTGGCAATAGTTGCAGGAATTCTCCAAATTTCATTTGTTTACTCAACAAGACTCTTCTACTTGGGTCAGAAAGATGGCTATTCTCATCCACTCTATACCATTTTGAGCTTGAAAAAATCCAACACAAATCATCTTTGTTCCAACTTCCATCCCCTAATCTCACTCTACACTTTCTTACCCCCTTTGCTACTGACCGACCCTTCTAATTCCAAGTCTTCATACATACTGCATTCGCTTGGTCCCTTCCCATTTTCTGTAGCTTTCAACAATGAAAATCCTGACCCCAGACACAGCTACATAGAGTCTACCAGTGGATGCTACCTTTCAAAAAATTTGATTCAGGTGCAACGAGATTCTCATGCTGCGTATCTTGAAAGTCTCTTTTCTTCTGCCCACATTTCCAAACTTTGGGCTATCAACATTTACTGAATGGGTCCATGCTTCGAGGCATGGATTATGCAGTGGATTGCCGTTGCCTTCTGCAGGATGACTGATCAAAGGACACTTCATTCTTACCATCTGCCATCAGGGTTATTGGAAGGGCCAGCCTGACGTTCAACCTGTTTGACCATGTTGCAAACATACCATCTGTGGCCAACAAGTATTGGGGAGGGCTCAAACCTGGAACTTCTGTCCCAGAAGTAGGAATGCTACTACCACACCCCAAGATCTCCTTACTTTGAATGTAGGACCTCATTTTAAAATGTTTCATGTCAATGAGTATTCACAGTGTGCAAACATAATACAAGTACAAACCTACCACAAGTCAACATGAGGCCCAACGAGCCATAAACATATCATTGACTCAATACCCCAGCAGGAAACCAAAATTTAACAGTTTAGTCAATATAGACACATTGTGTGCCCACTTCTTGCTCTTGCAAGATCTATAAAATCAACCCTAAAGTTCTTTTGTATAATATTCTCCTTCTTATCTGAGAAATGGTAACTGTTTTTTCAGCCACTTAGACCTTTCCAAAATACCCTTTTTAGACCATATACATTCTTCTTCACCTCATCAAAATTCTCCTTAAAGTCAAGCAACCCTTCTAAAGGCTAGTGTTTAGCTTTCGAACAATATCTTTCCATCCACATTTGCAAGATATCTTGACACATTTTTGCATTAAAGGTGCTGAGCAAATCAAACTGTTACTATAAGTCAACATTTTTCTTTTCTTGGGCCTTTGCTTGGAATTGTTCCAAACAATAGTACAGCCACTGAAGTTGGGCCTTTCAAATACTGCTTAGATTTGGGGATCTCATAAAGTGCTGCCTGCAAATTCACATCTTTTAAGAACTCAATGTTTGTTTCAAAGACTAGCAAGGGCAAATACTCAGGCTGCAGATCATCTAACTTTAACACAGCAAGCAGAAGGCTCCAAAATTGGCAGACAGTATTACATTTAAGCCTGCAGCAGAGCTCAAATTTCCTTCCAAGATCTGAGGTACACTGTCATTTACAGAGGCATTTGTGTGCCTGGCACAAGGCCAAAGAATGCTAATTAGCTAGAGTATGTTATTGTTCGAGGTTAAATTTAGCTCCAATTAGTGCAGTGCACTGCTTAAGCATGCTGATGTGGGAACAGAAAAAAATCTCCAATAATTATACCCTTATAAAGTTCACAATGTGCACATTCATCATGGAATCACGGTTTGGTTACAGCACATGAGAATGAAGCCATGCAGCCCATCTTGTTCTAGATAGCTCTAAGTAAGAGCAACTCTGTAAACCTTATTTCTCATATGGAAGAAAGCAGTTTAAAAAAGTGAGTAAAACTCTGAAAGGATGGTCTTGGTCTGAACTTGTCATGTACACCTGAAATGCAATTCTAGTTCAGTACCATCATTTCCAAGTTTAAATTGTTTTACTTTCTGCTTAGGCCTTGAAACTTTTCTTTCTCTTCAGGTAATTATCGAGTTTCCTTTTCAAAGCCACCATTGAATTTACTTCTCCCATACTCTCAAGCAATGCATTCCAGATTCTAACTAGCTCATTGAATAGTGTTTTTCCTCATATTGCCTTTGGTTTGTTAGCCAATCAGTGTCCTCTGGTATTTGATCCTATTTCCAACGGCGACTTGTTTCTTTATATCTACCCTATGCTGACACCTCGTGATATGTATAACGCAATGCTTATACTGAAGCTAAGCACGTAGAAGTGCAAGGCTTTGATCAGATGGCTACTAGAGCACATACTGATACGAATGCATGTGATAAATTCCCATTATGCCCAATACTGTAAATATATTTGCTTTAAATAAAAGTTCGCTTTAGTTCCTTCCTTCACCAATGGGCTGTCACAAGTATGCCACATGATTTTGAACGCTTCTGTCAAATCTACAATCAATCTGAGGAGTGAGAAAATAAATTATGAGCACAAACTAGCAAGAAACATAAAATTGGACAGTAACAGATTCTTTAAACATGTAACAGGAAGAGCAAAGCAACAGTGAGCATTGGCCTGTTAGACATTAAGCTGGGTAAATAATAATAAATAATCAGAAAATGGTAGTAGGTTTGAATAAATACTTTGATGAATCATCATGATTAACAACATTCCAAAAATATTTAACAATCAAGGGTTTAAAGATGGTGAGGAAATAAACCAAAACTATCACAAGAGTATAAAGAATTAGGAAAGCTAAAGAACTTTCCCTGGACCTGATGGGTTGCATCCTAGGATTTTAAAGAATGTAGCTGCTGAGGTAGTGGATGCACCGATAGTAATTTTCCAAGAATCCTTGGCTTCTGGAAAAATCCCAGAGGATTGGAAAGCTGCCAGTGGAGCTCGCTTGTTAAATAGGGGAAGAAAACAAAAAAAGGTGACTATAGACCAGTTAGCTTAACAGCTATTGTTGGAAAAACATTGGAGTTTATTATAATAGTAGACCGTTTGGAATTATATCATATATTCAAATAAAGTCAAGATGGGTTCAAAAGGGGACATCATGCCTGACAAGTTTATTACAAAGTTAAAAAAAATCATACAACAGGTTTATTTGGAAGCACTAGCTTTCGGAGCGCTGCTCCTTCATCAGATGGTTGTCCAGATGGTTGGACTAGAACCTGGTGCTGTGTGATTTTTAATTTTGTACACCCCAGTCCAACACCATCATCTCCAAATCAAGTTTATTACAGTTCTTTGACGTAACAAGCAGGATAGATAAAGAATAACCAGTAAGTGGAAATCCATACATATTACAAAAGGCATTAAATAAGGTCTGGCACACAAGGCTACTTAGTAAGAGCCCAATATATTGAGGGTAATATATTAACACAAATAGAGGATTGGCTAATGAATAGATAATGGGATAAAGGGACATTTTCAGGATGGCAACCGGCAATGAATAAAATGTCACAGGGATCAGTACTGGGTCCATAATTATTTATGATATATATTAATAACTCCTTCAAAGGAAAGATATACTGGTATTGGAGAAGGCTCACTTTGTTGATTTCAAATATGAGGTATTTTCTTAGGAGGAGAGGTTGAGTAGGCTGGGCTTGTATACATTGGAATTTAGAAGAATGAGAGGAGACCTCATTGAAACATATGAGGTGTTTAGAGTGTTTGACATTGTAGATGTGGAGACATTGTTTTTCTTTGTGGGGAGTCTAGGACCAAAGGACATAAGTTCAGAGTCACCCACTTAAGACAGAAATGGGAAAACATTTGTTACTTTCGCAGGGTAGTGAATCTGTGGAATTCTTTTCCCACAGAGGGCTGTAAAAGTTTGGTTGTTAACTATATTCAGGGCTGAGGTAGAAAGTTTTTTAATCATGAAAATCAAGGGTTGTGGTAAGTCAGAAGGTGGGGTTGAGGATTATCAGATCAGCCATGATTTTATTGAATAGAGAAGAAGAATTAATGGGGTGAATGGCCTAGTTTAGCTTCTGTGTCTTATGGTCTTAATTTTTCCTTTAAGGAGAAAATCCCAGCTTCTCCAATCTATTCATGTAACTGAAGTCTCTTATACTTGGAATTATTTAAGGAAAATTTTCTTCACCACCTCTATTGCCTTTGCTTCCTTCCTAAACTGTGTTGTGAAATGTTCAGCACAGTTCGCTACTTGAGGCTGAAACAGTGTTTTATAAAATTCCACTGTGTCTTCCTTACTTTAATATTCAGTGTTATCCCATGATTCAGTTTGTGGCACCCTGATCCCTGAACCACAAAGTTCTGCGTAAAAATCTCACTCCAGGAATTCTTTCAGCAAAAACGTCAAGACTGAAACTTCAATGAACCAGTGAGAATGCTCCACAGATTTGAAAGTACTGTGTTTTTGGATGAAACATTAAATCTAGGTCCCATCTACCTAGTCGTGTGTATAATACCACTTGTAGAAAATCAGGTGAGCTATCCCCACTATCCTGAACAAAGTATAGAAGGCCGTCCGCCAGCTTAAGAACGACAAGGCTGCTGTTGCAGATGGTATTCCCACTGAAGCATTGAAATGCAGAGAAAAAGAGCCCCTGCTGCAGCTACCTGCCCTTGTCGCCTTATCTGGTAGGAGGAGAGTATGCCTGGAGCCCTCAGAGATACCACATTCATGGGCATTTTCAAAAAAGGGAACAGCTGAAACTGTGGTAACTACATCCATCTCCACCCTGCTGCTGAAAAGTTCCTCCCACAATCGCAGTGTGGCTTTCGGCCACAGAGGGGCACACAGACATGATTTTCACTGCTTCACAGCTGCAGGAGAAATGCAGAGAAAGGAACCTACCCTTGTACAAGGCCTTCTTCAACCTTGGAAAGGCCTTTGACACTGTCAGTCACGTAGTATTATGCAACATCCTTCTCTGCTTTGTTTGCAACATGAAGTTTGTCACCATCCTTCGCCTGCTTTACAATAACATGGAAATCGTGGTAATGACAAATGGCTCCACCACCGACCCATTCCCTGTTTGGCACGGTGTCGAGCTGTGCTGTGTCATCACCTCAGCACTGTTCTTGATATACCTCACTGCAATGCTTCAATTCACCACTGACAAGCTCCCAGCTAAAGTGAAGATAAATTACAAATGCTATGGAAAATTATTCATTCTCCCCCACCTTTTAAGCCAAAACCAAAGTCATCCCAACAAATGTCATCAAGCTGTAGTATGCAGAATATGCAATCTCAGAGGATGTACTCCAGACCATCGTCAGCACTTTTACGGAGGCATGTAAGAGTACAGGTCTCACCTGGGCCACCTGCAAGATGCAAGTTTTCCATCAACCTGGCCCAGCATTCTGGATCAGACCCTTGATCATCAAGGTCCACAGGGAGGTCTTTGAGAACGTTGGCCACTTCCACTATCCCTGCAGTGTCCTGTCAACCAAAGCATCTATTGATAAAGAGTTACACACCACATCCAGGGTGTTACTGCAGCCTTCGGCCACCTGAGGAAAAGGGTGTTCCAGGACAGCATCAAATCTGACACCATTCTCATGGTTTACAAAGCTGTGGTGGTTTCCACCTTCCTGTATGGCTCTGAGACATGGACTGTCTACAGCAGACACCTCAAGGTGCTGAAGCAGTACCATCACTGCCTGTGCAAGATCCTGCAAATCCACTGGGAAGAAAGATTCACCAACACCAATGTCCTTGACCAGGCCAACATCCCCATCATCGTGACACTGCCCACCTTTGGTTTTGATGGGCTGGGCAGGTCGTCTGCATCACTGACATGTGACTCCCCAAGCAGATGTTCTACTCCCAGCTTTGAAATAACAGGTGAACCCCAGCTGGACGGAGGAAGTGCATCAGTGATACCCTCAAGGCCTCACTGGCGAAGTGTAGTATTCCTACAGATACCTGGGAATCACTGGCCCAAGACTGTCCAAAGTGGAGGAGGAGCATCTGGGTAGGTATCAAGCACCTCAAGACGTGCCATTGGAAAGAAGCAGATGCCAGGCGAAACCAACATAAGGATTGTGCTGCTATACCAGTGTCTGACCCACCCCTTCCCATGACCATCTGCTGCCCCAGGTGTAATAGAGCCTGCAGAAGCTGCATTAGTCTGTACAGCCACCAATGGACTTTTCCTCAGAGTGGAAGAGAGACATCCTTCTTGGCGAGGAACCACCAATGATGATGATGTCCAAAATTTATCTCAACAAAAGGACCAAATGTTAAGTTATTATATTAGCTAATGACACAAAGATAGGAAAGTAAATTATGAAGAGCTTATAATGAGTATTCAAAGGGACATAGATAGATTTGATTAGTGGACAAAAGTTAGGCAACTGGAGTCATGATATTGGGTAATGTGAATTTGTCCACTTTGACTGAAATAATAAAAAGTAAAATATTGCTTAAATTGAGAGAAATTGCAGAACTTGATGCTTCAGAGGAAAAAAATCACAAAAGGTTAGTGTCTGGTACAGCACATTGTTAGGAAATCAAATGTTGTCATTGATTGCCAGTGAAATTAACAGAGCATTAGATCATATTTTGAGTAATGTGTACAGTTTAGTTCTCCTTTAAGAAAGGGCATAATTGCATGTATTAGGAACGGTTCATCAAAGATTCATTTGACTGTTTTATGGACTGTAGGGCTGCCTGATGAAGAAAGATTACACCGGTTGGACTGTAGTGAGTGCTAGTCTTGTCAAACTTCTAAGTTCTTAAGGGAACTTCACAATGTAGATGCTGAAAGAATATTTGCCCTTGTGGGAGAGACTAGAAATAGAGGACACATTTTTAAATGGAAAATTGAGTTTCTCATTTAAGTTGGAGGTGAGAATTTTATTTCCTGCAGAGAATTGAAAGTCTGTGGAACTAGAAAAGGAGTCAAAAGGTATTGGGAATAGGCAGGAAAGTGGAGTTGAGACTATAATCAGAGCTGCCATGACCTTATTGAATAGCAGAGCACACTCAAATGACATACTTTAGATATTAATTCCTCTGTTCATACACATACTGCTCAATGAATATATCAAAACAAATTACTTGGTCATTGTCATCCTGCTGTTTGTGGGAGTTTGCTGAGTGCAAATTGACTGTGTACATTCTATTCAGAAAGCAATTAATTGGTTTAAAATGCTTTGAAGCATCTGGAGGTCATGAATACATGCAAGTTTTTCTTTATTTCTATGTCTGTATGTATGAAGCCCAGGATTCTGTGTACCTCATTAACTTTCAGAATTTGCGCACCCTACACACCATCAGGTCCCTCTGCTCCTCCTGTAATTTTAGAATTAGAATTGTATCCTTTATCGTAGAGTCACAGATTCATAGAGATGTACAGCACAAAAACAGACCCTTCGTCCAACCTGTCCATGCCGACCAGATATCCCAACCAATCTAGTCCCACCTGCCAGCGCCTGGCCCATATCCCTCTAAACTCTTCCTAATAATATACCCATCAAAATGCCTCTTAAATCCTCTGGCAGCTCATTCCATACACGTACCACCCTCTGCATGAAAACGTTGCCCCTTAGGTCTCTTTTATATCTTTCCCCTCTCACCCTAATTCTGTGCCCTCTAGTTCTGGACTCCGCGACACCAGGGAAAAGGCTTTGTGTATTTATCCAATCCATGCCCCTCATAATTTTGTAAACCTCATTAAGGTCACCCCTCAGCCTCCGCGCTGCAGGGAAAACAGCACTAGCCTGTTCAGCCTCTCCCTATAGCTCAAATCCTCCAACCCTGGCAACATCCTTGTAAATCTTTTCTGAACCCTTTCAAGTTTCACAACACCTTCCTGATAGGAAGGAGATCAGAACTGCACGCAATATTCCAACAGTGGCCTAACCAATATCCTGTACAGCCGCAACATGACGTCCCAATTCTTGTACTCAATGCTCTGACCAATAAAGGAAAGCATACCAAATGCGTTCTTCATTATCCTATCTATCTGCAACTCCACTTTCATGGAGCTATGAACCTGCATTCCAAGGTCTTTTTGTTCAGCAACACTCCCTAGGAACTTACCATTAAGTCTATAAGTCCTGCTAAGATTTGCTTTCCCAAAATGCAGCACCTCACATTTATCTGAATTAAACTCCATCTGCCACTTCTCAGCCCATTGGCCCATCTGGTCAAGATCCAGTTGTAATCTGAGGTAACCCTCTTCGCTGTCCACTACATCTCCAATTTTTGTGTCATCTGCAAACTTACTAACTGTACCTCTTATGCTCGCATCCAAATCATTTATGTAAATGGCAAAAAGTAGAGGACCTAGCACCGATCCTTGTGGCACTCCACTGGTCACAGGCCTCCAGTTTGAAAAACAATCCTCCACCACTACCCTCTGTCTTCTACCTTTGAGCCAGTTCTGTATCCAAATGGCTAGTTCTCCCTGTATTCCGTGAGATCTAACCTTGCTAATCAGTCTCCCATGGGGAACCTTGTTGAACGCCTTGCTGAAGTCCATATAGATCACATCTAGCGCTCTGCCTTCATCAATCCTCTTTGTTACTTCCTCAAAAATTTCAGTCAAGTTTGTGAGACATGATTTCCCACGCACAAAGCCATGTTGGCTATCCCTAATCAGTCCTTTCCTTTCTAAATACATGTACATCCTGTCCCTTAGGATTCCCTCCAACAACTTGCCCACCACCAACATCAGGCTCACTGTACCACTTCACAATTGTTCATATTAAATTGCATCTGCCAAATTTCAGACCATTCCAACATCCCGTTCGTATTCTCTATGACAGTCCCTTTTGTTTTCAACATAGAAGTATTGTGAAAAATATTAGATACAGTGAAGTTATTTCAAAGCTCCAAGATCATTTTAACTTTTCAAACAATGTAGTCAATCTCAAGATCTGTTATCAGTATATTTTAATCACACATCTAATTTTAGTAAATGTAAATTATATATTCCATGACAGTATGAAATAATTTAAACGTCATAAAAGTACTGTTCTCAGAGCATCTTATGTAATTTTGAAATGCTTTCTAATTATTACCATTAGCTCCAACAGGAAAGGAGTCCTCATTCAAATGTGCTACATGCTGTGGAAGGATTTGCCCTTGTTTTACTTTGTAGCTGTCAGATTGCAACACGAAAGTTGGCTGTTTCTATCCTGAAGGAAGTTCGTGCTTTGTTTTCTGCTTTAGGACAATCTGAGGTATGGAGTCTCTTTTCCCCCTCTGTAATTAAAAACTACATTTTAGACATTATGAATATATGATAATCAAGACTATTGTACACTTCTGCATCTACATGGTTAGATGTAATTCAGAATTGGTAATTTACAAACGTGATGGCTCCAACATTCCTGCAATTGAGAGGGAGGTGCAAAAGACCCAAGTTGGGAAGGGGGTTGAAATTTGTAGTTGAAATATGAACCTCGTTCCACTGGGTTTATTCCCATGTTCTGAATGTTCTGCAATTTAACTGTACAAGGAACATATGCTAAAAGTGAATCATTTCCTTTTATTATGAATAGCAGTAAAGCTCAGAACTGGTCACTGAATAAAAAAGCAAGATACATGCAGAAGTTTCTGATCTCACCATTTGTCAGATGCCTAGGAACTTCCATCATTAGTATGAGACTGGTTCCTTTAACCCATTCTGTCATTCCTAATCCACATTAGATTGTCTACCCAATGGTAAGAAGGTCCAGTTCATCCCAGTTTTGGTGGAACAAGCTCAAGGAATATCAACGACCTGCATTCTCTCTCTCTCTCTCTCTCTCTCTCTCTCTCTCTCTCTCTCTCTCTCCACCCTCACCACTGCCCAACGTCAACTGTAGGATTTGCACTAACATTACCATGGCAGCTCCAAATGAATGATCAGAAAAAGGAAGAAAGCACATTTTTATGTAAAGTAAAATATATTCAGAATTTTAAAAAAAACATTTGTCCCTGGATATGGCATGGTTCAATATGCATATATCCACTGATATAATTATTCTTTCAACAATAGGATGATGATAGACCAATGATTGAAGTTATGGATCAATTGAGTTCATCAATTCTGGAGAGTTTTATTCATGTGGCAGCTTCAGATTCAGTAAGTACAAATAAACTACTTTGTGGTGAATCTAAGATTCAATAGGTGCTTTCCAAAGCATAAAATCTTCAGACATTACTTGAAGTCAGATAGTACTGGGTTGGTTTTAAGTTGCAATTTGGCAGGGCACACAATCCACTTACTGTCCGTGCCAATGCAGGACCTGCAATGGAAAACATTCCTCAAGGAGTCATAAAGCAATGAGGACTGGCAGTTATGTAGAATAATCAAATTAAGTTGACTAATATTAATGACTAATTAAGAAGAGTAAAATAGGTAATAGGAAGTCACCACTTTCGCAGCAAGAGATTGACATAAAACTTTTATGTGCAAAGTTTAGTGGATTGTTAAAAATCAAACAAATCTTTTCAGAAATAATTGAAGTAGAAGCATTAGAGGCTCAAAATGGCAGTTTTAAAATTTTCATGTCAATCTCTAATATGAAGATTATGGATAAAATCCAGATCATATCAAATTAACTCAGGAGACTGAGGGAATAATACTACACACCCAGTAAAGACAGTATCACCAACCTTCTCATTACAATTTCAGCTTTCATTTTCCAGTAGTACACCTTTTGCAATCTTAGAATTGATTCTGATGATACATCGAGATGTTTCTGAAGTTTCAACTGCTTTTTTTATACGAAAAATCTATTTTGGGTACTATTAAGCATAAATTATTAATAGTAATTCCACACTGTACCATGTGCTTCACAGATAAATTGTTTGTTTATTCCACAATCAATTGTCTCATTCATTACTTCTTTCCTGCACTTTCACCCTCAGTTGCTTTAACATAAAATTCAGCTCACCCATTTACTGCTGTGCTGGCTGATCTCTCAGCACATCTCTGCTTCGCTCATGTCCTTCTCAGACTGTTCTTAAAACCTAGCCTTTTGACCAAGTTTTTGGTCACTCTCGCTAATCTCTCTTTATCCTTTTTTGGATTATGTCTCTATGAAGTACTATTTTTCTGTGCTAACAGTAATGTATGAATACAGGTTATATAATAAGCCTGGAGATCTCATTACTGTTTAGTTTTTAAACAGAAATAACATTTAATTATCTTAATTATCTTATCTAAAGTAGAAGACTCAGTGAAGTATAGTCCCCAAAATTATTGACCTTGGAACAAAAAATAACTCTTCAGAGGGAGGGAAGCCAGAGAGTGGGCTTGTCACTCCATTTTTAAAAAAAAAAGATTATGCCAGGTGATCGTGTTTAAGATTCATTTGCAACTAGCCCTGCTCCACTTCAAGGCAATGTCCACTTCTGAAATAAATATTTTGCTGAATGCAAAGCGACTTTAACAATGACTTTGGATAATTGTTATTTTTTATTTTGTACAGACTGCCTTAGCCTTTGGACACAATGGAGATTTACAGTGGCTGGTAGAATGGAATGCAATTTTGGTTAATAGCCATTATGATGTAAAGAGTCCTTCTCATGTCTGGATATTTGCACAGTCAGTGAAAGATCCTTGGGTTCTGTGCCTCTTCAGCTTCCTCAGACTGGAGAATCTTCTAAAGCACTGCCCTACTGCACTTAGTTACGCTTGGCCATATGCCTTTACCAGATTGCAGCTGTTGATGCCACACATTGATCCTAAGTAAGCAATATTGAATATACTGGTTTAGTTTTTAAAGCTGTGTGAAACCACGCAAACAATTATTCTGTTGTGAAACCTTCTCTCTAGTGCTATATTTAAAATTGTCACTATGTAATTTGGAACAAATCAAATCTGATTGAGCCTCTTAGTATAATGTTACTGTGCATCGCTGGTGGAGGGAGTGAATGTTTGTGGATATGGTGCCAATTAAGTGGGCCATTTTGTCATGGATGCTATCAAGTTTCTGGAGTGTTGTTGGAGCTGCATTCATCAGGCAAATGAGGAGTATTCACACATAACTTGTAGATGTAACTGGGCTGGTACACTAACATGGTCTTGGGATTTTTGTTCTGGCAGAATGTTTGTGTTAGGACAGTGCAGCATTCCGTGACCTGATTGGTGCAGTCTTGGAGCTGCCTCTACCACTCACCAGTGCAGTGCTTCTCAGCAGCTCACTCTAGCTTTCAACTCTCTCACATGCCACTTCCTTTCCTGACTCTCCAGTTGAAAGCCTCTTTTGTTCCTTTGCTGCCTTTATCTCTCTACTCTTGCTGACAGGGAGAATTTGTGAAAGGGAAGCAGTAGAAGTGGCAAATGGTAGAAGTGACTAGTGAGGGAGAGGTTGTGTGTGTGAAGGAATGAGAGAAGGAAGCAATGAGAAATGAGGCAGGCAGATGGGAGAAAGAGATGAGAGCAAAAGAGAGTCAGCAAGTGAAAGTTGTGGACTGAGAGAGGGTTGGCAAATAGGGGATGAAAGGAAGAGAGTCATGGAGCAGCAGAAATAGCCAGAGAAACACAAAATGAATTGGATAGAGCTGGGAGCAGTGAAAGAGAGAGAGGCAAGCAGGGCAGAGTTAAGGAACGGGAGATGAGGCTAGTGGTAGGTAAGTAAAAAAAGTTAGTGTATTTCTCATATTTTTAAATGTGTTTCATTTTGAAAGTTCATCGGCCAATATAGGAATTGATAAATGTGCAGTATTTCAACTTATTGAATATAATGCTTCACCATTTTTGAATGAGAAAAATCATACAGAATGTAAATGCGACAGTTGATTGTAATGCAGAAATATGTTTCACTTAAGCTAATTCACATAAAGTTGTGTTTTTCAGGTATGTACCTGCAACATTAAGTGAGGAATTGTTAATTCAAAAAGAATAATAATAAATGGACATTTTCAGTGTAATGATTTTGCCACTCAAAGAAAATGTTTAACAGGAAATAAAAGACAGCTGTGATGATAATGTTTGGCAGAAATGAGCAGGGAGTTTGAGGGAGCTCATGTGCACCATAAATATAGATATAAATCTGCTGAGCTAAGTTATTTAAATTCTGTGTATTTTGGGTATTGCTTATGAAAGGCACACTCTTGCAATTTATCCTGGTGGATGCACCATGAAGATCTTCGACAAAGTATGTATTTTTCCAGCTATACTCCAGTTCATATTGCCAAGTGATTATTCCTGTATAATCTGTGCATGCGTCTACCTGATAAAAAGTGGTTAAGATCAACAATTTCAGATTTCTGTTCTGTTATTTTGCAGTAGTCCTATGTACACAAAAAAAGTGAGCACCGTTAGTGGTGGAGACAATTATGTGACTCTTTGGAGAAACTACCTTATTCTTTGCTTTGGAGTTGCGAAACCCAGTATCATGAGCCCTGGTCACCTGAGAGCTTCAACTCCAGAAATTATGGCTACAACTCCTGATGGTAGCTATAGCTATGATAACAAGGTACCAATTTTTTTCTGTGACCTGAATGTAAATTTAATGCTTTACAGCTGAGTATTGTTCTACATCAAAATTAAAAGTCTTGAGATTAATGACCAGAACACTATTAATTTTTAAGTGAGTTCAGCGATTCCAACCATTGCCACGTTAAAACTCAAAAGGACATGAGAGAAATTTGATAGTCATTATTGATATTTGTAGACAGGGCGGGTATATAAAATATCTATCAACTTCCCTTCCATACCCAAGCTGTTCCCTACGACATGGTCAGCTGTTAAGGTTGGCTAACTTCCTTTCCTTTGCATCTACTGAGATTCTCAGTAAAGGGTCGTATACCAACTACTCTGCCTTAATGCAATGGTTTGAGAAAGTTAAAGAGATCAGCCGAAAGTTTTTTTTTGTCAACCTATTGCTAAAATGTAGCAAAAGGTTCCTGCTTTAGGGATGCCCTATGCCCTTCAGGGGAACCTCCACCCCCATGACTCTCCCTATCCCTCACCCCACCATGATGATATTCACAGCTGCATAGCTTAGAGGGAACAATGGTAGTCTGGTTCTTCTATGTTCTCCATTGTTAGATAACAGCAACCTTGAGTTCTAAACTCTGCAAATTGTAGAAGGAAAAGATGTCTGAATATTTTGTTACCTATATTGTGTAGTTTAGCAAATGTGTGACTGAAGGATAAAATGACTGGATCTGAATGTTAAATATTAGCTTTATAGTATCATGGATTTTAAACAATATAAATATGTTCGCTGCATTGCTGTATCTTTTGTGATGGTATGTCTGAAGGCTTTGGGTAAAAGGTAAATCATGATCACTGAGTTCTAGAATGTTGTTTAATGTGGTTTGAGGATGTCATTTTCATTAATAATGCACAGGTTATAGGAACGCCATCTGTAGCAGTGTTGTTAAAACAACTGGTTCCTTTGATGCGTGCTGAAAGCATAGAAATTACAGAATCACTGGTACTGGGATTTGGAAGGACAAATTCACTTGTGTTCAGGTACCTCAGTCATTTTTGGCTTGGCTTGCTAAAATATAGTTGTTCTAATAATGTCAGATCAAGTCTTGATCACTTTTGCAATTTTAATTATAGTCTTTTTTATATTTTATGTATATATATTATAGAACTATAGACTTCACTTATGGAATAATCATACATGTATTTCAAATGCTTTACTCTCCAACTTGTCATTTGAGTGCTCAATATGTTTTAAAGCAGGGAGCATGTCAGCATTTAAGAACAGAGTAAATAGGTGATTCAAGGAAAGGAATGTAAAGAGATCTGGGATCAAGATGTGGTAAAATTGGCTCACATCTGCACTTCTGCCAAATACTGTGCTACAATTTTTATCTTGGAGCAAGTCAAGGATTACATACCACTTTCTAAAGAAATGACTACAGCTATGAACTTCCCAAGGAGAAGCAAGTGATTCATCGATTTCAAAAATTGAAGGATTCCCCATCGTGCAGATTGCCATTGACTCTGAATTTGTAGTATATAAACTGCACTACTCAAACCAAAGGGGATTCCATGCCCTCTTGTGCAGCTAAAGTGTAACTTAAAGTCACTATAGTCCCATTCTCTTGTGGACCTTTCCTAGCAGTGCAGTCACTCTGACCTAATCTTGCCAATCTTCTTGCTCTACTGTTGAAGCTGTGGATTCTGCTAGAAGATAAGCTATCATCACCTGATTGTCCTCCAAAATGTTCATTCTCTTGTGAAAAAGGCCCTTGCCATGCAGGAGTATACGCCATCATGACTGTGGTCAAAATCTTATGGAGGACCTTCTATTCACATTTGGAGCGTTCTGAGAGGAGCCCCATCGAAGGGACACTTGTACTTCCTGACTGACCTGAGATGAATGAGTATGACAGAAAATTCAGGCACTTTGGTCTCTTCTCGCTTTACCACTGCTGCAGAATGATCATGGATGAAGCAATGGTATGCCAACCTGTGTGCAATTTCAGTATCCTCTGAGTGATTTGCAGCATCTGGTTCTCTGAAGGTCACCAGCCCTTGATGGAGGAATACATGGACAGAACCCAGGCCCTAGGTAGACTCCATTTTATGCATATGGGCACCTCTGCCAGATGTTCCCGACTCCTCACTGCATCTGCAGTGGATGCTGTGCTGCCAATGATTGAAGAGACATGTTATCAATCTAAGGCAAAAAGCACTTAGTCTTCCATAGTCTTCTGACTGCCAGTAACTACAGCTATCACAGCCTCTGTCAGCTGGTTGATCACACTTTTGCCAGTTTTTGACCCAGGATTTACAAGCACATACCCACCTAAATGAGAGTATCTGTAGCACGGTGGAGAAGTAATGTAATTCTATACACTCTGATGATCCCACATCAACCTAACGTGGGTGGCTGGCCACCAGTCTCAGCAGCTGTGCTTCCTTTTGAATGACCATGACCTGTATTGGAGAAGATAAACATTGAGAAATTGAAACCTTCCCATCTTCTCATCCCAAATATGTCTGATGTAGAGCTCCATCTATCCATGGGGTGAGTGGGTGGTGAGCTGGTAGTGTTATTGTGTCCCTGGAGTTGATTGGTCACTTTTACATCAGCAATCACCCACTAGATGCACCATTTCTTAAGCCATCTTTTCCATCAAGATCAAGATATTCAGATAGGACTTTTTTACTTATGACTGTTTGTTTCTAATTTCCCTGAAATCGAAAGAGAGCATAGTTTGTTTCCCCACAAAGGCGAGCAATATTAATTCCCGGACCCACTTTCTATTAGAAGACTCACTTTGTAAACTACGTTTGGTCTCAAACACCTATTGAACCCATTTTGTTTGTTTTTATGTTTCTAGCTGTCCCTCAGACTCTGTTTTCCTTCATATTAATATTTTAGTCATTTTTTAATATTCTATCTAATCATCTGACCTACCATTTATTATTTGATATAATTACATTTTTTTGAGTTTGGTACTATCCTTACTTTTTGATTTTTAATAACAGATGATCAGTCCTCCTTTTGGAATTTTTCTGTATTGTTTGAATGCATCTATTCTGTGTATCCTGAATATCCCCTTAAACACTGATTACTGCATCTCTGTTGACCACTCCCTTGCTAAGTCTCTTTAGTAGGTCAGCTTTCAATCCTTTATAATTGCCCTCATTTAAGTTACAAAGCTGTGTCTCTCTTGTCATTTTGAATGTAAATTTCAATGATATTATAGTTGCTGCTGCATGGGGATGTCATTATTTGAGGTATGAATTAACTCATGCCATTGCATAATACCAGGTCTCATGTAGCTAGCTCTCTGGCTGGCTCTAGAATGTGCTGTTCAGGAAACTATTTGAAAAACATTGAACAACTCTTAATAGAATCATAGGAAAATCTAAGAATATTCTGCCTGTTCAATCCAACAACTTTTAATCTGTTTGTGGAATGTGCATGTCACCATCCCGAGCTGCACTCGAGAAGTTTGCTTTCCAGAAGTGCTGCAGTCCTTGGAGTGTAGAGACATCCACAATGGTTATATAGGGAGCTCCAGGGAACTCTGACCAAACAATGAAGAAATGGTGATATATTTTCAAGTCAGGATGGTATATGGCTTGCTAGGAAATTTGCATGTGATATCATTCCTATGCATCTGCTGCCCTTGGCCTTCCAGAAGGTCGAGATTGAAGGTTTGGGGGGGACTGTCAAAGAAGGTTTGATAAATTACTGCAGTGTATCTTGTAAGTGGTACAGACTGTTGCCACTTTGTGTTGGTGAAAGGAGTGAATGTTGAAAGTGATGGATGCAAGATGTTTTTGTCTTGGAGATTGTCAAGCTTTTTCAGTGTTATTGAGCTTCACTCATCCAGCCAAGTGGAGAATATTCCATTCACTCCTGACTTATCCACTTTAGTTGGTAGATTGGCATTAGGGAGACAAAAGTTGAGTTACTTGCCACAGAATTCCTAGCCTCAAACTTGCTCTTGTAAGCACTGTATTTAGTCCACTTTCTTTACTGATCAATAGAAACCTCCAGAATGTTAATAGTGGGGTTTCAACAAAGGTAATTCCATTAAATACCAAAAGGGAATGGGTAGATCCTCTCTAACCTCGGAAATGTTTATTTCCTGGCATTTGTGTGGCACAAATTTTATTTGCCACTAATCAACCATGTCTTGCTGCATATGGACCCGAGTTTCTTCAGTATCTGAGGAGTCATGAATAGTGCTAAACATGTTATAATCATCAATGGACATCCTACTTCTGACCTCATGATGGAGGTAACATCTTTGATGAAGCAGCTGAAAATGATTGGGGCTAAGACACTACCATGAGGGGCTCCTGCAGTGATGTCATGGGAGTGAAATAACTAACGTCCAGCAACCACAACTGTTCTCCTTTGTAGTAGGTATAACATTTATTGTAGTAGGTATGACTTCTTACCTTTGTTATTTATTACTTATATCCTCTTCATACTAGTTTTCTGAACTTTGATCATTCACTTCCCTTGAGCTAATACCATTGTTTGACAGAGCTAGCCCTCCCTATCTTTTCCTAGTTTTCTGACTTTCCCAAAATTTTGGATGTCATTCTACAGCAGCCTGTGTTGGGTAATGAGATCATATGTATTTCTATTCACACAATCAGAATCCTTTTATTCATTTATGGGATATGGGCATCATTGGTTGGGCCAATATTTGCTGCCCACCTCTAGTTGCCTTAGTTCATGTGTTTTGTTGTGAATGTTACATGTATTCAGATACGGAGTCTATAGTTTTGTTCTTTTATTATTTATCATAACTTCTAGCATTATGTTAATCTATTCCTAGATCTGTACTCTATTAGTTCTTGTCAAAATCTGGGTATCATAAACCATATTGAAACATTTCTCATTTGCCTTGCCTCTACTCTTTGATTTACCACATCATTCCAAATTTGATGCCTTGCCCTCTCTACTTCCCTCATCATGTAGCTCTCTACAATACTGGCCCTACTACTTAACAAGCATAGACTGTCTTACTGGTGAAGTTGCCATTTCCTCCAGTATTGCTGCCAATGTATAGAACATAGAACAGTACAGCATAGAACAGGCCCTTCAGCCCACGGTGTTGTGCCGACCATTGATCCTCATGTATGCACCCTCAAATTTCTGTGACCATATGCATGTCTAGTAGTCTCTTAAATGTCCCCATGATCTTGCTTCCACAACTGCTGCTGGCAACGCATTCCATGCTGTCATAACTCTCTGTGTAAAGAACCCGCCTCTGACGTCCCCTCTATACTTTCCTCCAACCAGCTTAAAACTATGACCCCTCGTGTTAGTCATTTCAGCCCTGGGAAATAGTCTCTGGCTATCAACTCTATCTATGCCTCTCATTATCTTGTATACCTCAATTAGGTCCCCTCTCCTCGTCCTTTTCTCCATTGAAAAAAGTCCAAGCTCAGTCAACATCTCTTCATAAGATAAACCCTCCAGTCCAGGCAGCATCCTGATAAACCTCCTCTGAACCCTCTCCAAAGCATCCACATCTTTCCTATAATAGGGTGACCAGAACTAGACGCAGTATTCCAAGTGTGGTCTAACCAAGGTTTTATAGAGCTGCAACAAGATCTCACGACTCTTAAACTCAATCCCCCGTTAATGAAAGCCAAAACCCCATATGCTTTCTTAACAACCCTGTCCACTTGGGTGGCCATTTTAAGGAATCTATGTACCTGCACACCAAGATCCCTCTGTTCCTCCACACAGCCAAGAATCCTATCCTTAATCCTGTACTCAGCTTTCAAATTCGACTTTCCAAAATGCATCACCTCACATTTATCCAAGTTGAATTCCATCTGCCACCTCTCAACTCATCTCTGCATCCTGTCAATGTCCTGCTACAGCCTACAACAGTCTTCTATACTGTCAATGACCCCTCCAACCTTTGTGTCATCTGCAAACTTGCTGACCCACACTTCAATCCCCTCATCCAAGTCATTAATAAAAATTACAAACGTTAGAGGCCCAAGGACAGAGCCCTGTAGTACACCACTCACCACAGACTTCCAGGCAGAATATTTTCCTTCTACTACCACTCACTGTCTTCTGTCGGCCAGCCAATTCTGTATCCAGACAGCTAAGTTCCCCTGTGTCCCATTCCTCCTGACCTTTCTGAATGAGCCTACCATGGGGAACCTTATCAAATGCCTTGCTGAAGTCCATATACACCACATCCACAGCTCGACCCTCATCAATGTTTCTAGTCACATCCTCAAAGAACTCAATAAGGTTTGTGAGGCATGACCTGCCCCTCTCAAAGCCGTGTTGACTGCATTTAATCAAGCCATGGTCTTCCAGATGTCATAAATTCTATCCCTCAGAAGCCTTTCTAATACCTTGCAGACCACAGATGTGAGACTTTACTGGTCTGTAATTGCTGGGGATTTCCCTATTTCCTTTCTTGAAGAGAGGAATTACATTTGCCTCTCTCCAGTCCTCAGGTACGACTCCAGTGGAGAGCGAGGATGCAAAGATCTTCGCAAGTGGCAAGGCAATTGCATTTCTCGGTTCCCAAAGCAGCCGAGGCCAAATCTGGTCCGGGCCTGGCGACTTGTCAATCTTAATGTTTGACAAAATTTTCAGCACATCAGCTTCCTCTATCTCTATCCATTCCAGCATGCACACCTGCTCTTCAAAGGTTTCATTCACTACAAAGTTTGTTTCTTTCATAAAGACAGAAGCAAAAATCTCATTTAGGGCTTTCCCTACCTCCTCAGACTCCCCACACAAATTCCCTGTGCTATCCCTGATCGGCCCTACTCTTTCTTTGACCATTCTCTTATTCCTCACATAAGTGTAAAATGCCTTTGTGTTCTCCCTAATCCGTTCTGCCAAGCCTTTCTCGTGCCCCCTCCTGGCTCTCCTCAGACCATTTTTGAGCTCCTTCCTCGCCTGCCTGTAATCCTCTAGAGCTGAGCTTGACCCTAGCTTCCTCTACCTTATGTAAGCTACCTTTTTCCTTTTGACGAGAAGCTCCACCGCTCTCGTCATCCAAGGTTCCTTTATCTTACCACTTCTTTTCTGTCTCAGAGGGACATATTTATTCATCACTTGCAACAACTGTTCCTTAAACAGTCTCCACATGTCTCTAGTGCCTTTACCATGGAACAATTGCTCCCAATCCATGCTTCCTAACTCATGTCTAATCGCATCATAGTTTCCTCTTCCTCAATTAAATATCCTCCCATTTTGCCTAATCCTCTCCTTCTCCATAGCTATGTAGAATGTGAGGCAGTTGTGGTCACTATCACCAAAATGCTCTCTCACCACAAGATCTGATACCTGCCCCGGCTCGTTTCCGAGAACCAAGTCTAGAATGGCCTCTCCCCTCGTCGGCCTGTCAACGTACTGAGTTAGGAAACCCTCCTGAACACGCCTTACAAAAACAGCTCCATTCAAATCTTCGGGGTTCCAATCAATATTGGGAAAGTTAAAGTCACCCATTACAACAACCCTACTACGTCCACACTTTGCCAAAATCTGCCAACCTTTGCTTTCTTCAATCTTCCTGCTGCTATTGGGGGGCCTGTAGTAAACCCCTAACTAGGTGACTGCTCCCTTGCTGTTCCTAATTTCCACCCATACTGACTTGGTAGGCAGATCTCCCTCGACAATGGAAGCTTCTGTAGCTGTGATACCCTCTCTGATTAGAGTTTTTTTCCCCCTCCCTATTCTTTTTAAATGCTCTAAACCCTGGAACATCCAGCAATCATTCCTGCCCCTGAGAAACCCATGTTTCTGTTATGGCCACAACATCATAGCACCAGGTACTGATCCATGCTCTAAGTTCATCACTTTTATTCCTGATACTCCTTGCGTTAAAGCAAACACACTTTAACTGATCCCTTGGTTCCTTCCCAGGAAAATCCTTCCCACTACTAGTCTACCTCTTGCTATTGCCTCATCTGCATCAACTCTCACCTCCGGTATACAGCTCAGGTTCCCACCCCCCTGCCATACTAGTTTAAACCCTCTCGAACTACTCGAGCAAACCTTCCACCCAGGACATTGGTCCCCTTCCAGTTCAGATGCAACCCATCCTTCTTGTACAGGTCCCACCTTCCCCAGAAGGCATCCGAATTATCTGAAGCCCTCCCTCCTACACCAGCTGCGCAGCCACGTGTTAAGCTACGCCCACTCCCTGTTCCTCGCTTCACTATCTCGTGGCACCGGTAGTAAACAGAGCTTCCATCCTAACTCCCTGAAATCACTTTTAATATCCTCGATCCTTTTCCTGGCTATGTCATTAGTGCCAATATGTAACACGATTGCTGGCTGTTCGCCCTCCCCTTTTAGAACCTTATACACCCGATCGGAGATGTCCCGGACCCTGGCACCAAGGAGGCAACGTACTTCCGGAAATCCCGATCCTGACCACAAAATCTCCTGTCGATTCCCCTAACTATCGAGTCCCCTACCACGAGTACTTTTCTATTCTGCCCCCTTCTCTTCTTTGCCACAGTGTCAGGGTCAGTACCAGAGAACTGACTGCTATGGCTTTCCTCTGGTAGATCATCCCCCTATCTCAAACCAAAACGCACTTGTACCACACTACTCATTGAACCATGAATTAATTTCTCTCAACTTATTTTTCATATGCTAATTTTAACATGGCTCAGGTAATAATCACATGTTACTGCTTTTTGTGATTCTGCTTCTCAATTCAGCTCCTCATACTGACTACGTGCACTTTTTACTTTGTTCGGTCTATGTCAATGGTATTTATATGGACCACAATGACTGGATCTTCCTCCTCCCACTAAGTTCCTCTCCAACCATGAACAGATATTCTGAACACTAACACAGCTTTCTGGACTCTTGGTCTTTGCTGTGAAAACACAATCAATCCCCTCACCATACTGTCTTCTACTTTGGCCTCTTGTAACATAGTGCCATGGTCAGTTAACTCATCCATCCTGCATCCCTCGCTGTCATCCAGACAAGCTGAAAGTACCTCCAACCATGGGATAATTGTAAAGACTGAATCTCTGGTACTCTGGGCTCTGGGTCCTCTTTACTTTCTCACTTACAGTCACACCTTCCTTTTCCAGTGACACTGATTAAATCAGAAGTTTCCTTGCTGATGGACCTGAAAACCTTCTAATACACAGAATCCAAGTAACAATCTGTCTCCCTAACGTATTGTAATTAGTAGGTCAGCCTCAAACTCATAAACTCTGCGAAGTTGCTTGAGCTGCATTTTCACACTGCAAACGTGTTTGTCCTGGGTCACACTGGCATCCAGGATCAGCCACATTCTGCAATCACTGTACACTATTTGCCCTACTGTCTTTATTGTGTCTTTATTAAGTAATTAATTAGTTACATGATTAATTATTAAATTAATCTCTCTCACTACTAATTAAGTGTGCTAACTGAAACCTTAGAATCCAATAAGCGCTACCACTTGAAAATGAGATATATTCACTTGTTTCTTACTTTTTTTCTGCTATAGTCCCTCAGATAATTATCAGCTTGGTAATTACAATCTGAATAAAAACAAGTTGCGGTGGTTTCTTTTTCAACACTTTTACAGTCCCTATCAGTATTTACTTATCAACTAATTAGCTCATTACTTTTCTGTGATTGGACTGTTTGATTTTACTTCTCAAACCCAGTGTATTTGTCATCCTCTCTGCCACATGAATCACCTGTCAGTTCACTCCTCTCCCTGCAGGTAAGTAATGTAACTGTGTAATTCCTGCAGGTCAGTCTTGTCCCCGCAGTTAATTCTTCTGACTAGTCAGGTGGCAAGAGGGATCTTCTGCCTAGTTGTACAATAGGAGGAGCCTTCTGGAAAATATGGCAGTAAGACATTTTAAACCAAAACAGGAGTGAATGCAAGGCTAGTAGCCCTTTAAATGTGCCATCGGTACCTGCTGCTGAGTCAGCTAGTGCTGTCATCAGTATCTTATTTCCTATTATCTTCACTGGACTTATCTCCTGAGCTTAATTGCCAGCTATTTGTATGATCACTTTTGGCCTCCTCCATGATGCATAATCAGATGTGGCACTTTTTGTTCATTAATTAAATAAAGGTGTGAATCTAGCTTTTTAAAACCTAATTTTAAAGAGGTACGTCTCTGTTTCAACACTTGCCTTCTTTTAATAGAACAAACAATAACTTATCTGTTTATTTTCATTATTGCTGAAATATAGTTTTTTTTTCTCTTTTAATTCAGAGAGTTAGTTGAAGAACTACATCCTTTAATGAAGGAAGCTCTTGAACGCCGGCCAGAGGTTTGTTTTGAGACATTGCTTTCATATCTTATTGATTAGAGTCTAAGTTTCTGATAAATTTGAATTGTTTAAGCATTCTGAATATTATGAACTCATGTTTAATCAGATTGAATTTCATTCTTGAATTATTTCAGACATAATAGGGATAAATGTAGTATATGAAAATACAAGCTTAATCAGTATTTTGAACTTGAGAAATCTAAAAAATGAGGAGTGGGGTCAGGTGATAAATAATGGCTAGGTGCAGGTCAGCCTCTGATGCCCTGCTCTGCAGGGAGAGGAGTAGGTGAGCCTGGACTTCAATGGAGCTATTATTTGCTCTGAACTTCAGGCTCAGATTAGATTAGATTCCCTACAGTGTGGAAACAGGTCCTTCGGCCCAATAAGTCCACACCGACCCTCTGAAGAGCAACCCCACCCAGACCCATTCCCCTACATTTTACCCCCAACTAATCCATCTAACATTTTGGGCAATTTAGCATGGCCAATTCACTTAACCTGCACATCTTTGGACTGTGGGAGGAAACTGGAGCACCCACAGGAAACCCCTGCAGACACTGGGAGAATGTGCAAACTCCACACAGACAGTTGCCCGAGGTGGGAATTGATCCATGGTCCCTGCCGCTGAGGCAGCAGTGCTAACCACTGAGCCACCACGCCGTCCATTGTCTAGATGGCTAGTATGTGGTTCATAAGAATACCAAAAGTGAGAGCTCATTCAGATTTTCTTGGGACCATCCTGTTTGCCCTGTCATTGGGAAGGTAGGGCAACATAATGACAAACTACCACTGACAAGAATACAGTTCAGGATGAAGATCAGCAGACAATGAGCCAAGTTCCTGTCTTTAGTAAGAACACAGTGTGTTTATACTTCTTGACAGACACTGGAGTACCATTCATAATGCTACTGGTGAGGAAATAGAAAACTGCCAGAATGGTTGTGGCCCCAAAAATAGAGAGAATTTTAAAAAGAATTCAAAGTTTTGTATTGTGCAATTTCACTAAACAATTATTCTACTATAGATAGAATTACTGAAACCATTTAGATTATTTTTATTTAAATTTATTTGAATTTTAGACCCCAACATGAGACCAGTATATATTTAATGGCTGTTACTGTGATCATCATTCTAGCAAAATGTTTCATGGGCAGAAAAATCAAAGAGAACAGACTCAGCTGGGTGATGAATTAAATTCCATCCCCATAACTACCTGACTCTAAACCTTAGCACCTTTCTGCTAAGAGAGGAAGTTCAAATGTTTTCTTTGATTGCAGATAATAAATTAAATTGCAGAAGAACAGTTGTCTAGATGGCTAGTATGTGGTTAGCACTGCTGCCTCACAGCGCCTGTAGACCCGGGTTCAATTCCCGACTCAGGCGACTGACTGTGTGGAGTTTGCACGTTCTCCCCGTGTCTGCGTGGGTTTCCTCCGGGTGCTCCGGTTTCCTCCCACAGTCACAAAGATGTGCGGGTCAGGTGTATTGGCCAAGCTAAATTGCCCGTAGTGTTAGGTAAGGGGTAAATGTAGGGGTATGGGTGGGTTGCGCTTCGGCGGGTCGGTGTGGACTTGTTGGGCCGACGGGCCTGTTTCCACACTGTAAGTCTAATCTAAAAATAATACCAAAAGTGAGAGCTCATCCAGGTTTTCTTGGGACCATCCTGTTTGCCCTGTCATTGGGAAGGTAGGGCAAGGTAATGACAAACTACCACTGACAAGAATACAGTTCAGGATGAAGATCAGCAGACAATGAGCCAAGTTCCTGCCTTTAGCATGGTAATAAGGGGAACGATCATAAGCAGGGTGAGGGTAACAAGGATGAAAATGAAAGGTAGAAAAGTATAAAACAGAAGTGAAAGGGAGAGAAAGTAAGGGCTGGCAGCAAATTGGGACATGGTATGATAAGAAATATGTAAAAATGTCAACAAAAATGTATAGTGTTGTACTTGAACATACAGCACATCCATGAGAAAGTAGATGAGTTAACTCTGCAAATTGTTGTAAATAGGTGTGGTGTGATTTTGTTATGGAGACCTGGTTGCAGGGTTACCGAGGCTGGGAACTAAAGATCCAAGGGCATTCAGTCTTTAGGAAAATTAAAAAACACAGAAACTCTGCTAATCTTCCTACCAAAGTGCATCTCATATTTTTGGGCATTATATTCCATCTAGCAAGTGAATCAAAAATGAAAATGAGGTGGTGTGGTATTGTTAAAGAAAGATAAAATCAGTGCAGTAGCGAGAAAGGGTATTGGTATAGAAAATCTAGATATGGAATTGGTTTTGATGAAGCTAATAGGCAACAAGAGCAGAAAACATTATTGGGATTTGTCTACAGGCCTTCAAACATGTGTGGTGAGGTAGGCTAAGGCATTAAACAGAAAATTAAAGATGCTACAGTAATCAAATGATAAGTTTAATCCATAAATTGACTGGCCATACCACATGAGCAACAATACTGCGGCAGATCAGCGTGTGTATGGGATTTCATTTTAGATCAGTACAGCGAGAAATCAACTTGGAGGCAGATTATTCCTCCAAGATTTGGTTTTGTTCAATGAGAAAGAGTTGATCTCTTGTGAGAGATTCTTCAGGAAAATGTAATCGTTGCACAATAGAATTTTTCACTGGGGTAAAAAAAACTTGATTGAGTTTTTTGAAGAAGTAACAAAGAGGATTGATGAGGGCAGAGTGCTAGATGTGATCTATATGGACTTCAGTAAGGCGTTCGATAAGGTTTCCCATGGGAGACTGATTAACAAGATCTCATGGAATACTGGGAGAACTAGCCATTTGGATACAGAACTGGCTCAAAGGTAGAAGACAGAGGGTCGTGGTGGAGGGTTGTTTTTCAGACTGGAGGCCTGTGACCAGTGGAGTGCCACAAGGATCGGTGCTGGGTCCACTACTTTTTGTCATTTAAGTGAGTGATTTGGATACGAGCATTAGAGATACAGTGAGTAAGTTTGCAGATGACACCGAAATTGGAGGTGTAGTGGTCAGCAAAGAGGGTTACCTCAGATTACAACAGGATCTTGAGCAGATGGGCCAATGGGCTGAGAAGTGGCAGATGGAGATTAATTCAGATAAATGTGAGGTGCTGCATTTTGGGAAAGCAAATCTTAGCAGGACTTATACACTTAATGGTAAGGTCCTAGGGAGTGTTGCTGAACAAAGAGACCTTGGAGTGCAGGTTCATAGCTCCTTGAAAGTGGAGTCACAGGTAGAAGGCATTTGGTATGCTTTCCTTTATTGGTCAGAATATTGAGTATAGGAGTTGGGAGGTCATGTTGTGGCTGTACAGGACATTGGTTAGGCCACTCTTGGAATATTGCATGCAATTCTGGTCTCCTTCCTATCAGAAAGATGTTGTGAAACTTGAAAGGGTTCAGAAAAGATTTATAAGGATGTTGCTAGGGTTGGAGGATTTGAGCTATAGGGAGAGGCTGAACAGGCTGGGGCTGTTTTCCCTGGATCGTCAGAGGCTGAGGGGTGACCTTATAGATGTTTACAAAATTATGAGGGGCGTGGATAGGGTAAATAGACAATGTCTTTTTCTTGGGGTGGGGGCGTCCAGATCGAGAGGGCATAGGTTTAGAGTGAGAGGGGAAAGATATAAAAGAAACCTAAGGGGCAACTTTTTCACACAGAGGGTGTTATGGGTATGGAATGAACTGCCAGAGGAAGTGATGGAGGCTGGTACATTTAAGAAGCATTTGAATGGGTATATGAATAGGAAGGGTTTGGAGGGAAGGGTCAGTTTGGTAAAAACAATGACTGTAGATGCTGGAAACCAGAGTCGAGATTAGAGTAGTGCTGTATTCCTGATGAAAGGCTTTTGCCCGAAATGTCGATTCTACTGCTCCTCGGATGCTGCCTGAACTGCTGTGCCTTTCCAGCACTACTCTAATCTAGACCCCCCGAAGGGTCTGTTTCCATGCTGTACATCTCTAAAATGAAATACTTCAATAACAAACTGGGATCCTAAATCTAAACAAACAAAAAGTACAAAGGTATGAGGATGACTTGACTGTGATGCAACTGGGTAATATCATTAAACAGCATGACAGTGGAATAAGTATATTATCAATACAGTGTCCACTGGTTCCTTCAAAGCATTTAGGGGAAAATGGGCACAGCAGAGCTCGGGTGCCTTACCTTCCCCACCAATACCATTATGCCAATCCATCATTATAATTTAGTTGCTCCCATTCCTTGTTTCGTCCCTTTTTTGTTAGTGTTATACAGCCTCTAGTGGGAAGTGTTCATAATGTATTAATTTGTCTACTTGTTAGTTTGGTGGCTATATTAAAGAATAAAGAGCTAGTTTCCCATTTTTTTTGTTTTTTCCACACTACCCCAGGTGGTCAGTGTTTGCAGTTTGTTAAAGGGTCACTTGTTAATTTAGTGGTAGTGTAACTTATATTCAAAAAAAAGAGGTGGGTTAATTCCCAGTTGGTTTCTGGATAGGGAAATGGTCTAAAAGGGAAAGATGGAAACTGAAGCTAATATTAAACTATAGATTTACAAAATAAATTCTTGCAAACCCTTGCTGTATATTTTAACGTATATTAAAATTCAATATCAGTGCCTAAAACAAGGAGGATATAACGTACTTCAAGGCAATTTGAACAATTGAGTGAGCAAATGTATGGCAGATGCTGTATAATGAAGAAAAAATGTGAAGTTGTCAACTTCAGTAGGAAAAACAGAATGGCAGAGTATTATTTAAATGATAGTTTGGGAGCTGTTGATGTACAAAGGACCTTGATGTCACTGTACACTAGTCTCTGAAGGCAAGCAGACAGGAGCATCAAGCAATTCGGAAGATAAATTATATGATGGCCTTCATTGCAAGATTGTTTGAGTGCAGGACCAAAGAAGTCTGACTGCAGTCTTCGAGGCCTTGCTGAGACCACACCTGGAGAATTGTGTACAGTTTTGGTCTCTTTACCTAAGGAAAGATATACTTGTCATAGAGGGAGTGCAGTGAAGGTTTGTCATATGAGGAGAGATTGGGTTGATTGTGCCTTTCTTCATTGTAGTTTAAAATAATGAGAGGGGATTTTATTGACAGGCTTGGAAAGACTGGATGAAGGAGTGATGCTTCCCTTAGCCGGGAGGTCCAGACAAGGGGTCATGATGACAGATATGTCACAGCATTTCGGACTGAGATGAGAAATTTCTGTACTAAGAGGGTGATGAACCTATGGAATTTCCTACCAGAGAAGGATGCGGAGACCCCAAAGTCATGAGATATATTTGAGAAGAAATAGATAGCTTTCTAGAGGCTGAAGGAAGCAAGAGTGTTAGGAGAGTGTGGGAGTATGACACTAAGATAAAGTATCAGCCATGATAACATTGGATGGCAGAGCAGGCTGAATGGACTATTCACCTATTTTTGTTGTTTGCAATTTAATTACAACAAAATTGCTCATGTTACAATCACACCATGTGACACTACCCACTGTTCACCAATTGTCATTCATAAGTGAAAAAGTAATAACTCCTAAAATAAAGGCCAACATTCAACTTGCCTTCCCTCTGGCCCACTGAACCTGGTTGCTAGATTTTCATTTACTGTTACTTTCTGTAAATGTAAACTTGTTTTGCTTCACCTTTTCAGTCTCTGTAGATTTCTATTTTTCTGTAATCTATTTTAGAACAAGAAACGTCGCGAACGCCGAGATTTATTACGACTACAACTATTGAGGATATTTGAACTTCTGGCTGATGCTGGCGTTATAAGTGACAAGTAAGTTTGCAATAAAATAGCTGAAGTAAAAAAATTAACAACGTTTTCTAATATGAGTCAAATAATTGAGTCCTCAATCATAGATACATGATTGGTGCTCTTGAGATGCCTATCACAATCAGTAGGACTCAAATCTGGTTTGTAACAATGGAAGTGTATTGATGACATTTAGCAATGAAAGGAATAAAGAAGGAGATAGAGGGGGAATTCATACAGGGTTATGTTACCAAGGAAGGTAGCAAAATAATATTATAAATGAGCTGTAAATATAAAGGCAACCAGGTTGTTTTCTAACCAAAAGAAAAATTTGAAAAGCTAACTGGAAAATTCAGATTAACCTCTGATAACTGGCATAACTGACTTACCTCAATTGTGCCTATCTGGAAACAACGATACCTTAACAATTTGTGCAGTTTCAGAAATCCAGCTATAGATTTATGCTATCTGCTGCTAAGACATCTTGAGCTACCATGTAACATAAAGGCACACAATTGAAAGTGCTGACTACTGCACTGTGGGCCTACCTTCAGCCCCTTCCAAGTGTATTACAAAGCTGACTTATCAAATGCCATTGAGTAGCAAACAAAATTGCTCACTTTACAATCACACCACGTGACATTTTATCACTCATCATAAGTGATAAAGTAATAACTCCTAAAATAAAGGCCAACATTCAACTTGCCTTCCCTCTGGCCCACTGAACCTGGTTGGTAGCATTTTGTAATTTGTGCACTCAGATCCCCACATCCCTCTGTGTTGCAGCTTTCTGCAGTCAGACTTCTTTGGTCCTGTACTCAAACTGTCTTGCAATGAAGGCCATCATACAATTTATCTTCCAAATTGTTGGATGCCCCTGCCTGTTTGCTCTCAGGCAGGCATTTATATTATATTTAAGTAATATAACATGTTTAAAAATAGCTTCTAACATTTTCCCTGTGACAGGTGACAAGTAACTGGCCTTAGTTCCCTGCTTTCTGTCCACATCGTCTTCCTTGCTAGCCTGTCACTTTTTTTGTCTTTGTCCCATCATCCTTTAGAAATGCTACCATGTGCAAGTATTGTTAGAATTTTCCCAAAAACTGCAAGACATTTTACATCTGTTTTTCAGTTTTTTTTTGTTAATCCTTCAATACCCTTTAAATATAATTTAGAGCTTTCTGCTCCTACCACAGGTCCACATATTCAGATTTGCTGTTGGAGTGATGAATAATTATACTAATGAACTGACACCAGAAATCTGAGGATCATTTGAACATTACCATTCTGGCAAGATTTATAGAACTTTTTAACCAGTTTACGTACAATTAAGCCAATAGATAATAATTAGCCCTATTATGTTTAAATAAATTGTTGAAAACAAATGTCTTTAGTGTTCAACTGCATATAAACCTCAGCTTTCTTTCTATTTACTAGTACTAATGGAGCTTTAGAACGGGATACTTTGGCACTGGGAGCCCTGTTCTTAGAGTACGTTGATTTAACCAGGATGCTATTGGAAGCAGAAAATGACAAAGATGTTGAAATTCTAAAAGACATACGAGCACATTTTAGTGCAATGGTAGCCAATTTGATCCAGTGTGTTCCAGGTAAAGTCATTCTACCTGTGCTATTGCTTTTCTAATTTGAGGCATGGTTGTTGATTTTTATTGTGCCCTTGTGGCAAGTTTTGCCTTGAAAGAGTTTTCCAAAAGTAAATTTGTCTTTTATGTGGTACTTACTAACAAAAGGTCTTTAAATACTTCAAACAAACAAAACAGATTAACTTGCTAGCTTTACATTTTTAACAGAGATCTTTAACTATAGAGAGCACACAAATTTAATTTGGGGACTTGTTGCTCACCATTTTCTAGTCACTAATTCAACTGGTTAGAAAATTATTAACAACATGCATCCACAGTTACAAAGCTCATCCCTGGTAAGTTAGGCTTCTAAAGTCAGAAAATTATCTCTTATTTTTAAATGTAGCTGTGTATAAATTATAAACAGTTCTTAACAAACCAAGTGGGAATATAATACATTTTTGAAGGTGCTTGCATATTTATAATTAATTTAAACATCTTTTCTCATGTTCTTCAAATAGAAAAATAGATTAGATGTATTTTAAATACTGTCTTATGTTACAATTATTAATACGTCCAAAATAATTTTGTTTTGAGGTAGCACCACTGTGGTGCAAAATTGATGTTTCTACAATTAATATGAAGGAAAGGAAATGTATTTTTGCACAGTTCTCTAAATTATCCTTGTTTACATCTCTGACCATCAATCTATGATGAATAAAATATAAGAAGGAGAATTAAATTAATTGAGTTTAAACTCCAAGGTTACTGGAACTGTGTTTTGTGTATGTAAAGAGTTGGGGTGAAGGCAATTGAACTAGACCTGACTTGTTAATTTGTGTTAATAAATGTTAGTTAGCAACCATTACTGTGCATAAATGGTTGTAATGCTGGAAATATTTTGGATTTTTGTCCAACAAGACAAACTTTGGAAGCAGACTGTTCTGCACATGTTCAATTCCAATTTTACTTCAACTGTGTCAAGATCAAAGGTAGATTTGTTTAAAGTCAGTAAATGTACATTGGTGATATTCTTCCCATACTTGAGGGATAAAAAATATTCTTGAGGATAATGGTGTTGGATGATCACTTAATTGTATGTCGTTATTCAGACCATTATTTTACTTATTACTTGAAATCAGTTGAAGTCCATTGAGTTTGCTGTGCTATTCCAGTTAGTCACTACAGTCTTATCTTTTAAATTCCTGTGTTTGTTAATCCCAAATAAGTATCTGTTTTAAACACTCCAGTTGATTTTGAATGCTAGGGCGCCTATGAAAGCTAGTTCATCATTCTCTTCGTTCCTTGTGTGAAAACATTTTACTTTGATTCAATTTTTAAACATCTTTTCAAAAGTTTAATGCTGTGCCACAGAGGAAAGAAAACTCCTGTCAATCCTCTTCAACCCACAATACAATGTCCATTTGATGCAATTCTATAATTGGATAACATTTGCTGGATAATCCTGAATGTGCAAAGAATTACACTGACAACCAATTTAGGATTGTCAGTTGGGCTTGCAGTGTGGTTATACTTGTGTGTACTGGAAGCTATATGTATTAACACACAGTGCCCTGTTCTTTGCAGACAGAAAGAACAAGTAAATGCATGGCTCTTGTTTCAACTCAAAATAGGTGACAGCCTGGTTCATTGACTGGTTCAATTCTCAGTATAATCCCTGACAATTAGAATCAACCTGCCTGGTTTAAAATTTCTGATGACACAGAAATAACCTTTTATTTACGTGCTCCTGCAATCCTACATGTTGCTTCTGCCAATTAACTTATCATTTTTTACTTCTTCTGTAGTACATCACCGTCGATTCCTATTCCCACAACAGAGTTTGCGTCATCATCTTTTCATCTTGTTCAGCCAGTGGGCAGGGCCTTTTAGTGTCATGTTTACTCCTCTGGATCGTTATAGTGACAGAAACCATCAAATTACAAGATACCAGTATTGTGCTTTGAAGGTATGTTTTCATTGTCTGATTGGTTCCACATTGCACTTTCTTGACTTGAAGAGAACAAAAGTTAAATAGAATTGATTGGTACTTCAAATAATATTTTGCAAAGTTATGTTTCTTCCCAGTGTGAGATTTCTTCGAAAGTAAACTTATGTTTATACAATGACCTTTACTAGCTTTGACTTTGAATTCATTATTTAAAAAATATATTTTCTAGCTGTCAACTTTGAAATGAATGTATAATAAACAACTTCTATTTGAGTGGATTTTTCTGTGGTCACTGTTGCTGACAGAAATTATTCAAATTGTCGGTCTCAACAGTGGCAAAACACATTTGTAGCTCTGCAAAAATGGCTCACAAGCAACTCACACTGATTGTCCTGTCACAATCTGATAGTGTGTAATTTGGATTGTTTGCCTGGTAGTTACCCAGTTATTTACATTGATTTAATTAGAGATGTGCCTGGTAGGCATGAAACATTCTTTTAATAGAATTATGGAATCCCTATGATGTTGAAAGAGGCCATTTGGCCCGTCAAGTCTATGCTGATCCTCCAAAGACCATTTCACTAGTCGGGTCCCCTACCCTATCCATGTGACTCTACATTTACCATGTCTAACCCACTTAGCCTGCACATCTCTGGTCACTACAGGGCAATTTAGCATGGCCAATCCATCCAACTTGCAATCTTTGGACTGTGGAGGAAACCGGAGCACCCGGAAGAAACTCATACAGTCACTGGGAGAATGTGCAAATTCCACACAGTCACCGAACATTAGAATTGAACTTGGGATCCCTGGTGCTGTGAGGCAGCCATGCCACCCCTTGTTCAGGAGCATTGCCCCTTAAATCAGAAAAAAATGCCAGAATGTTAGGTCTGCTCATCTCTCCTTACCCCATCTCTATCTTCCACTCTATACAACAAATATTAGACATTTTCAGGTTTCTAACATCTAAAGGATTTACTCAAATGATTAGTGAACAGGAGAAACATTTGGCTGAATCAGCAGGAATCAAGTATCAAATCTGTTTCCCAACCCAAACCCACCACCTTCCAATTTCAACTAAGGCTGAAGTTGAGCTGGTGAGCAGTTTCCTGCTTTTTCCAGTTAACGTCGATTTTCCTGCTCCTTGGATGCTGTCTGACTTGTTGTGCTTTTCCAGCACCACTCTGATCTAAACTCTGGTTTCCAGCATCTGCAGTCCTCACTTTTGCCTTGTGGATTCATAGTCATCATTATAGTTTCCACTAATAATATGGCTTCAATCATTCACCACCCCTTCTCCTCCAGACCCCCAAGATCGGCAACACACCTGATTGATGCACCTCTTTCCCAGAGGTACACAAGTTAGCATCATCATTCTCTCCACTCCCTCAGCCCTCTTCCCCCCCCCCCCCCCCCCCCCAAATTTCCATCCTCAGTATCACCTCCTACCCCAAGCCAGTGCAGATTTACCAGTTGCTGTGGCCTTCAATGATCAGTTGCTTACCTGACTAAAGGTACAGCCTTTCAATCAAGGTGGTCTCCAGGCAGGAAACCAACTGGTAATGTTAATAACATGCTAATGGAAGTAAAGTTATTTAGAATGTGTGGGGAGAAAGCAGAGTTAATGTTTCAAGTCTGGTGACTCTTCATCAGAACATACCATATTTTTCTCACCTGAAAAAGAGTTATGGGTGGGGCCCCGAGTAGGATTGGAATGACGAATGTTCCATGTACCCTTCAAAGAAACAGGCATAACTTGTACCCATGCCGAAACCCATGGTCACACTTTTGATCTGAAGAAAGGGAAAGAAGTTGTTCAAGGTTAGGATGAACTTGGCCAGGTGAAGGACTGTGATGGTGGATGGGGATAGTTCAAGCCTTTTTATTGGGAAGAAGCAGAGAGCCCTAAGACCATTCCGATGGGGAATACATGGGTAGAGGGATTGTAAAGTCTATGGTGCAGAAGAAGCAGCTGGTGCCCATCAACTGGAAATTTTGAAACCAAAATAAAATATTAGAGGAATTTTGGATTTAAGTGGAAAAAGCCTGGATATGGGGAGAAACTATTGAGTCAAGGTTGGAAAAGATAAGTTCTGTGGGGCAGGAACAGGCAGAAACAATGGGCCTGCCAGAGCAATCCTTTTTGTGGACTTTGGAGAGAAGGTAGAAGTTGGCTGTATAGGATTGGGAAACTGTGAGCTGGGATGCTGTGGGGGGAAATTCCCAGATGCGATAAGGTTGCTGACAACCGTGAACACAATGGCCTGATGCACAATGATAAGCGTCATGATCAGGAGAAGATGAGAGGAGGTGGCCGAGAGATGGCACTCAGCCTCTGCGATGCAGGGGTCAGTACGCCAGACAACAACAGATCCACCCTTATCAACCTGTTTCCATATTTCATCAGTTAATATCAGTGTCATTCAAAATCATTTCCACTGGCTAATGACTGATGGCAAGTGTCCATGATTAAGCAACAGATTGCACTTTCCTCTTGTTGGACATTTCCAAAGTCACACTACCAAACAGGCATGCATCCAGTACCAGAACAATGTAAGATGTGCTGAAAGCTCAATTAGCTGGTACAAAATTGAATAAATGGAGTCCTTACCTAGTTATATAACAAGTCCTGACTGGGATTTCTGGATTTTCCAGTATTTAAGAGGACTAAACAAAAATACTGAAAATCCTCAAAAAGTGAAATAAAAATATAACATATTGGAAATACGGAGCAGCTTAGACGCTATCCATGGAAAAAGAAATTGAGTTCATTTTTTAAACTGATGACCTTTTCAAATTATCAACATAACACATCTTGCTCCCTCTGCACAGATGTTGCCTAACCTGCTGCATATTTCCAGCATTTTCTGTTTTTATCACTAATTCCACTCAATTTCAAAAACCTTGCCTTTGGCTACATACACCTATTACATGCTGGTGACCACACATCCTTACTGCACCACAACTCCTTTCAAACCTCTGTGTATCCATGAATGAAATGTGTACAGTCTTCACAGCCTCATTAATACTTGGTGCTCAATATGATTTATGCTGACTGATTTACTTCAACTTCATTTCTTTGTGTTTACCCAAAATTAAATATATCAATCTCAGTCTTGACAATTGCAAGACATCATTTTGTGTGAACAGAGTTTAATATTTCACTGTGAGTCAAAAATATTCTCCTTAATTTCACTCCCAAAAGGCAAATCTTTAACTTTAAAATTGTACCAACTCATTCTCCAGATTCTGTCTGACTGAGGCTATGTGCCTCTGAAATATAACTTCTCTATTGTTATTATTCTGGTAATATTTTATGCCTTCCACTGGAATTAAAACAGGAGGCCAACAGAACCCAAAAAAATTCTAAGATCTAATTGTTAACATAAAGCTTAAACTTCTTTTGATGAGTAACTTGTAGTTGAGCTTAACTTATTTGATTAATTTTTTCTTGCCTTTTCCTCACATTTCTTAGGCAATGTCAGCTGTACTGTGTTGTGGCCCAGTGTTTGATAATGTAGGTCTCTCTCCTGATGGCTACCTTTATAAATGGCTGGATAATATTTTGGCATGCCATGATCTGCGGGTAAGGAAATTGAGGTAACTTCTTAGCACTAATGATTTCACCATTTAACATCCTTCGCACTTGGATGGTCATTATTTCTCCAAGGTCTGATTCAATACTTAGTTTTGCACAAGAGACGTTGACACCCTATATTGAAAATAGTTGAATGCTAACAAGCACATTTACTAATATATACTCCACACATTTAATCTTCTTGTGACATTGGCACAGTAATTAATCTGATTCCAAGAAATGCATCTCAGAACCTTAAAACGTCATAAGTCAAGACTTTGGATCAATCATTCGATTGTCAAGGAATTGAAGGGTTATGGGGTGCAGACGGATAAATCAAGAAGAAACTGTAACCAGGTCTGCTATGAGCCTATTAAAGAATGGAGCAAGCTTTCTGGGCAGAATGGCCTGTCACTGCTTCTAAGTCATATGTTTCCCATGTAACTTTATACAGACAGATGTGATTGCTGAAAATTGACAAATGTGAGTTTTTGAATAGTTTACACAGAATTTCAAACCTGAATATAGAAAATATTTTGTCAAATATTTTATGAGAGTGTCAAATAAATGTAATCACTTTTTCTATAGAGTATTTCTGTGGGTTTTGGATGTAAATTTGCTGGTGATATTGTATAATAATATTGAAGCAGCAAATTGAATCCTAACAAGACATGGGACTATTGCACTGTGGGGAGATATATCCAATTGCACATATAGTGGTAAAATATACCTATTTAAATAGGCCTGTTAAGATTAAGATTTTGAATTGGTATTAATTCTTGGGCGGAATTTAATTCACTCACCCCCATCTATGGGAGTAATTAGGAAATGATTAATGTGGAGTTGGGGTGTGGGGGGGGGGAGTGTGGGGGGTGGACGCGACGATGAATTGGTGCAGAATCATAGAATCAGGAGGAAAAGCAGGGAATAGAGTGCCCATTGCCTGCCCAATTCCCTACTAATTAATTCAGTATAGGAAAGATTAAGGTTACCTTCCTGTTGATGCCACTTGAAGCCTTAAATGACTGTTCAATGCCACATAGAGGCCACGTCTATACCTGGTAGACTCCCAGGGAGATCAGCCGGATGTGGCCCATTTAAAGGGGTCACCAACTGAGACGCCTGTTCCCTGACCTCACCAACATTTGCTTCCCTTCACCAGGGTCTGTTTAAGTGTCTTGGCAAGCCAAATCCCGCATTACGTCATTCCAAACATTCATTCAGCACTTGTATTCTGGGCCTGCTGTAGTACCAGCAGTGGCCATTCCTCCTCCTGATTGATTTGTAGATCTTAGAGGTAAGATCTTCACCTTTAAAAGCAAGGAATCCTTGACGACTGGTAATTATCTGCTTAAATATCATTGAATTGTTTTCAGGGCTTCCAAAAATAGCCATGATAGAGTTGCTTCAGCTTCCCAGCTGGCGGACAGGGCCCCTCCCACCAAAACTATTCATTTTAGCCCTTTGAGTCCACTGTTAACAGTGAAAGCTTCATGATACTAGATAGTTTATTTTGACATATCATCTGAATGTAATTGAAGTATTCGTCACATATATATTGAAAGTTGCAAAAGAAAAATCCGAAATGTTTCACCTTTAAAAGGTAATTTTAATGCAACTTTTCAAATTTGCCTGGAATTCATTGATGTTTAATTTAAATAATAAGTTGCTCATATGGAGAAATTGCATAGCATATATGTTTTAGAAAGGAAACATTGAGACATCTGCGTAATTGACTGGTTTAAAAAGCGTTATTTATTTATTTATATGAATATAAACTTGAAAGTTACACCATGCCATTATATCATACAAACACTATATATGTATCAAATTCCTAAGCCCATTATTCTATGAAGATGCTGAACTATTCAGATTAGCAAAAAGAACTTGATATAAGCAGTTTAGTCATTTACATAATAATGCATAAGATGTGTAATTTTTGGCCACATTGACATTTCTAAATCTTCTTTTGATATTACAGGTCCATCAGCTTGGCTGTGAAGTTGTGATATTACTGCTGGAGTTAAATCCAGACCAAGTAAACCTTTTTAATTGGGCTGTAGATCGTTGCTATACAGGATCTCACCAGTTGGCATCAGGGTGTTTCAAAGCCATTGCTACTGTATGTGGAAGCAGGTAATGAACTTCAGATAGCTAGGTACTCTTCAGTATGTACAATCCAAGCAATCAGTTCTTGTAATTATATTTTTTTTAAAACATAGAATATATGAGCAAGAGTAGGCAAGTTTAGTGCACTATTCAGTATGATCACACTGATCATCCAATCCAGTACCAGTTAAGGCAGTGCAGATTGAATGTTGGCCCTTATTTCAAGTTGGCTGAAGTATAGAGTAGGGAAGTCATCATCTCTACAAGGTGCTGGTGAGACCACATCTGGAGTACTGTATGCACTTCTGGTCCCTTTATTTTAGAAAATACATTATTTCATTGGAGGTAGTTTAGAACAGGTTCACAAGGATTGTTCCTGGTATGGAGGGATGCCTTATAAGCAAAAGTCAAACAGTTGGGACTCTACTCACTGGAATTTAGATGAATGAGAGGTGATCTCATTGAATCATATAGGATTCTTCAGGTATTTGATAAATCTGTGAAGATGTAACTAGTAGGGAACCAGTGGATTTTTCAGACTTGAGAGTATGTTCAAATATCAGCAAGTATCCTTACAATGAGTAGTGAAATATTTTTATTTTTCTTCTTAGGAACTATCCATGTGATATTGTAACACTGTTGAACCTGGTGCTCTTTAAAGCTTCTGATACAGACAGAGATATTTACGAAATATCAATGCAGCTGTTACAGGTACAAAATAACTCATGTGAAATCTATTGGAGTCTAAATATGAATACTTAAACAAGGACCAAAACTTTACCAACAAGGGGTAATGCACTGTTGTTAGTACCAAGGGTGGGTCCTCATCCCACACAAGCAGAATATGGGACCACTGTGGCACATTTTCCCAGTCAGCACCCCTCTTACCTGGCTGTCTTTGGGCCTGCCACCCTCATTAGGATGGCAGGCTGGCTATCCATGTTGCCATCTCGTTCAATTAACTCAACAGCATAATTGCAGTGGATTTATAATGTTGTGTTTTATACCAGAAATAGATAAGCAGACCCCAGCAATCCTTCCTTTGGTGGTGTCTGGTGCTGCCTGGCAGGAGGAGGTTTTGTACAAAAGGGCTGCTTCCTTGGAGAACAGAATCTTCAGTTTAGATGATCGCCTGGTAAAGCTGCTGGTCAACTGTCTCCATAACAACTAATTGCCTCCATATATGCCGGGTGACCAGTCTGCTACCAGCAAAACATGAGAGGCTTAGAAAATGGCTGTAATTGAGCCTTTCTTGATTGAATGCTCCCAACTCTGCTCCTCAAACGTTTACCAGATCTTCTGTCTCCCATCCAGAGTGTGGCCATCAGGTGACTATCTTTTGACAAGTTTCCTCATGAGCCCACTGTGTACTGGGTCAGCCTGTGTGCCACAAAAGTCATGCCACTATAAAAATGAAATATGATAGAGTAGACAATTGACATGCTGAAACTGTACTTCCAATGCTTGGTATGTTATGAAGGAGCCTGCAGCACTCAGCAGATGTGTTAGGATACATGGCGTACTGCATCCCAAGTGCATTGCAGTGTGGCTTGCCATAACCTTCACCGGCAATTAGGAATAAACAGTAAATGCTAGACTTCCTAATGACTGTCACATTCCATGGCTCCCTTGGCATCATGTTCAGCTTGCATGATGACTTCAGACTGGGTTTGCAGAACAGTGCCAGAATTTTGGTGGCTTCTGCTTGTGTTGCAGCAGTAACTGAAGCATGTCTGTCCAACTCTACTCCAATGTTTGTGTCTGTAAGTGCACTAATCTAATTGACCACCACTGCTAAGCTGGAAAACGTGGCCTGTAGGCTCTACACAATCCATTAAAGAGATCATTTGAGGCCTCAACAGCAAAATGACCCATGCAGCCTATTCCTCCAGTGAACTGAAATAAAACAAAAAAATCATGGATGCTGGAATTTGAAAACAAAAACAGAAGTGCTGGAAAAATGAAGAGTCACTTGGCTCAAAATGTGAACTCTGCAAATGAGAGACCTGCTGAGTTTCTCCAGCACCTTCTGTTTTTGTTTTCTCCAGTGAGCAATTATCCATACTATGCCATTGTTCCCTTTAGTGACTTCAGGCCAAATTGTGGTTTGTGTTTCACCACATACAGAATTTGCCTCTCAGGCAAACTTCATAGAAATGCCACGTCAGTATCTGAACAACTATAAGAGTGATTTTATTTTGTTATTCTCTGTCTTCCTGCTTTTCTGCTTCTTACTTTTCCAACAAGTGGTAACGCCCTGGTCCCAATCCCACACAAGCAGAATATGGGACCACTGTGGCACATTTCCCAGGCAGCACCTCCTTAACTGGCTGCAGTGTTAGAAAGGCTTGCAGCATCCTCCTCTTCACATACTCACCTTTCCTTTTGTGCCATAATTCACTGTTCTAACACAGGTTCCCTCAAGTATTTGCAATCATCTTCAACCAGAATGCACTTCCAATTTAACTAATGCAAGCTAGCTTTAAGTAAAACTATCTTTTCATGAACCCGAGCCCTCCACTGATGCAGAGAGCCACTCAACATTGTACATACTGCTGGTTTCATACAGCATTCATGCAAATTCACGTGCAGCAGAAAGTTGTTGTGCAGCCTGCAGCAGAAATAATGAGCCATTTTTAATTGTGCAGTAGCATTCACGGACCCTGTTTCGATTCTAATTTAGCCACTCCCATCCTAAAGCCTGATCTTCAACCCCCAACGTGGCACTTACCATCGAGGATTGACAGATGATCTAAATACTGTACGATGAATCCAGAACTCTCATTAATTTATTTATTGTTATGTGCATCCTGTTCGAGTTCATTATAACAGCTGATTTCATTATCTATTTTTGTTCTCAGATTTTGGAAGCAAAACTATTCCTGTATTCCAAAAAGGTGGCTGAACAAAAACCTGATAGTATTCTGTTTGGCACGCATGGACCATTACCTCACCTATATTCCGTATCATTGTCTCAACTGTCAAATGAGTTAGCAAGGATGTATCCTGAGCTTACACTTCCTATGTTTTCAGGTATTATCTAATTATTCATTTATGGTTTATTTTTCTCTTCTGGTGAATAATAAGTACAAGACAAAATATTCAGCTTTTATTCGGAAAACTCAACTGGTCTGGCAACGTCTGTGTAGAAAAATCAGAGTTAATGTTTTGGGTGCAGAGGCCCTTCTTCAGGTGCTTTGGACCCGAAACAATAACTCTGCTTTCTTTCCACTGATGCTGACAGATCTCATGAGTTTTCCCAGTAATTTCTGTTTTTGTTTCTGATTTCCAGCATCTGCAACTTTAATGCAGTGTTTATTGTTTATGCAATATAAATCCAGTAAAAATTAGCCTCTCACGAAATGTTTTTAATAGTATCCTTGCTGTATTTTTCAAACATTTAATTACTAAGTGAATGGGCTGTTTCTTGACGAGCAGGTTCTGTAGGCAGAAGAGTTTCTGTGTGGAGTCCATGAACTTTGGGTTTTGTTGCATAATGCAGAGATTTGACTCCATTATGGCATCATTTAATATTACACCTGAACAGAAGACAGTTTTGGCAGCCTTGGCTACCAGTTGGTTGGAGGAGAGCGCTCCACAGACCCTGCTGGAACAACTGGGAACATGAGGATGTCCAAGTCCCTGGAGATTGTGGAGGAAAGCACTCAGCTTGTCCTGAGGCTGTACTCCACCTCCCTTCACTTGTTATGTTCCCTTAAATCTAGAAATTTCCATCCAACCACTGTTAAATTATCAAAATAGGTTCAATAAGAAGTGATCAGCCTCTTGGCTAATCTGCCTCTCAGAGGTGCATGCCACCCCTTGTGCTAACCTTGTAAACTCTCAAAGTGGCTAGGTTGGAGTCCCATTTGGTAAGGTTTCTCCCCTGACCCAACCACTGGTTTTTGCGAAGTAAAATTAATCACAGAATCTCTGTAGTATGAAAGTAGGCTACTCTGCCCAACAAGTCTACATCAACCAGCATCTCCAAACAGCATCCCACCCAGACCCACCCCATATCCCTGTAACCTATGGCTAATCTACCTAGTCTGCACATCTCTAAATGTGCTAAATTACCATAGTGGACAATTTAGAATGGCCAATCCACCTAACTTGCACATCTTTGGACTGTGGGAGGAAACCAGAGCACCCAGAGGAAACCCATGCACACGCTGGAAGAATGTATGAACTCCACACAGACAGTTGCCTGAAGGCGGAATGAAACCTAGGTCCCTGGTGCTGTGAGGCAGCAGTGCTAACCACTGAGCCACCATACTGCCTACCATGCCGAACTATTAAGTCTCAATAGTTTGTACATCCAGCTGTTGAACCCACAAAAAGTTTTGCAAATGACACATAAGTAATGTGCTTTTAATCTTTATATGGAGGTTTTAAATGGAAGAAATTCAAGAAAACAGTTTTGGACTGAGGTTTAATATTAATGAATTTTCAGTTGACCTCAAAGGCTTAGAAATACAATAACCGTTAAGAGCACTTAAGAGCAAAGCAGTATTTCTTGAAAAATATGGCCTCCTTATTTTTATGTATGGGGTCTGAAGGAGCTGAAAGCTTCTCTTAATCTTAGATTTAAGATTATGGCTTATGCTGCTCCAAGCCACACTCACCACTCCAACCACCACCTCCTGTGAGATGCAGTATCAAACCCTGGTCAATACACTGACCTGCATGCCTAGATGTGCACGAATCTCTGTAACGTAGCCATAATTCACTGTTTCTGCACATGAAGCGAAGATATGTTAATGAAAGCTGACAATTAGCATGCACCATGTATGAGTCAGAAATTGACTGATACCTATTGGGTGAGTTGCTTTATAAGGAGAGGCTGGACAGGCTAGGCTTGTATCCATTTGATTTTGTATGACTAAGACGTGTTTTGATTGAAAAATTGTGTGGCGACGTGACAGGATTTATATGGAAAGAATGTTTCCTGTGGTGGGAAAATATGGAACTATAGGTCACTGCTGAAAAATGAAAGGTCACCCATTAAAAACAGAGATAAGGAGGAAGGTTTTTAGTCAAGGCTCATGAATCATTGGAACTCACTTCCTCAGAAAGCAATAGAGGCAGAATATTCGAATATTTTGAAAGACAACGGTAGGTTGTCAACCTTCCGTACAGTAGGTTGTCACCCTTTACAAGCAAAGGGTTGGAAGGTTGTTGAATTAGGCAGGAATGAAGAGTTGAGGTTAAAATCAGGTCAGTCATGTTGTTATTGCATGGTAGAGTAAGGACGGAGTGGCATTCTGTTACTCCTAATTCATATATTCATAGGTTTTCCTCTGGAAATCTACTGTTTTGATTTGTTTAAAGATAGGCACATACTGCACACAAATAGGTAGGTGCGATAAAACTCAGCTAGCCAGGCAGTACACTAAGTATTCTTTAAATATTTCCATTTTCATAAGAAACAATCATTAAAGGCGTTGCACCACCATTTACAGTTACAATTTACCTTTGTTAGCCAATAATTATGATCAACAATGAAAAAGATTACTCATTAACAGAATTGTGTTCACTCTGTACAGCTTTATTTCGGCTTTTGCCCGAAACGTTGTTTCTCCTGCACCTCGGATGCTGCCTACCTGCTGTGTTTTTCTGGTACCACACTCTCGACCAGCATCTGCAGTCCCCACTTTCGCTCAATTTTATTTTTGTCAACCTCTTAATTGTATGCACTGTTGTTTGTTAGTCGTCTGATATGTATTCATTCCAGTGATGATGTTATTTTCCAGGAAGTGTTGTTCTTGTAGCCAGTGTTGTTGTAATGGTGATTGGTCATTCTGTAATCTGCACAGATGATGAGATCACATCTTTCTTGTCAGTTGCCTGAAGTGAAGGCACAGTTCTTCTAGTTGTATATAAATACCTGTGGTTGCAACCAGCATTCCCTCTCATTTTCTTACCAGCTGCGTAGGTTAGCAAGACCCATGCATGGCAGTGACTTCCGGAACTGGAAGTAAATGCTTCAATCGATTGTCATGCATGGAACTTTAGAGCAGTTATGAGCATGCATAGCTGTGCAGCTTAGAGCGAACGTTGGTTGTAATGGCATATCTAGTCATTCATATTCACTGCATATGATCAAAGTGACAACTATTCAACGCAGGTTTCAAATTGCCACATGGGCTGACTCTTGTTGGGAACATTCAATGTTTGCACTTTGACTGGCTCCTCCTCGTTCAACCCTGGCAATGACTTGGCAATTTTATCAAAGTGAGATTTGTAATTCGGTTTCATTTTGACTTTGTTACTCATGTTTATTAGTAGCTCTGGCTTCACTTGCTTTTTCCACGATTGAAGAATAAGCTTGAATGTAGCGTGATATTAGTCTTTGTATTGAAATACTTTCCATGCCTTCAGAAGGTATATTTATCCATTCAAGGTTTGTACAGGTCTATGTGTTGCTAGAAAAGCGCAGCAGGTTAGGCAGCATCAAAGGAGCAGGAGAATTGACATTTTGGGCATAAGCCCTTCTTCAGGAATGAGGAGGGTATGCTATGCAGGCTAAGATAAAAGGTAGGGAGGAGGGACTTGGGGGAGGGGCGTTGGGAATGTGATAGGTGGAAGGAGGTTACGGTGAGGATGATAGGCTGGAGAGCGGTTGGGGATGGAGAGGTCGGGAAGAAGATTGCAGGTCAAGAAGGTGGTGCTGAGTCCGAGGGTTGGGACTGAGAAAAGTTGGGGGAGGGGAAATGAGGAAGCTGGAGAAATCCGCATTCATCCCTTGTGGTTGGAGAGTTCCTAAGCGGAAGATGAGGCGCTCTTCCTCCAGGTATCGTGTTGCCATAGTCTGGTGATGGAGGAGGCGAAAGACCTGCATGTCCTTGGCAGAGTGAGAGGGGGAAGTTAATGTGTTCAGCCACGGGATGGTTGGGTTGGTTGATGCGGGTGTCCCAGAGGTGTTCTCTGAAACGTTCCGCAAGTAGGCGGCTTGTCTCCCCAGTGTAGAGGAGGCTACATCGGATGCAGTAAATGATGTGTGTGGAGGTGCAGGTGAATTTGTGACGGATATGGAAGGATCCCTTGGGGCCTTGGAGGGAAGTGAGGGGGGATGTGTGGGCGCAAGTTTTGCATTTCTTGTGATTGCAGGGGAAGGTGCCGGGAGTGGAGGTTGGTTTGGTGGGGGGTGTGGACCTGACGAGGGAGTCGCGGAGGGAGTGGTCTTTCTGGAACGCTGATAGGGGAGGGGAGGGAAATATATCCTTGGTGGTGGGGTCTGTTTGGAGGTGGCGGAAATGACGAAGGATGATACGATGTATCTGGAGGTTGGTGGAGTGGTAGGTGAGGACCAGTGGGGTTCTGTCCTGGTGGCGATTGGAGGAGCGGGAAGTGGAGGAGATGCGGTGGAGAGCATCATCAACCACGTCTGAGGGGAAATTTCCACCTGTGAAAACGCCATCCCATATTCCCAATTCCTTCGCCTCCGCCGCATCTGCTCCCAGAAGGACCAATTCCAATACCAAACAACCCAGATGGCCTCCTTCTTCAAAGACCCTTTATGATACCTTTGGCAATCTTCATTACCATCTCTGCCTTTCCATTAGTGGTAGTGTGTAGGTGATGTATGGTATTGAATGACCAAATCATTTATGAAAGGCATGCATTCTTCACTCATAAATTGTGGGCAATTATCATACATCACTATGTCTGAAAGTCTATAATGACTGAAGTACTTTTTTTAGGCATTCCACAATCTCACTAATAATTATTGTTGTGAACTGGTCTAACGCTGAGTAGTCAGAATAGTAGCCAATGGTGACAAGACAATCAATTCCTGCGAAAGTGAGAGCTCTACTCATAGCTTTATCCTAAAGGGATGTCATATTTCATAAGCAGTTCTTTGGCTTGCTTAATTTTGTATTCATTGCAAACACTGCACTGAATGATGTCCTTTATCTCAGTGTTCACACAGGACTACAAGAGCACTCCTGTTATCTTCTTCAGACCGGATTCCTTGATAGATTTTATTTGATGCATTTCTGCATCTCATGTCCCATGTCCTTGGTTATGATTCTGTATGACTCAAACCAGCAGATGTGTTTCCTCTGATTCCCATTTATGCTAATTTTGAAAGAGCTGCCATTTTTAGTCAAATGCACCTTTGATGACACGAGCTGTCACTGTCAACTCACCACTAGAATTAACCTCTTTTGTCCAGGTTTTAGACCAAGGCTCTTAGAGGTGAGGAGTTGAGTGGCCCTGGCAAAGCCCAAACTGAACATCAGCGGCATGTTATTGCTAAAAGGGTGTTGCTTGATAACAGTGTTGATGACCCCTTTCATTATTTTACTGATAATCGAGAATAGACTGATGAGGAAGTAGTTTGCCAGATTAGATTTGTCCTGCTTTTTGTGTATAGGATTTAGCAATTTTCCACATTGCTGGTGCAGGAGTCTTCTCCTCAAATAATTGTTTAATTGTCCATGACAACTTTCACAACAGTATGTGGCAGGACAGCAGACATTAGATCTGACCGTTGGTTGTGGAATCATTTCACCCTGTCTATCACTTGTTGACAATTCATTTTTTGGTATGCCTGACACTACTTCTTGTATGTTCTAATGCACTTTTCACCTGAATGAAGGTTAATCTCCTGACCTGATAGTCATGGTGGAGTGCTGAGCCAAGAGGTTGCAAATTGTATTTGTCACATGGATGCCCAGTCTTAAGTTACTAGAACTTTTCAAAATCTATCATATTTGGTATGAAGGTAGTACTGCACAACAAAATAGAGAGCATCTTTAGTGTCATGATGGGACTTCATTTCCTTACGGACTGTGTGGTCACTCAAATCAAGGGTAATCAGATGTTGAGGAAAGGTGCTGCCTTTGACAGTGACAACCACACCCCAAGAAAGGTCAAAGAAGAAAATATATACATGTTGAGATTCATTTAGTTTCATGTGCTATAAGTTTGGTCTATTGAGAAATCTTGTTAATAGCCATTTGTTGACCCTGCAAACTTGACACAAATAAAATGCATCAAGGTTAACCTCTGGCACAGTGGCGATCCTGATCAGATAATTGTTGCTCCATTTAACGGCGGCATGGTGGTACAGTGGTTAGCACTGCTGCCTCACAGCGCCAGGGACCTGGGTTCAATTCCCGCCTCAGGCGACTGACTGTGTGGAGTTTGCACGTTCTCCCCGTGTCTGCGTGGGTTTCCTCCCACAGTCCAAAGATGTGCGGGTCAGGTGAATTGGCCATGCTAAATTGCCCGTAGTGTTAGGTAAGGGGTAAATGTAGGGGTATGGGTGGGTTGCGCTTCGGCGGGTCGGTGTGGACTTGTTGGGCCGAAGGGCCTGTTTCCACACTGTAAGTAATCTAATCTTATGGAAACTTGCAAATGGGCCATAGAGAAATCCTATTGGAATTGAAATATTAACTCAGCTTATCTCTGCGTAGATGCTGCCAGATCTACTTTGTTTCTCTAGCACTTCCTATTTTGATTTTACATTTCTACAATATGTAATATTTTACTTTCATTTTAAATTATATACTTACCTACCAAGAATCTGAGTTATTGGGTGTAGATTGAAATGTTGAATGCAAAACACCGATGGATTTCTCTAAATTTGTATGTTCATTATGCTGAACAATTCTGACTGTGCTATTAATAACACTAACAACTAATTTAATGTACTCAGTTGAGCTTGTAACGTGGCTTATTTATGCTTCTCAAAGCAGCTTGGGGAATCTCTGGGTCCCTGTTCCTTTCTCCAGGGCAATGCTTGAGCAAAAGTGAATTTGCCAAACTATCAATACCTATTTCCTCCTGTAATATAAGTTGTTGTGAGCATTCCAAATTGGAATCCTCACATTTGTCCCAGCAACACTTCAAAATTTGGGACATAAGGGGAAAGAGGAACCAGTAGGAGATGGCACTGAGACTGACAGAAGGCAGAGAATAACAATAATGGGGTCTTTTTCAGGATGGCAGCCAGTGACTACAGGTCATTCTGCTATTAACGCAACAGTATTGTTCCTCTGCAATCTCAAGCTATGGAAAACTAGAAACTCGCACTGTAGAAGATTGCTATAGAAAATCACTATACCCATTCAGTAGAAAGTTGTGTTATCCAAACAGCATTTTGGATAACAATTATTCATATGATACATTCATGATGCGGACAAAGGAAATGAATGCATTGTTAAGTTTGCAGATGGCACAAAGATAGGTGGAGGGAAGGTGGTGTTGAGGAAGCAAGGAGACTGCAGA